>NC_090439.1:824740219-825365219 GCF_031143425.1 Pleurodeles waltl
CTCAATAGAGATCTCAGTGAAGTGGCCTTTTACAGACTACTTTTCATTTTAAACCCAGATTGTAAAATCCTGACCAAAGTCCTGCCTAACCACCTCCTCCTGTTATTAGTGAATTTAGTTAATCAGGTTCAGACAGATATAATTCCAGGCCACAACACCTCACGTAATGTATGCAGATTGTGGGACACCACCCCCAGTTCAAAACATCATTGGCCTCCAGTGGCTTGTAAGTCCCTTGATTTAGAAAAAGCTTTTGATTTGCTAAATTGGGGATACAAGCACAAAGTTCTGAAGTTATTTGAGGTCTGTGCATAAATGTGAAGATTGATATGTATATTCTCTATACATAAGGTCCCGCTAGAGTGAAGACTAGTCATTGCATATTTGACTCTTGTATTACTTGCAAAGGCACCACTCAAGGATGTCTGTTATCTCCTTTACTGTTTGCAATATCTGTAGAGCCATTAGCTCCGTGCCCTCCTTCGTCTGCTTGGGGTATCGTGGGGTATACCACTGCATAGAGAGACCAGAGCAGCCTCATTATATGCAGATGACCTCCTGATATATGTAAAATATGCTACAACAGACCTTTCTAGCATTACACATACATTAGAAAACGTTGAATGTATATCTGGACTCCCTGTTAATTGAGCTAAATAATGTTTTTTTTCCCCTTTTAATGTGTAATATGGACCACTCCTACTCCTATATATGGCCAAGTAAAATGGGAAATGACAACATTTCAATATTTAGGAATGAATGTCCATCACATGGTAGATGAGATGCAAGATGGCATCCTTGTTGGGACACTGGTAGGCCTTGGGACGCAAACTGCATTTTGGTCCTCCCTTTCTCTGTTGTATTGGGACGGGTGGACCTAGTTAAAATGGTTATGCTCCAGTTCTGGTTATATTTTTTTGCAAACCTCTCCCTGCTCTTGCCTCGGTCTTTCTTTTTTTTTTTTTTTTTTTTTTTTTTTTTTTAAACAACCTGGATCACTAGCTTCATTTTGGGGTGGGGGGCGACGAAGAGTAGCCCTCTCATCGCTGGATTTACTGGTTGATACAGGAAGACTCGGTCTACCAAACCTGGAAAAACATTACTTGGCAGTCCAACTGTAATGGTTGAGTAAATGGCCTTCTGTTCATTTCCTGAGTGAGGCAGGTTTACAAAGTTAACTGATGGGACCTTGCATAGGCTTCTGTACCCTAGGAAGGGGCCTTACATTAGGGGTGCCTGTTTTACTGTGTACGGACTGCCCTGGCATGCCTAAAACGTACCACTACGCTTACTAAACATATCCTTCCTTACTTTCCTGAGACCCCATTATTAGGACCCCCATCCCAGCTGTACCATTGGGCTGTAAATGGAATTGACACGATTGGGGCAATAATTTTGAATTTGCGCCTACGAGAGTTTCAGACATTAGTACAAGGTTATATTATTCCAAACGGGCATTTCCTCACTTATCAGAAAATTAAACACTCACTACAGACTGTGGCATATACGATCCACTGCCCGGGTACACACACAGCCCTCCAAACACTGCATACTACGGACGGTGATAGACACCTAGTTAAGTGGCCTTGCAGCCCCTCCATGCAACCTACAGATGTATCACGTTGTAACCTCCACTCACAGTGGGAAGCCGATTCAGAATAGAAAAAATCCTTACATACAGGGCCGTAGCTTCAGGAAGGGTGTTTGAGGTGTTACACCCCCTTATAAATGTATTCTATAGTACATAGTTGGGTACAGGTGCTTTGAGTCGGATATTGTGAGGTGTTTGTGGGATTTCATTTGGGATTTTTACATACACACACAGACAAAAACACATACACACACTCCTTTCTGTTTTAAAGATCTTAAAAATGGTGTATTTATTATAAAATATTGAGTTTTGGGTACCTCTGATAATACGCACTCCTCTCCCTTACCATTGATCCTTAACCCTCCCTACTCTCCCCCCCCCTCTCGCCCGCTTCTCATTTAATGTATTTTAACGAGCGTGATTGTTGCTAAATCTAAAGCTCACCATTATTCTTGCTGCCCAAGCTACGCCCTGCTTGCGTATACCATCTGGTATCTCGCAACGCCCAATTAACACGTATTAATTTTATAATATGAAAAGAGAGGGTATCCTATGCCTCAGAAAATGAGCAAAGTATAGCAATCTCGGAGTTTCCCCTACCTGCCTCGATGTAATTCTACTGAGGCGGATACCCCTCACATGGTCCGCGGTTATTGTTTGGGGGAATGGATCACAACTGCTCTCATTACCACCACCGATTACGAAGTTCCTAATACACTGAACCAAGTGTGTACGTGGCTTCTCCACACAACCGAAACGGACCAAGCACTCTAAGACGCTAATTGCAGGGCTACTGTCTCGCCGAAATAAAGTAAGGAATTGGAAAAACACAATCCCTCCTTCCACCACAAGATGGCAGTCAATGGCTTGGAATGGCTGGAAGCCCAAACAGATCCCTTACATAGGGAAGAACGTGCAGGCTTGAGGAAAACTTCCGGTACCCAGAGCGGGTATAGTATGTTAATCAGTGGGGGCTGGTGGAACTTACGCGGTGGGGCCTTAGATCAGTTATTACCAGTGAAGTGAGTGAGCCTGACGTTTATAAGAGGGGAGAAGATTTAAAAAAATGTAGTGTATATTGATGCAATTTTCAACTCTGTTTCTGTGAAAAATGGACCAAAATATAGTTAATTTACATAGCATTTATAAAGGAAAACTCATAAAATATGTCATCAAATTTCTGGGTTACCAAGCAAGTGTAGCCTCTGAAGGGGACTATTGGTTACCAGGCAAGACTTTTGTGAATCTACCCTTTCCAGTATAAAACACATAGCATAGGATCTTAAAAGTCCACACAGAAACGCACTTGCAATTTTGAACTACCAGTAGTGCTAATTGGCCTCTTCCTTTTCTGCATCAGCTATTCAACACTGATTGCACAGTACAAAGGCATAGCTGGCAAGTTTCCACATTGTTTGTGTGACATTTCCATAGGTTCATTGCAACTGTCAGTGACATTCTACTGACTTTCACCTTATTGGTGCAGCTGCTCACTGTTGCACAGAGAAACTGCACGCCTCTGTGCATGCTGCTGGGTGCTGGTTGTGATCAAGTGCTGAGTGGCACAGCCCTTTAAAACTGTTAAGCTGTCCTGTCTGGACTGGATGGACAAAGTGGTGTGCTGCAAAAGTGCTTCTACCTAAATGGCCACAACTCCAGGAGCACGGATTAGGGAAATACATAATCTAACAGAAACAACTACACACCCATGAACTAACATAAAGGAATAAAGTAGATCAACTTTAAAAAGTCTTGCACAAGGAAGAATACAATTATGGCTTAATTTTTTGACAAAAAACAGGAATCTAAAAGTTGTCAATTTAAAGCAAGTGTGGGCATAATTAATCATCGCTAGGCCGAACTCTAGAATCTTGGAGGTGTACTTAGCAGAGGAGGGAAGGATGCCTCGTGTGACCAGAGGAGGGATGATGGGCTTAGGTTTCAAAACAGCAACATTCAGGGGTCTGGGGAGGCCAGGGTAGACATGAGCCAGTGATGATTCCCTAGCAGTGAGACCCCAGATTATAAACATTCTGCACCAAGCCCCCCGACCTCTAAAAGTAACCCATAGTCTGGTGCCTTGGTGGAAAACAAAGGCAGGCAACACGCCACCCCCAGATCCACGTGGAGCACTGTTTGCCAGCCGGGTCCGGAATTATTTATGTTTATGACCATGCACTGACTGAATAAAGTGCTTTACCCTCAGGACAGCAGCCAGTTCAAGAAGAGCTGGGTGATTATATTTTTTTATGCAGCACCCAAATATGATCATGACAAGTGCCAAGTAAATAAGTGGAACAGGCTGCATGCTCTCCACAGCCCTCTTACTGCCAGTGCAGTAACTGCTTAAATGAAACCCATCATGCAGCTCACCGGGTGGTCAGTGTCCAAGGGTGCTATATTTTGAATGAATAATGCATTCTAGTGTGGTGATGAGTACTCTTCATCAGCACACTAGAATGCATGTGGACACCAATACTAGCCTGCCCCCGATGCGTGGTACTTGACAGGACTACGAAGGTCAGGCATTCTCTCCAAAATTCCATAAAGTGAAGTTCTCGAACATGTGGAAGCTATGACATGATCAATTCACATCATAGCACTGCAAAGAGAAGCATGTGTTCAAAGTGATTAAATATGACTTTAGAATCATTCTGCCCCAACCCCACCCATTAGTTCACTAATAGGCAAGGTACTTGTTATGTGAATTCTGTATGTGGCGTAGATGCTTATAGCTAGAGCAACATTACAGTCTATTAATTCAAATATACTGTGTTTTTCTACAGCTGGTATTCGGAAAGTATTTAAATGCAAAGAAAACGGGAGATCCTAAAACAAAATAACAAGGTGAAACTTACCTTATCCGACAGCTTGAGAGGCTGTGTCCCAGTAAGCCCCGCAGCCTGGGTTGGTGAGGTGAAGCCCGGGTGGTGTGCTGCCCGTCCCTGTCCCCGAGGGATGTGTTCCATTCCCAGCCACAGTCCACTTGGAAGCCGGAAGTGAAAGCTGTACTCTGCGAATCCAGCTGCAATGCTATGAACAGAGACCCTGAGCAGAAGCATGTTCAGTGAGTCTGTCTACAGCATGCAGCTCGACATCACAGGGTCGTGTGTTCATTCTCATGGCTGGTGTCACATAATAGTTTAAACACATTTTGTTTTTACAGAATGCAGCGTTACTGCAGTAATTACAGCCCAACACAATGTGCTGTGATTATTCTAGTAACCTTGCTTAAGCTGAGAATAAATAAAAAACCCTCCCTTTCCCATCTTGCCGCAGGGATGGGTGGGGTCAGTTGCGCTTGATGACCCCCACCCCATCCAAGGTCGACTTGAGAAAAGGGCGGGGTCGTCATTGCAGCTTTAGAATTAAGCAGCCCCGGAAGGTACAGGGCTGATGCTGTAGCCGCCCGGGGCTTCACGAAAGCATGACCGTGCCTCGCGTCATTCGCGGAGCTCTCCAAGGACCTCCATATATGGAATTGCATGTGTGGCACCATGTCACCCCGTATGTGAGACTCAAATAGCACGTGTCACAAGAACCCTGCATCTTAGCATCATCCATCAGAGAAGCAGCAGTCCGATTACAGGCGGCAGCACTTCTGTTAGAATGCTAAGCAACATGGACCACTGGCATTACTTAGCATCCTAAAATAATTGAAGATGCTTATAATTTCTGCCTGCAATTACCCTCCATACTCATGCAAATAGGGTGGGCGGAGCCCCAGCGCCCTATGAAAGAAACCACCGCTGAATGAAATCATATAACAAAGAAACAATGAACCGCCTCTATGAACTCCCCTGATTATCTATCATGTTCCTTCCTTGGGTAAATATATCAAAAAAGTGAGTTAAAGCGGTGACTCATTTCCTGTGTAGATACTTGACGCTTTGAGATACAGGGACCCCTAAAGCTATAACCCCGGATACTTTGCAAACAAATACATGGAGGGCAACAATCTCATTCGCAGCACGCATGTAGAACACAATGGGTTAGGAAGGAGAATGGGAGATTATATTAATAAGTTACACTTGTTAACAACATACAAAACTGTTAAGTGGATTGACGCTAAATATTGGATAATACGCCATTGGTGTAGTGCACCACATGTAAGCCGACATAAAAACGGAATGTAACTGACGTTCTAATATATGTAATGTGGCGTAAATTGGTGTAATCTGGCGTAAATTTGTAAATTGTCCCAGTAAACATATTTAAAAAATCCGTGGCAGTAAGGTAGATAGTCCTGCAGTATTTGGGGGTGCTTGTCATGGTATCTTTACCAATCAAGTGGGAGAGAATTTCAGGTGCTATGGTCTGTTATGTAGCTTCAACGGTCAGAAGCTTTTGCATTAAAAAGCCCCTTCTGGTTGATGTGCTTCTGCCCACGTATAAGAAGGCTTGTTCTCTCGAGGGGATGATATATTAAAGCACAATGAAAAGAGGAAGTTGGTCTGGTAATACATTCTGTCAGGAGGTACACTAACTATTTCAGCTATTAAATTGCCAAGGCCTTGAATATCCCTGCCGGGGATGGTGCTGAGATGAACATAGGCTCCCTGCAATATCTGCTAATAGGCCTGTTATATCTTCAATGATGGTGCCATAGTTCTGTGGAAGGAGGTCATCGATGATACGTGATGATGATGAGTCAGAACAGGGTCGAAGTAGGGGGTGAAAAGTGGTAGGTGTAGCTGACAACGAAGTCATGTACAAATGCTGCAGGGTGTATTGTTGATCAAGCCCTTATGTGAATTATTTCATACAGCTTAGAGCTTTCATACCAGCTTAATATGTAAAGAATTAATGCATATTATCTTTTGATAACTTCGTATACAGTTGCAGTCCCATTCAAATCAGGAAAGTGACTTTCTTGGACTGATACATTGGATCTTTCTCTTGTAAGGGGATCTGTGACCATATGGACATTGGGGGTTTTGACAATAAGAGATGAAAAAAAAAAAAAATCAACAAGTATATTTTGCTCATGCTGAATCAGCCAATACTAAGTGACTTAGAACACTACTCAGTCTCATCTCACCATCTGTGCTCACAATTTTATGAAACACTTAAAAGAGAAAAAAGGAAGGGCCTGATTAAGAGTGTGGCGGTCTGACCACCACATTATGATCTTGGTGGTGGGACCGCCCTCTCCGCCAGGATCTCTGATCCCGACAGGACGACGGCAGTCATGGTTGTAATCAGCAGGGGCGGCACTGAAGTCAGCGCCGCTCTGCTGATTACAACCATGTTCTCCGCCAGCTTTTTCATAGAGGTACAACCGCCATGAAAAGGCATGCGGATAACAAGTGCTGGGGGCCACAGAGGGGCCCCTGCGCTGCCTACAACGTTGTCGTGGGCAGCAAAGGGGCCACCTCCCCAGCACCGTCTGCATGTGCACTGCCTGCTATGCAGACAGTGCACATTCGCAGAGTGCTAGGGGGGGCCCCTGTGCAACGGCATTGGACCCTGCTCCATCTGGAGCCAAGTCCAATGCCGTTGCATGTTTTCCTCTGGGCTGACTGGCACAAACCTTCGTTTGCGCCAGTCCGCTCAGTGGAAAACTCGTAATGGGACCAGTGGGGAGCCCACCAGCCCCGTGGCGGTCTCCTCGTCAGGAGTTTTCGGTTAAGTTTTTCCGACTGCCAAACTCATACGCTGCCCCTAAATGCTTTCTTTACAAGAATTATCTTGGACAGTAGATTTCACTCTTACTGGTGCTCATGCGGTGTTCTTGAAGTGTGGTTCTCCTTTCTAAATGACTGTTTCATAATTGCAATTTAAGCCGTGCACAAACAATGTATAATTTATTACCATAGAGCATAGAATGATAATACCATGATAGAGTGGATTTTAATCCATGAGATTGATAAATGGATCACCATTTTCTAGGATTCTTCTTTGGTGAGCATGACGTTTTAGGGCACCTGCTATTCATTCCCATATTGGTGCAGTGTGCAAGAGAACATAGACCTGAGTTAGAGCTATTTGTGTAGTAATTAATATTTCTCCAGTATCAGGTCTATGTGTTTGTATCTCGCCACTTTTCTATCCTCATAGTGGGGGAAAAAACAATGAATTCTTCTGAATTAGCAATTCCTCCAGAAATCAAAGGATGTTCCATTATCCACCAGCTCTAAATCACACTCGAGTCGACTAATTGATGTTTGAATGTATGCATTGTTCAAGAGCTACTGACTTTTTCTCTTTAAATAGTTTATTTGGTGGAGATCTAAGCAGTTAATACGTTCATTGCAGTTGAACTACTGATAGGTTAGAACAAACGCAGTTTGACAGTAAGGGCTTGCTTTTCTTTGGTGGTCTGGTGAGGCTGCAATGAATTTCTAAATTGTTGTTTAATGCTCACGTGGAAAATCTTGAGGTATTTTTCAGGAGGCAAGTCAAGTTTTCCTGTTTTTTTTTTTTGTTTTTTTTTTGGATTGATGCAATTCCTTATGGTGGTGGGCAGTACAACTTGTATCATTTGGAAATGACTTATGTACGTTTGTCTTCCTAGCTGATAATTTAATCTTGTTAATCTTTTGAAGTACTTCAGCTAAGTTATTTCGTATTTTTTTCTTGGATATGTCACCTCAAGGTTGTAGGGTGATTTTTGTCTTCTAGACGCCATCTACTTTGCATTATCTTTGTGTATGCCATATTACAATATTACGTTCATCCGGATTATATATACAATGTCATGCTGATCCTGAAGATGCGTGGTGACTGAAAGCGGAAATTCATGGTGTTTCCTAGGGGAAAAGGAGCGTACAAAAAGTGGAAATTCTAATTCTTGTTTGAGGGAGGTAGCAGAGTTCAGGGCCCTCATTATGTGTAATTTGATCCACTGTGTGCTAACGTCTTTTTGGCAAGAAAGTAATTTTAGATTTCCCGTCTGCTTGCTCATTACCTCCGTAGGAGGCCCAGGAGATAATGTGAACTTCGTTTGGAGGGGGACAATACGGTGTATTGCTGTGGGGCTCCCTGTGGCCCCTCTCCTAGGATGAATGGGGTCCCCCAAGGACACCACTTAGCTGCTGGTCTCACAGAAGTCCACCATAGCTCTCTGAAATTCACTATCCGCATTATAACAAGCAAGAAGCTGGGCATTGTTTGCCCTTGTGGTGCGGGATTTAGAAGATCTATTTGGTATAAACTGCCGGTGCTAACGAGGATTCGGGATCTAGCCTTGCACGTGAGCACCTCCATACAAATCCAGCTACTCCTGCTTTCATTTCGTGATAATAGCATAAACCCCAATTGTGGGGACTTGCAGCCAGAAACAGCTCCTCCCTGTCACGCCCTGAGCATCCGGTAATGGGGTCCAAACTTCTGCTAGGTGGTAGACCCCTCTCCCGCCTGGGAGAAGCTCCTGTGTTATGGTCCCTTGTGCCCAATGTAGTAGGAATATACTGGATCAGACGTATTGTGGAATCTCTCCTGAAAAGGTATGTTTCCTATCACACGGCTGGACACAGCAGCATAGCAGGTAGTCGGATAGCCTGAAGGCGAAAGGTCTACACACCAGTGGATCATTGATTCTACGCTTGCACTGTTATTTGTGCACCTCGTGGTAAAAAGGGGGGGGGGGGCGGCATCTGAACAGGTAATTCTCCTCACTTGCTTGTGCTGTTGATTTGCACCCTCTCCTGCTTGAAGAGAATAATATTTTGTATGAAGGATTGTGCCTTTAGTGTTTGTAAAGCAAATGCTTCATTCCCCATCATTTCAAAGGGGCCCTTGTAGGCTGCGTTAATGAAGTCCATCACCGCCATGCGCGAGCAGGTTACAATCTGGGACTTCGCAGTCGGAGGCCTACAGGTGAAAGGCTCCAAAGAACTATGCAGAAACCCCCAAGCGACCAGAGCCTTTCACTTATTATGTACATGTTTTCCTTGCCGCAGCTTACGATCTTTAGCATTGCTCTTAACCTTGTATGTTTACTTTTCTCTGTAATTAAAGTTATTTGTGAGGAAAAGTTCCCGCAACCATTTTCCAGAGTATATTCCCCAAGGAGCTGCGAATATGATCGAAGCATTGCTAAAGAAAGGTTCTGTAACTATTTTTCCATATAATTTGTTTTCCATGATCACTTTTTTTTTTTTTTTTTTTACTTTGTATGGTCGAAGCATTTTTCTTGTTTCTCTTCAGCCCCTGTGATGAATATTTTCCGCAGTTGCCATAGCCCATTTGCCTCTATAACATTTCGTTCCTTTGACTCGTACATATATCTTTAAGTTCTTTCCTCCCAATGCTTTCACTTCGTAACATTTTTCTCACGCGTTTGTACGGTCAGATATTTGTAGTTCACACTTTGCTATAATTTCAACTTCAGCCGACCAGTCACCTTGGCTCTTTGATTGTAAGTTTAAACACATCCTCGTAGTGGTAAAACCCCTGCAAAATGAGCTTATCCTCACACATTTCTGAGACCACCCAGAGAACATCTTGTAATGTCATTCCTTATTTTCATATTTTATGGCACACATGTCCCCACACTGGCCATTTTTAGTTCTCACCTGAAACAGCACATACCCTGTCTCTTGCAAGATAAATTGTTAGCTAAAAGTGGGCTTAAAGCCCATCCCTAGTTTATCATTGGTTAGCAGCTTCATCATCAGTCATTTGCTTCTTTCTGTTTGGTCACTTCCTCTTCTGGTGTTGGCCCTCCCGTTGAGCATGGCCCAAGTCCTGGTGACCTTCCACTGCTCGCCCTTTGAGAGCTACTTTTATCTTTTTGTTGAAGCACGCCATAAAATTGCATGTATTTTGAGGCCAACTCCCTGTGAGAAAGTAGCCTCTTTCTAGCCTTGTTACCCCCACCTTTGGCCTGTTTGTGAGTGTTTGACAGGGTATTTTCACTGTCTCACTGGGATCCTGCTAGCCAGGGCCCAGTGCTCATGGTGAAGACCCTATGTTTTCAGTATGTTTGTTATGTGTCAACTGGACCCTGCTAGCCAGGACCCCAGTGCTCATAAGTTTGTGGCCTATATGTATGTGTTCCCTGTGTGATGCCTAACTGTCTCACTGAGGCTCTGCTAACCAGAACCTCAGTGGTTATGCTCTCTCTGTACAAATTGTCACTAACAGGCTAGTGACCATTTTTACCAATTTACATTGGCATACTGGAACACCCTTATAATTCCCTAGTATATGGTACTGAGGTACCCAGGATATTGGGGTTCCAGGAGATCCCTATGGGCTGCAGCATTTCTTTTGCCACCCATAGGGAGCTCTGACAATTCTTACACAGGCCTGCCACTGCAGCCTGAGTGAAATAACGTCCACGTTATTTCACAGCCATTTACCACTGCACTTAAGTAACTTATAAGTCACCTATATGTCTAACCTTTACCTGGTAAAGGTTGGGTGCTAAGTTACTTAGTGTGTGGGCACCCTGGCACTAGCCAAGGTGCCCCCACATTGTCCAGGGCAAATTCCCCGGACTTTGTGAGTGCGGGGACACCATTACACGCGTGCACTACACATAGGTCACTACCTATGTGTAGCTTCACCATGGTAACTCCGAACATGGCCATGTAACATGTCTAAGATCATGGAATTGCCCCCCCCAATACCATCCTGGTATTGGGGAGACAATCCCATGATTCCCCGGGTCTCTAGCACAGACCCGGGTACTGCCAAACTGCCTTTTCAGGGGTTTCACTGCAGCTGCTGCTGCTGCCAACCCCTCAGACAGGTTTCTGCCCTCCTGGGGTCCAGCCAGGCTTGGCCCAGGAAGGCAGAACAAAGGACTTCCTCAGAGAGAGGGTGTTACACCCTCTCCCTTTGGAAAAATGTGTTAAGGCAGGGGAGGAGTAGCCTCCCCCAGCCTCTGGAAATGTTTTAATGGGCACAGATGGTGCCCATTTCTGCATAAGCCAGTCTACACCGGTTCAGGGATCCCCCAGCTCTGCTCTGGCGTGAAACTGGACCAAGGAAAGGGGAGTGACCACTCCCCTGACCTGCACCTCCCCTGGGAGGTGCCCAGAGCTCCTCCAGTGTGCTCCACACCTCTGCCATCTTGGAAACAGAGGTGCTGCTGGCACACTGGACTGCTCTGAGTGGCCAGGGCCAGCAGGTGACATCAGAGACTCCTTCTGATAGGCTCCTCCAGGTGTTGCTAGCCCATCCTCTCTCCTAAGTAGCCAAACCTCCTTTTCTGGCTATTTAGGGTCTCTGCTTTGGGGAATTCTTTAGATAACGAATGCAAGAGCTCATCAGAGTTCCTCTGCATCTCTCGCTTCACCTTCTGCCAAGGAATCGACTGCTGACCGTGCTGGAAGCCTGCAACACTGCAACAAAGTAGCAAAGACTACTGCGACCTTGTAACGCTGATCCTGCCGCCTTCTCGACTGTTTTCCTGGTGGTGCATGCTGTGGGGGTAGTCTGCCTCCTCTCTGCACTAGAAGCTCCGAAGAAATCTCCCGTGGGTCGGTGGAATCTTCCCCCTGCAACCGCAGGCACCAAAGAACTGCATCACCGGTCCTCTGGGTCTCCTCTCAGCACGACGAGCGAGGTCCCTTGAACTCAGCAACTCTGTCCAAGTGACTCCCACAGTCCAGTGACTCTTAAGTCCAAGTTTGGTGGAGGTAAGTCCTTGCCTCCCCACGCTAGACTGCATTGCTGGGAACCGCATGTTTTGCAGCTACTCCGGCTCCTGTGCACTCACCGAGGATTTCCTTTGTGCCCAGCCAAGCCTGGGTCCCCGGCACTCTAACCTGCATTGCACGACCTCCTGAGTTGTCCTCCAGCGACGTGGGACCCTCTTGTGCAACTTGGGGTGAGCTCCGGTTCACTCCACTTCGTAGTGCCTGTTCCGGCACTTCTGCGGGTGCTGCTGCTTCTGAGTGGGCTCCTTCTCTTGCTTGGCGCCCCCTCTGTCTCCTCACGCAATTGGCGACATCCTGGTCCCTCCTGGGCCACAGCAGCATCCAAAAACCTTAACCGCGACCCTTGCAGCTAGCAAGGCTTGTTTGCGGTCTTTCTGCACGGAAACACTTCTGCACGACTCTTCACAACGTGGGACATCCATCCTCCAAAGGGGAAGTTTCTAGCCCTTGTCGTTCTTGCAGAATCTACAGCTTCTACCATCCGGTGGCAGCTTCTTTGCACCCACAGCTGGCATTTCCTGGGCATCTGCCCACTCCCGACTTGATCGTGACTCTTGGACTTGGTCCCCTTGTTCCACAGGTACTCTCATCAGGAAATCCATCGTTGTTGCATTGCTGGTGTTGTTGTTTCTGGCAGAAATCCCCTATCACGACTTCCGTGCTCTTTGGGGAACTTAGGTGCACTTTGCACCCACTTTTCAGGGTCTCGGGGTGGGCTATTTTTCTAACCCGCACTGTTTTCTTACAGTCCCAGCGACCCTCTACGAGCTCACATAGGTTTGGGGTCCATTCGTGGTTCGCATTCCACTTCTAGAGTATATGGTTTGTGTTGCCCCTATCCCTATGTGCTCCCATTGCATTCTATTGTGACTATACATTGTTTGCACTGTTTTCTATTGCTATTACTGCATATTTTGGTATTGTGTACATATATCTTGTGTATATTTGCTATCCTCATACTGAGGGTACTCACTGAGATACTTTTGGCATATTGTCATAAAAATAAAGTACCTTTATTTTTAGTATATCTGTGTATTGTGTTTTCTTATGATATTGTTCATATGACACTAGTGGTACTGTAGGAACTTCACTCGTCTCCTAGTTCAGCATAAACTGCTCTGCTAAGCTACCTTTTCTATCAGCCTAAGCTGCTAGACACCCCTCTACACTAATAAGGGATACCTGGGCCTGGTGCAAGGTGTAAGTACCCCTTGGTACTCACTACAAGCCAGTCCAGCCTCCTACACTCCCTCATGTACTTCTTTCCCACCACATGTCCCTCTATCTTGTATGCTTTTTCCCCGTTCAAATTGTTGCTTTCCCTTTCCCTCCCTCTTTCCACTGTCGGTTGTGTTACTTGCCCCACCCGGTGTCTTCTTGCTTCTTGCCCCCTGCTTCCTTGTTGTTGCTTGCCCCCTCCCATCCTCTGTGTTGTTGCTTGCCCCCTCCATGTTGTTGTTTACTCCAACACACTTTCCATCACTGTCCTGCCCCAAAGATAGACATCCAAAGTGTGGAATGTCTTCAGAAAAAAACAATAAGATCCCTGACGTGTAAACACCACATTTAGAGGACATTTGTGCACTTTTCACTTCTGAGACCACCATGGTGGAGCCAGACACCAAAAAACTGATTAGGAACGGCATCATATTGGTTGCAATGAGTAGGGCGACCCCTCTAATGCCTTCCTAGCTTGATTTGGGCCAGCCCAGTGGTTGCTAGAATGACCACTGTGCCGTCAGGAAAATTTACATTCCCACACTCTAAATATGGTGGAAAATGCAAAGGCTTGGCAGGCAGGACTGCTGCCTCTGTTTGGCGGCTGAACCAGTCATCACTCACTACTAAATGCGGCCATAAGTCAGAAGAGACTTTGAATAAAAACTACTCACCAGTGAGAAGCAAATGTTCAAAATGTACGAGTGACCCACAACCCCTGGCTACTAGCAAAGTTGTGCATGAGGCTACTGCAGGAAGAATATAACAATGACCATATAAATTAAGAATCAGTCAAACTTATTTTGCACCAAAAGGATGGCCTTTGAGCAGGTAGATCAGCCAGTGTTCTCCTTTGTTGTTTTCGTACCATGGGCCTAAGGACCTGATTCAGAGTTGATTGATGATAGAAATCCATCAAATTCTTAGGGAAATTCTAAGTCCAGAGAAGGTCAACCTTATGGGGAGTAGGGAGGAGTGAGTTGCCTAATGACCGCAATTACTTGTCAATGTGTACACTGGGCATCGTTAATGTTTTAATAATTATTTGAATGTTATGGTTTATTTCATGTCAAAATGTATTTTGGTGTAAATGATAGACCCTAACAAGTCTCTGACCGGTTGAATATGACAAGAAAAATCATCACTGGCCCACTGTCTTTCTGGTTGTCTGCCCGCAAACCAAAAGCAGCAGCGTGAGTGATACCAACGATGTGACTATTATCAATGCCACCCTACCCGTGCATCAGTACTGGATCTCATGACCACACCTGAAATTACTCACAGATAGCATTAGAATGCATTGTAATCAAGCAATTGGTTAGTAGTATCCAGAATTATAGTGGCTTCCCATCATACATTTTTTAGATGAGCCTAGTGTCTGTCCCACCCTTATGCCACCCTTATACCTAAAGGCAACTGATTTGGGGGGGGAAACCCACTAGTAGCGAAGGAAGAGAGTGATTGATGCCGAGATGGAACTGGAGGTGATGAGTTATCAGTAGCTGTAACCACCATCAACCTCACCACTGACAGAAATAGTGGCATCTGGTGCTCATGAGATAAACTGTGCAAATAATGTGGAGCTCTTCCCCTTCAATTTTAGGAGTCAAATCAAGATGGCGGTAGTGCTGATAACAACAAGTAGAGACATAATAATTTAGGGCAAGGGCAAGTTCTGATGCACCAGCAGCACAGTAGTAGAAATGGCGGTTCTAGTAACCACTACCTCGCCATGTTAATTGCTGGACACCGCCGGTTGCACCTTTTCTTTTGGAGGAAGCTAGAAGTATGGGGGACTCCTTCCTGTAGCCATTGTGTTTCTAGTCTCTCTAGAATATCGCATGGAAGCAAAAGGTTTGTCCCGGTGAAAAAAAAAAAACCTCCGCACATAATAAAATCCTAGACTAACAGCTGTCATTGGAGATTGAGAATTGTAGAGGGACCCACAACTCCCCACAAATCCTGAACCAGAGTTCATGGAAACCGCATCCAGCAGGAGTTGAAATCCAGGAAAAGCTGAAGATGTAATCCAGGATCTACAAAATTTCTGAAGAGAACATCAAGGATATCGATCAATAACTAGGGGCATGGAACTCGCTGACAAAAAGTTACACTTTTGCAGTGCCAGGCATTAAGAGTTAACAGATCCTTTTAAAGGGTGAGACAGGAACAGAAAATCAGGTAGCCATGATAGGTTAGGAGGCAACAGTATCGCTGACAATGGTAAACGCCAAGACCGTTTGGGAGAACCAAAAGTGTTCTAATACATTTTGAGAGAAGATGCAAATTTTACAGACATGAGCTGAAGAAAGAAAGATTACTTAGAAATAGTGCCATATGTGATTCTAGAGGTGAAGAAAAGTGTTGTGAGACACCGAAGCGACTGCTAAAAGAAATATGGTGCGTGCTCTGATCTGCATTAACTACCAACCTTATTCCCCAACTGGGGTCATGCTCTAGAGATCTGCACCAGCATTAATACATGAGCTAGTCTCCTGTATAATTCTCAAAGCATGGAAACTGCCATGGAGCAAAAAGGCCCTGCAGGCATCATGCACGAATGAGTGAGATGCTTTGTGCATATGTTCCTAGGCCTAATTTCTAATGGGAGGGTGACTAAGGCAAGGTAGGCTGCCGTTAAAAACTCTTGGTTATATGCATTAGCAAAGGAATTCATGAATTAAGTCAAATTAATCCATTGCCTTTGATGTTGCACATTCAGTTTGATGTGAACCGCATCTTTGCTTACCCTCAGGTCCTGAACAGCATCACACTACAGTTTAGTCCTTGGACTCGTGTGTGGGCCAACAGGCCCATTAGCAAATTGCCACAGAATTGATTTCATTGAGCCTGAAGAGGCGCTTCTCATTCGATGGCACAAGTTACAAAAAGCTTCTTTACGCACCATGCCTTGCATTACCAGTTCAAACTTTAATCCTTTTTTAAAAATGCCATAGGGAGTGTTCACTGTGTTATGCAAGAACCTGTTGACATCACCTTGTTAGAGATGCATTGCTCGTTTGTAGGAATGTGCTTACTGTACCACCTTTTAAAAAAAAAAATCTTGTAAATGGTTGCCTTTTAAACCATTTGTTTCATGAAATTCACTTTGCATGCTAGAAAATACTCAACAAATAAAAGTGGATTACATCTGCACAGTTTGTGATGTTCTCTGTTCTCTACTCGCCAGACACATTTTTCTATGACTTTGATGTCACCTGTTGCAACATATCCCACCAAGTGTGATAGGGCTGAGCCACATCTTGGGTGGTTTTGTCAACACTTAGAACTTTCTACCTTTTTTGCACTCAGTTGGGGCACACCCACGATTTGACTACTCATAGTGCTTAATGTTTGCGGCGTTTGACAGGGGTGGGCACCAGAACCCATGTTTAGGGACTTTTCTTTCATCGTTAGCCTTCTCAAAGGGAAAAAATCAGGAAAGGGAGAAGGAGAAAGATATGAAAACAGTGAGGAAGGTATGCAGGGATGGAAAGGAGCCTACAATAGTGAGCTAAAGAGGCGGGAAGTCTAGGGTGGTGTTGGCAAACCCAGCGTTCAGCAGCACGTTCGTAAGATAAGACCGGGCTCCTGCTCGTTTTTTAACCCCTTCCCCGCCACGGACGTAATGGTTACATCCATGGCAGCGCCCGTGTGGCGCCATGGACGTAACCATTACGTCCTGAATGCTGCCCTCGGGAGAAGCGCTAGCGCTCCCCCCGAGGGCTGCTCCCCCACCCCCCTAGGTCAGGGCTGACAGGGGAATCCTCAGCATTTCTCTTTCGATCACGTGGGGGAGGCCCGGAGGGGCTTCAAAGGGAAGGAAATGTATTTCCTTCCCTTTGAAGTCTCTCCGAGGGTTTTAAAAGCCGGATTGCTTGCAATCCGGCTTTTGAAACCCCACTAGACACCAGGGATGTTTTTTTTTTTTATATGAAATTGACAGAAGGGAGCGACCCCTTGGGCAAGGGTCGCTCCCAGGGGGTCATTTTTTTTTAAAGGCCTTTTCTGCGGCAGATCGGCCTATTATTAGGCCTTTTCTGCCCCCAGTGGGGGCAGAAACCTCTAGACACCAGGGATACTTTTGTTTTTTTTGTTTTTTTATTTGTTTTCTTTTGTGTTTTAGGTGTGGGGAGCGACCCCTTAGGCAAGGGTCGCTCCCATAGGGGGGAAATTATATTTAGGCCATTTCTGCCCCCTTTGGGGGCAGATTGGCTTATTTTTATGAGGCCAATCTGCCCCCAAGGGGGGCAGAAACCACTAGATACCAGGGAGTTTTTTTTGTTTGTTTGTTTGTTTTTCACGTAAGGGGAGCGACCCCTTAGGCAAGGGTCGTTCCCTTGGGGGGGGCAAATTTATTTTAGGCCATTTCTGCCCCGCCTGGGGGCAGATCAGCCTATTTTTATTAGGCCGATCTGCCCCCACGGGGGGCAGAAACCACTAGGCACCAGGGATTTTTGTTGTTGTGTTTTACAGATGGGGAGCGTCCCCTTAGGCAAGGGTCGCTCCCCTGGAGGGGCAAATTGTATTTAGGCCATTTCTGCCCGCTTTGGCACCAGGGATCTTTTTTTTGCGCCGTCACGCAAGTAAGCAAGGGTCGCTCCCCGGGGGGGGGGGGGGGGTGAGGGGGGGCAAATTTATTTTAGGCCATTTCTGCCCCCCCCCCCCCCCCCCCCCCCCCCCCCTTGGGGCAGATCGGCCTATTGGTATTAGGCAGATCTGCCCCGGGGGGGGGGGGGGGGGGGGCAGAAACCTTTAGGCGCCAAGGCAAATTTTTTTTGGTGTGGGTTTTTTTTTTGTTTGTTTGTTTTTTTAGAGATTGGGAGCGACCCATTAGGCAAGGGTCGCTCCCCTGAGGGGCAAATTGTATTTAGCCCATTTCTGCCCCCCCTGGGGGCAGATTGGCCGATTGTAGGTCAATCTGCCCCCAAGGGGGCAGAAACCACTAGGCACCAGGGATTTTTGTTGTTGTTGTGTTTTACAGATGGGGAGCGTCCCCTTAGGCAAGGGTCGCTCCCCTGGAGGGGCAAATTGTATTTAGGCCATTTCTGCCCGCTTTGGGGGCAGATTGGCCGATTTTAGGTCAATCTGCCCACAAGGGGGGCAGAAACCACTAGGCACCAGGGATCTTTTTTTTGCGCCGTCACGCAAGGGGAGCGACCTTGTAGGCAAGGGTCGCTCCCCGGGGGGAGGGGTGTGAGGGGGGGCAAATTTATTTTAGGCCATTTCTGCCCCGCCTGGGGGCAGATCAGCCTATTTTTATTAGGCCGATCTGCCCCCAAGGGGGGCAGAAACCACTAGACACCAGGGAGTTTTTTTGGTTTGTTTGTTTTTCACGTAAGGGGAGCGACCCCTTAGGCAAGGGTCGTTCCCTTGGGGGGGCAAATTTATTTTAGGCCATTTCTGCCCCGCCTGGGGGCAGATCAGCCTATTTTTATTAGGCCGATCTGCCCCCACGGGGGGCAGAAACCACTAGGCACCAGGGATTTTTGTTGTTGTTGTGTTTTACAGATGGGGAGCGTCCCCTTAGGCAAGGGTCGCTCCCCTGGAGGGGCAAATTGTATTTAGGCCATTTCTGCCCGCTTTGGGGGCAGATCGGCCGATTTTAGGTCAATCTGCCCCCAAGGGGGGCAGAAACCACTAGGCACCAGGGATCTTTTTTTTGCGCCGTCACGCAAGGGGAGCGACCTTGTAGGCAAGGGTCGCTCCCCGGGGGGGCGTGAGGGGGTCAAATTTATTTTAGGCCATTTCTGCCCCCCCCCCGGGGGGCAGATCGGCCTATTGGTATTAGGCAGATCTGCCCGGGGGGGGGGGGGCAGAAACCTTTAGGCGCCAAGGCAAATTTTTTTTGGTGTGGCTTTTTTTTTTGTTTGTTTGTTTTTTTAGAGATTGGGAGCGACCCATTAGGCAAGGGTCGCTCCCCTGAGGGGCAAATTGTATTTAGCCCATTTCTGCCCCCCCCTGGGGGCAGATTGGCCGATTGTAGGTCAATCTGCCCCCAAGGGGGCAGAAACCACTAGGCACCAGGGATTTTTTTTTTTTGGCACCAATGTCACGCAGGGGGAGCGACCCCCATAGGCAAGGGTCGCTCCCGGGGGGGCAGGGAGGTTGGAGGGTGGGGGACAAATTTATTTTAGGCCATTTCTGCACCCCCTGGGGCCGGCTGAGCTAGAGGCCAAAATCCACAGTTAGGCCCTGTTTTCTATGAAAAAATGTGATGTGTCCAGGTTGTGTTTTGGGCCATTTCCTGTTGCGGGCGCTAGGCCTACCTACACAAGTGAGGTATCATTTTTATGGGGAGGCTTGGGGGAACGCTGGGTGGAAGGAAATTTGTGGCTCCTCTCAGATTCCAGAACTTTCTGTCACCGAAATGTGAGGAAAATATGTTTTTTTTAGCCAAATTTTGAGGTTTGCAAAGGATTCTGGGTAACAGAACCTGGTCAGAGCCCCACAAGTCACCCCATCGTGGATTCCCCTAGGTCTCTAGTTTTCAAAAATGCACAGGTTTGGTAGGTTTCCCTAGGTGCCGGCTGAGCTAGAGGCCAAAATCTACAAGTAGGCACTTTGCAAAAAACAGCTCTGTTTTCTGTGATGTGTCCACGTTGTGTTTTGGGGCATATCCTGTCGCGGGCGCTGGGCCTAACCACACAAGTGAGGTACCATTTTTATCGGGAGACTTGGGGGAACGCTGGGTGGAAGGAAATTTGTGGCTCCTCTTAGATTCCAGAACTTTCTGTCACCGAAATGTGAGGAAAATATGTTTTTTTAGCCAAATTTTGAGGTTTGCAAAGGATTCTGGGTAACAGAACCTGGTCCGAGCCCCGCAAGTCACCCCTCCTTGGATTCCCCTAGGTCTCTAGTTTTCAAAAATGCACAGGTTTGGTAGGTTTCCCTAGGTGCCGGCTGAGCTAGAGGCCAAAATCTACAAGTAGGCACTTTGCAAAAAACAGCTCTGTTTTCAGTGATGTGTCCACGTTGTGTTTTGGGGCATATCCTGTCGCGGGCGCTGGGCCTAACCACACAAGTGAGGTACCATTTTTATCGGGAGACTTGGGGGAACGCTGGGTGGAAGGAAATTTGTGGCTCCTCTTAGATTCCAGAACTTTCTGTCACCGAAATGTGAGGAAAATATGTTTTTTTAGCCAAATTTTGAGGTTTGCAAAGGATTCTGGGTAACAGAACCTGGTCCGAGCCCCGCAAGTCACCCCTCCTTGGATTCCCCTAGGTTTCTAGTTTTCGGAAATGCACAGGTTTGGTAGGTTTCCCTAGGTGCTGGCTGAGCTAGAGGCCAAAATCTACAGGTAGGCACTTCGCAAAAAACACCTCTGTTGTCTTCCAAAAATTTGGATGTGTCCACGTTGCGCTTTGGGGGCGTTTCCTGTCGCTGGCGCTAGGCCTACCCACACAAGTGAGGTATCATTTTTATCGGGAGACTTGGGGGAACGCTGGGTGAAAGGAAATTTTTGGCTCCTCTCAGATTCCAGAACTTTCTGCCACAGAAATGTGAGGAACATGTGTTTTTTTAGCCAAATTTTGAGGTTTGCAAAGGATTCTGGGTAACAGAACCTGGTCCGAGCCCCGCAAGTCACCCCTCCTTGGATTCCCCTAGGTCTCTAGTTTTCAGAAATGCACAGGTTTGGTAGGTTTCCCTAGGTGCCGGCTGAGCTAGAGGCCAAATTCTACAGGTAGGCACTTCGCAAAAAACACCTCTGTTTTCTTCCAAAAATGTGGATGTGTCCACGTTGAACTTTGGGGCGTTTCCTGTCGCGTGCGCTAGGCCTACCCACACAAGTGAGGTATCATTTTTATCGGGAGACTTGGGGGAACATAGATTAGCAAAACAAGTGTTATTGCCCCCTTGTCTTTCTCTACATTTTTTCCTTCCAAATATAGGAGAGTGTGTAAAAAAGACATCTATTTGAGAAATGCCCTGTAATTCACATGCTAGTATGGTCATCCCGGAATTCAGAGATGTGCAAATAACCACTGCTCCTCAACACCTTATCTTGTGCCCTTTTTGGAAATATAAAGGTTTTCTTGATAGCAATTTTTTACTCTTTATATTTCAGCAAATGAATTGCTGTATACCCGGTATAGAATGAAAATGCACGTCAGGGTGCAGCTCATTTATTGGCTCTGGGTTCCTCGGGTTCTTGATGAACCTACAAGCCCTATATATCCCCGCAACCAGAGGAGTCCAGCAGACGTAACGGTATATTGCTTTCGATAATCTGACATTGCAGGGAAAAGTTACAGAGTAAAACGTAGAGAAACATTTGTTTTTTTCACCTCAATTTCAATATTTTTCTTTTTCAGTTGTTATTTTCTGTAGGAAACCCTTGTAGGATCTACAAAAATGACCCCTTGCTGAATTCAGAATTTTGTCTACGTTTCAGAAATGTTTAGGTTTCTGGGATCCAGCATTGGTTTCATGCCCATTTCTGTCACTGACTGGAAGGAGGCTGAAGGCACAAAAAATTGCAAAAATGGGGTATGTCCCAGAAAAATGCCACAATTGTGTTGAAAAATTGGGTTTTCTGATTCAAGTCTGCCTGTTCCTGAAAGCTGGGAAGCTGCTGAGTTTAGCACCGCAAACCCTTTGTTGATGCCATTTTCAGGGGAAAAACCACAAGCCTTCTTTTGCAGCCACTTTTTCCAATTGTTTTGAAAAAAACGAAATTTTCCCTGTATTTTGGCCAATTTCTTGGCCTCTTTTAGGGGAACCCACAAAGTCTGGGTACCTCCAGAATCCCTAGGATGTTGGAAAAAAAGGACGCAAATTTGGCTTGGTTAGCTTATGTGGACAAAAAGTTATGCAGGCCTAAGCGCGAACTGCCCCCAAATAGGCAAAAAAAGGCCTGGCACAGGAGGGGGAAAAGGCCTGGCAGCGAAGGGGTTAAAACAAAGTAAGCACTGACTGTTGGCTCGTATCCTATGGGAGCCACTCTACCTCAATCTCAGTCAGACCTGACATGGGAACTTATTTTACTACCAATTGCATTTGATGTTTTCTACATTCCATGGGTGATTCCGCTACAGACTGGACCTAATTAGGCATGATTAACCTCTGTAGCTATCTCAAACTCGGGTCACTTAACGTGCTCCTAAGCAGTGGGCAGGGCCTCGTCACATCAGGAAAACATCTGTTATATGCCTCTGAGTAAAGTACCAAGTGATGTGTATGGTGTCTGACTTTCAGCAAAGCTACACACTCGCCGATGGTAACTCAAGGAGATTGATTTGATTCTTCCAACTCCAGTTTAATTAAGAGAAAACTTCTCTATTGCAAAAAATAAAAATAAAAAAACACTCCGGGAGGAATCCAGTTGTGGAAAAAACTGTTACTGGAACACTCATCAACCCTGAAGTGTACAGAACGGTGGTCGCTCACAACGTTTGAAATTGGTAAGAAAGATAGTGTCTGCAAGCGAGCAAGCCCGCCTGGACCCAGGGTGTTCAGCAATTGTTTTATTTTAAATGAGGTCAGATGATGTATTGTTTTTCACAAAATAGCTAAAAGCCACATTTTCTGAAAGGGCTCTCAGGAAAAATCACAGAACTTTCATTGTGTATCAACTAAGCCCAACTCTCCACTTAAGTGCTGCAGATTTACCTGCCCGAAAACACGTCAGTAAAGTGTCAAAATAGTGCAGTTTTAACACAATGTCTCTAAAAAGATTTCAAACCTGAGGTGATACAGAAATTGAAATTAAATGCCTAACATGTACCACTGCAGCCATGTACACATCTTCAATCCTCTTTCATTTTTTGATTCTGCTTATTTCAAGTAGACTTACTCAATCATATCTTATTACTGAGAATCTCATTCAAAGGGACCAGGTAGAAAAATAAAAAAATACACCAATTTTGCAGTCGAAAGGCAGTGCACTGCAGACTTATACAGAAATTACATTCTCATATGCCTGCGCAGCTACTCGGGTCATCGAGATTTTACAGGTTATGGCACCAGACCGATTACACTTATGTTATAGATTTGGGTTTCAGCCATAAGTACTGTTTGTATTCAAAACAGCTATTTGAATGATATATTTGACAATGTAGTACGTTTTTCCCAAAGGTCAGATTGTCAGCTTGTGAAAACGCACACGTATTGCGATCAAATACACATTTTTATTTAAAAAAATAAACCCAATTCCCCCAAAAATGTTCAATTTTTTTTTGTCCTGAAACACCACTTTTTTTTGAGCCCATGTTGGGTGACTGAACGTCAGCTTATCATTTTCATTAACTATTCACATTTACTACTAAAATACATGGCTAGACTTAGACTTGCATGCCCATGTATTCCAATCCATGCCACAGATGCCTCCAACATACTAAGAATTACCACTGTTATGATAGCTCCGTAGCATACCCAGGGTGTATATCCCCATGTCATAGACTCCTCCTGGATGCCATTAATTACCATCAATATAAAAAAGACAGCAGTTTGGCCATGGAGTCAACTTTCATATCACAGACGAGTCTAATATGCTAAGAATTACCATCAGTATGCCTGGGCCAGCATTGTACTGAGGGAGGGCACAGTGTTGGAAAATGGGTTATTGGTAAGGGCAGGTAAGTACCTACACTTAGCAATAGGCCACTAACCGCCACTTAGGTCCAGTTAGGTCTTAATAAATTAAACCCAGCTCAACCCTTGGTAGCTTGGCAACGAGCGTCAAGGCTTAACTTAGGAGACAGTGTGTAAAGCATTCAAATATCTCAAAACAGTAATTAAATAAAACACAGGAAACAGTTTAAAAATCCAAAACCAATTCATAAAAATAGATTATATTTTTATCTTTAAAATGACACAAAAACGAATAAAATCGGATAAGGGGAACCGGAGATATGATTTTTTAAAGAATTATAGTTTTTTTTGCGCCTAGAAACAAAAAGCGCCAATCGGGTCATCTGGTTGCACCTCGACCGGGGCAAAGTCAAAGTTTAAGGCCTACCGCGATGGGGCCCGGCTCGGCTACAGGCCGCGGGAGACCTTGGTCAAAAGTTTACCTTCGCACTTAGTCGTTTTTCTGAAGATTTTCTTCAGCGGGACGAACCTGCCAGTCCAACCCGACCTCCTGGAACTCTTCTCCAGATATGCGTCACGGGAGCCCTCTGTGGAGATTTTTACCTTCGGACTTAGTCGTTTTCTCGAGGTGAAAATCCTTCGACTGGGGTAAATCTGGATCTTGATCCGACATCCTTGGAGCCCTCCTCGGATACGCTGGCTGGGAGGTCCCGGTCGACTTTGTACATTCGGACTAAGTCTCTTTTTTGGAGATTTTCTTCACCGGGACGAACCCGCAAATCAGGCCGGGTCGCGGTTGAGGCAAGCCGGCTAGAGTTGCCGCGGCGGTCGGTCCCTCTATGGAGCTTTTTTTCAAAATTTCTCCAAACTTCTGGGTCTTCTCCCAGATGTTCTTTTAAGGTTCTTTTGGGGTCCACAGCTCACCCCAAGGGTCCAGAAGCTCTGAGGTGATCCTTGGGGGTGTGGACTACAACTCCCAGAATGCACCTGGCGCAAACTCCTTTTTGGCCACTGGACAGTGGTCAGCTGGTTGATTTCTTAAGGAGTTGGTGCAGGGGACTCTGGTTAGCAATTTTTCACCTGTAGCAAACAAGGAGTCCCTCCTTGAACCAGTTGAAGCCAGGCAAAGTCCTTCTTGTGGTGAAGCCCAAGTGTGCAGCTGGTGCAGTCCTTCAGAGTGCAGGTTCCAGGTGCAGGCCAGGGGTCCAGCAGGGCAGTCCTTCTCCTTTGGTTCTTCCTTGTTGGAATCTGATGGGTATCTGAGGCGTGGGTGCAGGTTTGCCAGTTTTATCCTTGCTCCTGGGGGAAAAACAGGGGGGTCCTGGTTCTCCAATCAGGTGCAGGGTCCTTCCCCCTGTGATGACCACTTCCTGGGAAGTGTGGCAAAAATCAATCCCAGGAGGCAACATTCCTCAAAAATCCATCATGGCTGAAAATGATTTTTGGAGGTTACATCTGGCTGAGCCCACCCATTGGTGTGGCTAAAAATCATAAACACACCCCTCTCCTGCCCTCTCCTAATCTAATCAAGGGGGGCACCTAATTGTCTGGGGTTGCAGGATGTGGGGGGTGTTGCTGGGTTGCTCCAAATGTCCTTCTCTGCCTTTGAAGTCCAGTTTGGCAGCCCTCCCCTTTCCTGCCTCACCATCTGCTGAGGGGAGATTCCCTCCCACAGGCACATCTTTGTGTGAAGCCAGGCCACTTCACACCTCATCAAGGCAGCCTGGTCAGGCTGCCAGAGGCTGGCCAATCGGAGCACAGCAGCAAAAACAATGCAGGGCTGAAATTGGCAACTTTTCACGTAAAGTTGAAAACTCTTTACGTGAAAAAGTTATATTAAATCCAACAACTGGAAGTTGTAGGATTTATTATAACAATTAATTTGATACCAAACTCTTTGTATCTGTCACTTAAGGGGACTTTTACAATTAAAATAAAGTCTCCCCATTCTAGCCTATGGAGGCCATTCACTACAATGAGGGAAAAACGAATTTGGCTGTTTTTACCTCACCAGGGCTTATAAAACTATTTTTATAAGGCCCCTGCTTATAGTTACATGCCACCCAGCCCTAGGGGCACATAGGGCACACCTTAGGGGTGACTTATAAGTAAAAATAAGGTAGTTTAAGACTTTGGAACTACTTTTAATTCCAAAGTCGAATTTGCATATAACTTTAATTTAAAAGCAGCCAGCAAAGCAGGCCTGCCTTTAAAATGACACTGGGCACCTCAGCAGTGCACCTATGGGTGCACTACCTATGCTGTGGTCCCTAAACCTACATGCCCTACCATATACTAAGGACTTGTAGGTAGGTTGACTTAGCCAATTGTAATTACCCTAATTTGCATATTGATTTTACACAGAGCACAGGCCCTGGGACTGGTTAGCAGTACCCAGGGCACCATCAGAGTCAGGAAAACAACAGCCAAAGGTGGAAAATGGGGGCAAAATGTTAGGGGGCCTCTGTAATCAGCCTTGTTTTCTCACACAGTCATGCTGTGAATGCTTCAAAAATGCTAGAATTTATCATTGATATGCTAGAGCCATTGTTTTACCCAGGATGTGCACCATCATGTTTTAGATAACCGCACCATGCAAATAATGACTACTATGCCAGGCGTGATCTACCTAGGTATTACTATCATACCATTACGGCCCCAAAAGGCCAAGAATTACCACCAATAGGTTAGGGACAGCATTTTGCCCATGATGGGACCCGTCACACTCAGAATGTGCCCCAAAACGTCGAATTCCACCAGCAAACAAGGTGCTGGCATACTCACACACACTTACACATGCAGCGCATACATTCATCTGCATGCTCACATGCACAGAAACATGTGAGTACTGAAACTTGCCTTGGGTAATTGGTGGTTCTCTTCCACTTGTGCGCCTGGTTCTGCAGCTCCGGGGCACCCTGCTTCGCATTGCCAGGCTTTGCATCTACAGACTCCCATGTCCAACACCCCCTGAACCCCTGATCTTGGTTCCACACCTAAAGTTTAACCACACTCAAAAAGAATACTTCAGAATGAACAAGCAGAAGCTGTCTTGATTGATAGCTTTAGCTTGTTTTAATCAAGTCAACATTATTTTGCCTAATCAGATGCATTTATACGGCAGGATGGAGACAGATAGGGGAGGCAGGAAACCGCTCTGTCAAGGGTCATAGAAGCCTCTCTGAGCTGAACAGGAAGTCTCAATAATTTAAGGAGGCTTGATTTCCTGCCTCTGTAAATCCCTAGATTTCGGATTGTAGGAGCATTAGTAAGTCATGTTAAACTTTTATCCATTCTGCTACCCTTCACTGCCAGTCATTTGCTTAAAGGCGAGTCACCTGAACAATCAGCCCTGCTCCTTGAAGGATTTATCTAGCTTTCATGTTGTTCTCTTCGTAAAAAGGGAGCAAAGGCAAGGCACACATGAGCAGGACCTTCGATGGCAGCTTGAGGAAGCTTCGCACTGGTTCTGCATAGCGTATTTTACAATGTCCATTCCTTCAGAAGAAGGGAGCGCTGAGAATGAGGCCATGTGGCGGGTTTCATGCACCACCCTGCTTGCTTCCAAGATGAGCTTCTAGTTCATCATTCCACACTCCTCAGGCAAGTAAAAGCCTTTTTCCTATTTCACCCTTTGTGCCCTCTGTTCTCCCTGTAATGGTATTTGCTCTGTACACATACATTTTTTCAATATTAATGGTAGTGTCTTCTATCACTGCTAGGTTGTCATAAACAATGCAGCAGGAAATTTTGTGTCCCCATTTGAACGTCTGTCTCCAAACGCCTGGAGGACCATAACCGAGATCGTCCTGAATGGCACTGCTTATGTCACACTGGAAATTGGGAAGGAGCTGATCAAAGCGCAGAAAGGTAAGGAGCACTGGTGTGGTAAAACCCATCTGCAACCTTCACACTCCTCTATTGTTTGCCTTACGTCCTGCTAAATGTAAAGTAGTCTACATCAGCAAAGTTTCTTTTATGAACAAATATGACCATCTACAGTACGAGGCAGGGTCCACCCAAATCGTTTGTAGGCATCAACATACAAAATCCCTGAATCGTCCAATTTATTTTTTCCAATGAAACTTCTGACCCTTTTTTCCAACTTTAAAAGCCATCATGTGGCGGCCACCATTTGTCCCTCCAGCTCTGTCACGTTGTAAATAGAAGAGGAGCAGAGGTTATGTTCTTACTTTAGGAAGAGCACTTATGCCAATGCATTCACTTAAAGCAGCATCCACCACAATTCAGGAAGGTGCATATTCTCTGTATGGCGAGTGGATCGCAAGTAAGTACTTCTGTAGTAGAAACACCTTTCTTATGTTGCAATTGCTGGCTGCTTAGTGCAAACACATTATTTCACGTATGCCAGAAGATGGGAAGAATGCTAGCAGGCGAACTGGAACAGTTAGTCATAGAGAATAGAATAGGAATTTGTAATATGGTGGCACAATCTTTAATCCTCTTTCCTTCAGAAGACAAGATGGTGCTTTTTTTTAGGGACATCCAGAAGGTTCCAAAACTAATTTGATCCAGATTTTTGTATCTTATACAAAAGAAGTAGTGGCGAATAAAACAAAGACAGTATGACACAGAGACGTCATGAGGCTAAGGGGGTCATTTAGAGGTGGTAGGTAACAGGACATCTACCAAAACACAGCTTATGTTACCATCTGCCCACCTTTACCCCATCTCATTCACAATTAGCATGGTGGTGTTACCAATGGTAACTTTGAGGCATCCCTGTAGCCCCACTCCCCAGCCCATAGATGGCTGTCGAGCGGCACCGTGCCTCATAAATGGCCAGCAGAGTTTCCAAGGGCCTAGATCCCAGCTTTTTAGAAAACTTGAAAAGAGCCTCCATGGTTTGTGCAAATGGAAGGCACATAGTGTCTATAAGATGAGACCAATTGCTTTTACCATCAAAAGGTAGACCTAAGTACGTAAATGTTCAGACCTCTGTTAATTTTTCACCCTGAACATAGTATGATTTCATGCCTATGCGAGAATCACCCATAACCATCACATGGGACTTAGCCGAGTTTGTCTTCAAATCAAGATCTCCCCCATAAAAAAGACAAATTTGTTTAAAAGCTTTTAAAGACCAACCCCTGTCCTAGACATCAATACACAGTCATCGGCATAAAGAAGACCTGGGAATTTCCTAGCGCCCACACTTAGACAAATGTTTGAAAGAGACAGAAACAGATTCTCTAAGTCGTTAATGTAGAGGTAGAATAAAAACGGGGCAAGCACACACCCTTGCCTCACACCACGTGACATCTTAATAAGGTCTGTACATTTTCCTTCTGCACCATATCTGATGTGACCGGTGACTTCCTTGTGTAGCTTTGCAAGGTATAAGACCAGTGGTTCATCAGTGCCCTTTGCTAGCATCTTGTTCCAGAGCTTGCCCCTGTTTACCTAATCAAAAGCAGAGTTCAGCTCCATAAAAGCAAGATGTAATTGGCCTTTCTTAGCCAAAGTATATTTGCTGATGATAAGGTGAAGATTGAGACAATGCTCCACTGTGCCCAGACCTTTCCTAAAGCCATACTGAACTTCAGAGAAGCAGCCCTAGTCTATCACCCAAGATTCAAACCGGCTCAACAAAACTCTTCCCAGAATTTTGCTTGTAGAATCCATGAGTGAAATAGGGCGGGTAACAACACGGATCTGCCCTATCGCCTTTTTTGTATATAAACACAATTATCTTGCTGGACCAGGACTTGGGGAGGCCGTTCGCAACCGCAGAGCTCAATACATTAGTCAGTATTGGCACCCAAACTTCAAGGTTATCAAGAAAAATATCAACAGTATCAGGCCCTCGGGCCTTGTTTCTTGCACACTGCTCCAGGGTGGAAAGTACCTCTTCTAGTGAGGGACTTAACAGGTTGGGTACCTGCTTGGAGATGATGTTGGTCAAAAGGGCCTAAAAAACTGACCACACCCAGATTACTACCATAGAGCTTTAAAAAAAAATTCTACCAAGTTCTTGGGAGGGGGGGGGGGGGGGGGGGGAATCGCCACATCAATGGGAGTGTTGAGTTTCAGAAAAATAAGGAGCATTCACCACTTCCCAAAAAAGCCGGGTATCATTTATTTTATTGCATTGTGCAACTTTTCCCAATCTCACCTCCTGATTGCATTCTTCCCCTCAGTAATTACTAAATTGTAGTTTGCCCTGCAAGCTCTCACGGTCTCCTTGTCTCTAAAGACTTGATTCAAGGCAAAGACAAGATCCATATGGGCTTTTGAGGACCCTGAGTCGAACCACCTTTGGGGGCTTTGGGGCTCTTGACTGTCCCTCACTAGTTAACAGGGCTGAGACACTATGGCAAATTCCTTCATAGGCCTGCAAAACACAATTAAGATTAGCCCTTAAAATCCAGGCATATCGTAAACTCCTCCGTGTTCCGCTGTAGAAGATCTCTAAGGACTAGCTGAGGATGCAGCAACACCAATTTGCATAGAATCCCCTTATTACGATGGGAGAGGAGTGGGGGGAACACTAATAGACGCTTGATGAACCACTCCTCCTATAGCAAGGTAAAGTGACAGCGGATAATGATCACTTAAACAATTAGATAAAATAGCAAAATTATAAGTCATGTCTGTGGGTTAATGGCCAAAGCAATAAAATCAATTAAACTACCCCTCCCCCGGCCAAAATAAGTAACATCCCCTGAGAGACTTGGGCCTACTAGATCAATTGTAATAAACATTGCCCACTTTTTCAAAATGGCATTAAGATGGTCTCCACAAGGTGTATGTTCAAAATGTGCAAAGTCCTCCAAATCACCACAAATCTGCCCACATATGACATTCTTGGCAGTTGGACATAATTTACAATTAAAATCCCCACCCCAAAATGATGACCTAATCCATGTTGAGATCGCGCAGAATTCCATCCAATACATGATCAAGGGAGACAACTATATCTTTCATTTTAGTCACAAAATTCAGATGATAAAAATTAACCACAACCAAGGCCTCCCCAGGGTTGACTCTAAATATCACGATCTGAAAATAAGGGGAATCAAGACACTTTTTAACAACTGTCCAACCAGCAGTAGCCGCGATCAGGGTCAATAAGCCCCCTTTTGTGGTGGCCCCCACTGGAAGGTAAAGCCGGACTATGGATAGAAAGAAACCATTGATGAATACTGTGTCACAGGACCAAGTCTCCTGTAAACAAACAGTGCTATAATTCTGAATGAGTTCATGCTACTCAGCGCTATCCAGTTTGCTAGAGAGTCCAGCAACATTCCAAAACAGACACTTGCAGCCAGACTTTGAGACAATAGGGGTGGGGAGCGGAGACTGGTCATGACACCACAAGGGTGTTCCCATCAGTGTCCGCATGTTGGGGTGTCACAACTAGGAGGGACAACCATTTGCAAAGAAATAGTGAGAGCATCATTGATCTGCAGATGCTCAGCAATCATAACATCCACATTTGGGACAACCTGATGACAAGAATTAAAGGCAACGACTCACTTTCTGCCCCCTGGACTAGGAGAATTCAAAGACTGTCTGAGGTTACCTTCAAAGAGTTAGTTGTCCTCAGTGCCAGATAGCGGCATAAATCTATTACTGAGGGATAGGGGAGAATTCATACAATGAACGTTACATTTGCCTTCCTTTTACCCATGATATCCTAATAAAGAAGGTTCAAGTGTGCTCAGAGCAACGTTAAGGGAAAAATGAGCAGACCAACAATCTGCAGGTAACTACTTACCTCCTATGGGCAGCCTGACAATACAACGACAAGGAGAAGATAGGTATGGAACGGTTATCGCCAAGGGAGTGGGCCCTGTCCAGCCTCTAACTTGGTAAGGCGGACCCTTCTTGGTCCAGCCTTCGCCTGTGCGCGCGTCCAGCACAGCCAATTTCCCTTTACTCGCCTCCTGGCACAGGGAATGACAGAAGGCAGCCGCGTTATTCTGGGAAGTGAAGTCCTGGGCCCCTCGGCCTCCCTCACAACAACTCCGCAGCATATATTTTGCAGTGGAATTTTTTTTTAAATGAATAATTAATATTGCCTCTTAGCAAAATATTTTGCTGAAACAGCATTTCTTGATGGCTGAATATGTGGCATAGGCATACACTATGATGGAATCTAGGGCAAACTATGGCATGCCTGTTAGTGTTAGACATAAAAGCACAAGTTAGTTTCTTCCCACACAAAACCTCACTTCATTGATGGTGTTTGATTACATGGCGTGTGCTGCTGCACGGTCGCTGTTCTCAAGATGAATCATGGATTTGCTTTCAATAGGAGAATGCAACAACCGTGAATGGAAAACGCTTGGATACTGTAGAATGGGGAATGGAGTCAAAAAGAGCTTCTATTCTTAAATAGGCACTTGCTCAGCCAATTGGTCTCACTTTGAAATACCAGTAAAACATGCAAAAAAAATAGCCCACTAAAGTTCGCAGCATAAGAATACACTCAACCAGTCAAAAAGAAGGGTGAAACGTAGGGACGGAATAAACAGAAGAATAAGGAGGAAAACCATCAAATCTGGAAGAGGGAGTTAAAGTTTCTATGAAACCATTACGGTCATGAACAGGGGCAGACCCAAAGCTCATTGTAAGTATATGTTGAATTATTGGTTACAAAGCTGCGTTTGAGAGGGAGCTAAAGCTGTTTTTAGTGAGACTGCAAAAATGAAAAGCAAGTGCGGAGCAGCTGACACATTGTTTCGCTTTTGGCTGCATCAAATAATGTGAAAGTCTCCCATTGCATGTGACTATTCAGAAAGAATTCATATTTCGAGGAGACATTATAGATTTTCGGTACTATTCACATAAAAAAATGTCCATGTCTGTAGCACCGATGTTGATGTAAAGTAGGAAGAATAGAATGATTCGGCAGGCTAGTCTTGTGCTTGACAAACAGAGCTATGTAAAATAAATAAATGCAAGGGAATAAAGATGACAGCTGTGGGGGTGTCCAGCCTTATATATTTTATATGTATGACCCGTATAAGGTAAACATCTACTACCCATAGAGGTCGACTTGAACCATTTAACTCCGATAGGAGTGTGATAATGTCCTGAACAACACCAAACATCAGTTCAAAGCAAATTTAAACAATCACGTTTGATTATAGAGTCATTCCTTTTCACGCACCATGACCCATGTGGCCATGAATCACCACACCAGTGTAGTAAAGTTCAGTCTTTTATTACCCTAGATTAACAATGCTAAAGTCACGTAAATCATATGAAAGACCAAATGATACATGTACAGAAAGAATGCATGCTGACCGAAACGTCTGAAAAACCTTAATCTATCTAGGGCATTAATAATCAAACACTCAAGAATAACAATTCCAAACATCTATAGAAGAATGTGGAAGACAGAAACTGAATACATTTAGTTAGCACAGATGAATTAATAACAATTCAGTTTCTTTTGAACCGCTTTTGGATATGACATTCTTAACTATTACACTAATTAGAGGTGCATGTTAGGATATAGATGCAAAAAGAAAAAGAGGTAAACTAATTTGGAAACGCATCTAGCTAGGGCTCTTACCAAAAATGTGGTTGGATTTGATTGCTAGAAGAGACAAAACATACAAGCCTACAAATGCACATTTGGTTATACCTCTCCTTAATAGATTAGAACAGCAAGCAGCGATGTCTTTATCAGTAGAGCATCTTCGGTCTTCACTCGAACAGGACATGAACAAGGGACACAATTTAGTAATGTTTAGCCTTATTGTATCTGAGCCGTCAGTGACAGACAGCTAAGGACATAACGCACCATCTCACTAGCAGCATAAAAAGAACATCCGAGCTGACATCAACTGAACATTAAAACCCAAGAAATTAACCAGCTAGAATACCTTTGGACAGTATATGGGTGTCTTAGATCGCATCCAATGAGCTTTACTGCACGTTTCAAAAGTACCTTTTCTTCATTTTCTGCATTTATGATTGGACCATCTTCTTTTGCTGATGGTCACCAGTTTCTGCAATAAAATACAAATGTTGCAGGTTATACATGACCCTGAAGACAAATGTTCTTGAATACACATTATCTCATCCCAGGAAAAGCTAAACAAATGTTACAACAGAGGAACTTAACTTTCTCACAATAAGCCAATTACACAGGACGTTGAATAACTATCTGTCTAATACAATTTCGAGAAGTTTCTGAAAGGTCAGCAAATAAATGAACAATGAACAGTAAGCTTCTAGAAACTGCTGAAACATAAACATTACACAGGACTTTAAACATAGTATTAACTTTAGTCATGTTCAAGTAGGCCCAATTTTAATAAAACATTTAAATTCTTATTTAAATCTAATAATCATAATTTCTAATCGCATTAGTGTTCATATTAATTCGTATTAATAAGTTACAAAATATTTCTACATTAAAAGTGAATGATTACTTTTTCCATGTTTTTGCTTATGGTGCCCAACACTTTTTGCCATTTTACATGATGCACGTTTCAGCACGCATTTTACCTTATTAATTAGTACTTTAATACTTCAACATGTTATTAATGAACTTGCTCTTTAGCAATGCAACCCTGAAAGGAATGCAGCAGCCGGCCCCCATGCACTGAAGGAAGGTGTGTCTTAGGAGGCTCCTCAGCGAGATGTGGTGAGGGCGTGGGGCTCTGCAATATGCAGTGCTATGCTGTGCACACAGCTGCCCATCCAGGACAGGAGTTCCCCACTGCTGCCGGCAGCTGGTTTGCTTTTATTTTATGAGTTGTGAAAATATAAGGCCAGCTTCTGTTACGCTTGAAAATTCATATATCTACCGTGCAGGTTTGTTTGGTAAAACCAAGAAAATATAGTCCAGCATTTGAAATGTTTAACTGTTTGCGCCAGTTGTTTTGGGAGACTGGAAAGACGAGAGCTTTCCAATCCGCGGTTAATAGATCTCATTTTACACAGGTTATTGCCCCGGTTAAACCTGCTGACAATTATTATTTTGTTCGTGACCTCACCACCAGCCACATTATTATTTTTGGTAGATGTACCTTGGGCTTCTGACAGTCCTGTCGCCAAACAAATCTGTCGCGGCATCGTTGGCTTTTCAGATAGAACATTTGTCATATTCTTAATCCCACAGAAGATGTGTGTTGTGTATTTGTGAATGAATGGTAGAAAAACTGATCTCTAAGTCGCGAATCTAAAAGAGCAGGTACGTTGGCTGTTGAAAAAGAGAAATGCAGCGTTGATGCAGGACTTGCCGCCGGAAATTTTTAGCTGCATAGGGCTTGCAGGTCCCACACATTTCAGCAGCAGCCGGTGAATGCAGTGCACCATCCTGTCATCAAACAGCTGATAAGATCCCCATAGCTGTGTTCAACCTTGAATGCCATAGTTACGTTGAGAACTCTGAGTGAAGTTGAAATATTCGATTCCTCGGGGTTGGGTGCATTCGTTTTTAGGCTCTGGATGTTTTTATTTATCTTAGATCTACTGCTAGTGTCTACCGTTCTTTTCTGTTTTGCCTTGTATGGGGTGTACTTTCTAAATGTTATTGGGGGAATACCAGATTCTACATTTGTGCGGTTCCCCCAGTCTTTTAATTTTATTGTTTGAAGTTTTCAATGTGAAGCCTACTTCCTTATCTGTGTTACTTTACCAAATGAACATTTCACACTTTTCCAGGCGCATCACACAGATTGTGTCTTCTTGTACTTAGACGTGTTTAGGCAATTTACCATTTCCTCAAATGATTTTCAGGAGCAGCATTTCTAGCAATTACAACAATTTATGCCGAGAGTGGATCGGGATTTGTAGTTCCCAGTGCGTCTGCCAAAGCTGGCGTAGAAGCATTATTCAAGTGAGTAACTGCATCATCTCTGCTTAAGTCTTGAGTGTGTAATGTAATAACCGCTAAACTCTAGATGCACCTATATTCCAGCTACTACTTTATGAAGGCCTACAATGTTTAAATCCCTTACTTTTTTGAAGACTATTATATAATTCTTTCAATTGTTATCATATATTTTGATAAGCTTAGTTCTTGCCTATTTTGACATATTATGTAAAGTGCTAACTGTGAGGTCCTTACCTGTCATTAAACCGTAGAGAGTAAGGCACTAAAGGTGCCTTCTCCTGCTCTATCTGCCTCTTGTCCTGCACCCTCCCCCCATACCACCCTTGTGTGCACCACACACAACACCAACTTCACGCTCATTCAAAATCCACCGCTCCCCGCCCAACCCCTTCCTGTCCTGCCCTCCTCCTCAACACCCGCTCCTGTGCTAAATTACAGTGAAATCTGGGACTTGCTGCACAGCCACACGTGAGACCTGCTCTTCCTGACAAAAACATGGCTTATTCCCACATTGGCTCCTGACATTGCCACAGCTATCCCCCCAGCCGCCTTTGCCCCACCCCCTCCAGATATAAGGTCATTAAAGAGGACTAAAAGCCCCAGAGAAGGACTCGCTATCATCTTCAGAGAACACTCTCTGTGCTCCACTACCTCGACCCGCACCATGGAACATCTGACCTTCAAGCTCCACATCACCGCCAACTGTACCCTGAGTGGTACCCTCAACTGCTGATACCCTCCTGGGCACAAAGCAAACTCCGGAAGCATAATTGCACATTTGTTTGATAATAGACTCCAGCTCCTTCATCCTCCTCAGTGACCTCAACTATCACCCGGAGTACCCCACCGATCCCTTAACTCGGACATCCTCCTGCAGGAAATAAAAAACTGAAGACTCACCCAGTGAGTTTAAGGCCCCACCCATGCCTTCAGACACCTACTGGACTATATCTCCATCAGCTTCTTCAGAATCACATTGGAAAAGCCTTCATTCATCACCTCGTCCAACCACACCCTCATCTATTCCAACATACCTATTACTCACTACCACAGAAATGCCCTTGTCAAACTTTCACAACAGGATTAGAATAAGGTGTGTAAAGTATCCTGGACCTCAGAGCTTTTACACCACTGACCGCAGACCTCAATGGCGACCTCTCCAATCCATCTCCAACTTCAACGCCTGGAGGACTGTCTGTATAGACATCATGGCCCCACTCAAGGCTACCAAGGCCACTGCAGCCTTCATGCGTGCACTTGGACTCACAAGAGCTAAATCGTCTGTGGTAAGAACCTGGTCCCTGTATCTGACCTGTGCTCCATTCACTTTGACCTGGTCCAGCATAACCAGTTAACCTAAATTGGTGCTTCGAAGACATTGGGTTACTGGTTGAGCGAGGTGGAGCCCCCAGTCAAGCAACAACTGCTATCTTTATCAGAGTGAACCACAACAGTCACTACATTACCCTATGCTTACCCCCTGGTGGGATGGCACAAATTAGTCATGCTTAACTTAAAGGCAATGTATAAAGTATATATGCAGTACACAAACATTAACAAAGTAAAAATACTACACAAGAAAAACCTCAAAGAAAAATGGAGAAAATGTGAATAAATAAAATGATACCAACAACAGAAATCCATCAGTAGAACCAGAGCTACTGATTTTTTAATATTTTGGTGAACATAGTACCTTGAAGCTGGAAGCACCATTCGTGGTTATCTGGTTGCATTAGACTTGGGGAAAGTCACAAGTCCAAGCCGACTGCGATGGACAGATACAGGGATCAGGTTACTTGCACTGAAGAGTTTGCTACTCAAGTCCTGCGCAAAGAATTCCATTTGTGTTGAAAGAGTCTGTGAGGAGAAGGCTTTCTGTGCAAAGAGCAGTTGGACGGTCATTGCTGTAGCATGAGGACTCCTACCTGGAGCCTTGCGTCAGTTGACCATTGCGTACAGTTGCTATTGCTGCGAAGAATAGGTCCTGCAGGAGCATCGGTTGGCGGTCATTGCACATGGCAGAATTTTGGCACAAAGAGCCTAGACTACAGGATTTTCACCTTTTTCTTTAGGGAGAGCTCTCACTGATGCCAGTCAGGGATCCAGGTCATCCTGGGGGCCCCCTCTTGGGCTTCAGGACTCACTCTAGCAGAGGCCAGCAGCAGGGCTCAGGCAGGACTAGTTGATAATGATCTGCTGGGCAGTTACATGGAGGCCTCTGAAAGCTTGCTGGGTCACTGTAGCTCACACAGGAGGTCAACCAACTGACCGTTGGAGCCATTATGAGAAGCCTGGGATTAAGGCAAGCAAGCACATTCTTCTGTCTTCAGACAGCAAGGCAGTCCTTCTGGCAGCAAGTCCTTCTTCTGAAGCTTCCACAGGTCCAGAAATATTCTCTTGAGTGGATCTGAAGGCTCTAATTTATATCTGGTGCCGTCCTTGGTGTGGATGACTTCCCTGATCTACCCTCAAAATTGGTTCTGTTCAGTTCTTCCCATTTTCTGGGTCCTGGCTCCAAACTGTCTAGGGTGACAAAAGGCAGGGCAGGCCTGGTAAAAAATGTCCTTTGTGTATCCTGCAGTCAGAGCCCTTTGAAATGTAATCAGGACAGGGGGCATCTCGAGTCCAGCCACCTTGTCAGAGAGATCCTCTACCCTCATACCTTGATTTCCTTTGTCTTTCTGTCTTGAAGCTATACACAATCCCATAAAGCGGAGCCATTCAGTCATGTGACATAGGACACTGGCAGAAAGGCACAGTTGGTTGGGACAAGAAAATTTCAAATTTCTAAAAGTGGCATTTCTAAAATTGTAACTTAAAATCAGCATTTCTCTATCTGCTCTCAATCTGAAGTTAGAACTTATTAAATGTAATAAGGCATCCTAGTTTTAGTCTATAGAAGAGATTAGCCTTACAACAATGAAAAAGCAGTTTAGAAGATTTTCACTGTCAAGACATGTAAAACCTTTACTCACATGTTCTACATTTTAAGTGCCCTGCCTGTGAGTGTTTAGGGCCTACCTTAAGAGTGTTTCGTACATATCAAAAAGGAAGGTTTAGGCTTGGTAAAAGGTTTATTTTGCCAGGTCCAAATGGCAGTTTCAACTGCACACAGGTTGCACTGGCATGCCTGAGAAGTATTTTAAATGTCTTCTTTAGTCGGAGACACTAAGTGCAGCTGCCCACTAGTAAAATGTAATTTACAGACACTGGATATAGTTAAAACAATTTAATATGGATCTGCAAGTAGTTGAACTGTGCCAGTTATGTGTAGGCCAAATTTACTATGTTTCAAAGGGAAAACACAAAGCCTTTAGCCCTGGTTAGTAGGGGTGGAGTGCACAAAGTCCTAATACCAACAAAACGAGGTCAGCAAAAATCAGGGAGTGCAGGCAAAATATTTGAGCGACTTCTATACCAAATATGTCAGGTCTAACAGTGATTTGTGCTTTTTGGTTCGATTGCCACTAGAACCTTTAAAAATTCATAACTCTGGTTCTACTGATTGGATTTTCATGATTTTAGTTTAACTTTAATTATTAAAATTAACTCTTTTTGAAGTTGGTTTGGGGTTTTTCTTTTTTTGTGTTTTCACTTTCTGATTGTTTGAAAGCTTCATAAATGATTTACGCTTGACTCTAAGTTAAGCTTGACTGCTTTTGTGCCAAACTACCAGAGGGTTAAGCATAGGGTTATTTAGAATTTGTTGGCTACCAGCTCTTTGTGTGACTTATTTTCTGTCACTTTTTAAAAGTTTGCATATACAGTCTGCGAATCAGAATGTAACATTGTGGCTACCTCTTTCTGATTGCTTTGGTTGGGCTTCATTCTCATCTCTTTCACAAATAGTGATAAAATGCATGGCACAACCCATAGGCCTGTTGCATAAAGACAAAACCAATAAAACGACCACATCAGTGAATCTTTTTAATATTTTTAATTTTTATTGCACGCTTATGACTGCTATGTCTCGGTGCCAGAATGTTTTTTTCTCTCTCTGTTTTTATTACATGTGCTTGCAATAAAAATGCAAATGAACCACCAAAGCCAGACCTTTTGGTTTTGCAAATGCATGTTTGCCATCTGCAAACAATGCCTTGGATCTTCTTTAGTGTTCTGTTGGAATTTTTTTAATGGAAAGTCCATCCTCTGTGGGTTAGTATTACATCTTTGAATAAGGGCCTGATTTAGATACCGGCATACGGGTTACTGCGTCACAACGGTGATGGATATCTCATCCACCAAAATCAAAATTCCATAGGAAATAATGGGATTTATATTTTGGCTGATGGGATAACGGTCACTGTTGTGATGGAGTAACCCATCCACCAATATCTAAATAAGCCCTTAAGTTTGGTCAGTTCACCTGTCGAAGGGACAGGTTCCTTAATTAGGGTTTTGAGTTTGAGTTGTAGGTTTCAAATGACATTTCTTTTCATTTTTAGGTCTCTCACTAGTGAATGGGGTCGATATGGGATGCGATTTAATGTGATTCAGCCGGGACCAATTAAAACCAAGGTAAAGTGTGTATGGTTTGCACACCAAGTGCGTATATTTCACAGACAAAATCTGAAAAGTTTACATTTTCACTGTAATAAATTGTATCAAAATATACTCCATTTCAAAGTAGGATGATGGAGTAGCAGAATAGAATTTTCATTGGTGAATGTGGACCTCTCAGTGTACACCTTGTTGATAAAAGCACTGAGGTTTGGGACACAGGCCTGTTGTCTTTGTGATGCTACAGATGTCTTAACTGTAGTTATGCATTCACTATAATGCTATTGACATGCAATGTGTATTCAACTAGACAACCGATTGTCATTGCGGTAAAATAAATATAATATATATTTTATATATACATATACGTATAAGAACTATGCCTATTTCAATGCCTAGAAGCATAAAACATTCTGCAAAATGTGTAATGAGAACTACATTAGAGAGCACCAGTTCTATCATGATTATGTCAGAGCCTTTAGTCCTCCATGCACACAGGAGATCTCAAAGTCCTCTTCCTCCTAGATTTGTCCACATAAACGTCATTAGACCACCTAGAAAAATGCATTGTGAGCTACATGTCAGCCATTCATTAGTTCCTGTCTTTCGTGGCAGGTCAGACTTGTTATCTGCAGTGTGCCCCAAGGGTTGGCAGTATTTTTGCTACTATTAGACATCTATAAGCAATCTTTGCCAGAAGTAAACATGAGATAACTGGAATTCTAAACGTGCTGAGATCAACTAGGTCAACGTACAGCAGTGGGGAAAATCAGAACATTGGAACTATATCATGTCCTGTCTTGAACAGAGAGTGACAGAGAACAGGCTGTGCCTTAATGAAAAACTGTGCTGATGGTCACAGTAGGTCACTTTCCGGGTTCAGTTCCATTGCCTTCACCTCAGGAACTGAGTGAAATTGAGATCTGACACAGGTGAAAAACCTCTGAATCTGGTTTGATCCTATCCTACTTTAAGTACAAAAGGGTGCGTCCAACAATTAATGTTCCAGTATTCAGCCTATGATGCTTAGATCTCTCTAGTTCCTCTAGACAAGTGAGGCATTGATCTCATCAGAATCTAGCATAATGAACTAATGCACAACAGTTGGTCCAGGGAAGGTGTAGAAAGAGAGATGACAAAGTCAGAGGATCCAAAACCAGCATCGAGATTGTGCCTCTACCCAACATGTTGGGTCACTTTTCACCAGCTTTGAAAGAGTTTAACTGCAATAAAATGCATTCTTAATATTGCATCTCCTTTTCATGTGGTCATTGCATAGAAGGTGCACAGAAACAGTGTGCCGTGCACTCCTGACCATTCCCTGGGGGAATGCAATTTTAAACCAATTGTCCAAGCTAAATTTAAGAAATTCAAATATAGGGCAAAGCTATCCAAGGTGCTGGAATCATGTCTTATGAATGGGGGGTTGGAGGGGGGTTCTCAGCATTCCAGCCTCGAAGAGGGCCCAGCACATGAAACGTTTTTTAGTGAATTCCTTGAATGCCATCCCTTTACCACCAGGGACAAAACACAAGCCATTGGCATAGTGAAAAATTGCTGTATTAACGCCAGTAAAGCTTCAAATTAATCCACTCTAATCAAGAACGGATATGTATATTTTCCCCTTGTAATGCCTCTGAATATCTGTTGCTTGAGCATCACAGTAATAATGCTAAGCACTGTTATGTTAGGAAAATGTAGAGTTAACAATGTTAATGTACAAGATTATAAATCAGTGTTAGCTTTTGAGAATTTGTTGTGAAGCTTCGCATGCAACATGTTGGGTTGCAGTTCTTCCTCATAGAGGATGCTGCAGGCTAAAATGAATGTTGTGAAGATTCGTTGGAAGGATGAAGGTTCTCACTGTACAACAATTTGCAGCAGGCTTGGGAAGTTCACGCTAAGCCTCTCATCATCATCCTTGTTGCCTATTTAGTGCTGCTTTCCTCAACACATTGAGGAAGGTATTGTTGCCTCAAGGCTGAGACGGAGCCTGAGACAATGACGAAGCCCTAATGCTGTACCCTGCCTAGAAAAAGTGCTGCGCTGCTGGACCTCCAAAGAGGCGATTATTTGTCCTGACCTGTAAGATAAAAACGAGATCCGCATCACTCGGCTATGAGGGTACACTTGACCCACACGAGATTGAAGCCAGTTCCCCTTGACCTAACCAGGTGGAATCAGTGTCACATGAGAAAGAGCAGAGACCATTGAAGGACTGTGCCTGCTTTTAAGCCTGGACTACCCCGAGAGACAACTGACTTTGTGGGACCTGTATAACGCTCCTCCCTGCATGATTCATTCCATCCAAGGTCCCGCATTGTTGGTTCATTTCCCTAATGGCTGTAGTTCTGGAAGTATTCCTGTTAAAATGTGATGAGACCATAAGCCTACACTAATGCTTCTCCTATTTGCCATTGTATTCAATGAGTAGCCTCAATTACTGAAAGAATTTCACAGTTACCAGACATTTGCAAGGTAAGACCCTCTAAGGTTTCTAATGCCAAGGGTCTTCACATAGGCTTTGAGGCAGTTTCTAGTACCAGAAGCTCACCTCTGGAACATTGGATTTGAGTGTGACTGTTGTCGCAACTGGTCCTTGTGCAGTGTGCCGGGTGCCTCAGTCACTGACTACAGGATTTTTGGTGGGCCCATTAATTGGACACTGGCAGCTTGGCCTTTAGACAAGTATATCCTTGCCATCCTGAAGTCTCACTTCTAACGCTTAGAAATTCCGTTGCAAGTTTGGTGCAGGTTTTGGATTTGAACAAGGTCTCTGCAGCTAAATTCAGACTCTGGGAGACAATTCACTTGTACCCGGGCTGCTGAAAAACTAGAACAACATATAGAGGTACAGCTCCATGCATAACGTAGTGCACTATGGCCTTTGAGAATCATAGTAAGTAGTGAGAATTGAAGCACGAAGGTCCTTCGGTTAATGCATAGTACTTGTGATATCCAAACCATAGGACACAATTGCACATAAACTCCACGGTTATTGTGGTTATAATCCCTAACTCTATAAGAGCTTTACACTATTGTGGATCGTATCTCACCTTCATATTTTGCCATCACATCATTTTCTTTGTGTTTATTTTTAAATATCATATTTACCCGCAACCGAGGTAGGTCTTAGTTTTGTTTGTAGCATTGATTCTTCCCCGGGCGTTATTGTTGGGTCAGCTGTAATTTTGTGTTTAAAGTAGATTCAGCCCTTTTCACTAATGGTGATACTTCCCCTCGTAGCTCCTATGTAATTACCAATTCTAACCAGCTGTTGGACTCAGTCACTTGTGTACCTCTTAACATAAGAGCTTTGGTTAAGAACAAATTATTTTTTCGAGCTTATAGACTATCAGACCCCTGATTTAATCTTTTTAACGGAAACTTGGACAGACTCCAACTCGAACCCTGATGTAAGAATTGCCATTCCCGAAGGGTATGACATTTTCAGATTGAACCGACAAGATAAACTCGGTGCGGGAATTGCGGTTATCGTAACCATTTTATGGGCTGTGTTCCTGCTCATTACTCAATTGGACGGTAAAGCCTTATGTTTAACCTCAAAGTCAACGGCCCTAGTTCCTTTAAGGGTGTTTTAATCTACCGCCCACCGGTCCCAGAGTAAAGTTTATTCATACGCTGATGAACCTCACCGAATCCTGTATGAACTCTCCTTACTTTGCTGAGAGATTTCAATTTTCATCTCGAGGTATCTGAAACCAGAGACACTGAGCATTTAATCGACAGTATGATCCATTTTGACCGTATAAAAATTATGAATTCTTATACGCACCAGGCCAACCACACATTAGATGGAGTCTTCACCAATAACCCTGATTTAAGTTTTGAGAAAACCGTACCTTTAATTTGGATAGATCATAAAATGGGCTTCCTTAAGCTCAAAGTTCTTAGAGACAATTCTTCTAATTTAATACTTCCACCACGCTTAAATTTCACCCCTGGCAGAAAGTTGATAAACTGGAATTGAATAATATTCTTGGAAAGTCCCTTCCTGTACTGATTTAGGGGCAGCCCAGTTCACTGTTTCAATTGATGTTACAGTCTCCCAGCTGGTCCCACTAAATATAGTTAGAAAACATAGAAAATGCCTTTGGCTCGATGGTATTCTCAAGAACTAAAACAACTTAAACAAAAATTCAGACACCAAGAACAGCTATGGAGGAGGGATTAGTGGCATGAGGAAAAAAATAAATATAAACGTCTGCTCAAGGACTATAAAACTTAGATCATAGCGGAGAAATCTAGATATTTTACAGATAGAATTAATATGGCTAAAAACTGACTAAGGAGCTATTTAAAACAGTGAAAACCTTAAATAATTATTGTAATAAAAATAACTCCACTAGGCCTGATCAAACTCTGTGTAAGACATTAGCAGATTTCCTACAATTCAAGGTGAATCTTATTCTTACTGAGTTCATGGCTAACCTGAGTGATATCCCTCGGGCAGCGTTTAACCAAAATGTTGTACCCTCAGAAGCTGCAGAAAAAACAGATCCAGCGCGGTACCCAGTGCTCTTACAGCCTTTACCCCTCTCTGTCAGGAAGGCTGCTAAACCTATTGAGTCCACAAAATCTGGGGCACCTTCAGAACCTTGCCCTCCACATGTGCTTCATGGGGTTTCAGACTCAGTATCAGTATACATTTGGGATCTCCTGGAAAAAATTCTGTTTTCTGGCCATTTCCCTGTAATGTGGAGTGGGAAAAAGCCTCAGTGCTTCCACTTCTTTAAAAAACCTTCCCTTGACCCTCAGGTCGTGAACACCTATAGGCCTATCTCACGTTTTCCTTTGCCGGCCAAGATATTGTAGGAGAGTATGAACGGTGATGATATGGCTTTTCTTGAGGAATGTCATCTTTTAGATGACTCACAACATGGCTGCAGGCCTAACTGTTCTACCGAGTCAGCCCATGTGATTGCAACTAAGGAAATTGGAGCTATAGTTGATAAAGGAGGGAATGAGGCACTGATTATTTTGGACTTGTCGGCCGCTTTTGATACTGTCAACCGTTCAGTGCTTATCAACTGACTTGAGAGCATTGGCATAAAGGACTTTTTACTTGGTTGTCTGATACAGACTTCTAGCTGCAAGTTCCTTTCCTTTGAATTTCCCAGGCATCAGACTGGATCCCAAAGTGCTTGCTTGAGCAGTACCCCTGCGTGCGCTGTCGGGTGGCTGTGTGGTTCTGCGTGGCATCGTTGGCGCTGGATGTGACGTCACGGTTGCCTATATCGGCCCCACCCAGGTGCATGGATGCCAGTTCTTTTCATTCTGTGCCAGTTAGCTCAGATCCGAAGAAAGCTACTCCGCTGTCGTTTTTTGTAAGGCTTTTTTTTTTTTTTTTTTTTACATTTTGTTGAGTATTTTTGTAAAGTGATTACATCTAGGAAGGTAGGTTTCATACCGTGTGGATCCTGTCACTGCTCCACCTTGGTTACGGACCCTCACCTAGTCTGCCTATGGTGTCTCAAGCGCAACCATGACTCATTTGTACCCAGACTGCCAGACCATGGCCCCCGAAGGCTTTGAGGGAGCATTTCCTTAAGCTGCTTGCAGCCTGGCAGTCAGTGCCATCCAGCGTGACTCCTAGGAGGTCACGGTCGAAGAGAAGGTCACAGGTCTGCTCCAGGAGCCTCAGGTCCTCTTCCTTCTACTCGAGGTACTTAGGGAACTCAGGGAAGAAGCACAGGAAGAAGTAGTCTAAACAGACTTCGACCATCGCCTGTCAGCCAACGTGACGAGTTCGGAACATTGCGATCCAGGAACAGTTCCCTGGAATCGATACCAGGTCCGACTCCACACCGCCCTCCATTTCTGGAAGCTCCCGCTCAAGTGAAAGACTTATACAAGGCCATGTGTGGTGTATTAGAGTAGGATGACCCCCTCCGGAACGCCTTCAGGTCCTACACGGGTCAGAGGAGGCCCCATCAGGTTCTGTGCCAGCCACTTTGGCATCAGCTCTGATGGGGTACCATGGATCCGGACCGGCGCCTGTTGTTCCCGCGCGACCTTCTCCGGTGCTCATCGTGCCAGCCTCATTCTGATTCCAGATGATCTGGAACGGTGTCGCACGATGCCAGCTCCGGCGCTGACAGCACCCACGGGTGCCAGATTGTTGCCTGAGCATTATTTTCAAGAGCCTGGCATGGAAGACGATTGGGAGGGGTCACAGGACCCTTTAGAATACCATTTAGAGAGGTCTATGGACTGGTATGAGGAACTAGGAGAGGCCAGGGGACTGGACATCTCTTCAGATACTGGCTTGCTCTCTACCCCCACTGTGGCTATGGAGGACGGAGCTTCTTATGCAATAGTGGTGCGTAGGTCAGCGGAGGTCCTTGACCTCAAACTGCCCTCAGTGACTGTCAAGGCAAACTTCTTGACTGAAATGCTTCAGTTTTGAACTTCCGAATCTCTGTTGCCCTTTAAATGAGGCACTTACTAATGGCCTGCTGGTAACTTGGTCTAAGCCCAAACCACGGCGCTCCTGTAAATAGGACGATTGCCCGCCGCTATACCACTACACTGGGTGACCCTAGTTTCATCAGCCAGCACCCCACACCGGAAAGCTTGGTCATCCAAGCCTCAACTTTCCACAGCACATTCCCTCCTCCGATCAGGGAATCCAAGAGGCTGGACCAGCTTGGGAAGAACGTGTGTTTTTTTCCACTAGCCTGGTATTGAGGTTGGTGAACACCTCATACTCATTGGGCCGTTTCTCGCACACCTTATGGGATACAGTTGCGCAAGTGCTACCACAGATCCCGGCGGAGGTACGAGCAATCCTCTCCCAGGCATTAGTTGTGGCCTGGATGCCACTGGCTTGCAGGGTAGAGCAGTTTCGTCGACAGTGGCCTTACAGCGCCATACCTGACTGAGAACGTGAGGCTTTTTGGGGGATTCCAGGCAAGCCTTATGGACATGCCCTTCAACAAGATGTGCTAGTTTGGCAAGAAGACAGACGAGGCGCTGGAGCGCTTTTAAGGACTCTCAGGCAACGGCCAAGTCCTTGGGCCTCTCAATGACCTCTTGCCAACATGTGCCTTTCATGGCCAGGGAAGGGGTGTACCACCGCGCCTGCCCTATGTTAGCCACAGTCAGTCGCAAGCTTCCCAAGCTACTCGAGGATGTGTGCCACTCAACCCCCGGCAGCTGAAGTGTCCAATCCCTCCTAGTTTGATTCTGCTGGGCCATGCTTGCCCAGTGGAGGGAGAATTCAACAACATCTCCAATGACAGTCTATTACAGCTTGGATTCTGCAGATCATCCAGCAGAGCTATGCCCTGCCTTTCAAATCTTTCTCCCCAATACTGCCATCATTCGAACGGCTGGCGGAGGATCATTCCTCTCTGCTCTGAGAGGAAGTTACACCTCTCTTGGCCAAGGGAACCATAGAAAGGGTTCAGATATCAGAAGTAGCCAGTGGTTGTTATTACTGCTACTTCCTGATACCCAAAAAGAACAAGGGTCTTCGCCGTGTTTTTGACCTATGGACTGTCAGTCTGCTCTTCAAGAAGGAGAAGTTCAAGAAGCTCAGGTTGGCTCAGATCTTGTCTGCCCTAGACCAAGAAGACTGGTTGGTAGCGCTGAACTTACAGGATGCATATTTTCACATTCCCACCCTGCCTGCCCACAGGCGTTATCTGCGCTTCAAGGTAGACCACAAGCACTTTAAGTACACCGTGCTCCCATTTGGTCTTACCAGCACCCCTTGGGTGTTCACCAGGGTGATTGCAGTGGTCACAGCTCATTGCGCAGGTTAGGGATTTCAGTCTTCCCCTACCTCAACAACTGGCTGTTGAAGGCGAGCTTGCCACAGGCAGTCGTCTCCCACCTGTGGACTACGGTGAACCTTCAGTATTCGCTAGGGTTCACTATAAGTGTACCGGAGTCACACCTGACTCCCTCTCGGATGCTCTTTTATAGGTGCTGTTCTGGACACAGTGCAGTTTTGGGCTTATTCTCCCGAGCAGCAAGTCCATAATATTCAGTTGATGATACCGATGTTTTGGCTTCTATCCTGGGTTTCGATGAAACTGACTCTAAGGCTGCTGGGCCTCATGGCTGCCTGCGACTTGCTGGTAAATCATGCCAGATGGCATATGCGGGCTCTGCATTGGAACCTGAATTTCCAGTGGGTGCAGCATCAGGGAAATCTCTCAGACATGGCCCAGATCGCTGAGGGAGCTGTAAAAGACTTGCAGTGGTCAATTACAAACCGTGATTGGCTTACAGGCAGACTCCTCCCCCTTCCCCAACCATATCCCACAGAAGAGACAGATGTGTCACTTCAGGGACGGGGCAGCCATCTGGGAGACGTGGAGATCAGAGGACTCTAGTCTCCGGCGGAATCCGGGATCCACATCAGTCTGCTGGAGCTCCAGGCGATCCAGCTAGCATTGAAGGCATTTCTTCCCTGTGTCAAGGGATGTTAGTGCAGGTGTTCACAGACAGCACCACAGCCATGTGGTACTGTAACAAGCAGGGTGGGATGGGGTTGTGGACCCTTTGTCACTAGGCTCTGTATCTCTGGACATGGCTGGAACAGCAGGGTAGAACCCTGGTGGTTCAATGCCTCGCAGGTTCTCTGAATGCCAGGGTAAACAAACTCAGCTGTCGATGCCTAGTGGATCGAGAGTGGTGTCTCCACTTGGAGGTGGTGCAAGGATTCTTCAGCAGTGGAGCTCTGTTCGCCTCCGAAGAGAATGCACAATGTCAGCAATATTGCGCATTGAACTTTCTAAGATGGCAATCGCTCTGGGACTCTTTTTGTCTTGTGTGGAGTTCAGGCCTCCTATTGTAAATATTGTACAGAGAAGTCTTCCTCTTTCTGCTTCTCTCTCCGATGTTCTTCTTTTCATTCTGTCCCTTTCCCAGCAGGGCTCCTCTCTGAGCACTCTTAAGTACTACCTGTCTGCTTTATCCGCTTTTCTGCGGCTGCCTGACAAACCCTTATTGTAAATAGGTTTCTGAAAGGGCTTGTACATATGTTTCTTTCTTCGCCTTTCATTATGCCTCAGTGGGACCTGAACCTGATTCTCACGTACCTCATGTGTGCTCCATTTGAGCCACTTCACAACTGCCCCTCAGGCTGCTCACCATCAAAACAGCCTTTCTCATGTCCATAACATCTGCCCAGAGGCACAAGGTGAGCTGCAGGCCTTGTCATCTAAGCCTCCATATTTCACAACATTTCCTGACAAAGTGTTGCTTCATACCCGTGCCTCTTTTCTCCCAAAAGGGGTGACCCCATTTAATTTGAGACACTCACCCTGCCCACCGTCTTTGCTCCCCCACAGCCCTCTAAGGAAGAGGAGCGACTCTGTCGGCTGGACCCAAAAAGAGCATTGTCGTTCTACCTTGACCGCGCAAAAGAGTTCCAGGTGGACGACCAGCTCTTTGTAGGATATATGGGAGCAAAGAAAGGTCGGGCAGTACAGAAACAAACCATTTTACGCAGGGTCATTCTCTGTATAACTGTATGTCTAAAAAGCAGCCTCCTGAGGGCCTAAGAGCTCATTCCACCAGAGAAAAAGCTGCTACCATGGAGTTAGCCCATGGAGTCTCAGTCCTGGACATCTGTCAGGCAGGGACGTGGCCATCCCTGTACACATTTGTCAAACACTACTGTCTGGACAGTCAGGTCTGTGGGGGTGGGCATTTAGCCCATTCGGTCCTGTAGGACTTGGTAGTTTAGAAAATTTGTCCACAGCCCACTACCAGGCGGACATGTCTTTGGTATCTATTCAGAGGTAAGGAATCTGCAGCTAGAAGTCTTTATCAGATAAACAAATTACTTACCTTCGGTAATGCATTATCTTGTAGAGACTATATCTAGCTGCAGATTCCTTACATCCACTGAGGCCTCCCGCACCGCAGAATCATTTACTGGGGGACAAGGTGATCCCTTTTCAGGGCTCTGGATTGGACACACATCCATCTGTTCATTTCATGGCTCTGTGCTCCTGCCTTGGAAAGTTGTGAAAAAATTAACTGAAGTCCGCACGCGTGCGGTGGTACCTTTTGTAGGTGACCGTGAGATCACATCCGGTGCGACACGCGGAACTGAACTGGGGCATCTGACGGTGCACAGTGGTAGTGCTCAAGCAAAAGTTTCCGGATCCAGTCTGATGCCCCGGAAATTCAAAGGTAAAGAATCTGCAGCTAGATATCAACTCTACCAGATAATGCATTACCGAAGGTAAGTAACTTGTTCTTAGTTCCTTCCTGTCTGACAGAAATCTGTTTTCTCCAGAACCTTTTTTCTCCCATGTGGGGTGCCCCAGGGATCTTCATTGAATCCTACACTTTTCAATATTTATGTCAGTCCCCTGGTCAATTTGATTCTTTCCTGTGGTTTCTCTGTAGTATGCTGACGACACACAGATTGTTGTATTACTCTCATGCAACTTTGAAGAGGTGGCTAAATGGTTTAACTCTATGAGCCACAATGCAGGTTGGATGAAGAATAATTGTCTTAAGTTGAATTCAGATAACACCGAGGTACTCTTATTTGGCAACAGCACATCATTTTGGAATTCCACATGGTGGTTTGAAAACCTTGGTCCTCTTCCATCCCTAGCGCAAAAGACCAAAAACTTAGGAGTACTTTTTGATGCTAAGCTATGCTTTGCAAGTCATATCAACCAGGCAACATCTTGTTTCTCTCTGTTGAGAGCCTTAAGAAAGATTTTCCCCTCTATCCCTTCAGAGCTTCAGCAAACTGCAATCATCGCACTGGTCATTTCAAGGTTAGACTATTGCAATGCTCTTCAAGTTGGTATTCAACAACGTTTATTCAAAAAACTCCAGACTCTTCAAAACGCAGCAGCTCCTCTGCTCATGAAAGTTCAGTTCGGTCTCGCAAGGCATCATAAGCCTTCATTAGCTTTCAGTCTCGGCGCGAGTAAAATTCAAGGCGCTTTGCCTTGTTCACAAAACACTTTATGATCATGGCCCTGAACACTTCCCAAGACCTTTTACTGTTATTCTCCTAATCAGAACCTTCAGTCCAGCTCAGCAAAAATGGTGACTACTCTGAAAATCAGCAAGGTCCGATGGAGTGGTAGGAGCTTTTGCCATTTGACTTGCAAATTTTGGATTGCATTGCCTTTTCAACTTAGAACTCAGTCTAATCTGTCAGTTTTAAGGAACCAGCTTAAAAAAGCTTAAAACCTGGCTCTTTTCGGCCTGTCCTGCCAAATAAGTTTGATCGGATGGCTTTAACTCTAGATTTCAGCACCAAGATGCCTTTGGGCATTTGTGGGCTATATAAGCTTTTTGCTTACTTACTTACTTACTTACGATTACTAGTAAATAATGAGCAGTTCATTTTCACTGTAATAGCTATGACATGGCATTGAGTTAATTCAGTGTGACTACTGAGTCATACTGTATCAGGGTGTCAAACCTACACCCACTTTCTATAGTAAACCTTTATTGTTTGTTCCGGATACTATTTGAGACTGAAGTGTACATAATGACTATCTTGATTATCCATTTGGAGTTCAACAGTATATGAGGCCCCAACACACAAATGGAAATCAGTATCCACTGTAGATACTACACTATCTACTGGCTGTCCCAAGACCTAGAAAAGGCGCTGTGCCTAAGGATAGATGCTGTGTGCTTATTACTTTAGATATTCCTGTATATGTGTTTGTAGTAAATCTGAAATACAATATCTAGCATGGAGAGTGAGCACTGCTATGCATCTACCGTTGAAATTAATGATTGTGTGTTGTTATACCTGGCATCCTTGACATCGTTTCCCCTGACTTTTTGCCTTCAGACCTCCTGTTTTGCTGACATATTTTTTGTTGTCTTTAGGACTTTAGGTACTTTATCACTGCGAACCAGTGCTAAAGTGCAAGTGCTCTCTGCTTGAAACATGGTAACGTTGGCTTATCCACAATTGGCATATTTCATTTACTTACATGTCCCTGGTAAAGTGCACTATCTGTGCCCAGAGCTGTAAATTAAATGCTGTTAGTCAGCCCACAGCACTGATTGTGCCTCCCACTTCCGTAGCACTTCAAACATGTCTCAGGCCTGCCATTGCAAGGCTTGTATGTGCAGTTTTAGACTGCTATGTCACCTGGTAAGTTAACCCCCTTGCCAGGCCCACAATTTCCTTTTAAATACATATGTCACCCCTAAGGTAGGCCCTGGACAGCCTAAGGGCAGGGTACAGTGTATTTAAAAAGTAGGAAAGATACTTTTACCTTTTATTTGTCCTGTTAGTGAAAAACTCTTACATTTGTTTTTCACTACTGAAAGGCCTATCTCTCCCATAGGATAACATTGGATTTACCTTATAACATTTTATAAGTGTAATTTCCAATTGGGATGAGATGGGACTCCCAAGTTTGGTGTCTCTTGAATCACAATTTAAATGCCACTTTTAGAAAGTTGGTGTTTTCTCACTCAAACCATTTGGTGCCTTCTGCCTGTCTCTGAATAGGCGTCTGGGGTGGGTGATGAGAGCACTCAACCACTCACCTGAAAAGCAGGTAGTCTGCAGGGGTGATGATGGTTCCCCTGTCCTCCCAGGACACCTCTCGGCACTGTCGAGCTTAACACGGGAGTCCCGACAGGTGTCCCTAAGGGGAGGGGGATTTGGATGACACAGAGAGCAAGAGAGAGATACTGCCACTGCTGCCTGGTCCAGCCAAGCCCTTACTCTTGAGGGTGCAGATGGTCGGTGTTTCTGTGTTGTTGAGGGGTCAGGTTATATACAGGAAAGGAACAGGTATGAGTGACGTGCTGCCCACTAAGCAACTAACACTCACGCACTCGCTCAGACCCCCAGATAATCACCTGTCACTCAACTTGCTTACTTGTCCTTTATCTCCACTCCAAATGGCTGGCAGGAATGCGCCACTATTGCCTGGGACTTCTTTCGGTCCTATATCGTGTTAAGTAATCACTCTTGACGTTGCACTCACTAAACATGTAACTTAACTAAAACACACAAAACAGGAATATTTTCTTCCCACAAGCAAATATGCATAAGCACTGGTTGAACAATAAAGCTCAGAAGACTTTCAAAACATGATTGCCCCATGTTCATTTTTGTGACTATCACTGACATTGAGTATGGATCAACGCTGAAAATGATTTGTACGAATTTGTGATTTTGTTAGTAACAGGCGACACACAAACATTAATGAGGGTTATATTCTTAGAACACGGTTTTAGGTGTCGGTTTCTTTCACAGGTCACAAGTTAAAGACAACAAGCGATCGGATAAGAGTAATAATAAAAATAATTAAGGATAAACAGTCTTTAAGACATTCTTGCTAACCACCTAGAATGTCTCTTTCTGAAATGAAAGTCACCAAAGTCTTTTTTTTTTTAAGTCCACAAAGGATTAGTTCAAACGCATTCACACTACTGTGAGTGCCTTTTATTTTGTCACTTAGCTTTACTGGCAGAAGTCATGGATCCTGGTTGCCGAGTAACAGTGAGAAAGCCTTGGGGAATTCTCTGCTGGGCTGGCTCTCGAACTCAGCTTAGTCTTTTCCCTGGTTGCCTGGCAACAGTGAAGAAGCTTGGAGGAGCTGGCTGACCCTCTTGACCTCAGCTCTGCAGAAACAGGAAACAAAGCCAAGCACTGCCTGACCTGTGTCTATTTATAGTCTCTCTTGGAAGAAGTCATGTGTAGCACATGGCAAACAGAAGATCCGGAGGGTTTTGCCTAGCAACCAGGACAGCAGCTGTCTAAAAACCTGCAGAGGCTCAGGTGTTTACAAACCGGCCTCGTGGAAGCAGAATAAAGCAGAATAAACAAGCCTTGGCAATGGCAACTGTGCACATTAACAGCAACAAGTAACAAGCCTTGATTAAACCCAGCAATGGCATTTCAGTGCAGTTAACCGCATTTATTATTTAATGTAACATGATTGAACCAGCACCCCTGGTGTAGCTGGCTGCACACAACACCTAGACAAGGGAATCACAACAGATGACAGCTGGGCTTAGTGCATTCCCTCTAGAAGACCACACACAAAGGGAGCTTAGGTGTGACTGATGGGCCATCTTGGGCAGGATGGGAGGGAGGAGCTGACACTTACATCTGACACCAAAGGCTGCATACCCCCCTGTAATGAATCTGGAGCCAGGGCGGGGACCCTGTGCACTTCAGAGGCCTCTCTTTGAAGTCTTCCCTACTTCAAAGGCGCAACTTGGTATAAGTACTGGACTTCAGACACCACCAACTGAAAACAGTTCTGGACCTGTGGTTACTCTGCCAAGAAGAAAGACGGCTGTGCTCTGCTGGACTCCTTCTCTTTTGTGCTGCCTCTCCAACCCAGAACCAAAGTCCCTGCAGGGGCTTGATGACTTGCCTTCTGTTTTCTGAAGTGTCAAGGACACAAAAGACTTCAACTCACCTGCTACAGCACCTGGACTCTGCCAAATGTGAGTCTTGCCCTGCCAAGAGGTGTCACTCCAGTCCTGGGTCCTTGGAAGTGGGTATAAAGTGCTGCTCCAGTCAAATTAGCACATCACCACCACTGCATGGATCAGAACCGGCACATCACCCCTGTTGCGTGAATCAGAACTGGTGCATTGCTCCTGCCCCTCCCCAACGGAGTGGATCAAAGTCGACTTATCACCTCTCCAGCACGGATCGACCTCAGTGCATCGCCTTATGAACCACCACATCTTGGACCCGACGTATTGTCACTGCTGCCTGGAGAAAATAAACGCTTCTTCACTACTGTGTGGAAAGGATCAACGCATTGCCTTCATTGCGGGGTTCAAAATCTGACACATTGCCTCAGCCTGCTCCATGCATCTTTGATTTATACGCAACCAGAATTGAGGTACTTTTTTTCAGTTGACCCAGCGGGGTTCTTATAGCCGGCCCATGCTCCATCGCGGTCAGCCTGACTTTGTCCTGGTTTGTTGCGGCCAGATATCCCTAGTTGACGCTTCTTGTTTCTATGCACTATTTCTCAGTTTATTCATTTAAAATTCATATCTCAAGTTCCACTCATTGGATTTTTATCAGTGTTGTTGTATGTATTAAATTAAACACTGTTTTTCTAACGTGGTGTGGTATCTCTTTGTGTGGTATTATCACTGTTTTACTGTTTGAAGGGTTGCACAGATACTTAACTCATTGCCTCCTAAGTTAAGCCTGACTACTCTGTGCCAAGTTACCAGATGGTGAGCACAGGTTATTCAATAGTGTGTTTGTGACTTACTCTGACTAAGATTGTGGTTACTGCTTGAACATGGTGCATTCCTCTGCCAACCAGAAACCCAATTTCTAACGTGCAGTTAAGTTATTGCTAGGGTGAAAGAGTTCCAAATGTGTTTGACTGGCACATTATGATCTACCTTGCAGAGTTTATTGAAGTTTTTAAGTTCAGCTCTTGCCCAGGTGACAGCTGTATGAATGAATGGCTGCCTTCCCCTTGCAAACCCTTCTGTTTTGTGACGAGAGGGTGCCTACATTAGTTAAGACAAAATTGTAAATGTGCTGTTAGAAGATATCTATATTGCTCCTTGGAGTACTGTACATAGCAGTATTATGTAGAGAGTGGTGCAAACTGACTCAGGATATCATTGTCATTTGGACAACGTGCAACTTTGACAAGAGGGTCTCCTAGTAGCAGTATGACGGGCAAGGATCCTGAATCCCAGCATATTTTATCTCCAGTTAAGCAGATATTGCCCCTGCCCTGTGAATGCAAAACAAGAGAAAAACGAGAAAACAACAATGTTTAATTTTCTAAGCAAACTTTTGACTTAATTATTGTGCTAGAGCATGGGCTCTGGCTGAGACCACCTCACACAGCCAAGTCCGGGGAGTCTTTCACAGCTTCAAATACATTTAAGGGAATTAACTGCTGTATCCATCAAATAAATTACATCCAGCTTGGAACTGCATTTTGGCATCCTTGTGCCCTTACATAATCCTCTAGCTTTCAACCCGGAAGTACTTGCTGAGCTGTTTTGAGGACTTTCAGATGAGATGAACATCTTCAGCCTTTTTATTAACAATGTTAATCTACAACTTATACATTATATAGGTATTTCTGGTTTATCACAATTGTGGTACTGTGGCATATTTTCAACTCTGCGTAGTTCCTACTTCATATATTCTTGTTATTTTTTTAATTGTCTATGCATGGACATTAGATTCGTATTTTCTTGAGCTCTTTTAAATTGAGTATTCTTGCACTACCTCCTGCAGAGTTTAAGCTCTGGATGCAGATCAGCTATCACACTGCGAACCAGGGGTACCTATAAAAGTCTTCTGTTCATTTCTATGCAAAGCTCTGTTGCGTGTAATAGGGTTTGGATCAACCCACACAGACCCATCACACTCTCCTGCCTGAGTTAAAGTTAGGCAAAGACATGGTTGAGTAGGTGAGTGGAAAACGAGGCAACAGAAAACCTGGGTAGATAACGCTTCCTACAGTTCACCATACTTTGGTGGTAAGCCTGTCATAAAAATCATCAAACCTACATTTTGAAGTTGCTGAACAAAGTGGTGTGAATCAACTAAAATGAGGGCAAAAGGGCGATTTAAAAGTTGTACTCGCATACCCCTATTGCACAACCGAGGTAGGCACCTTGATGAATAACGAAAGTGTTTTTTAGTCTTCTGTTACTTGAAATTCTCTCTTATTATCTACTGTGACACTTGATTTGCTAAAGCGCTGATTATGCCTTTTTTGTGGAAGAAGACTAAAATAACTTGCTCTTTTGTAGCATTAGCAGGGAGTCGTTAACGTATTTCAGAGGGTTGTGTCTTATGATATCTTATGAATGACCTGCACATTGACACCAGAGTAAGCCATCTTGCTGAAAGTTCCTGGCCTAAAGAAAATATCAAATATACTTCTCCTTCAACCCGGTGCCATCTACTCAGGATGTAGCGATTATTGGTTCCCCCGGATTTCACCTTTACCTTCTCCAAGTCTTTTTGGCCACTCTGACATGACTTGGTATTCTGTCACGTCAATCTGCGCCAACTGGTCGATGGGTGTGAGATACTGACAGAGTCGTAGAAGTGATACTGGGAGAGTGGAGTTTGCAGAGGCCAGTGGGTGTTGAGAAAGAGCTTTGGAGCCTGCTCAGGTGCTAGCACTTGGCAGGAGGAGGAGGAAAAAGAAATTATGCTCAATGCCATGCATGGAATCCAGTGTTGCTGACTGGAATACATCCTGGGAACTTTAGTGTTGCTAACTGTAAAAGAAATGGTGTGAACAATTCTGCAATCCTGAGTATCTAGAACTGTGTGGTTCTCATGTACAGCATATGTTTTAATTGTGCCTTGACTTGCCATGTGGATTTAAGGTAGCACAATCGCTATAGAGTTGTACGACAGTAGATTTTGTTGGTGGAATGTTGGGGCACAGATATTAGTAGGCAGTCGCAAAGAATATTAATTTATGTATAACTTGTGATGCCTACTGGAAATTTCCCAAGAATAAATAAGTATGATGGGATGAACGCTTACATCTTCACTACTTTGGTTTTGTATTCTAGGCTTCTATGCCATTGATTAAAATGAAAACTCTGCCCTGCTCAAATTGGTTATACAGAATTGTACCATGTTCTGTAACTTGACTTCGGCCTTGGACAAGTGTCTAGAAACCCTGTATGATGCACCCCCGTTCCCTGAGACTTATCCTGGAGTTATGCAGACGTACTCCTAGAATTAGAATTAACCGCAAGGCCCTTCCTCTAGATGGGTAATGGATTTTCAAATAAGTACTTGCTTTCTGTAGCACTGACATAGATCAGCAATACTGTTTATATGTTTAGAATTAATTCCTATGTTTTTTCAACCTTTAGGGTGCTTTTAGTCGTCTGGATCCCACAGGTGCACACGAGGGATCAATGAGAGAGAGAATTCCCTGCGGACGTTTGGGAACCCCCGGGGAAATTGCTAATCTGGCTGCTTATCTCTGCAGTGACTATGCAAGCTGGGTTTCTGGAGCCGTACGTATCCATGCTCATTGTCATTAAAGGTTATAAATCACTAAGCAGTTAATACGAATAAATTATACTTTTTCAAAATAATTTTCTCCTTTAAAAGAACGTGTTTTACTTAATGAGAAAGTTATTTGAAGACCAAATTGCAGACATGTTGTAGCGCTAAACCAGTGGTGTATGTTCTGTGCACGCACAAAGATGAATATGTTGTGTGGTCACGGTACAGGTTTGTCTACACTGTCATGACACATTCAGATCATAAATGTGCGTGTGCCTGCGCTGCTCTAGTTAAAAACATCGTTGTGCAGTCATTGTGCACCCAAATCCAAGTACATCCTAAGCAAAAGCTCACTTCAGGTTGTGAATGCGGCCTGTGAAAACCCTGCCATGGTTTGAAAGCGTGCATTCACCTGTGTCCCAGTGGCGCAGCAGAATGAGAGCACTTCGAGTGCGCTGTTTGCACTCACGTACTTGGAATGTGGTAAGGTGATGTGGTGCACTTTACTTTACTGATTGGGCATTATGTCCAGGACGGTGTGTGTGTTTTTTCCACGTGTTAAATTCCACTAGCGGACTACGTCCACAGAAAAAATGTTCACGCTGGGTGATTGCAACAATATTTATGTATTTTAAATACATGCTTACTTGAGGAATGTTTCTGTAGCACCTTCTTTAAGCAAGCAAGAGACAAACTTATTTTAAATGCATTTTAATAAGGACACAAGTTCGAACAAAAACGGTGTGGGCATATTTACCATGACATTTAAAGTGACCAGAGGAACTGATGTCGCAATAAGTAATGTCATATTTATATTACCCACTTGAAACTGAACCCAATTTTACAAAAACCGCCATTTCACATAATCACGCTGAAATGTGCGAATTATTTTTTAAAAACTTTTTATAAGTCACTTAGACTTTACATATACTAATGTGACATTTTAGCTGGAATTTTTTTTTAATAGTCAAACCTGCGTTTTGGTTTTCTGCTGGTATATTGTATCCGCCTCCAGAGCTCGAAAGCGCTGCACATTTGCAGTTTGTTTGTCAATACAAGGGTCAATGGTGTGACCTTCTCTGTTACAGCTCAAAATAATCCAAGCTTCACACAAAGAACAAGAGTAGCAAATGAGCCAAGCCCAATCATCAGGAGAATGCTATGGGTGTAGTATGTAGCTGGTGGTGCATTTTGGAGCACACTGTCCCATATACATTGCAAAAGCATGGTGTGGTTGTATGCTGTCATTTACAGACAACACATTTTCCATTGAAATGTCCACTAGCTTTGCAGAGACATGCAGTCGTACTGATAAAACTATGTAGTGCACAAAGGATAATGTCTGGAAATTGGCTTCACCAAATATTTGCCATTTGCACATCCACAAGTAAAGTGTATTGATTTGTTTTGATCCCATTAAAGCCTTTGTTTCCATCACACTTCAGAATTCCAAAAAGGTGTTTCCTTTGTGCTTTCCTAATTATTTTTAAAAATATTTGTGCGGTTCATTTACAGATATTTACATTTTGTTGTGCTAAAAAATGACATTTTATAGTCTTTTTACACTTCAGATGCCCCAAGATTGTCACAGTTCATTTTACAAAACCTCTCAATTTGCAGTCAGAGGAGGAAAAGTAAATGCCAATCTCCATGTTAAAGAAAAAATAAGGAGCAATAGGTCAATAAACATAACCTGACATTTGACCTCTGTCTTTGAATGCAGAAGAAATTAGACAAGGTAAAAACACATCTTTATTGCTCATTCACCCTCTGAACTCTGCATATTTATTATGGGGGGTGCTGCAGTACCCCCAGCACCCTACTTCTCGCTATGCAAGCACCTATGTAAGATTACACCTCTGTCTCCTTCGGTGTCGGGTAAGGACAACAGAGTCCTCTTCTTAAAAAAGAAAGTGGGAAGACTCCGTCCACCTGTTTCCATCCCCGACTTTCCACCTGAAGTAACTGCAGTTACAAGTGTGGGCTGATTTGTTATTTTTCATCCAGTATTTTATCAACAGTAGTGCCACTAATACCTAATGTGCATATGTTGAAAAAAGATGTGCAAGCCAAACACCAAAAACTACATCATTTCAAAAATAGGTGGTAAAGGTACAATCCACGATATGGATTGGTACATACTTTGTCACAAAACCATATACCATTATCTTTTGGTCATGTGTCATGATTGATGATGTTGTAGAAGCAGCATCTCTTACATTGCTGTCATGCGGGCAGCTAGATTTCTTAACTGAAGTGAATATTTCTTTTCCTAGATAATTAGAATGGACGGTGGAGAATATGTTTCGATGGCAGGTGAATTCAATGATCTCAAAAAGGTAATTTGTTTACAAAAAAAACTAAAAAGTAGCAGTTTTAACAAAAAACATATAATCTAAGTTCAGATTGCTTTCCTCTTCATAGGTCACCAAGGAACAGTGGGATGTTATGGAATCAATTATCCGGAAGACAAAGGGCTCCTAAAGCTTACACGTGTTTTTGTATGAACTTGATTTGAAGTGTCAGATAATCAATTTCATTAATTTATCAGTGCACTAATGTTTATCTTGTCACTAACCCTTGTAGGAATGCAAGGATATACATTTGTGACCTAGCAAATTGTATTAAATTTAAAAAATGTTACTTGGGTATTGCAAATCAAGGTTGTACATGTGCACTGTCTCCCTTCGATCTTATGCACCAAATTGGCCATGGTTTGTATTTTCTGTCTTTTGTTTCGTTTGGCACTCTGTATGATATTATTTGTGTTCTAGCTCTCTGTGCCTGTTCATTTGCATAGTCTAGTGTTAGATGTACATTATTCAGCAATACAGAAAAGCCCTTTGCAAATTTGGTAATGGTGAGAGTTCTTACTGGAGGATATTACTGCTGAGAAGTAGCGAAAATGTCCGCCATTGAAACAATAGCTATGTTCATTATATCATTTTTTGTATCCCTGAACAACCCAAATTTTAAAGTGTTCATTTTGCAGTCTGCCTTTTTTATTGTTTCACTAATGGTGTACACACAAAACACAACAAACGTGCACACACACGTATGTTTCTGCAAACAGGCCTAGTTAAAAACTTTTTTTCCTACTTTTTAAATGTGAAGGACGTGAGGGTCGCATATGGCAGACACTCGTATGGCACCCCATACACTGCAGAGCTTTTAAAAGCATAAGCTTGCAATTTGGTGAGTAGCACAGTTTTGCTGGACCGCAACGCCTTTGTTTTTGGGAAAGATCCGTTAATCGTTATTTACAGCCCAGCACCCAAAATGTATGCCTAGGATTACATATAGCGAAGCAGGATTATGGCCACAACTCCACCCCTCCCACAACCGTCCCCAGGCTTTAAGTTGGATGAAAAAAGTGGTGTGGTCTTTAATAGGAGTGTGACATAAAAGCATAACTACGAATCCGTTCCAAGAGGCGTGGATTATAACATGAAAACTTAAATCCTGAGCTTTTCCATAGCTACCACCGGACCAGTGTTTTTGTGCCGATCCATAAGTTCACTGCATCCAGTCAGTTAACACAGTAACAAAGATGCACCAAAAACAAACCAACCTGTTGACTTAGCCTATGCTTGTTAAACATGAACGAATAACAATAATTAATTTGTTGTGAATAATTAGAATAGAGGTTTTCCAATTCTGAAAGTATGAAACTTTTAGTTAAACCTTACTAAGTACTTCAGAAAGGTTAGCAGAATTTGGAGTGTCCCAATCAATCATTTTCTTCACTTCACACGACTCTTTAATTTGTTAGATATGTATTACCTTTATCTCCCCACATCGTTCTTGTTAGATCTGGCATCCTTGGTGTGGTCTCCCCTAACTTTTTGCCCCCAGGTTGTTTCTGTGTGCTGGACTCTGTTTTTGCCGTTTTGGTTACTCTGGGCACTCTACCACTATGACCAGTGCTAAAGTGCAAGAGATCCCTGTGTGAAATTGTATGTGTAATTGGCTTGCCGTGATTGCCATGTTTGATTTACTAGTAAGTCCCTAGTAAAGTGCACCAGGGGTGCCCATGGCCTGTAAATCAAATATTACTAATGGGCCTGCAGCACTGGTTGTGCCACCCACATGATTAGCCCTGTAAACATGGCTCAGACCTGCCACTGCAGTGTCCGTGTGCAGTTTTTAAACTGCTAATTCGACTTGGCAAGTGTACCCACTTGCCAGGCCCAAACTTTCCTTTTCATACATGTAAGGCGCCCCTAAGATAGGCCTAGATAGCCCCATGGGCAGGGTGCAGTGTATGCTTAAGGGGGGGGGGGGGGGGCAATGTGCTGATGTGTTTTACTTGTGAAATACTGCCAAATTTGGTTTTCACCGTTGCAAGGCCTATCTCTCTCATAGCTTAACACGGGGACAGCCTTTAAGTAGCCTTAAAGTGCAGTTTCCTTTTGAGAGCAGATAGACATTTGGAGTTTGGGGTCTCTGAACTCACAATTTTAAAAATACATCTTTTAGTGAAGTAGGTTTTTAGATTGTTAGTTTGAAAATGCCACTTTTAGAAAGTAGGCATGTTCTTGCTTAAACCATTCTGTGACTCTGCATGTTTGTGGAGTCCCTGTTTGGGTCAGACTGACAGTTGGGCTGTTTGGTAATCTCCTCTAGACAGTGACACAAAGGTAGCTGGGGTGTAGCCTGTATATCCTGATGAGCCATCTGAGCTAGAGTGGAGGGAGGAGTGGTCACTAATACCTGAAAGGGCTGTGCCTGACCTCACACAATTTAGTCTCCAACCTCCCTGGTGTGTTCCTGAGGCCTGGCCTGGCCTGGGCAAGGCAGGATCTTGTGAACAACAGAGACTTTCCTTTGAAGTTTGGCTACTTCAAAGGCAGAAAGGGGTACAAGTAGTAGACCCAAAACCCCAGACTTTAGATCACTTTTGGAACCAAGAGGAACCTCTGCCAAGGAGAAGTGCGGAAGAGCTGGAGGAGTACTGCCCCTTCGCTTGTGATTGTGCTTTGCTGGGTTGGCCTCAAATTGCTGCTTCTGCCTGAAAGAGGACAAAGACTGGACTTTGTGGTATATTCCTGCTTGTGAAGAATCTCCAAGGGCTTGAACTGAGCTTGCCTCCTGTTTTGAAGTCTCAGGGCCATCAAATACTTCTCTGCAAATATCTGTACTCTCTGCTGATACTCCTGCCCTGCCAAGTTGTGCCCTATCCAGTCCCTAGGTCCTTGAAAGGTAAAGCTGGTAGAAAAAGGATGGAAATCCACGCACAGGAAGCCGAGCGGCAAAAATTGTGACGTACCACCTGCAGCGCAGCTGAACAACAACATACCACCCGCTTCACAGCTGAAATAGACGCTCCACCTGCATCGCAGCTAGGAGATTGACGCATTGCAGGTGGAGAAATGATGCAACACCGCCTGCCGCTGCTCATAACGATGCAAACCCCACACAGCGTGGTTTTCCAACACTGTGCAACCAGATTTCTCATGTATCGTCCCTGGGTGTCAAATTCATTGTGAACCTGTGTGAATCCGAGGTTCCCTGTCTGGAAATCGCCACATCACTCTCTTGTGGGGGGAGAAAAACTACGCCTACCTGACCGGAGAAGAAATGATGCATGGCCTCACTTGCGAGTAAGGAATAGACGCATTGCTGCCTTTTCCGAGTCACGCTTACCCGTGCAGCTTAATTTTTTACGCTAACCAGGTACTTTGTGTCGAATTAACATTTCCATTGTTTTTTATGGATTAAGACTCATTTTACTTTGAAAATTCATATCTTTTCTTGTGTATGTGGGATTTTTGTCTTTTTGGTCTTGTTTGATTTAGAGTAATATCACCTATTTTTCTAAACTGGTGTGGTGTCCATTTTGTAGTGTTTTCACTGTATTACTGTGTGTTTTGGTACAAATACTTTACACATTGCCTTTGAGATAAGCCTTACTGCTTGTGCCAAGCTGCCAAGGCGGTGACCAGGGGTTGTCTTAGAAGTGTAACTCCCTTACCCTCACAAGAGTGAGGGTCTTTGCTTGGACAGAGTGCAAACTGACTGCCAACCAGAGACCCCATTTCTAACCGTTCTCAAAACCTCTAGCTGCATATCACACTTTCTCTACCCTCTTCTGCACCCTCTTTTTCACAGTCTCTCCTTCAAGTACTTCTTGCATCTCATTCACTTCCCTATCCCCCTATATGCACAAAATACTCACTCACCTGTAAGCACTGCATTTTCTTTTACTTTCGCATTGTCAATATTTTGACAGTTGTGTACCTCCTTCACACACTTTCGCATAGACTCACTATTACAGCTGGCACACATGACTATTGATGTGTGTGATCTGCAGCGAGGCCAAGAATTGAATTAGCCCCAATTTTGAACAATTTTATGACTCCCTGACAGGCAGTGTAAAAAAACTTGCACTACCTTCACCCTCAAAGTTCATCCGTGCCCCATCATAAACCTCCACTCATAACCTGAACTCCCACGGAACACTAAAAGCGACTCAGTTCACAGAATGCACACACTATACAAAAGTAATATGCTGTACAAAAAACACAACATGCTTGAAAAAGCAAACACTTAGGAAATTCAAGATTAAGTAAAACAAGTGAAATATAAGCAGACTGCATCTCTGACATGGGTTACTTTAACAAGTTTTACGTTTATTGTTTAGCAATTGATGAGTGTTTCTGACTATTAAATTAAGGACATGAATATAGAGCCCGATAGGGACACGTTTCAGTGTCGGTTTTTAACTACTGCACCCACATATGTCTGTTATCCTGCCAACGCTGATAAGATCAGCTCCTTATTTTAATCACACCACAAATGCCGAAATCTGAAGATATTCCTGTCATCAAAGAATATTACCTCCTAAACGTTTAAGAATCAAATCCTGTGGGGTGTCCTCGAGGCCTTAGTCTGGAATGGACCCACGAAACATGCATGTGGAGTCTGGATTAGGACACAGAAACTATTGATCTTTGGTCCATATATGCAAACCAAAGGGTTGACAGGTGAAAGTATTCTTAGTTTAACACTAGAAGGAGTGGGGCTCCAATTCGCATTTCACTACCAAGCAGTATCTTGCCTTATATCTGTTGATTCCCAAACCAAGAACAGTCTTACCAACAGTCAAGGCATAAAAGGTCATACTAAATGCTTCTGTAACAACAAATTGGAATTTCATATGAGAAAAGGATACCCATTGAGAAGTTGGAGTCTTTCACTGAGCCCATTCCAGAGCTGCAGAAGTTACCGCCGTTTAGGTGAGTTTTTCCTCCACAGTATGGAATTTCCAGATGGAGGCTTTCCTAGCTTCTACACCTCAAATCTCTGCAATCTATTGTTGACCTCTGGCAGGCCTTTTGGAGCTGCTGTTGTTCCTTCATCCCAAACCGGCTGCATCACCCCAAACCGTCATCTTCAGATAGGTCAGTACCACTCAAGCTATCCAGCTTGGGTGCAGCCAGCCTCAGCATTGTATCTACATTGCCCTGCTCAAAAATAATCCAGTGGGACAAATAATACATAGTGTGAACTGCATCACCAGCTTGCTGCATCAGGCATTGTACATTTTTAAGCTCATTCCGATCCCTGTCACCACCATCATTCTAATTACTGAGAGTAAATGTGTAGCTGGAGTTTGTTCACATGAGAAAACCAGGACTAAGAAAGTTCCCAGACCATAGACATTTACCAGGATTCAGACTCTCGTGCTTTGAACCTCTTGACTCACACCCTCCTAATAATAAAGATAAGTTGGACATTATCTGTTTCCAAATCAAACCCTAATTTAATATGACCCCAAAATGTTTTCCTGCAAAGCCCGTTTGCTCAATTCCATCTTATACTTCAGCAGATATAGTGCAAAATGCTTTTGATTCCATTTTGACATGTTACATTGCATCAAATTGGTAATAAATGTTAGGTCCCCTGTTTTCGATATTGATATCTTAATCAAAGGGCACAAACCTGTAGTTGTTGACTTGTGTCATATGTTGAAATTCATGTTTTTAGTTGGAACCATAACATTAATTTTTGTCAAATGGAGATTACTCCTCAGCTTTTACCTGCATAATAGAATTCTACAAGCAACTTATTTGAAGCCCATTGGTTGGGACCTGTTTGTGGTTTGCATAGCATACAGGCGTGTTCCCTTGCCCTGAATGCCACTGAGAGTGTATCTAGTATCCCAACTGTTAGACCTGACATCATTGGTGTGTTTTCCCCCTGTCTTTTTGTCTCTGCCTCCTGTATTTTTCACTGTGTGCTGGATTGAGTTTTTGCTGGTTTTGGTACTCTGGGCACTTTACCACTGCTGATCAGTGCTAAAATGCAAGTGCTCCCTCTGTAAATTGTAGTTGATTGGTTATCCATGATGGGCATATTTGATTTAATAGTAAGCCCCTAGTATAGTGCACGATGTGTGCCCAGGGCCTGTAAATTAAATACTACTAGTAGGCCTGCAGCACTGATTGTGGCAACCTCATGAGTACCCCTGTAAACATGTCTCAGACCTGCCTGTTGTATGTTGAGACGGGGCCACTCACCTGAAAAGGAGCATGTCTGCAGCGGCGATGGTATGCCCCCGACCTCCTGGAACACCTCTCGGAACTTCCTACTAGACACAGAATCCCCGGCAGGTGTCCCAAAAGGAAAGTGGGAGTGGAAGAGAAAGAGACAAAACACTGCCATGTCTTGGCGGTCCAGCCAGGCACCCTGTATCTTCGGGGGGCAGGTCGTTGTTGTCAGAGTGATAGTAGAGTTAGTGCACTCAACTTCCTTGAAACTGAATCTCCCTTTCTGATATGGGCACAGGAGCGGTAGAAGAACACCAGGATGCTCCAGCACTTTTCTTGGATAATAATAACTGTTGGCACAATTACTAACACTGCATTACCAAAAACCCAAACTGAGTACCATAACAATAAGTACTGTGACACTAGGGCTGGCTTCACAGAAATTCACTGTTGCACACTACAGTTAGAACTGTGGTTGCACTTATCATGCACAAGAAAGACAAACAAGAGCATTAATTATATCACGTAATACTTTCCTGCATGCATAGGGTTAAACTAAAAGGAACAAAAACAATCCAAGAAATACAAATGTCCACTCTGGGTTTAAACAGTTAAGGTGGCACAGTTTGGTTTGGGGGGGGGGGGTAAGAAAAACCCTTCAAAAGCAAATTCCTCAAACCTGAAACATAGGCATGAATGATGCAATTTGAATCCAAGAGTTATGCTATTAGAGAAAGAAAAGTCACGTAAATACTCTTTTAAAATTGCACTGTCACTTTTTGTAGTACTTGAGCTCAACCAGATTTCCTGAAGCACATTTAGGCAAGTAACTACAATAATAATGTAGAATGTTCAGAAATGCATTTGTCGCTTCAAGATAAGCAGTCAGCCAAAATACGAGGTCTGAAAAACACCAGCTGTTCTAGGAAAGCGTGGCGCTCAAAGAACAAACTCCCTGGAGAATACTAGTCACTTAGCTGCAGTCTTTTCCGGAGTGCTGGAGGAATGCCTGGTGTCAGCTGGTACAGGAACGAAGAAAAGAATTGCCTCAAAAGTCCTGAATACGAGGATGACAGCAGGGGCTGGACTGCCAAATCAGATGCTGAGATCAGGAAGCAAAACAAAGCCAAGCAGGGAGGCATGCTTCACTCTGCTATTTATAGCCAATCATGAAAGCAGTTGAGTTTCCACATGTGGATGAGTCACCACACCCAATTAGAAGCACGTCTACACCACACCCAATTAGAAGCATATGTCTACACCTGCTCACATTAGCAAACAAGCATTGGTAAAACAAGCATTGATGAAACCAATTGTGTAACACAGCACATTATGTTTACTTAGAAACATGAAGGTTTAACCAAGAACAGAGATATGATTTAACCCTAATCCCTGGGGATGCTGACAGATAACAAAGGAGGCACCTTAGGAATTCCTGACAGTCCTCCCCACCAAGGACCCTCTCAAAGGGCGGGGCTTGGAAGTTTGCTGGAGATGGAATTTTTTAGTAAGACGTGGAGCATGAACTGTGGACGCGGGTTCCCAGGAATTGTCCTCAGGCCCATAGCCTTTCCAAGCCAATAAATAGTGTAGAACACCACGGACGCGCCTGGAGTCAAGAATTTTGGCCACTTCAAATTCCCATTGCCTGTGTACTTTTACCGGGGGAGGTGGTGGGGCATCACGGGTATCAAGGGAATAGGGACTGAGTAACAACACATGAAACACTGGGTGTACCTTGAAATCATCTGGCAATGTCAGTTCTACCACGACAGGATTGATGATTTTGGCAATAGGAAAGGGGCCTAGAAATCGGGGTTTTAATTTTCTGGATCCTGCAAGATGGAGATTTTTTTGATGAGAGCCACACCTGATCTATCTGATAAAAGGGAGCAGGTCTCCTTCTTTTGTCTGCTTGTTTTTTTTACTTGAGCTTGGTAGAGTTTTAAATGGTGTTGTACTTGTTTTTGAATCTCCTGTAACTCTTTATGGTGTTTCTGTACTGATGGGACTCTTGTGGATATTTGGGACCCAGTTATAGGTAGCATTCTTGGTTGCAGACCAAACAAACAGTAAAATGGGGATACTCCTGTAGCCATGTGGAAACTGTTGTTATATACAAATTCAACAAGAGGTAGAGCCTTATCCCACTCAGTAGACCATTGGTCAATGTAACATCTCAGGATTTGTTTCAGTGATTGGTTGGCACGTTCCGTCTGCCCATCCGTTTGTGGATGATACGCAGAGGACAAGCGGACGTCCATACCGACAAAGGAACAGAAGCTATGCCAAAACCGTGATATAAATTGGGGGCCACGATCGGAAGCAATTGTGGTGGGCAACCCATGAAGCCGTACAATGTGTTGGACAAACAAATCAGAGAGCTTGGAAGCCGTAGGGAGGCATTTTAATGGCACAAAATGAGCCATTTTAGTTAGGTAATCTACAACCACCCATATGACAGTGTGTCCATTGGAAGCTGGGAGATCAGAAATAAAATCCATACTTGTGGTATGCCAAGAGGCCAACGGAATTGGCATGGGAAGTAACAGTCCTGTGGCTGGAGTATGTGGGGTTTTAGCCTGAACACAGGTGGATCAAGTCTGGACGTAGCTTCTGACATCCTGTACAATTGTGGGCCACCAAAACCATCTTTGACAGAGATCTAACATCTTTTCTCACCCGGTGACCTGCGAGGACAGAATCATGTCCCCAATGTAGCACTGTATCCGGTAATTCTTTGGTAGGGACGTACAACTGATCAGCGTGGTATAGTATACCCTCTTTTTCATACACATCAGTTGAACAGGGAACCTTGTGATGGACTACCCTTTTTTTCTCAATGAACTCTTGGGAAATGCACACAGCCAGGATTTTTTCTGGAGGTATAATGCTTCTGACCTGTTCTAGCGCAACATCAGAGGAGAAACCCATCCTAGACAACATGTCTGCCTTTTGTTGTGTAGTACCGGGATTATAGGTGATTACGAAGCCAAACACGTTAAAGAATAGAAGCCAGTGTAATTGACGAGATGTCGGGCCTTGGTCGCTTGAAAAACCTGTAAATTAGGGTGATCTGTGTAAATAGTTACGGTGTGTCTAGCTCCTAGTAGGTAATGATGCCATTCCTGGAAGGCAAGCTTGATGGCCAGAAGTTCCCGCTCCGCCACCGTGTAATTTTGCTCTGCGGGTAGCAATTTCTTTGAGAAGTAAGCTACAGAATGGAAATGTCGAGACTCAGGATCTCGTTGGGACAAGACACCACCCACTGCCATTTGGGAAGTGTCTGCTTCCATGAAAAATGGCTGAGCCGGGTCAGGATGATGGAGAATGGGTGCTTCAGTGAATGTGTTTTTAAGATGTTGGAAGGCTTTCTCAGCTTCTGCATCCCAGAGGAATTTAACCCCCTTTCGTAGGACACGAGTTATGGGAGATACCACGGTAGAAAAGTGGGGTATACATCTTTGATAAAAATTTGCAAAGCCCAAAAACTGTTGCACGTCCTTGATGTATCTTGGGGCTACCCAATCCAGGATGGCCTGTACCTTGGCGAAGAGATGATGCTCACGAAGCCGTTGTAAAACCACTCTACATGCCCTATATGTTTCTCAGTGGAAGACGAATAGATCAAAATGTCGTCTATGTATACCACTACACAGATATCCAGAAACTCCTGCAGCATTTCATTGATGAAAAATTGAAACGTACAACCCAAAGGGCATCACTGTATACCCAAAGATTCTGAATTTAGTTTGGAATGCTGTCTTCCACTCATCCCCCTTCATCACTCGGGTCAAGTGGTAGGTGCCCCAGAGGTTGAGCTTAGTTTAAATGGTCGACTGACGTACCTGATCTAAAAGTACTGGGATTAACAGAAGTGGATACCGATTTATTTTATGGTCACTTTGTTCACTGTGCGATAATCTATATAGGCGCGCAGGTTGCGATTCTTCTTGGGCACGAAGAACAAAGACGACGATACTGGTGACGTTGAATGACGAATGAAACCCTTAGCCAATAGATCATCCAGGTAGTCTTGCAGGAATCGATTCTCAGGCTCAGAAAGAGCATACTTCCTACTACATGGTAGCGTTGCCCCTGGAATCAAGTCTATACGACAATCGTATGACCTATGTGGCGGCAGCTGGGTGGCCTTCTGTTCACTAAAGGCTTCATGGAAGTCTTTCTACGGTGCAGGAATGGCCTGTGTGTCGTCCGGCTTGGTAGTCGTACTATGTGTGGACCCACAATGCAGGGGTGTACTAGTAATGGTTTGTCTTGGTAACAGGAGTGCCAGCAATGTTTAGAGTCTAACGTCACTGTCCTTCCTACCATGTCAATTTTGGGACTGTGTAACTGAAGCCAGGGTATCCCCCAAATGGCTCCAAATACTGGGGTATCTATGAGGTCAAACTGAATGTGTTCTGCTTGGTTGTTTGCACAAAGCATGGACAAGGGTACTGTCTACATGTCTACACCACACCCAATTAGAAGCACATGTCTACACCTGCTCACATTAGCAAACAAGCAATGGTGAAAACAATTGTGTAACACAGCACATTATGTTTACTTAGAAGCATGAAGGTTTAACCAAGAACAGAGATATGATTTAACCCTACTCCCTGGGGATGCTGACAGATAACACAGGAGGCACCTTAGGGATTCCTGACAGTCCTCCCCACCAAGGACCCTCTCAAAGGGCGGGGCTTGGAAGTGTACAGGAGATGGAATTTTTTAGTAAGACGTGTAGCATGAACTGTGGACGCGGGTTCCCAGGAATTGTCCTCAGGCCCATAGCCTTTCCAAGCCAATAAATAGTGTAGAACACCATGGACGCGCCTGGAGTCAAGAATTTTGGCCACTTCAAATTCCCATTGCCTGTGTACTTTTACCGGGGGAGGTGGTGGGGCATCACGGGTATCAAGGGAATAGGGACTGAGTAACAACACCTTGGGGGATTCCTAAAACTGCCATTACAGTGTCTGTATGTGCAGTTTTAAACTGCCATGTCGACCTGGCAAGTGCACCCACTTACCGGGCCCAGCTATTCCCTTTTAGTATGTGTACAGCACCCCTAAGGTAGCCCATTGGCAGGGTGCAGTGTATTTAAAAGGTAGGACACATACTGGTGTGTTTTACATGTCGCGATAGTGAAATACTGCCAAATTCAGTTTTCACTATTGCAAGGCCTATCTCTTCCACAGGCTAACATTGGGATTGCCTTGAAATATCTCTCAAGTGTAATTTCCCATTGGGAACAGAGAGAAAGTGGGTATTTTCTTGCTTAACCATTGTGTGCCTGTGTCTGGCTTTGGAATACACGTCTGGATAAGGATGACAGTTGGGCTGGTTGTGAATTCACTCTAGACAGTCACACAAAGGGAGCTGAGGTGTGCCCTGCATATCTTGATTGGTCTTCCTGGGCTAGAGTGGTGGGAGGAGTTGACCCTTGCACCTGAATAGGGCTGTGCCTGTCATTACACAATAGTCTCCAACCCCGAGAGTGTGTCTGGGACCCGGGCAGGAAAGGTAGTGTCTTGTGCACTGCAAAGACTTTCCTTTGAAGTTTGGCCACTTCAAAGGCAGAAATTAGTATAAGTATTGGACCCAAACCCCAGATTTTTAGAACACTTCTGGATCAAGAGGAGACTCTTCCAAGAAGAAGAGCTGTCGGGAGGAGTACAGTCCCTTTGCTGTGTGCACTTTGTTGGGTTGGGCTGGGCTGCAGTTGCTGCTAATGCTTTAGAGAGGACAAAGACTGGACTTTGCTGGGTATCCTGCTTGTGAAGTTTCTCCAAGGGCTTGGACTGAGCTTGCCTCCTGTTAAGAAGTCTCACGGACATCAATGACTTTACCTCCCAGCCCCTGGGTTTTCTTGCTGAGGACCCTGACTTGCCAAGAGGTGCCCATTACAGTTCCTGGGCACTTGGGAATGAAGTCTGGCTGAAAACCAAGAAGACGACCAGTCACACCGACTCTGGACAACTCCAGAACTGGCTCTGCTTCCCGACTCCACGCAGCTTCCTGCATCCAGAGTTGTGGTCCCTGAGGAAGTGTGACGACTGTGACCGACACCACAGACCCGACACCGCCGCAGCGCCTCTGAAGTCCACAACATCGTGAGTCCCGAGTGCCGTGTCACTGACGTCTGTGACACCTGACTCCGCAGTGGCGCCTGTGACCCTGTGGTGTCACCACAATACTGTGAGGTCACCTCATCACGTCTTGACACACTGGACTCATCAACCTGCCGGATCATATGGAACCGATGCCTCTCCGCCGCCTCACCTCAGCTCCCTCTGTAAGGAACCGATGCCTCACCTCCCCTGCATAGCAGTAAGGAACTGACTCCTCACCTCCTGCGTAGCAGTACAGAACCAACGCCATGCCAGCTCCAGCGACGTCTCACCTCCCCAACTCCGTGCCACACCTTTGACTCTGCCTCGTTTCTAAGGTACTGTACCTGAGGTCCGTGCGACTCTGTGACCGGCGCCGCACTCCCTCACAAGTGGCATCGGACTCTTGGGAACGGCTCTGTCACAGTGCTGTGAAAGCACCAATTGGAGCTATTGTGTTTCTAAGTGCTTTTATTGGGATTAAAAAACTTAACATTCATATCTTTGCTTGTGTATGTTGGATTTTTGTTGTTTTGGCCTTGTTTTGCTTGGATAAATATTGGCCTTTTTTCTAAACTGGTGTTTGTTTATTTATAGTGTTTTCACTGCCACTGTGTGTGGATTTAAATACTTAACACATTGCCTCTGAGATAAGCCTGACTGCTCGTGCCAAGCTACCAAGGGAGTGAGCAGGGGTTAGTTTAAGACTGTGACTCCATTACCCTGACTAGAGTGAGGGTCCCTACTTGGACGGGGTGCAATCTGACTGCCAATTTAAGACCCCATTTCTAACATTGTGATCAGCGGAGGTGATAGCACATGTGCTTGTACCTGACATACAGTGATTGGTGTACACTACTGCATAGTCCAGACAATTATGCAACCATGTACTGCTTTTTGATTTTTTTCTGTTTTTGACCACCCTTGGTGTTATCCACGAATGTCTCTGGTGAACCAGCAAGTGAAGTTGCAGAGTTTGTGTTTGAGATTGAGAATTTGAAATCCTACATGGTGCCTCAACTGAAACAGTTCTGCAATGATATTAATTGCCCTGTGAACAGTTCATCTTAGCAAGAGGAGCTGCAAAAGGCTTAGGGCAGGGTGGGCAGCAAGAGAAGCTGGAGAGTCTGAGAATGGGCATGTGGAGGCACAGAACCAGCAAGGGGACTTTGGAGCTCAGGATCTGCCTCTAGGGAGAGTATCCTCCAGGAGTGGCAGCAGTGTGTCATCCAGAGGTTTGTCCCGAGAGGACCTGAAGGGCAGGCGACAGGCCAGATAGCCTGTGCTGAAAATTGAGAAGCTCAGGTTGAAAGCAGAAGGCAAAATGTTGGAACTAGAGCAAAAAGAGAGGGAAAGGGCCCGTGCTCTGGAGGAAAAGAAATTGCTTTTGGCTCACAAGTTGAGTATGAGGGAGCTGGACCTCAAGGCCAAGCAGGCCGAACCCAGCACAAATGGTGGCAGCATACTTCCAGTGCAGTCTGAGAGGAGGGTGCATATTCCTGAAAATCTAGGGAAGGATTATAAGATGGAGGGTGACATACACTTGTGATTTAAGTGGTATGAGTTCGCTCTCCATTTTAACATGGTCCCAGAGGTACACTAGGGGGCAGGTCTGTGGAAGCACTTTGAGGTAGAGGGTAGAGACACCTTGACAGCCTGAGGGGGATCCAACTCTACCATGAAGGACCCCCTACTCACCAGGCATGGTCTCACCCCAGAGCAGTACAAGGAAAAGTTTAGGTCCTACAGGAATTTGGATTCCCAAACTTGGCTAAAATGTGTTGATTATTTTTATAGAGCACTGGATGGTTGGGGTGATGGGTAGCAAGGTAACAGAATATGAGGGGCTGTGCCATGTGATTGCATGGGAGCACTTGTGTATTCTTTGTTTTCCAGAGCTTTGCCAGCATCTGATTGACAGCAAGCTGACTGACCCTGGGAACCTTGCCCAGGAAGCAGACTGCTGGGAGAGTACCAGGGTCCACAAGAGGTATGGGGGAGACTCTGCCAAGGGTGGGCAAGGTTCCCATAAAAAGAAGTGGGGGTGCAAGTGTAAACGGGGGGAGTTCTCTAAAGAGCCCCAACCTAGCTCCCAAGGTAAGGATTCCCATCCCCCAGGTGAGAAACCTTGGATCTCTACGGTAAACCCTGCAGAGAAGGGTCCCCACAAGTGTTTTGCATGTGATCATGAGGGTCACATGAGGGAGGGGATCCCAATTGGACACCGGCTTCCACTGTGTCAAGCACTAATCTGTTTGTCCCATGGAGACACAATGTTGACCTAGCTGCTTGTTCCCAATTCCACCTAATCGTTGCGTGCTTCCCACTTAAATACACATAATCGGCACCACAATGTCCCAGGGGAAAGGGGAGGGATGAGAAAAGGAGAGAGACACTGGAGTCGCAGGGCTGCATCCGGACGCCTAGTGATGGTTCTTGAAGAGCCAGTCTTTCCTATGATAAATTACATATCGGTCAAATAACTAATAACCCATGTATACTTACTGTTAAACATTGATGTGCAAGCTAGATATACCTGTTGGGGTCCCCTTTCCCGATTTTGATGGGGATTACCTGTAATTAAATAAGAGCCTTGAACTTCCTATACTGTCTATAAATACTCCCAATGTGATCCCAGATTAGTCTCTTGTCGCCTCAATTAAGCCTACCTAGATATTCCTTGATGTTCAGTGGATATCTTGCGTTTATCACCCTGATGAAATTTCCCAAGATGTTGACTCATTTGACTCATAGACATTTACATAGGCAACAATAATAACAACAAACTCTCAGGGAATTAGATTCTCCAGATATCCATGGGTTAATCGTTGTACCATGCCAGTATTGAGAGGAAAGCAATTCAGTGTTTCAATCACACTGAAAACATAGGGTTATTATCAAGGATTACGGTTCACATTGTATTGCTGTGAAAACATAGGGTTAATCAATAGCGTTCAACTTCATGAACAACCGGCTTATCACTGTTAAATCACAGCGTAATTTTGAGTATGGCAAAGATAAGCTTCAGCTTCGTTTAAGCACTAAACACAGAATGTTCCGCATCATCAGCAACAATTTGAAATAATGCAAATGCCACTTTGAACTCGACGATAACCGTATTCACAGTACATCGGATCGCTGAAAACAGTAGTAATGCCACATTAAACTCAGCTATAATAAACATATTCACAGTATATCGTTTTCATAATTGTTCAATCAAAACTCCTTTCTGTGGTATAATGCAATCAACTACAATACGTGCTATAGCATGACAAGCGGCGAATATCACAATGACCTAAAAACCAAATATGTGCTCTTTTAGGCCCATCACATCCTGTAACATTCGCTTATCAAGTTTCAAGTCTGTAAGTATCAAGTTTTAGCAATAAATGTTCTTAAATCGCGTGCAGCGAGTTACTGCTTTTTTTAGGGTTAATTCCCTCAGTCTCTTTTTTTTTCCAGAAGCGGCCTCCAAGAACAGAACAAGTTCAAAAGCAGAGGAGCAGAGATTCCTTCTCTGCAGCCAGTGACCTTTACAGCAAGCAATTCACTCAGACTTGGTGTCGTTTAAATTCCTGCTGCATCCAGCCACACTTAGTCTGAGTCATAGGGAGCCACACCCAGTCTGAGTCATAGGGATGCTGGAAGCTTGTGGATCATGTGTTCCCAAACAAGCATTGGTCTCTAACAAGCATTAGTTCCAACAAGCATTGATCTCTGTAAACAAGCATTGTTCCCTGCAAAGGCAAATGATCAACTCAGAAGTTTTTTTTACTGGGGCATATCTGGGTTTTCAGACCAGACACTGGTAAACAGTCATAGGGGTTGGACAGTGTAGCGCTTGGCGTGGAGTTGGTTCCAGGAGAAGGGTGGGAGCCAGCTGAGATGATCCTTGTCTCACTAGGGGACATTGAAATGGTCCTGAGGAACCTTGTGCCTGAGAACACTAAGAATTACAGGCAGTGGGTGGCCATCAATGGACAGAGGGTGGAGGCTCTGAGAGACACAGGAGCCAGCGTGACTACTGTCAGATATAATTTGGTATCTCAAGAGCAAGTGGTCCCCAATGTGTTTCACCAAGTAGCTATGGAAAACTCTGAGCGCCAGCTTAAGGTGGCGCAGGTTCCCTTTGAATGGAGGGTGGCGGTTTCAGGTTCCTTGAGGGTAGCTGTTAGTCCAACCATGCCTGTTGATTGTCTGCTAGGTAACAACCTGGAAGATTTCCCCTTGGTGTGAGGTGTAATGCAGGTCTCACTTGGAGTTGGTGGGTCTGCCTGAGTGGGCATGTGTGACCACTTGGTCTATGGCAGCCAGTAAGGGTGATCAGGAGGACCTAGACCCTGAAAGAGTGGACCAGGTGCCTGCCAGGAATAGAAGAAGCGGGAGGCCTCTGGAAACCTGTCACAGAAGTTCCCATGTTCCGGAAGGAGGCTGAACCTGAAGGGGACTACCCGGAACCTACAGGGGAGCAGGTGGCCGAACTAGGGGTTGTGCCTGAACTGACCCATTGGCAGCAAGAAGAGAGTGCAACGAAGGGAGGTGTTCTGTGAGACTCAGAAGACATCCCCTTCTCTTTAGGGTCTGTGCTGGCAGGCTGCAGACCAGACAGCTGGCAAGGAGTTTGGATCACATTGGATCTACTGGGAGAATGGTCTCCTGTATAGTGAGCCTAAGGTTGTTGAACATGGGGCAGCCCGAGTGCTGATGGTACCCGAGTACTTCAAATCCTTCCTACTGGGTCTGACTCATGATGTGTGTTAGAAATAGGGTCTCTATTTGGCAGTCCGTTTACACCCTGTCCCTTCACTCTAATCAGGGTAAGGGAGATACACAGCTCAGATAACTCCAGCTCACCCCTTAGTAGCTCGGCACAAGCAATCAGGCTGGTCCAGATGAACGGTCTTGGAAAGCACGGGGCTCTACTGGGGCCATCACCCACACTTTCTGACCAGGCTGAAACTCAGCCAGAGTGGTATTCTGGTCATACCAGCGTTTCATGTCTTTCTGGCTAGCTCCCAGATTCTCTTGGGTTAGTTTCCAAAAGCGGGCTGTCTGGTTCCTGAAGGCCAGCATGTAACTGAATACATCCTGGGGGGGGCTTCTTGGGAGCTTGTTCCCAGGCTTCCTTCACCAAACTGACAGGCCCTCTCACAGGGTGCCCATACAGAAGCTCAAAGGTGCTGGAGTCAATCCCCTTTTGTGGTACCTCCTTGTGAGCAGACAACAGGCATCGTAACAAGACGTCCCACTTATGCCCCATGGGTTCAGAGAGACCCATAACCTTGCTCTCAGAGTACGTCTGAATCTCTCAACCAATCCATTGCTTGGGGGGTGTTAAGGCGTGGGGAACTTGTAAGTTACCCCACAAGCCTTCTACATGGCCTTTATGTACAGCGACATGAAATTGATACCTCAGTCAGACACCAGGTAGTTGGGGAATCCCCCATAGGTAAAGATCCCCATCAATAACCTGCCCACTGTGGGCGCAGTAACTGTCCTCAGGGGGGATAGCTTCCGGGTACCCGGTGGCATGGTTGCCAAGACCAGGATAAACCTGTTGCCCATGGCTGTCTTGGGATCCAGAGGCCCCACAATGTCAATGCCCACCCGATCAAAAAGGGTGCTCACGACAGGAAAGGGTTGAAGAGGAGCCTTACATCTCTTCCCAGATTTGCCACTAACCTGGCAGGTCTGACAGGTCCTGCAGAACACATTTGAGGGTCTTCTTCATTTGGGGCCTGTAAAAGTGGGTGACAAACCTATCAGAGGTCTTGTCCTGCCTCAAATGGCCTGTTAGTGGCACATCATGACCCAGACCCAGTAGGAAGGCTCTGAAACACTGGGGTAACACCAGCACACGGGCTGCCCCAGGCTCAGTAACCTTAAGCTCACTATACAGGAGATCATTTTCCCAGTACATCAGGTGAGATCCAGTTGTGTCACCAGCTGCTTGGCCTTGGCCTGTTTCCGAAGGCCCTCAAGGGTGGGGCATGGTTTGTGCGCTGCGCAAAACTCCTTCCTGGTAGGGCCACATTCCTGCTGCCAATAGGTCAGCTCAGGCTGGTCCCCCAGTTTAGCACTTCTTCCCCTGTAGGTTCCAGGGCATCCCCCTCAGGTTCAGCCTCCTTCCGTACTGTGGGAATCGCAGTAGTGGGTTTCCCACGCACCTTACCCCTTCCTTTTCTGGCAGGCACCAGGGGTACTGTTTCATGCTTCAGGTACTCCTGATCACCGTCTCTGGTGGCCATGGACTGTGTGGTCATGCATGCCCACTCTCGCAATCCCAACATTTCCAAATTAGGCCTGAGCTCCACCGCCTTCCAGGCAGTCATTCCCTAGCAGACAGTCAACAGGCATGGATGGACTCACAGCTACCCTCAAGGAACCTGAGATTCCTACCCCCTCCCCATTCGAAGGGAACCTGAGCTACCAAACATTGGTGCTCACTGTTGTTTACTTCTTCAACTTGGTGAACCACATTAGGTATTAACTGCTCCTCAGACACCAGATGACAACGGACTTTTGTCATACTGGCTCCTGTGTCTTTCAGAGCCTCCACCTGCCTCCCATTGATGGTCACCCCCTGCATGTACTTCTTAGTGTTGTCATGCATGAGGGTTCTCTGGACCACCTCACCCAGGGAGACTAGGGTTTACTCAGCTGGCTCCCCACCACTAACTGGTGCCAACCCCTCCCTAAGCACTACATTGGCCACCCAAAGTGATTGCCCCTGGGTGGGGGGGTGGGGGGGTTACTGTGTCAGTCTAGGACACTTGTGACTTCCTCTGATGTGCCCTTCCTGACCACAGGCAAAGCACTTGATGGGTCCCTTCCCTGCAGGCTTTCCTGAAGGGAACCAACTCTTCTTCTCAACGGGGTGCAGTGAATCTTTACCCTGTGCACTAGTTTGGGGCCCTTTAGAGAACTTCCTACTTTTTATCTTTGTCCCCCCACTTTCTTTTGTTGGAGATCCTGCCCACCCTTGGTGGAATCCCCCCATACAACTTCTTGTGTACTGTGAATTAAGTGCTGGCACAGTTCTAGAAAAAACAGAGTAGGCAAGTGCTCCCATGCAAACACATTGTACAGCCCCAGGGAATCTGATACCTCACTGCCCTTCCCCTAAGTATCAAGTGCTCTGCAAAATGAATCCACAAATTTATGCCAGGTCTGGGAATCCAGTTTCTTACTCTCCCTGAATTTCTTCCAGTGCATTTCTGGTGGCAGGCCAAACCTAGTGAGGAGGGTATCCTTCATGTTACAGTAGGTGAGCTCACTAGCTGTCCCTAGTGCTAACAAGGTGTCCCTCCGTCCTGCTGTGAAGTAATTCCACAGGGATCCCCCACCCATCTCTCTCAGGAATACAATGCATGTGGAGAGCAGCCTCATAGCCCTGAAATCACATGTGGATATCATCCTCCTTAGTGTACTGTTTCCCTACACTCTTAGGAAGGTGCACTATCTTCTCAGATTTAAGAAACACTGCTTCCATCTGTGCTGGACCTGGTCCTGCAATCCAGCTCCTGAGCCTAATGCTTTTTCTCCTTCTCCATTACAATTCTCTATTTTTCTATGGCAATTTTGTATTTGTTTTCCTCCCTTCTCATCCTAGCTAGCTCCAGCTGAAGCTCCCTTTCATGCTTCAGGTTGAACTTCTCCATTTCCAGTTGATGCCTCCTGTTTTCCCGTCTGTCCTTCAGTTCTTCCTGGGTCAGACCTTTGGAAGAAACACAGCGCCCTCCCTCCAGGCAGGCCTTAGTTATCCAGCAAACCATCATGGATGCCCTGCACCTCCTCATCCACAGCAACATTCTCCTTCTCTGTGGGGCCATCAGCCGCCTTTGCTGCCAGCCACGCCCTCAGCGGCTTTTGCAGCTCTGCCTTTTTAGTGCGGTTTTTAATAGGACATTTGAACTCTACATAACTTTTTGAGCTGAGGCACCGTATAGGTCTCCAACCCTTCCTACTCAAACACTACTTCTCCAGCTCCAACTCATGGCTCACCAGACTGAGACATGATTGTGAGTAAGGCTCAACAAAGGTGCAGAGTTTCAGAAGGCAAGGGAAATCCAAAAAGGAAAAAGCAAAAATCCAAGAGAAAAACAGTATGTGATTGTTTAATGGTCTGCACTATGCAGTTGTGTAGACCAATCACTGTATGTCAAATACAAATACAAGTCCTATCCTCTCCGCTGATCACCAGTGTTAGAAATGGGGTCTCTAATTTGCAGTCAGTTTACACCCTGTCCTATTAGGGCCACTGACTCGAGTCAAGGTAATGGAGATACAAAGCTCAGCTAACCCTTGCTCACCCCATTGGTAGCTTGGCACAAGCAGTCAGGCTTATCTCAGAGGCAATGTGTAAAGTATTTGTACAAACACAGACAGTAACACAGTGAAAACAACACAAAAGGACTCCACACCAGTTTACAAAAAAATAGCCAATATTTATCTAAATCAAACAAGACCAAAACAAGAAAAATCCAACATACACAAGCAGAGATATACATTTATAAAGATTAAATCCCAATACAAAAACACTCAGAAACACAACTGGGGCTATCACAACATCATTGACTGAGTCGTTCCCAACAGTCCAACGCTACTCACGTGGATGGAGCTGCTGGTCAAGCACCCCCAGGTACAATACCTTTGGTAATGAGGAAAACAATCCGGTGCACAGAGTCAGGAATGTGAGGCGTCGCTGGAACCAGTGCGGCATCAGCTCCATGCTGCAGAACAGGGAAGGTGATGCAGTGTCGGAGTGAGGCATGGGTTCCTTATGATCTGGTGGAGTTGATTAATCTGGCGGGTCAAGACGCAGTGGGGTGAACTCTCAGGTCGCAGTCACGCCCCGGGTCTACAGACACCTTGGCGGAATTGGCTGTCACGAACGTTGGTGACACGGCACTCAGGACTCACGATGTCACTGGAGTTCAGACAGGCTGCGGCGATGTCAGGCCTGCTGCGGCGGTGGGGATCGTCGCACTCCAGCAGGGACCACCTCGAGCTGCAGGCAGCAGCACGGAGACCTGCGGCGCTGGCAGGTCTCCAGTTGTCGGGAGTCGGTGTGTCTGGTTTTTCTTGGTTTCAAGCCTGCTTTCACTCCCAAGGGCACAGGAACTGGATTGGCACCACTTGGCAAGTCAGTGTCCTCAAAAGGAGTACCCAGGTGAAGTCTTTGGTGTCCCTGAGACTTCTTAACAGGAGGCAAGCTCAGTCCAAGCCCTTGGAGAAACTACACAAGTAGGATTTCTGAAAGCAAACTCCAGTCCTTTCTCTCTTAAGACAGCAGTAGCAGGCCAGCACAACAAAGCAACAGGCAGAGTAGCAGGTCCAACTCAAGCTCTTCTCCTTGGCAGGGGTTCCTCTTGATCCAAAAGTAATCTCAAGTTGTAGTTGTGGGGTCAGCGGTTTACTACTTATACTCATTTCTGCCTTGGAAGTAGGCAAACTCCAAAGGAAAGTCTTTGTAGTGCCTAAGACCCTGCCTCTTCCTTGCCCCCCCAGACATACTCTAGGGGGTTGGAGACTGTATTGTGTGTGGGCAGGCACAGCCCTTTGCAGGTGTCAGCCCCTCCCCTCACTCTAGCCCAAAAAGACTCATCTGGGTATGCAGGACACACTTCAGTTCTCTTTGTGTCACTGTATAGAGTGAATTCCCAAAAAACTCAACTGTCAGTCTGACACAGACGTGTATTCGATAGCCAGACAGAAGCAAAGAATGGTTAAGTAAGAAAATGCCCACTTTCTAAAAGTGGCATTTTCAAACAGACAATCTAAAAACAATTTTACCAGAATATGTATTTTTAAATTATGAGTTCAGAGACCCCAAACTTCATATCTTTTATCTGGTGCCAATGGGAAACTGCACTTAAAAGATATTTCAAGGTAATTCCCAGGTTAACCTGTGGGGGGGATAGGCCTTGCAATAATGAAAACCGAAATGGGCAGTATTTCACTATCAGGACATGTAAAACACAACAGTACATGTCCTACCTTTTAAATACACTGCACCCTGCTCATGGGACTACCTAGGGGCTACCTTAGGAGTGAATTACATGTAGTAAAAGGGAAGGTTTGGGCCTGTCATGTAGGTACACTTGTCAGGTCGAATTGGCAGTGCGAAACTGCACACACAGACACTGCAGTTGCAGGTCTGAGACATATTTACAGGGCAACTCATGTGTTGCAGTCCCAATAGTAGCAGTTGATTTACTGGACACACACGCAGCACATTACTAGGGACTTACCAGTAAATCAAATGTGCCAGTCATGGCAACCCAATTTCCAATATCTTTTAGTCAGAGATCACTTGCACTTTAGCACTGTTTAGCAGTGGTAAAGTGCCCAGAGTATCATAACCAGCAAAAGCGAATTACAGCACAGAATACAAAAACAGGAGGTCAGAGCAAAAAAGTACAGGGAAACCACTCTAAGAGCTGCCAGATCTAATAATGTGCTTTTGGCAGGACATTTAGGGCAGGACAAAACATTTGAGAGAATTGTCACCCACTTCTACTGGTCCCAAGTGCGAATGCACTCTGGTGTGCATTGTAGGTCTTGCCAGGCAAGTGGCAAGAGTGGGGGGAGGTGCAAGGCCCCTTTCCAATGATTCCCCATCATGAGCACCCCTTTTGAGTGGGTGGAGATAGACATTGTGGGGCCTCTGGTCCCCAAGACGACCGTGGGCAACAGGTACATCCTGGTCTTGGTGGATCAAGCCACCCAGTACCCAGAGGCTTTCCCTCTGTGGTCAGTGATGGCACCCTTGGTGGGCTGGGCATTGATGGGAATCTTTTCCCGCATGGTGTTCCCCAAGGAGGTGGTATCCAACCGGGGTACCAGCTTCATTACCACATGTATGAAGTCTATGCGGAAGGAGTGTGGGGTGACCTACAAGTTCACCACTTCTTACCACCCCACAGGAAATGGGTTGGTTGAAAGGTTCAACAGGACCCTGAATGGCATGATTAATGGTCTGTCAGACTCCATGAGACTTCAGTGGGACACCCTCTTGCCATGCCTTCTCTTTGCATAAGGGAGGTGCTGTAGAAGGGACTTGGCTTTAGCCCCTTTGAGCTGCTGTACGGGCTGTCCCTGTAAGAGGACCTCTTAGCCTGGTGAAAGAAGTCTGGGAGAAAGCTCCCAGTAGGCCCCCCAAGATGAATTTAGCTATATGTCGGCCTTCAGAAAACAGACTGTGCGCTTCAGGCGACCCTGAAATCAAGCCAGGCGGATATGAAGCAATGGTATAACCAGAATCCCACTCTGGCTGAGTTTCAGCCTGGCCAGAAAGTGTAGTTCATGGCCCCAGTGGAGCCTCGCTCTCTACAGGATAAGTGGACTGGGCCTTTTGAGGTGGTGGAGCACCAGAGTAATGTCACCTACCTGGTGAACTTGCAGACTCCAAGGAACCCTTTGAGGGTCTTACATGTGAGCCGTCTCAAAACACATTTTGAGAGGTCTGAACTGACCATGCTTTTGGCAACAGATGATGGGATGGAGGAGGAGTGAACCTCTTCCTGTCCTCCTGTCTGTCAAAGACCAAGATGGGTCTGTGGAGGGTGTGAACCTCTCCCCAACACTGACCCTAGAACAGCAGAGGTACTGTCACCAGTTGCTGGCCCAGTTTGCCTCTCTGTCGGAGGATTTCAGCGCTGCCTAATTGGATGGCATTGCAGTGTTCAGCTCCATCTGGAAGGATCATTTACATCACCTCTGGAAAGTGTTGAAGGGCCTGCAAAAGGCAGGCCTCACTATTATGGCCAGTAAATGCCAGATAGGGTAGGGGTTGGTGGTATACTTGGGCCACCAAGTGGGGAGTGGCCAGGTGGCCCCCCTAAAAACCAAGATTTACACCATTCTGGCTTGGGATCCCACCTACCCCCCAGGACCCAGAGAGAGGTGAGAGCATTTAGGTTTATTACAGGAGGTTTGTCAAGGGCTACGGCACCATTGTTGCCCCTTTGACAGACCGGATTTCCAGGAAGCAGTCCAAAAATGTGATCTGGACTGAGGCTTGTCAGACCGCTTTTGATGCCCTGAAGGCAGCCATGTGCACGGCACCCGTGCTGAAGGCACCCGACTTCTCCAAGTAATTTGTTGTGCAGACCGATGCTTCGGAGCATGGTATGGGGGCAGTTCTAGCACAGCTAAATGAAGAGGGCCTAGACCAGCCGGTAGTCTTCATTAGCAGAAGGTTACTCCCCAGGGAACAGAGGTCGAGCGCAATTGAGAGTGAAGCTTTTGCTGTGGTCTCGGCACTGAAGAAGCTAAGAGGCTGCTTGTTTGGGACTCAGTTCTGTGTTCAGACTGACCACAGGACCCTCAGATAGTTCATGCAGATGAAGGGTGAGGTGGTCCATCTCCCTACAGGGAATAGACTTTATGGTAGAACACCGCCCTTGTACAGAACATTCCAAGGCTGATGGTCCGTCCACATTCTTCCGCCTTAGTGATGAGAACTCCCATGAGGTTGGGTAGTTCTACCCACGCTCAGCTGGGGGCCGGGACAAGTGTTCGACCTGGCATCCTTGGTGTGGTTTCCCACTGTCTTTTTGCCTCCGCCTCCTGTATTTCTGACAGTGTGCTGGATTTAATTGTTCCTTGTTTTGGTACTCTGGGCGCTTTACCACTTCTGTGCCAAAGTGCAAGTGCTCCCTGTGTAAGTTGTAATTCTGATTTGTTATCCATGATTGGCATATTTGGTTTACTAGTAAGCCCCTAGTATAGTGCACCATGTGTGCCCAGGGCCTGTACATCAAATGCTACTAGTGGGCCTGCAGCACTGATTGTGCCACCCACATGAGTAGCCCTGTAAACAAGTCTCAGACCTGCCACTGCAGTGTCTGTGTGTAGTTGTGCACTGCCAGTTCGACCTGGTACATGTACCCACTTGCCAGGCCCAAATCTTCCCTTTTAGACATGTAAGGCACCCCTAAGTTAGGCCCAAAGTAGCCCATGGGCAGGGTGCCGTGTATTTAAAAGGTAGGACATGTACTGGTGTGTATTACATGTCCTGGTAGTGAAATACTGCCAAATTCAGTTATCACTATTGCAAGACCTATCACTTCCATAGGCTAACATGGGGATTTCCTTGAAATATCTCTCAAGTGTAATTTCCCATTGGGAGCAGATATAGATTTGGACTTTAGGGTCTCTGAATTCTCAATTTAAAAATACATCTTTTAGTGAAGGTGGTTTTTAATTTGCGTGTTTGAAAATGTCACTTTTAGAAAGTGGGGATTTTCTTGCTTGACCATTCTGTGCCTCTGCCTCGTTGTAAAATACATGTCTGGGTCAGGATGACAGTTGGGCAGGTTGTGAATTTTTTCTAGACAGTCAGACATAGGGAGCTGAGATGTGCCCTGCATATCCTGATGGGTCTTGCTGGGCTAGAGTGGTGGGAGGAGCTTATACTTGCGCCTGAATAGGGCTGTGCCTGTCCTTACACACTACAATCTCCAACCCCCTAGAGTGTGTCTGGTACCAGGGCAGGAAAGGCAGGGTTGTGCGCACTACAAAGACTTTCCTTTGAGGTTTGCCTACTTTAAAGGCAGAAATGAGTATGAGTATTGGACCCAAAACCCCAGACTTTTAGAACACTTCTGGATGAAGAGGAGACTCTGCCAAGGAGAAGAGCTGTCGGGAGGAGTACTGTCCCTTTGCTGTGTGTGCTATGTTTGGATGGGCTGCAGTTGCTGCTAATGCTTTAGAGAGGACAAAGACTGGAATTTGCTGGGTATCCTGCTTGTGAAGTTTCTCCAAGGGCTTGAACTGAGCTTGCCTCCTGTTAAGAAGTCTTAGGGACATCAACGACTTTACCTGCCTGGCCCTGGGTTTTCTTGCTGAGGACCCTGACTTGCCAAGAGGTGCCCATTCCAGTTCCTGGACCCTTGGGAATGAAGTCTGGCAGAAAACCAGCAAGAAGAACCAGTCATGCAGACTCCGGACGACTCCAGAACTGGCTCCACTTCCCGACTTCACGCAGCTGCCTGCACCCAGAGTTGTGGTCCCTGCCAAAGTGCAACAACTGCGACTGACACCACAGACCCAACACCACCGCAGCGCCTCTGAAGTCTGCAAAATCGCGAGTCCCGAGTGCTGTGTCACTGACGTCTGTGACACCTGACTCCGCTGTGGCGCCTGTGACCCTGTGGTATCACCACAATACTGTGAGGTCACCTCATCGCGTTTTGATAAGCTGGACTCATCAACCCCGCCGGATTGTATTGAACCGATGCCTCTCCTCCACCTCACCTCCGCTGCCTCTGTAATGAACTGATGCCTCACCTCCCCTGCGTAGCAGTAAGGAACTGACTCCTGACCTCCTGCGTAACAGTGTGGAACCAACGCCATGCCGGCTGCAGTGACACCTCACCTCCCCAACTCCGTGCCACACCTTTGACTCTGCCTCATTTCTAAGGTACTGTACCTAAGGTCTGTGCGACTCTGTGACCGGTTCCGCACTCCCTCACAAGTGGCATTGGACTCTTGGGAACGACTCGATCACACCGCTGTGAAAGCACCAGTTGGAGCTATTGTGTTTCTAAGTGCTTTTATTGGGATTTAAACTTTTAACATTCACATCCTTGCTGTTTTTTTGTCGTTTTGGCCTTGTTTTGCTTGGATAAATATTGGCCTTTTTTCTAAACCGGTGTGGGTTTATTTATAGTGTTTTAACTGTCACTGTGTGCGGGTTTAAATACTTAATACATTGCCTCTGAGATAAGTTTGACTGCTCGTGCTAAGCTACCAACGGAGTGAGCAGGGGTTATCTCAGGACTGTGACTCCCCTACCTTGACTAGAGTGAGGGTCCCTACATGGATGGGGTACAAGCTGACTGCCAACTTGAGACTCCATTTCTAACAATGGTGATCAGCGGGGAGGATAGCACATGTGCTTGTACCTGACATACAGTGATTGGTGTACACTACTGCATAGTGCAGACAATTATGCAACTACGTACTGCTTTTTGATTTGTTCTGTTTTTGACAATCCTTGGTGTTATCCACAAATTTATCTGGTGAACCAGCAAGTGAAGTTGCAGAGGTTGTGTTTGAGATTGAGAATTTGAAATCCTACATGGTGCCTCGACTGAAACACTTCTGCAAGGATCTTAATTGCCCTGTGAACAGGTCGTCTTGGAAAGAGGAGCTGCAAAAGGCTTAGGGCAGGGTGGGCAGAAAGAGAAGCTGGGGAGACTGAGACTGAGAATGGGCATGTGGAGGCACAGAACCAGCATGGGGACTTTGGAGCTCAGGACCTGCCTGTAGGGAGAGTATCCTCCAGGAGTGGCAGCAGTGTGTCATCCAGAGGTTTGTCCCCAGAGGACCTGAAGGGCAGGCGACAGGCCAGATAGCCTGTGCTGGAAATTGAGAAGCTCAGGTTGAAAGCAGAAGGCAAAACGTTTGAGCTAGAGCAACAAGAGAGGGAATGGGCCCCTGCTCTGGAGGAAAAGAAATTGCTTTTAGCTCACAAGTTGAGTATGAGGGAGCTGGACCTCAAGGCCAAGCAGGCCGAACCCAGCACGAATGGTGGCAGCATACTTCAAGTGCAGTCTGAGAGGAGGGTGCATATTCCTGAAGATCTAGGGAAGTATTATAAGAGGGAGGATGACATACACTTGTCATTTAAGGGGTAGGAGTTTGCTCTCCACATTAACAGGGTCCCTGAGGTACACTAGGGGGCAGGTCTGTGGAAGCACTTTGAGGTTGAGGGTAGAGACACCTTGACAGCCTGAGGGGATCCAACTCTACCACAAAGGACCCCCTACTCACCAGGTATGGTCTCCCCCCAGAGCAGTACAAGGAAAAGTTTAGGTCCTACAAGAATTCATATTCCCAAACTTGGCTAGAATGTGTTGATTATTTTTACAGAGCACTGGATGGTTGGGTGAAGGGCAGCCAGGTAACAGATTATGAGGGGCTATGCCATTTGATTGCATGGGAGCACTTGTATAGTCTTTGTTTTCCAGAGCTGCTCCAGCATGTGGTTGACAGCAAGCAGCCTGACCCTGGGAAGCTTGCCCAGGAAGCAGACTGCTGGGAGAGTACCAGGGTCTCCAAGAGGTATGGGGGAGACTCCGCTAAGGGTGGGCAGGGTCCCCATCAAAAGAAGTGGGGGGGCAAGTGTAAACAGGGGGAGTTCTCTAAAGGGCCCCAACCTAGTTCCCAAGGTAAGGATTCCCATCCCCCAGGTGAGAAACCTTGGATCTCTACGGTAAATCTTGCAGAGAAGGGTCCCCGAAAGTGTTATGCATGTGATCAAGAGGGTCACACGAGGGGGGATCCCGAGTGGACACCGGCCCCCACTGTGTCAAGCACTAACCTGTTTTTCCCATGGAGACACAATGTTGACCAAGCTGCTTGTTCCCAATTCCACCTAATCGTTGTGTGCCGCCCACTTAAATACACATAATCGGCACCGCAATGTCCCAGGGGAAAGGGGAAGGATGAGAGAAGGAGAGAGACACTGGAGTTGCAGGGCTGGGTCCAGATGCCTAGTGATGGTTCTTGAAGAGCCGGTCTATCCTCTGATAAATTATACATCAGTCAAATAACTAATATCTCATTACCCATGTATACTTACTGTTAAGCTTTGATGTGCAAGCTAGATGTACCTGTTGGGGTCCCCTTTACCGCTTTTGATGGGGATTACCTGTAATTAAATAAGAGCCTTGAACCTCCTATACTGTCTTTAACTACTCCCACTGTGATCCTAGATTAGTCCCTTGTCACCTCAATTAAGCCTACCTAGATGTTTCTTGTTGTTCAGTGGATATCTTGCATTTATCACCCTGATGAAATTTCCCAAGATGCTGACTCACTCGACTCATAGACATTTACATAGGCGACAATGATAACAACAAACTCTCAGGGAATTAGATTCTCCAGCTATCCATGGGTTAATCTTTGTACCATGCCAGTATTGCGAGGAAAGCAATTCAGTGTTTAAATCACACTGAAAACATAGGGTTAATATCAAGGATTACGGTTCACGTTGTATCACTGAAAACATCGGGTTAATCAATAGCGTTCAATTTCATGAACAACCGGCTTATCACTGTTACATCACAGCATAATTTTGAGCATGGCAAAGATAAGCTTCAACTACGTTTAAGCACCAAACACAGAATGTTCCGCATCACCAGCAACAATTTGAAATAATGCAAATGCCACTTTGAACTCAGCTATAATAAATATATTCACAGTATTTTGTTTTCATATTTGTTCAATCAAATCTCCTTTCTGTGGTATAATGCAATCAACTACAATAAGTGTTATAGCATGACAAGCAGCGAACATCCCAATGACTTTAAAAACCAAATATGTGCCCTTTTAGGTGCATCACATCCTGGAACATTCGCTTATCAAGTTTCAAGTCAGTAAGTATCAAGTTTTAGCAATAAATGTTCTTAAATCGCGTGCGGCGAGTTATCGCTTTTTCAGGGTTAATTCCCTCTGTTTCTTCTTCCAGAAGCGGCCTCCAAGATGCAGGACAGAACGTGAAGATCAAAAGCGGAGGAGCAGAGATTCCTTCTCTCCAGCCGGTAACCTTTACAGCAAGCAATTCACTCAGACTTGGTGTGGTTTAAATACCTGCTGCATTCAGCCACAGCCAGTCTGAGTCATAGGGAGCCACACCCAGTCTGAGTCATAGGGATGCTGGAGGCTTGTGCAACACGTGTTCCCAAACAAGCTTTGGTCTCTAAGAAGCATTTGTTCCAGCAAGCATTGATCTCTGTAAACAATCATTGTTCCCTGCAAAGGCAAATGATCAACTCAGAAGTTTTTTACTGGGGGCATATCTGGGTTTGCAGGACCGACACACTGGTAAACAGTCATAGGGGTTGGACAGTGTAGCGCATGGGCTGGAGTTGGTTCCAGGAGAAAGGTGGGAGCCAGCTGAGATGACCCTTGTCTCACTAGGGGACAGGGAGATGGTCCAGAGCAAGCATGTGCCTGAGAACAATTACAGGCAGTGGGTGGCCATCAATGGACAGAGGGCGAAGGCTCAGAGAGACAGGAGCCAGCGTGACTACTGTCAGATGTCATCTGGCATCTGAAGAGCAAGTGGTCCCCAATGTGTTACACCGAGTAGCTATGGAAAATTCTGAGCACCAGTTCAAGGTGGCACAGGTTCCCTTTGCATGGGGGGGGGGAGGGGGTTTCAAGTTCCTTGAGGCTAGCTGTTAGTCCAACCATGCCTGTTGATTGTCTGCTAGGTAAGACCTTGAGGCTTCCCCTTGGTGTGAGGTGGAACGCAGGTCTCACTTGGGGTTGGTGGGTCTGCCTGAGTGGGCATTCGTAACCACTTGGTCTATGGCAGCCAGTAAGGGCGATCAGGAGGACCTGGAGCCTGAAAGTGGACCAGGTGCCTGCCAGGAATAGAAGAAGCAGGAGGCCTCTGGAAACCTGTCACAGAAGTTCCCATAGTCCAGAAGGAGGCTGAACCTAAAGGGGACTCCCCAGAACCTACAGGGGAGCAGGTGGCCGAACTGGGGGTTGTGCCTCAACTGACCCATTGGCAGCAAGAAAAGGGTCCAACGAAGGGAGGTGTTCTGTGAGACTCACAAGGCATGCCCTTCTCTTGATGGTCTGCGCCAGCAGGCTGCAGACCAGACAGCTGGCAAGGAGTCTGGATCACATTGGATCTACTGGGAGAATGGTCTCCTGTATAGTGAGCCTAAGGTTGCTGAACCTGGGGCAGCCTGAGTGCTGATGGTACCCGAGCACTTCAGATCCTTCCTACTGGGTCTGGGTCATGATGTGTGTTAGAAATGGGATCTCTAATTGGTAGTCAGTTTACACCCTGTCCAAGTGGGAACCCTCACTCTAGTCTTGGCAAGGGAGATACACAGCTCAGATAACTCCTGCTCACCCCCTTAGTAGCTCGGCACAAGCAGACAGGCTGGTCCAGACGAACGGTCTTGGAGAGCACGGGGCTCTACTGGGGCCATCACCGATACTTTCTGATGAGGCTGAAACTCAGCAAGAGTGGTATTCTGGTCATACCAGCGTTTCATGTCTTCCTGGCTAGCTTCCAGATTCTCTTGGGTGAGTTTCCAAAAGTGGGCTGTCTGGTTCCTGAAGACCAGCATATATCTGAATACATCCTGGGGGGCTTCTTGGGAGTTTCTTCCCAGCCCTCCTTCACCAAACTGAGAGGCCCTCTCACCTCACAGGGTGCCCATACAGAAGCTCAAAGGTGCTGGAGTTAACCCCCTTTTGTGGTACCTCCTTGTAAGCAGACAACAGGCATGGTAAAAAGACATCCCACTTACACCCCATTCAGAGAGACCCATAATCATGCCCTCAGGGTACGGTTGAATCTCTCAACCAATCCATTGCTTTGGGGGGTGTTAAGGCGTGGTGAACTGGCATGTTACCCTACACGCCTTCCACATGGCTTTCATGTACAGCAACATGAAATTGGTACTCAGTTCAGACACCAAGTACTTGGGGAAACCCACACAGGTAAGGATCCCCATCAATGCCCTGCCCACTGTGGTCGCAGTCACAGTCGTCAGGGGGATAGCTTCCGGGTACCGGGGGCATGGTTGCCAAGACCAGGATAAACCTGTTGCCCATGGCTGTCTTGGGATCCTGAGGCCCCACAATGTCAATGCCCACCAGATTAAAAGGGTGCTCACGACAGGAAAGCGTTGAAGAGGAGCCTTACACCGCTTCCCAGATTTGCCACTTGCCTGGCAGGTCTTACGGGTCCTGCAGAACACATTTGAGGCCTTCTTCATTTGGGGTCTATAAAAGTGGGTGACAAACCTACCAGAGGTCTTGTCCTGCCCCAAATGGCCTGTCAGTGGCACATCATGAGCCAGACCCAGTAGGAAGGCTCTGAAACACGGGTACCACCAGCACACGGGCTGCCCCAGGCTCAGTAACCTTCAGCTCACTATACAGGAGATCATTTTCCCAGTAAATCAGGTGAGATCCAGTTGTGTCACCAGCTGCCTGGGCCTTGGCCTGTTTCCGAAGGCCCTCAAGAGTGGGGCATGCTTTGTGCGCTGCACAAAACTCCTTCTTGCTGCCTATGGGTCAGCTCAGGATGGTCCCCCAGTTTAGCCATTTCTTCCCCTGTAGGTTCCAGGGCATCCCCCTCAGGTTCAGCCTCCTTCCGTACTGTGGGAATCTCAGTAGTGGGTTTCCCTCACATCTTACCCCTTCCTTTCCTGGCAGGCACCAAGGGCGCTACTTCAGGCTCCAGGTACTCCTGATTACCCTCTCTGGTGGCCATGGGCTGTGTGGTTATGCATGCCCACTTTGGCAATCCCAACATTTCCAAATGGGACCTGAGCTTCCAGGCAGTATGCACTAAGTCATTCCCTAGCATACAGTTAACAGGCATGGATGGACCCACAGCTACCCTCAAGGAACCTGAGATTCCTGCCCCCCCATTTCGAAGGGAACCTGAACTACCAAACATTGGCACTCACTGTTGTTTACTGCTTCAACTTGGTGACCCACATTAGGTATTAACTGCTCCTCAGACACCAGGTGACAACGGACTGTTGTCATACTGGCTCCTGTGTCTTTCAGAGCCTCCACCTGCCTCCCACTGATGGTCACCCACTGCATGTACTTCTTAGTGTAGTCATGCATGAGGGTTCTCTGGACCACCTCACCCAGGGAGACTAGTGTTTACTCAGCTGGCTCCCCCCCACTAACTGGGGCCAACTCCTCCCTAGCACTACACTGGCCACCCAAAGTGATTGCCCACTGGTATGGAGGGGGGGCTGTGTCAGCCTAGGATACTTGGGACTTCCTCTGATGTGCCCTTCCTGACCACAGGCAAAGCACTTGATGGGTCCCTTCCCTACAGGCTTTCCTGAAGGGATCCAACTCTTCTTCTCAACGGGGGGCTGGGAATCTTTACCTTGGGAACTAGTTTGGGGCCCTTTACAGAACTTCTTACTTTTAAATTGCCCCCGCTTTTTTGTGGACCCTTGTAGTCACCCAACGGTCCGTATCCTGAGCAAGCTTCCTGGGTTCAGTAAGCTTGCTGTGAATTAAGTGCTGGCACAGCTCTGGAAAAACACAGAGTAGACAAGTTCTCCCATACAAACAGATTGTACAGCCCCTGGTAATCTGTTATCTCATTGCCCTTCCCCTAACTATCAAGTGCTCTGCAAAATTAATCCACACATTTAAGACAGGTCTGTGAATCAAGTTTCCTACTCTCCCTGAATTTCTTCCTGTGCATTTCTCGTGTCATGCCAAACCTAGTGATGAGGGTATCCTTCATGTTACAGTAGGTGAGCTCACTAGCCGTCCCTAGTGCTAACAAGGCGTCCCTCTCTCCCGCTGTGAAGTAATTCCACAGGTATCCCCCACCCCATCTCTCCCAGGAATCCAATGCATGTGGAGAGCATCCTCATAGCCCTGAAATCACATGTGAATGTCACCGTCTTTAGTGTACGGTTTCCCTACACTCTTGGGAAGGTGCACTATCCTCTCAGATTGAAGAAACGCTGCTTCCATCTGTGCTGGACCAGCTCCTGCAATTTAGCTCCTTTAAGCTCATCTCTTGAGCCAAATGCATTTGATCCTTCTCCATAGCAATTCTCTCTTTTTCCATAGCAGTTTTGTATTTCTCTTCCTCCCTTCTCATCCTAGCCAGCTCCAGCTGAAGCTCCCTTTCATGCTGCAGGTTGAGCTTCTCCATTTCCAGTTGATGCCTCCTGTTTTCCCATCTGTTCTCCAATTCCTCCAGTTCCTCCTGGGTCAGACCTTTGGAAGAAACACTGCGCCCTCCCTCCAGACAGGCCTTAGTTATCCAGCAAACCATAATGGATGCCCTGCACCTCCTCATCCATTCTCCTCATTTGTGGGGCCATCAGCCGCCTTTGCTGCCAGCTGTGCCCTGAGCGGCTTTTGCAGCTCCCCCTTTTTAGTTCGGTTTTTAATAGGACATTTGAACTCTGTAGAACTTTTTGAGCTGAGCCACCATATAGGTTTCCAACCTTTCCTGCTCAAACACTACTTCTCAAGCTCCAACTCATAGCTCAGCAGACTGAGACATGATTGTGAGTAAGGCTCAACAAAGGTGCATAGTTTCAGAATGCAAGGGAAATCCAAAAAGGAAAAAGCTAAATTCCAAGAGAAAAACAGTATGTGATTGTTTAATGGTCTTCCCTGTGCAGTAGTGTACACCAATCACTGTATGTCAAGTACAAGTACAAGTCCTATCCTCTCCACTGGTCACCAGTGTTGGGGGCCTCTAAATTGCAGTCAGTTTACACCCTGTCCTAGTAGAGACACTCACTTGAGTCAAGTTAAGGGAGATACACAGCTCAGCTAACCCCTGTTCACCCCGTTGGTAGCTTGACACAAGCAGTCAGATTTATCTCAGAGGCAATGTGTAAAGTATTTGTACAAACACCGACAGTAACACAGTGAAAAGAACACAAAAGGAATCCACACCAGTTTACAAAAAAATAGCCAATGGTTATCTAAATCACACAAGACCAAAACAAGAAAAATCCAACATACACAAGCAGCAATATGAATTTTAAAAGATTAAGGCCCTCATTATGACATTGGCGGTAAATCCCACTTACCGCCATGCTGACTGCCGCCAACATACCGCGGCGGCGGCTGATATCCGTTCACCATATTATGACACACACACCAATCCATCACTATTCAGCCACAGACACAACTCCCCCACAACAAAGGTCAGTGATAAACTGATGGTATCAAAGCCCACACCGTTACTCCAACAGAACTACACCCACCAAATTATGACCCACGAATCACTACGGTGGGCAGTCAATGGTGGTAAACCATTGGCGGTACATACCGCCACGCTCAAAATACACCCACACGTACAAAACACCACCACATTGGACAATTCAAACGACACACACCTGACACCCATACTCACAACACATCCTTATAAAACACATAGCCACATTACCCACAACCCTTTACGACTACAACCATTGGCATGAAATAGAAACCACGACCACAGACACCACCAGAGACACACACCACCATCACCTATACACCACCAGCGCACCCTACATCAAACACCCCAACATATCACCCATAATACTCACACAACACCCATGGCACCACAACAACACCCTAGATTCTCTGAGGAGGAGCTAAGTGTCATGGTGGAGGAAATCATCCGGGTAGAGCCACAGCTATTTGGAGCACAGGTGCAGCAGATATCCACTGCTAGGAAGATGGAGATATGGCGGAGGATCGTGGACAGGGTCAACGCCGTGGGACAGCACCCCAGAACGAGGGATGACATCAGGAATAAGTGGAACGACCTACGGGGGAAGGTACATTCCATTGCAGCAAGGCACTAGTGCGCAGTACAGAAGACTGGCAGTGGTTCCCCACCTCCTCCCCACAACTAACAACATGGGAGGAACAAGTCTTGGCAATCATGCATCCTGAGGGCCTGGTAGGAGTAGCAGTAGGACTGGATTCTGGTAAGTCAACTCTGTACTACTTTCAACCCCTACCTACATGCCATCACATACCCCCACCCTTACCCTCACTCCCATCACTCCACCACCTCCCACACACCCCACCGTCACATTTCACTCATCCCAATGCCAAGCCCTGCATACATCACCAATGCATGGACACCAGTCACAGACCTGCATGGACAGCTATCACTAAAGCATGTACACTAGAGCCAATCAGCTAGCCCACCACATAACTCACACAAGGTAAAGCTGCAAGGGCAATAACAACCATAGAGGGCAACCCACCCATGCACAATATGTCACACACAGAAACAATAACACAGCATTTACATCCCCACAGTTATCCCAGCCAATGTCACCGGAGAAGAGGTGCCAGCAACATCCAGTCCCCCCCCACAGATGAGGCCCACAGTGATGACAGCGACTCTGCTCTCCTGGATGTCCAACCTGGTCCATCAGGGACCACGGGACAGTCGGTTACCCAGGCACAGTCACACACCTCCAGGTCTAGAGACACCAGTGCCAATTCCAACTCCTTTCCCTTAGTCTCATGCAGAAAATGTGTTAAGCAACGCAGATTAAAGGAGGTACTGCGACCTGGCATGAACCCACATTGGTCTTCATGCACCAGACCCCGAATCACTCCTCTAAGTTGAGTGGCCAGGAACTTACAGAGTATCTTAACATCACAGTTCAACATGGTTAGCGGCCGATACGGAGAGGGATCCGCAGCATCCCCCCCCCCGGCTTGAGCAATAAACACACTATGCCTTGTCGCATGGTTTCCGGCAACCTGCCACACACCCGCGCCTCCTCAAATACTTCCAACGGTCTCTCCCCAAGTGTGGAGGAAAAAGCCTGACACAGCTCCACAGGAAAACCGTCACCACCAGGGGATTTGGACCTTGCCAAAGCCTTCACTGCCTCTCCCACCTCCTCTGCAGTGAGCGGGAGGTCAAGCGCATCCCTACTCTCCGTGTCCAACCTAGGCAATCTCAACCACCGCAGAAACTGCTCCGCATCCCCTGCTGATGACTTCGTGCCAGCTCTAGATACCCTCTGAAAGTTGGACGCCAATTCCCATAGAATGTCACCACACCCCGTTAAAAGCACTCCCTCGGTATCCATTATGCCCAGTATTGGTGGAGCCTCCACCTCCCGCTTCAGGATCCACGCTAGGAGTTTGCCTGTTTTGTCACGTTCTTGATGCAAATGCTGCCTATACCTTCTCAGAGTTGTTCTGCTTAGTGTGTCCCAACAAGTGTTCACCTCCTTGTACAACCTAAGCTCCTCCCGCCTAGCGGTGCTCAAGTCAGGAGGAAGCCACTGTACCTCCCCCAATTTCACCTCTAGGGCCGTAAGATCCTGCTCCAGTTGTCTTCGCACCCCACCCACCATGCTTATACACTCTCCCCGAATGACTGCCTTCATAGCCTCCCATTCCATGCCGCAGGATGCAGTCGTGTTCCAGTGTATGTCCAGACACTGTTTTATGACGTCACCCACTCGTTCCTGACATGCCTGAGCAAATCCGAGGGCATCCGCCAACCTCGAGCCAAACGTGAGGCTGTCTCTCCCCACTGCAACTGGAGCCAAACTGGCGCGTGATCTCACAGAAACCGACCCAGATGAGTAACCTCCAGAACCTGCGAGCTATCGAGACCACCCAACAGAAACCTGTCCAATCAAGAGTGTGTATCATGTGTCCTAGAATGACAAGTATATTCCCTACTGTCAGGGTGTTGTTCCCTCCAACCGTCCCAGAGACCCAAGTGCACCATCACATCTCAAAGGGATTGTACCATCAATGGTTTGATTCCCAGCTTTGGCGGGTGGCGATCCAATTCCCCATTGATCACACAGTTACAGTCCCCTGCCCAAACCAAGGGCTTATCCACACTGTCCCCCAAAATCTCAGGTTTTCTGGAGTAGAAGGAGGGATTGTCTGTGTTGGGCGCATATACATTAAGGATCAAAATGGATAGGCCATCCAACATGCCCTCCACCAAGACATAGCGACCCTCAACATCCACCTCGCTGTACACATGGGTAAAGGGGACCCCGGGGGCCACCCAAACAGATACCCCGTGCATATGAAGAAAAGGAGGATGAAAACATCTAGCCCCCACCACTTCTTGACCACTTTAAGTGCTTCCTCATCCGTCATATGAGTCTCCTGGAGACAAGCAATATGTATCTTATGCCTACAAAGGAACGAGTGCACCCTATAGCGTTTCGTATAACTTTTCAGGCCCGAACATTCCAAGTCAGCATATTAATGAGGCGACCCATGGCAGTAGTAGTGGATGCCCCCTCCAGACAGACACAACCTGCTGTATGCTACCCCCCAAGATGAAAGAGAAAAAGACAGTCCGCACACCCCGCTCCAACACCCGCACTGTAGAATAAACTGTAAACATAAACATACCCCCCCACCACCCCTGTCCCACCCTGGAAATACAGTAAAACAACTAGAACGAACCATACTGGAAGACCAACCCGTAAATGCTGCCAGGACCACAGCCTAAACCCCACCCTACCACAATAAATAGCCTACCACAACTGTGGAGTGCCCTCTCCCCCCCGGCATCAAACACAAAACATTCAGCACCCCCCTGAACCTGAGACCCAAGCACCCATAGCCCTGAGGGTCAACCCCCACCCAGTCCTGCATCCCCCCTCAGAACCAACGAGAAACAACATACAACAGAATTAACAGTCTGTTCATCTCGGCATCCCTGCCCACCTCCAAGTTCTGCTCCGAAGCTGTGCACCCATCCAGGTCAGCAGACACCACCGCCATTGTGCCATCCCGCTGTATCTCCACCCTGTGGCAGGACCCTGCAAGGTGCCCAGAACCATGTGATCTCCAATCCGGTCCCTCCGAGCCAGGGGCCTGCCGGGCGGCGCCTCCAAACCCCTCTGGTCTGCCGGTGGCCACCTTGTCCCACATCTCCAGCCAACGGCAAACCTCCTCAGGACGATCAAAAAAGTGTGCCTTACCACCCAACAAGACCTTCAAACGTGCCGGATACAGGAGCATGTATCTGATGCTCATGGATCGGAGTTTCGCCTTGACCTCCATAAATCCTTTACGAGAGTTCTGCACCTTATTGGTGTAATCAGGATAGAATGAGATCTTAGAGTTCTCATACAACGCCTTATCCAACTCCCATGCATCGCGCAGAACACAGTCCCGGTCCTTGTAATTAAGCAAGTGTGCAATGATGGCCCTGGAAGGTGCACCAGGCCGCGGAGGCCCAACGAGGGCCCGATGGGCACACTCCACCACAAAGACTCTAGATAGCCCAGCCGGCTGCAACACGTCCTTGATCCAGTTCTCCACAAAGGATTCCGTGGCAGACCCTTCCGCATGCCCTGGAAAGCCCAGCAACCTGATGTTGTTCCGCCGGGACCTCCCTTCCATGTCCTCCAGTCGCGCCTCCAGCCGTCCCACCATAGATGTGGCCTGCGCCATCTGCGTCCGCAGTGCCCCCACCTCCGACTGAAGCTCCGCAATGGAGCCCTCCGCCGCCTTCACCTTGTCGGATACCTTCCGCAGTTCTGCTTGTAGCAAATTGACCTCCACAGCAACTGTCTCTATCTTTCCCGCCAGCGCCACCCGGGAGCCCTGGATGGCCGCTAGTAGCTCCGCTCACGAAGGCTCACCAGCACTCAGTGGCGCATCGGCCACATCTCCACTCACCTCCGATCTAGCCGGTCACTGCGGGAGAGCCACAGGGGTAGTATACTGTTCCATGGTGTTACCCTGTGAGGCTTCCGTCCGCCTGTGATGTCCCATGCTGCTCCACACAGGCCCCTCATCCTGGCCCCGTCCCTCATGCTGCAAACCAGGCGGTAGGCTGCTCCTAGCCCCTTCAATACGGGCCGCTGAAGATAACCCCTTGTGTGCCCAGGGGTGGCGGCATCGATATCCCTGCTGCCCCCCCAGGACCTCTCTGGGCGATCCTAGGTATGATTAGTGCCATGCGGCCCACAGCGCCCCAGCAGGATCGTGCGGGCACTGCCGCCGCGCTTCCGGTTCTGCGCCGCCAGTTCTGTGCCGTCGGGGACCGAAACTGGGTCCTGAACACGCCCGCGATCTCCTGACGTCCTCCCGATCCAGGAACACGGCTCCTCCAGGACCGGGGGGCCACAGGATCGCAGCAGGATTTCACCTGGGACAGAAGCTCACTAGAAGCGCGTCCCGTTGGCCATGTTCCTTGGCCACGCCCCCAAATTTTTACATTAAGAACAATATTTGGATCTGGCAGATGAGTGTTGCATCACATTACGTTGTACACACTATCCTATAGGACAAAAGCGATCATAACCATTCAATAATACTAGCATCTAAAAAATGCACACACAACATGTATAGTGCAAACTAATGTGCAAAACAGCAGATGAGCAAAATATGCAAAGCATTCTATCGTATATAGATAGTAACAAACATATATAAGAAGGATATCAGGGAAATACATCTGTGACTTTTCTATGAACAGACTGATGTGCAAACAGGCACATGTGCAAAATATGCAACTATATAAAAAAAAGTCATATTATTGCTCCGAAAAGCAACAATACAACTTCCAATGTATTAAGATTCAGTAAAAACAATAAGCACATACAAATAATCACTGACTGAAAGCAAAATGTGTAAAAAGAAGTCTGTCATTCATCTCGGATCCCTGCGAGGGTACTTAATCCCACCATGGTTACCAATATAATCACCTAAATCTAAGTATGGTGCCAGAAATAGTTGTACTATCTAATAATGCTACCATTAGGGCCTCTTGAGCGCCCACTTACATGAGTTCTTGCCCTGCCCTGTTCTATAATCAAAACCCAAATTCCTTCCACAGGTTAAGAGCTAGTGATATTAGCTTGCCTGGCCCCTATTTGAGCAGTAGTTGGTAAATCTTGTGCTATCTGGGCTAAGATCTTAGCTTGCTTCTACCAGAAACTGAGAAGGAAATGACTTACTGAGTAGATAATGGGCTCTGCAGTATTTGTTGTAAATAGGCGTATCGCCGCCTGATAATCCCCAGTCCCTAGAGATAAACAAATGGGCCTAAGCCAGCGCTGCCTTATGTCGTGGTACCCTGGACATACTATGACAGTACCCTGGACATAAAATGACAGTACTTTTAGGTTTTCTAAACTTTGGTAGGACATACATACCAGATTATGCAAAACGGGATAAACCTTTCTATGATTGAATGTGCCCTCATTTTTCCAACATACATTGGACTACTGAACATACTACTGTTCTCAGCACATTACAAACAGATATGCTTGCATCTAAATGCTTACATACTCATGTTAACACTATTTTAGTGATCTGCATAATTGCCGGTTCCATTGGTAACACATATGTCACCTTTAATGAAGGTAAAACTGTACTGTTAGAAATGGGGTTTTTGGTTGGCAGTTAGGTTGCCCTCTGTCCAAGCAAGAACCCTCACTCTAGTCAGGGTAAGTCACACACAATCCAAAATCAGCCTGTGCTCACCCTCCGGTAGCTTGGCACGAGCAGTCAGGCTTAACTTAGAAGGCAATGTGTAAAGCATTTGTGCAATAAATCATACAACACCATAGTATAACACCACAAAAATACACCACACAGTGTTTAGAAAAATATAGAATATTTATCTGGGTACTTGTAGGTCAAAACGATCAAAGTTGCAATACGAATTTGTAAAGATATCACTGAAAAGTGATAGTAAGTGTCTTTAAGTCTTTTAAAAAGCAATAAAGTGTCTTTCAAGCACAGAGTACCTGGTTTCTGGTGGGAAATCTCCTCAGAGGGCCACAGGAGAAGAGATGCGTGGAAAAAGGGGTGTGTGCGTCGATTTCTCCTCAGCACACACAGACTTGCGTCGTTCTTTTCCACGCGGGGAAGTCGGGCGTCGTTTTCCGGCGCGCAGACAGTCTCTTTTTGTGGATCGCGGGGATTACCAGATGTCCCGGGTCTGTGCGTCGTTCTGCGGGGCTGCGCGTCGAAGTTTCGATCTCACGGTAGGCGTCGCGTCGATTTCTCCTTGGAAGTCGGGCGGCGTTGTCCTGGCGAGGCCGTGCGTCGAAATTTTGGTCTCACGGCAGGCGTTGCGTTGATTTCTCCTTGGAAGTCGGGCGGCGTTGTCCTTGCGAGGCCGTGCGTCAAAGTTTCGCACTCACGGTAGGCGTCGCGTCGATTTCTCCTTGGAAGTCGGGCGGCTTTGTCCTTGCGAGGTTGTGCGTCGAAGTCTCGATCGTCCCGAGGGCGTCGCGTTGATCAGCGTCGGTGTGCGGCGTTTTTCTCGCCGCGAAACAAGCTGTGCGTCGAAGTTTTCGGCGCACGGAGCGTCCACGTGAAAGGAAGAAGTCTTTTTGGTCCTGAGACTTCAAGGAACAGGAGGCAAGCTCTATCCAAGCCCTTGGAGAGCACTTTCACAGCCAGACAAGAGTTCAGCAAGGCAGCAGGGCAACAGCAAGACAGCAGTCCTTTGGAGAAAGCAGACAGGTGAGTCCTTTGAGCAGCCAGGCAGTTCTTCTTGGCAGGATGTAGTTTCTGGTTCAGGTTTCTTCTCCAGCAAGTGTCTAGTGAGGTAGGGCAGAGGCCCTGTTTTATACTAAGTTGTGCCTTTGAAGTGGGGGTGACTTCAAAGAGTCTCTAAGAAATGCACCAAGTTCCCTTTCAGCTCAATCCTGTCTGCCAGAGTCCCAGTAGGGGGTGTGGCAGTCCTTTGTGTGAGGGCAGGCCCTCCACCCTCCCAGCCCAGGAAGACCCATTCAAAATGCAGATGTATGCAAGTGAGGCTGAGTACCCTGTGTTTGGGGTGTGTCTGAGTGAATGCACAAGGAGCTGTCAACTAAACCTAGCCAGACGTGGATTGAAGGGCACAACAAGATTTTAGTGCAAAGAAATGCTCACTTTCTAAAAGTGGCATTTCTAGAATAGTAATATTAAATCCGACTTCACCAGTCAGCAGGATTTTGTATTACCATTCTGGCCATACTAAATATGACCTTCCTGCTCCTTTCAGATCAGCAGCTGCCACTTCAACAGTGTATGAGGGCAGCCCCAATGTTAGCCTATGGAGGGAGCAGGCCTCACAGTAGTGTAAAAACGAATTTAGGAGTTTTACACTACCAGGACATATAACTACACAGGTACATGTCCTGCCTTTTACCTACACAGCACCCTGCTCTAGGGGATACCTAGGGCACACATTAGGGATGACTTATATGTAGAAAAAGGGGAGTTCTAGGCTTGGCAAGTACTTTTAAATGCCAAGTCGAAGTGGCAGTGAAACTGCACACACAGGCCTTGCAATGGCAGGCCTGAGACAAGGTTAAGGGGCTACTGAGGTGGGTGGCACAACCAGTGCTGCCGACCCACTAGTAGCATTTAATCTACATGCCCTAGGCACATGTAGTGCACTCTACTAGGGACTTACAGGTTAATTAAATAGTCAATCATGGATAAACCAATCAATGTACAATTTACACAGAGAGCATATGCACTTTAGCACTGGTTAGCAGTGGTAAAGTGCTCAGAGGTCAAAAGCCAACAACAACAGGTCAGAAAAAATAGGAGGAAGGAGGCAAAAAGTTTGGGGATGTCCCTGTCAAAAAGCCAGGTCCAACATGACCCCCCACCAGCCTAAAGCCAGGGGAGAACAATCACTATCCTGATGTACTTCCCTGTTTGAGGCGACAGAACAAGGACCCAGGCCCACAACAGCAGGGGCATGCTCCAGTTCTTCGCCTTCCTGACTCCCATTGGATCCCTCTGTCCATACTCTCAGGGCCCACTAAGCCCATCCATGGGGAACCTTTCTCCTTTCCTGCGGATCCCATCTGTGCAGCACCTAACCTTACTTTGCTCACAGATGTATCCCAGGAGCAGGATAGTACCCCCATGACCAACATAGTGGTGTTGCCCACTCTACCCCTGGGGTGTGACACTTGTCCCCTCCCCAGGGATAACTCTGTCCACCCGGACAGCAAGCCACAGTGATTACTGACAGCTGCCAGGGATGAGAGCCAGGCCCCAGGCCTCTCAAAGCTCTCCAACCACTGTGGCTGTGGAGAGTGGGGGGCGGTAGCCCCAGGTGCTGGGCACCCTTGAACCACTCTCCCTTCCACCAGGTCAGGGATGACAGCCTGAACCTGGCCCTCCCCTCTGGGGCTTTGTACCCTCCCTCCTGGAGCGGTACCCCCAGAGTCCAACATGGCCAGGGGGCTTACAGAAGTCGCCCTGTACCATTCCTCCACCAGTGCAGGGCTGTTAACCTGCCACTGGCCCTCCAACCTGGGGTCTGTACCTTCAGGTTGGACTAGGGCCCGGGGTGAGGCTTCCCTCCCCCTGCCCTCCCTTCTGGGGTCCAGCACCCTCCAACTAGGAGTGGCCTCCTCAGAAGACAATATGGTAGGGGCACTGTTATCAGTAGCCCCTCCCTCCAGGTCCGGGGGGACACCCTGAACCTGGTCTTCCAGCCCAGGGTCTGTACCCTCAGACTGGATCACCGCCTGGCAAACCAGGACTTCCTGGGAGGCATACCTACCCCCCACCAGGTCAGAGTTTAACCTCTGCACCTGCCCATTCAACTCAGAGTCACCACCCTGAAGTTGAACAATTGCCTGGCACGCCAGGACTTCCTGGAGGGCACACTGACCCTCCACCAGGTCAGAGTTTAACCTCTGCACCTGACCATTCAACTCAGAGTCACCACCCTGAAGTTGAACAATTGCCTGGCGCACCAGGACTTTCTGGGAGGCACACCTACCTCCCACCAGGTCAGAGTTTAACCTCTGAGCCTGGTTCCCCAACCCAGGGTCATCACCCTGAGGTTGGGCAATTGCCTGGCACGCCAGGACTTTCTGGGGGGCACACCTACCCCCCACCAGGTCAGAGTTTAACCTCTGAACCTGGTCATCCAACCCAGAGTCAACACCCTGAGGTTGGACAATTGCCTGGCACAGCAGGGCTTCTTGGGAGGCACACCTACCTCCCACCAGGTCAGAGTTTAACCTCTGAACCTGGGTATCCAACCCAGAGTCAGCACTCTGAGGTTGAACAATTGCCTGGCACGCCAGGACTTTCGGGAGGGCACACTGACCCTCCACCAGGTCAGAGTTTAACCTCTGAACTGGGCCATTCAACTCAGAGTTACCACCCTGAAGTAGAACAATCGCCTGGCACGCCAGGACTTCCTGGAGGGCACACTGACCATCCACCAGGTCAGAGTTTAACCTCTGAACCTGGTCCTCCAACCTAGGGTCACCATCCTGAGGTTGGACAACTGCCTGGTACACCAGGGCTTTCTGGGGGGCACACCTACCCCCCACCAGGTCAGAGGTTAACCTCTGAACCTGGATATCCAACCCAGAGTCACCACCCTGAGGTTGAACCATTGCCTGGCAGGCCAGGACTTTCAGGGAGGCACACCTACCTCCCACCAGGTCAGAGTTTAACCTCTGAGCCGGGTTCTCCAACCCAGGGTCACCACCCTGAGGTTGAACCATTGCCTGGTATACCAGGACTTTCTGGGGGGCACACCTACCCCCCACCAGGTCAGAGTTTGACCTCTGAACCGGGTTAGCCAACCCAGAGTCACCACCCTGAGGTTGGGCAATTGCCTGGCACCCCAGGACTTTCTGGGAGGCACACCTACCTCCCACCAGGTCAGAGTTTAACCTCTGAACCTGGCCATCCAACCCAGAGTCGACACCCTGAGGTTGGACAACTGCCTGGCACGCCAGGACTTTCTGGGGGGCACACCTACCCCCCACCAGGTCAGAGTTTGACCTCTTCACCTGGTAAGCCAACCCAGAGTCACCACCCTGAGGTTGAGCCATTGCCTGGCATTCCAGGACTTTCTGGGGGGCACATCTACCCCCCACCAGGTCAAAGTTTAACCTCTGAACCCGGCTATCCAACCCAGAGTCACCACCCTGAGGTTGAATCTTTGCCTGGCATGCCAGGACTTCCTGGGGGGCACTCTCACCCCCCACAAGGGACACGTCGTCCCCAAGGGCCACACAAGAGTCTGGTTGGCGCAGGTCTCCCGACCTCTGCCCATCCGGCAGAGTCTGGGTTTCCCCCAAACCAGAAACGGTCTCACCTGGGTCATTCCTGGGGGGCTCTGCTCTCAGAGCTGACCCCTGACTTTCAAGATCCTCCACTGGGGTCTGCCACCCCCTCTCAACCCTATGTCTGGACTTCTGCACCCCTTCACTAGGAGTGGTACTGCCAGACACCAGAACTGTTGGGATGCTGTCCACAGTCATCCCCCCAAGTTCTTCTGACACTGCGGGGCTTCCCTCAAAAGGTGGCCCTACGGTACAGGTTAGGCTCTGAGACCTACCTGGGACACTACAATCCTCTCCCACCTCACTTGGTCGGGAACCACCTAGACCACTCCCTTCAGGAGCACCCCCAAATGCCTCTTCAGACTCTCTGGTACTCACCCAAAAGTCTGCCTCCACTGTAAGTTCCCTTGGGTCAGAGAACTCACACTCCACCTGGTGTTGGCGTAGCTCTGGAAAATAAGGACTAGACATATGCTCTCCAGCAATTACCTCACTCTGCCCTTCACATGTATTAACCACAGTACCCTTCACCCAACCACCCAGTAACTCAGCCTTGGAAAAGCACTCTATGTCACCCTCTTGAGACTGGTGAGACAGTATCTGCCTGTCCCTGACACTCAACCCATACTCTTCTGGGATGTCTCTACACTCTATATCCAGGACGTCCACCAGGGGGGAACCCTTTTCTCTGTCACTCTCTGCTAGAGTCAGTAAAGTGTCCCTCCCCCCAGTAGGAATATGACTCCCTGTGCCAGTTCCCCAATCCTTCTCAGGGACCCTGTGCATAACGGGAACTACCTCATACCCTTGAACTACCTGGGGTGTGTCAACTCCCTTCTTCAAGTTGGGCACCACATCTCTGGGCTTGTGCCCTTCTTCAGCAGTACTAGATGCAAGATTTTTGCTGCCACCATCTGAACTGGACTCAGCCCTTCCGGCCTCCAGTTTCAGCTCTTTACCGCTCAGCTCTTGAGCTGCAATCTTTTCTTCTTCCAGGGCTAAGAGACTTGCTGCCTCAGCCCTTTCAATAAACTCATCTAGCTCTTCCATCCACCGTGCTTGAGCCATGAGCCATTCTTTTTTCACTGGGTCTCTTTCCTCATCTGAGTCGTCCTCCTCCTCCTCTGAGGGGTACTTAGTCATTTGGTTTCTTGCTGCTTCTCTCTCTGCCCATCTGTCTTCCTCCCAGACTATGTAGGCATGTAGCATCTCTGCTTTAGTAGATCTCTTTGCTACAGGAAGGCCACATTCTCTGCAAAGCTTCCTTAGGTCAGCCTTAGTGAGGTGGTCAGTAGGCAAAAAGAATAAGTAGGTAAGCGATCCCATTCTGATAGGATCTTACCAGCAAAAACCAAAATCCAAAGTCCAAAATATCAATAGTATATCCAGGAGGACATCAGAGACCAAAAGTCAAAAAAGAGATAAAAAAATCAAGTTGACCTTCAACTGTGGGTAGGTAGTGAAATACTTAGCTACTGTATGTCACTGCACAAACACAAGTCCTATCCTCACCGCTGATCACCAATGTTAGAAATGGGGTTTTTGGTTGGCAGTTAGGTTGCCCTCTGTCCAAGCAAGAACCCTCACTCTAGTCAGGGTAAGTCACACACAATCCAAAATCAGCCTGTGCTCACCCTCCGGTAGCTTGGCACGAGCAGTCAGGCTTAACTTAGAAGGCAATGTGTAAAGCATTTGTGCAATAAATCATACAACACCATAGTATAACACCACAAAAATACACCACACAGTGTTTAGAAAAATATAGAATATTTATCTGGGTACTTGTAGGTCAAAACGATCAAAGTTGCAATACGAATTTGTAAAGATATCACTGAAAAGTGATAGTAAGTGTCTTTAAGTCTTTTAAAAAGCAATAAAGTGTCTTTCAAGCACAGAGTACCTGGTTTCTGGTGGGAAATCTCCTCAGAGGGCCACAGGAGAAGAGATGCGTGGAAAAAGGGGTGTGTGCGTCGATTTCTCCTCAGCACACACAGACTTGCGTCGTTCTTTTCCACGCGGGGAAGTCGGGCGTCGTTTTCCGGCGCGCAGACAGTCTCTTTTTGTGGATCGCGGGGATTACCAGATGTCCCGGGTCTGTGCGTGGATTCTCCTGCTCGTTTTCCGGCTGCGCGTCGTTCTGCGGGGCTGCGCGTCGAAGTTTCGATCTCACGGTAGGCGTCGCGTCGATTTCTCCTTGGAAGTCGGGCGGTGTTGTCCTGGCGAGGCCGTGCGTCGAAATTTTGGTCTCACGGCAGGCGTCGCGTTGATTTCTCCTTGGAAGTCGGGCGGCTTTGTCCTTGCGAGGTTGTGCGTCGAAGTCTCGATCGTCCCGAGGATGTCGCGTTGATCAGCGTCGGTGTGCGGCGTTTTTCTCGCCGCGAAACAAGCTGTGCGTCGAAGTTTTCGGCGCACGGAGCGTCCACGTGAAAGGAAGAAGTCTTTTTGGTCCTGAGACTTCAAGGAACAGGAGGCAAGCTCTATCCAAGCCCTTGGAGAGCACTTTCACAGCCAGACAAGAGTTCAGCAAGGCAGCAGGGCAACAGCAAGACAGCAGTCCTTTGGAGAAAGCAGACAGGTGAGTCCTTTGAGCAGCCAGGCAGTTCTTCTTGGCAGGATGTAGTTTCTGGTTCAGGTTTCTTCTCCAGCAAGTGTCTAGTGAGGTAGGGCAGAGGCCCTGTTTTATACTAAGTTGTGCCTTTGAAGTGGGGGTGACTTCAAAGAGTCTCTAAGAAATGCACCAAGTTCCCTTTCAGCTCAATCCTGTCTGCCAGAGTCCCAGTAGGGGGTGTGGCAGTCCTTTGTGTGAGGGCAGGCCCTCCACCCTCCCAGCCCAGGAAGACCCATTCAAAATGCAGATGTATGCAAGTGAGGCTGAGTACCCTGTGTTTGGGGTGTGTCTGAGTGAATGCACAAGGAGCTGTCAACTAAACCTAGCCAGACGTGGATTGAAGGGCACAACAAGATTTTAGTGCAAAGAAATGCTCACTTTCTAAAAGTGGCATTTCTAGAATAGTAATATTAAATCCGACTTCACCAGTCAGCAGGATTTTGTATTACCATTCTGGCCATACTAAATATGACCTTCCTGCTCCTTTCAGATCAGCAGCTGCCACTTCAACAGTGTATGAGGGCAGCCCCAATGTTAGCCTATGGAGGGAGCAGGCCTCACAGTAGTGTAAAAACGAATTTAGGAGTTTTACACTACCAGGACATATAACTACACAGGTACATGTCCTGCCTTTTACCTACACAGCACCCTGCTCTAGGGGATACCTAGGGCACACATTAGGGATGACTTATATGTAGAAAAAGGGGAGTTCTAGGCTTGGCAAGTACTTTTAAATGCCAAGTCGAAGTGGCAGTGAAACTGCACACACAGGCCTTGCAATGGCAGGCCTGGGACAAGGTTAAGGGGCTACTGAGGTGGGTGGCACAACCAGTGCTGCCGGCCCACTAGTAGCATTTAATCTACATGCCCTAGGCACATGTAGTGCACTCTACTAGGGACTTACAGGTTAATTAAATAGTCAATCATGGATAAACCAATCAATGTACAATTTACACAGAGAGCATATGCACTTTAGCACTGGTTAGCAGTGGTAAAGTGCTCAGAGGTCAAAAGCCAACAACAACAGGTCAGAAAAAATAGGAGGAAGGAGGCAAAAAGTTTGGGGATGTCCCTGTCAAAAAGCCAGGTCCAACATGTACCGACTGCATATAAATCGCATTTATATTCCAATACTGAAATGCTTTTTGCATCAGCAGAAAAAAAAATTACTGCAGTTCAAACATCTGTCCTAAAGGAACGTCGATTGGCTCAGTGGAAACACATAATTGTGATGGCTCCCGTTCCAGCCTTGAAGGTTGTCACAAAGGCGAGCATTCCTTAACAGCTACTGATGTAGTTAATGTCTTTGACCCTACATTGAGAACACAGGAAATTCTCCAACATGAGCAAGAATACCCCATGTCTAATGAAAGTTTGCCCTTAGATCAGTATGCTTACATAACATATAGTGATGGTTCAGCCCAGCCTGTGGTTGGCACTAAACATGAATACTCTGCCTCAGGTGTTAAAGTAAAATGTGCCATGGAAGATAGTGTATTTCAGGCACAAAAACATATAAAGAAACTTTGGGTGACTGCACCACTCAGCTGGCTGAATTGAAAGTTTTCGTTCTGGCACTGCAGTATACGGATCCAGGTTTCCCCACACATATAGGCCCTCATTATGACCCTGGCGGTGAGTGATAAAGTGGCGGTCATACCGCAAAACAGGCTGGTGGTAAGTTCTGCCATATTATGACCATGGCAGGGATAACTTCCATAGACAGCCAATGTACCAGACCAATCGCCACGGCAGAAACAACATTCACTACGGTGGTAGCCAACAACAGCCAGGCAGGAGACAAAGTACCACCCACCATATTAAGACACTTGAAACCTCCACCTTTTCCGGGGCGGTACCAATGCCAACAAAAGCCTGGTGGAAACACAGCCCAGAAGTGAAAGGACTAACCATTGGAAACACAGGGAAGAACTACGCCTCCATGGAACCCGAACTGCAAGTTTTCCCGATAATCTTCTACGTCATGCTCCACCTGGAACACCAATGCCGACGAAGACAACTACGGTGAGTACAGCAGCCTACACACAAGGGAGGGAAGGAGGAAAACTACAGTGAGACACACACGCACCACACACACCATACACACAACCAGCTGCACACGTAAACCAATGGCATAATAAAACACAGACCATATTGCTGGAGCACTGACAATATATTAGCATAGAAAAACCCACCACACGAACCAAATATATTTACAGGTGTACATAAAGGTCCAATACCCAATCCAAAGTCAAAAGGGTACACAAGGCCACAGGGCACAGTGCAAGGCCCAACCTGTATCCTGACACATCCATAGAGAACACTGCAGGGGCATCATTTTGCAAGTGGGAAGGCACCTCAGGGGGATGGGGTGGGGAACCTCAGTTGAATACGGGAACTTAACCACTGGTTCTGGAGTGGGCTCCATGCCCGTTGCTCTGTCCTGGGGAGTGCAAGGCCACAGGCTCTGGAGTGGGTGACTTGCCCACTGGTTCTGGAGGGAGCTCCATGCCCATTGCTCTGTCCTGGGGAGTGCAAGGCCACAGTCTCTGGAGTGGGTGACTTGCCCACTGGTTCTGGAGGGGGCTCCATGCCCATTGCTCTGTCCTGGGGAATGCAAGGCCACACTCTATGGAGTGGGTGACTTGCCCACTGGTTCTGGAGGGGAGCAACTCGCACAGCAGCCCCTGGAGTGTGGCCTACATGTTGTCTGCTGGCAGTGACGCCTGCACTGTGGTGGTGGATGGAGGTGCCTCTTGGGCAGCCTCTGCACTCTCTGATGGCTGCACTGTGGTGGTAGATGGAGGAGCCTCCTGGGCAGACTCTGCACTCTCTGATGGCTGCACTGTGGTGGTGGATGGAGGTGCCTCCTGGGCAGCCTCTGATGGCTGCACATCCACAGTTGGTGGTGGGGGCCCTGTGACAGCTGGTGGTGTTGGCGGTGTCAGCCTGACAGCCTCCGCTGGCGTAGAGTGCTTTGTCTCCTCCTGTACATGGGTTGTGGATCCCTTATCCTTCCTGACCGGAGTGGTACAGGCTCCTTCCCTTTCTTCACAGGTAGTGCAGGCCCCTCCCCCTTCTTTCCAGGTAGTGCAGGCTCCTTTCCCTTCTTCACAGGTGGTACAGGCCCCCTTCCCTTTCTTCCCTTTCTTCCCTGGTAGTGCTGGCTCCTTCCCTTTCTGCAATGGAGGTGTAGGTGGTGCTACCACTGTCCCCGTGGAACGTTTGGCTGAGGTGCTGGGCTGTGTCCTTGGTACCCTGCCTATACCGGCAGAACGGGGGGAGGGGTAGGGAAGAGGTCAAATTGTGAAATGAAAAGCTTTTTAGGGATGGCGGGGTGGGAGGAGGGAGGAGTAATGGGAGTGGAGGATGAGTGAGTGGTTGTTGGATGTGTATGTCTGAGGGACTTGGGTGCAGGGGCACTATGCTGGTGTGAGGTGGGTGGCTGTTGGGTGTGTGAATGCTTGCGTTTGTGCCCTTTGGAGGGGGGACAGACACAGTGGGAGAGGACACAGGGGACGCGTGCATGGCTGTTGTGGAGGTGTCTGCCAGTGAGGTGTGTGTTCTGCTTGGTGTGGTGATGCTGGTAGTGGATGCTGTTGAAGTGCATGCAGGTGTGAATGTGGACGTGACTTGGAGAGAGGTGAGAAGGAGGAGGGGGAGACAATGGAGGCAGTGCATGTTGTTGTGTCTGCAACTGTATGGTGTTTGCATGAGTGCCTGTGGATTGAAGTGTGGTGCTTGTGTTTGCCTGTGCCACTCTTGTGTGTTGCCTTCTGTGCATGCTCGTCTGTATGTGTGTCTGGGATGGGTTTGTGTTGAAGGGAATGGGACTGGGAAGTGGCAGTTGGAGGGGGGACAGTAGAAACAGGGACCATGGCTGCCATCAGAGAGGAGGCCAGAGCCTGAATCGATCTCTTTTGGGCCACCAATCCACTGTGAATGCCCTCCAGGAATGCATTGCATTGCTGCATCTGGGATGCCAGCCCCTGGACGGCATTCACAATGGTTGATTTCCCTAAAGAGTTGGGTCTCAGGAGATCAATAGCCTCCTCACTCAAGGCAGCAGGGCTGACTGGAGCAGGGCCTGAGGTGCCTGGGGCGAAGGAGATGCCCATGGGCAACTCGCTGAGGGGCCACTGGGAGGGGGGTGCTGAAGCAGGGGGTAGCGGCTGTACCTGCAACTGGGGTGGCCACTACCAGGGAGCTCCCATTGGAGAAGGTATCTGAGTCTATGTTGTCTCCTCCTGTCTCAACCATGGTGCTCTACTCGCCCTCCAACCCACTGGTTCCCTCGGCGTCATGGACTCTGCCTCCAGGGACCTATGGGATGCAGCTCCCTCTGTCTCCAGTGCCCCTGCTCCTCTGCCAGATGATGCTAATGCGCACAAGGACAGGATGACAAAACAAGAAAGGAGCGGTGACAAAGGATACACTTGGTCAATGACTGCACCAACATCACTATTGGCAAGCACATTAGCCTCACACACAGGGAACAGGCCTAAGCAATATGCATTGTACTACCAGTGTTATTGCTAGTCACCAAGGCAAGATGAGGAGCACACACCGCCAACTGCAGCACACCTGGGACCCACAATACCCTGCCTGAAAGTGACTACTTACAAACTAGGCTACCTGTATTTGCCTTAAATCATTACCCTAGAGATGACCCATGCTGCATTGTCTGGCCTGGCCTTAAGGGCACCTACTAACACACAACCACCACCCGGATACCACCCCACCATTCAAAATATGTAATGATACCCACTGTACTCACCCCCTTGTGGCTGCTGTGATTCCCTCAAGTGCCCATCTAGCTCAGGGTAGGCCACCGCCAGTATGCGGGCCATCAGAGGGGTCAGGGTCCAACGGGCACCCCCTCCCCTTTGGGAGGCCATCCCCATCTGGGCCTCCGTGGTCTTTCGTACCCAGCGTCTCAGTCCTCCCACTGTTTCTGACTATGGGTGCTCCCCCTGCCACAGGACCACCAGGGTCCGCACGTCCTTGGTGATGACACGCCAAAATCACTTATTTTGATGGGCGCTGACCTGCAGAGGTAATACATACAGAAGAACTACATTAAACTAACAGTCCAGCCTGTCACACACATGACCCACCATACCTGATTCCATCACCATTGGCACACACATAGGCCAGTCCACAACATGTACACCGCCAACAGACAACCCCATCCACCCCCCACCCTTACACGATGCCTTCACACACATCTCCATGCATCAATACCACATGCATCGTGCCCAAAGTGTACTCACCTGTTGGTCTGGAGGCCCATACAGCAGTCCGTACTGGGGTAGGACCCCATCCACCAGTCGCTCCAACTCCTCTGAAGTGAAGGCTGGGGCCCTTTCCCTGGTCACACGGGCCATGGTAGGTTCCAGACATAGGTCACAGCACCACACGTAGTGTAGGTCTTCTCCTGTTGAAGGTCAGGAAACAAGTGAGGATTGAGATAGAAAAAGGAGGTCACATCTGCGACGGTGTACACCGTCACCCGCCGGCGTACATCCCCAGTGGTCACTGTACTCCATAGGTCCCAATATTATCCAATGAGGAAGTGAATGGCAGTGCACAACTGCCTTCCGCCATTACGCCCAACGTCAGCAGAATTACCTCACTTCCACCTGTCCCTCCATACAGAACAGGCAGCCACCATTTTAGGGGGGGGGGGGTGAACAGGCCTATCGACCATTGCTGCATCACAGGTTAAATAGGCACATACTTCAAAATGTACACTGTCCCAATACATAAGTGCACCATGAGGACTGATGTTGTGGTTTAGTTGTTGAAATTGTGACAGCCTACTCACTCTTGTGTCCCTTAGATACACCTACTGCTGTGGATGAATAGGAGGTGGAGACATACCTCTGTGTACAGACCCCTTGTGGACTTAGCTACACTGGAGGACAGACACATTATCCTCACCTATAGACTGGATAGGGCCACAATCACAGAGCTGTGTGCCCAGTTGGAGCCTGACCTTATCTCATCTATCCTTAACCCGACTCTGAATCCCCCCCTCTTGTGCAAATGCTATCCGTGTTCCATTTCCTGGTGACAGGTTCTATCCAAGTGACAGTGGGCTTGGCAGCAGGAATGTCACAGCCAATGTTCTCAATTGTGCTGGCAAGAGCGTTGTCTGCCCTGGTAAAACACATGTGCAGCAACATAGCTTTCCCCCAGTTGGAAGATTTGGCCACTGTGAAGGCTGGATTCTATGCAATGGCACATATCCCAATATTATAGGGGCGATTGACGGGACACATATTGCATTTGACCCCCCCCCGCCAGAATGAACAGGTGTACAGGAATCGTAAATGTTTCTACTCCATGAATGTGCAGATGGTGTGCCTTGGCAGACCGGTACATCTCCCACGTCAATGCTCAGTATCCTTGGTCGGTTCATGATGCCTTTGTCCTGAGGAATAGCAGCATCCCAAATGTGATGGCCCAACTACAGAGCCACAGTGTGTGTCTTATAGGTGAGCCTTGGTCCCCACCCAGTGTATGTTAGTGTATGCCTCTGATGACTGCAGGTGACTCTGGCTACCCACACCTATCATGGCTACTGACCCCTGTGAGGAATGCCAGGCCAAGGGCTGAAGAACGTTATAAGGAGGCACATGGGCGAACCAAGAGGATCATCGAGAGATTCAGGTGCCTCCATCTGACAGGTGGATCCCTGTGCTACTCACAGACAGTCGTGGCATGCTGCATGTTGCACAACCTGGCCCTCAGATGCCATGTACCTTTTCTGCAGGAGAAGGAGACTGGAGATGTCCCTGTGGCTGCGGTAGACCCTGATGACAGTGAGGATGTAGAGGCTGAGGATGAGGACAACAGGACACCAGTTATACGTCAGTACTTCCAATGACACACAAGTGAGACAGTGCAACATCACATTTCTATGACTATTGGTGTATTCTGTGTGGCTGTGGCATGATGCCATTAACTTCTTTTTACATCTACTTCATGCCACCTATGGTTTGTCATTTTACAGATGTTAGTGATATAACAACTGCGTACTGATGTCCTGAATACAGCCAGCTACAGGTCATTATTTCTATGTTCTCACAATTAACAGTCCATTTGCAATGGATGTAGCTGTTTCCATAAATAAAAAATTTCAATACATAAAATACTAGTAGTCGAGTGTTGTTCAAGGGTGTTTATTGTGGTGCTATGAAATTGAAGGGAAAGTGCAATGGAATGGGGTGATGATGGAGGAAAGTCCAGGGTATTGTTCCAGTTTGTTTGTAGCACAAGTATAGTGTCCAAGTGGCCATAGGAAGGGGAGCAAAGGCAGTTCAAGGTAGACAAGGTGACAGGGTGGGACACAAGGGGGACAATCAGGAGAGTCTAATTTCCTTGCGATGGTCTTGGCAATTGTCTCTGGCTTCTTTCTGGGTCGCAGGGAACGTTTGCAGGGTGGTTCACCTTCTGGAGGGGGAGGGATGCTGGTGGCCTATGGGTCCTGTGGTTGGGCCTCCTGTCCACTAGCGCAGCGGAAGTGGAGGGCTGTTCATTTGACTGGCTAGTGGTAGGGGCCTACTGGTGTGCTGTTGCCTCCCTCATGATTTTGGCCATGTCTGCCAGCACCCCTGCTATGGAGATCAGGGTGGTGTTGATGGCCTGCAAGTCCTACCTGATCCCCTGATACTGTCCCTCCTGCAGCCGCCTGTTCTCCTGCACGTTGTGAAGTATCTGGCCCATTGTATCCTGGGAATATTGGTAGACTCCCAGGATCTCGGAGAGTGCCTCCTGGAGAGTCGGTTCCCTGGTCCTGTCCTCCCCCTGGTGCACAGCAATCCTCCCATTGTCCCTGTTGGCCTGTGCCCCTGTCCTCTGAACGGTGTGCCCATTGCCACTGACCCCAGGTCCCTGATTGTCTTGGGGGCGAGGTGTGGCTTGGGGCCTGTGTACAGTTGGGCACACTGCTGACTGATGTGTCCTGGGGACAGAGGTGTGGGTACGCTGGGTGGGTGCTGTGGTGTTGAATCCTTATGGGGGAGGCTCTGCGGTAGACTGTGATTGTGCTTGGGTGACCGGCAGTGGTCCCTGATGGGCCAGGTTGGTTCTTCAGATCGTGAAGTCCAGAGTTACTGTAATCACTGGGGGCATCTCCTGTTGGGGGACTGGATAGTGGTGGCACCTCCTCTCCACTGACATTGGCTGGGGTACCCATGGGGATGTAAATTATGTATTATGCTTCATGTGTATGACATTTGTATATCCCTGGCTTCCCCGCTATCATTGGTGTTGCCCTGCCAGCTTTTGCTTGTGTATGGTGATGTATTGTGGGTATGTTAGTTTCCCTATGCTGTGCATGCTTTGGTGATGGGTGTCCATGTAGGGTGGGGAAGGGTGTCCATGCATTGGTTTGGCATGCAGGGCTTGGCATTGGGGTTACTCATATGTGAAGGTGCAGTGTGTGGGATGGAGTGGAGTAATGGGAGTGAGGGTGTGAGATGGCATGCAGGTATGGGGGGTGAAAGATAGTAAATGTTGACTTACCAGTGCCCAATCCTCTGGCTACTCCAGTGAGTCCCTCAGGATGTAGTATTGCCAGTACTTGCTCCTCCCATGCTGTGAGCTGTGGGGGAGGAGGTGGGGTTCCACCGCCAGTCCTCTGTATGGGGAGCTGGTACCTTGCTGCAATGGAACGTACCTTCCCCCGTAGGTCATTCCACCTCTTCCTGATGTCGTCCCTTGTTCTTGGGTGCTGTCCCATAGTGTTCTTCCTGACCATGGCTCCATCTTCCTTGCAATGGAAATCTGCTGTACCTGTGCTCCAAAGAGCTGTGGCTCTACCCTGACAATTTCCTCCACCATGACCCTTAACTCCTCCTCAGTGATCGGGGCTGCCTTTGTGGTGCCACGGGTGTTGTGGGTGTGTGTTGGTGAGAGTGTGTTGAGTAATGTGGTGGGGTGTGTGATGTGAAGTATGTGAGGGATGTATGGGTGTGAGTGGTGTGTGTGTCTCTGTGCTCTTCTTCTCAGTATCCTGGTAGCAACTGGTGTTCGTAAGGGGTTGTTGGTATTGTGGGAGTGTGTTTTTTAGTGGTGTGGGTGTGTTGGTGTGGTGTGTGTATGAGGGTCAGGTGTTGGTATTGGCCAATGTAGTGTTGCTTTGTATGTGGGTGTCCATTCTGAGGGCAGCGGTATGTACCTCAATGGTTTACCACTGTTGAATGTCTGCAGTGGTGATTCGTGGGCCATAATGTGATGGGCATTGTTTTGTTGGCGTAATGGTATGGGTGTTGGTATCATCACTTTAGCACTGACCTTTGGTCTGGCGGATTTGTGTATGTTGCAGTATTCTGTCTGATTGGTGTGTTTGCGTGTGTCATAATATGACGAACGGATATCCGCCACAGCGGTGGTATGTTGGCGGCCGTCAGCATGGTGGTAAGCTGGATTTACCGCCAACGTCATAATGAGGGCCATAGTGTGTGATTCCTATTACTGCGTCAAGTCCTATAATGATAATTTACATTATTGGAGATTGAATGGATTCAGGGATTCTAAAGGTAACCCTATCAAGTATATGTTGCTTTGGGGAAGTTCTTAAAGATGTTTTGCCACAGGCTAATGTTATACACACATTGAGTCATATATATACACATAGTAGGGATTTCATTGGCTGAAGAAGCTGCCAAAGTGGCTGTTAAGGCTGTAGTGGTACCTGCAATTACCTATTCAAATACAAGAATAGATTATGACATTGTGGCTGCAGTCACTGCTTTGGCTAGTGGCAAACCCCTACCAAAAAGCTATCCACAAAATACTCCTATGTGTTGAGTGTTCAAAATATTGTCTTTGCCCGCATTCCTGAGGTGGTTAATTGAGTGATACCCAACCAGGACCGCAGGTTAGAATTAATAATTGCTGCTCATGAAGGATTAGCATCTGCCCATGCTGGTGTGGCAGCTACAGTTTCTTAATTACAGAATAGTTACTGGTGGCAGGTTCTTTATAAACAGACTAAAAGATATGTGCTTTGCTGTGACATTTGTCAACAAATTAAAGGTTCCACAGTTGCAGGCCCACTGCAGACACTCCTTTTAGTCTGTGTCAATTTAGATAATTGCGGACCACTCCATATTGGTGGTACGGTTACATTTATTTTATTGGCTGTTGATTCATGTTTTAGTGACCAGAGCAATCAGGTGACACTCAAACTGTTATTAAAGATTTGCAGGTCTTTATCAGTACATATGCAGTGGCAGCATTCCTCTCGGACCAGGGACCGGCTTTTGCCTCTATGGCTTACTAGGATATCATGGGCTGCCTGAGTGTTGCTGTGCATTATTCCTCCCCCTATCATCCTGAGGGAAATTCTATAGTGGGATGGATGAATAGTGACTTAAATTATTCAGCTAGAGTATTAGGTTCAGGTCATAGTTGGGTCCATCATCTGTGTGGAGTCCAGAAACTTAAATAATCTGCATAAAAGACCTTTGGGTGGTCGGACCCACTATGAGGTCCTTTTTAGGAACCAACTGTATTTTCCAGATCTTGATAACCTGCCACATTGGTGACAGATGCGTTCTTTGACATTAATGAACGTTTTGTTGTCTTACAGAAATTACAAGATTTCCATGTTGAGCACGCAAATTTAACTTCTAAACGTTGTGCCACTGATGAAGTGAAGGAGCAACCAGTGACTTCTGGCTGAATTCCTAAAGTTGGGGATCTAGGCTTGGAGAAGATTGCAAACAAAGAGTTTGGCTTGTCCTACTGTGTTACGGTGCCTGTCCTTGCTGTTCAGGTTACTTGAACTGTGATTTTGCCACCACTTGCTGATTTTAAACTAAAACTACAAGTTTCTATTGATTTGCCCAAAATCTACAGCTCTCTAGTCTTTGAAGTTTTCCTGTTGAACCCATGGTCCTGACTCCTGTGATGCTTCTAGTATCTACATTCTTGGCTACGATTTCACCTCTTCTTGGGATTCCTGTACCCCAGCCTCCTGTCTTCCTTCGGATTCCAGTTAAAGAACTAAGACAAGGCTAAGTACTTGATCCTCAGGTTAGTGCTCACTATTCCATAGCTTAGTTTATGTAATCCAAGACTGAGGGGGTCATTCTGACCCTGGCGGTCATTGACCGCCAGGGTCAACGACCGCGGGAGCACCGCCAACAGGCTGGCGGTGCTCCCAAGGGCATTCTCACCGCGGCTGTTTGGCCGCGGTGCCCATGGGAATCCTCCCCATGGGGATTCCGACCCCGTCACCGCCATCCTGTTCCTGGCGGGCCCCTGCAGTGCCGTAAGAGGGCCCCTAAAAGATTTTCAGTGTCTGCCATGCAGACACTGAAAATCGCGACGGGTGCTACTGCACCCGTCGCACCCTTCACACTCCGCCAGCTCCATTCGGAGCCGGCTTCCTCGTGGGAAGGTGTTTCCCGCTGGGCTGGCGGGCGGCCTTCTGGCAGTCGCCCGCCAGCCCAGCGGGAAACACAGAATAACCGCGGCCGTCTTCTGACTGCGCAGCGGTATTCTGGCGGCTCCCGCCGGCACCCCGGTTACCGCGGCCGGCGGGAGTCAGAATGACCCCCTGAGTGTCATGAAGGCCTGATTACGATTCTTGGATTTCAAACATTGTATGAATCCCTCAGACCCAAAAAGGCCCATAGCTCTGGACTCTTTTTTTCGGGAGCATTCTGAACTTTATAATACCTGAACTAAAAGTTTTTTCTTTAGTGTTCCTTTGCTTGTTTCGAGTATTGAAGAAGCATTGAGCAAGAAGTGCAGGATCTTGCATTCAACTTTTGATCTGAACTTTATGTTATGACCTTCTTGGGAGTGCCTGAAAACTCTTGTTTATTTTGGAAATTGGTCCTGATCTCTTATGTAATAGTTATTATGATAACTTGTAAGTGTACATCATTTGTAAACAATTGCTAAAACATTATAAGCTGAGAATTGTTGGTAAACTATGCTTCCTGTTATTTCTAGCACTCCACACCTGCAACAACGCTAATGAGACCCTGTGAGTTAAGACCGTTCTAGGTAGTATTGCAAGCTAGCTGGACCAGTCAGTCCTTCTTTTCTTGTTTTAGCCCATCCCTCCTTCCCCTCGGGGGCAGTGAGTGAAGTGAGTGAAGTTAAGTTATTGTTATCTTTTTTTACCTTTGCTGCCCCATCTAGGATTTGGGATCCAGCATTGTCTCCACATTAGCATGGTGCAAGTGTGTTGTTATTTTGGTTGAAAAAGACTTATCTGATTCCTCTGTGGTCCTAACTTTGGATTTTTCTTTCATTGTGTTTTCTAGTAATCTGTATTGGATTTGTTATAGTTTTCTTTTTGCTGTTGCAAGGACACTGTCTTCCAGATCGCTGTTCTCCAGAACTGGTAGCTGAAGTCCTTACGCTGCATTCTTCCTCACATAAGGTCCAAAGAGATTTGTCCCATGTGAAAATGTCTGCATTTCTTGTCAATGCTGGAATCATTTGGGATAAGGTCCCCTATGACAATTTTGGTCCCACAACAACTTTGCAAGTTCCTCATGTTTTTAAGACTCCTAAGAATGATATTGTCACCCTAGGTTCTATTTCTGATGACTGGAATGTTGCAACTGTTTCTAATATGCTATTTGAATTAGAATCCTATACAGTACTTGAACATGAGGATTTCTATTTGAATTCTGAGAACTATGGTGACATATTTTGCTACCATTGTTATTTGCATTAATATTTATACATAGCTAGAAATCCAGATGCTGTTTTTAATTATGCATAGCAGGAACACTGCCTACCACCACCTGTAGGGAGACCCCAACAAAATTTGAAAAAATCCCCTTATTTTTTGGTCATGTCCCCATAGACCCAGTTTCATTTTATTATAAGCTTTTACTATCCCAAAAGAAGAAAAATCTGCTGACAAAAATCACATTGATGTATTCTGATTCTTTTGTTTACCAATTGACCCTAAAGGGTTATGAATATTGGAAAGACAATATTGATTTGAAATCAGTTTGTGGTACACAACACTGGCAGGTATAGGGCATTGATGCTTTAGTTAGGGGTTGTCTAATCCCTCTGCAAATGTTATTTTTAAACCAAACCTTACAACAGACTATGAGTCTCATTGCGACTTTGGCAGTCTTTTTGGAAGACTGCCACGGTGACGGCAGCCAAAAGACCGCCGTGTTTGCGGTAATCCGACTGCCGTATTACGATCCACACCGTGAAGATTGCCAAAAAACAGCCACAAATCTGACACCGCCAGGAGACAGGAGGACAGGAAAGAGGCAGTTCCACCAACAGCAGAGCCAGCCCGACAGAATTCCACCAACCAGATTACGAGCCAAAAATTACCACAGCGGTTCTTTCACTGTGGAAAACCATTGGCGGTGTGAACCGCCGCGCTCAGAACCCACTACTATCAGAATACGAAACCGCATTGGACAGTTTGAATAACCCACACCTGACACACATACACACACCAGACACCTACTCACTGCACTATATAACACACCCCCACACAACCCGCAATCCTTTGCTACAAATTTGATGTTCACATACACCAAGAGCAGGCAAATACACTTATATAGCACCATTACACCATAGGCACACATACACATCTCACTCAGTACACACCATGCAACTGCACTACCAACACAAAACACACATAACGAGCACACACACACACACCACAAGCCTCCATCACTCACCACACACCACCCACACCCCATGAATCACCCCACACTGCACCCCTACACCCACAGCACTCCCCCAACACAACCACTACCATGTCCCCACAAAATCACCCACAGTTCACAGACGAGTTGAGGGTCATGGTGGATGAAATTGTCAGGGTAGAGCCACAACTGTTTGGAGTACAGGTCCAGCAATCATCGAATGCCAGGAAAATGAAGTTGTGGCAGAGAATAGTCGACAGGCGTTAACTCAGTAGGCAACCATTCATGCACAAAGGAGGACATCAGGAAGAGGTGGAACGACCTTAGGGTGAAGGTGTGTTCCATGGCATCACGACACCAGATAGACATGCACAAGGCTGGCAGTAGGCCCCCACCACCTCCCCCACACTTCACATCATAGGAGGAGAAGGTCTTGGACATTCTGCATCCTGAGGGCCTGACTGCTATACCTGGGGAACTGGACTATAAGAAGTACCTACAACTTCCATGTCACACAATTGTCTTAGCCTGCATGCTTCCTCACCACCCAAATACTCCCCAGTTCACTGTATGTCTCTCTATACCTCCCACCTATACACCCAATGCCTCTCTCCTGCATGCCACACCTCCACCCATCCCAAATGCCCATACAGTCCTTGGCTAGGGCACGGATGGCATTGGCTAATACAATCACTATGACTCCCACAATGCACTAGCCCTTCTATGTTAATTTCTGGAATGTACACATCACATTACATCCCTTGCATGTATGACTATCGTACAAGCTATACCAACTAGATGGTACGACTGAGGACCACTACATGGCAATGACAGCAATGCATTGGCACAAAACAATGCCAAACAAGGCCAAACACAGCTACAGCACTGTGACTAATCCAATTTGCCACTAATCAGGATCCACAACCCAGAAATTGACCCACGATGGTATCGAATGTAAGATGGCAGACTCCATGCACAAACAGAAAGGAAAATTAAACTTGCATACACACATACCCTCCTCCCACTGGGACAGCGTACTGCAATGTACAGCCATTACCTCTAACAACTAGCAAGCGTGAATAGTCGCTAGCTAACAGTGCAGAACAGTCATGTGAACTATCAGAGAGTACAAGAACCCATCCACAGAGCCAAAGTTACTAAACCTGAATGACACCAACCAAAATACAGTATGGTACACATGTTGCATATCACTAACTACCACCAATGGTATGCTGTGCAACATCTGTCATTGTCATTGGTGGGAATCATGTCAAGCCACTGAATGCATATGATAAAGAAAGAACCAAACACACGTTCAACATCCATCTCCCTCTCTTACTCTAGCCACAGGTACCCCTGCCAGTGCCACCATGGAGAGGATACCAGAGACTGCCAGCCCTCCTCAGGATGAAGGCCCCAGAGAGGACAACATGCCTGAATGTCAGGACACTGACGACCTACCTGGCCCACCTGGGACACCTGGTCACTCTACGACTCCCTGCTTCACCCTGCCCACATCTATCTCCCCAACCCTGTGGCTTCTACATCACAGCCAACCCTTCGTCCCCAAACCTGTGTCCCAAGGACTGTTCAAACTATTGTGTGCCCAGTACAGGGACCTGAGTGATGCCCCAGACAATGATGTTCCTGCAAACACTGGGAGTGGGCACACCACGACAGGGGCACAGGCACATGGGGGCATTGGAGGGAAGCTGTGAGCCAGAGGTTGGGGCCCCCATGGGACCCTACTGACCAGGAAACCATCTCTCAAGTCCTGGGAGCATACCAACAATCCCAGGATGGGCCATATTATCACCATGTTGGGGGAAAAGCAAAGTCTGCAGAGAGAATACAACCAGGAGGTCATGCAGCAGTGGCAGACACACAATGCCACCATGGTCTCCATTGCAGGAGTGCTGAGGGATATCAACACCACCCTGCTTGCTTCCACCACCCACCAGCAGGCCCCTTCCATTAGCAACATAACATCAGAGCCATCCACATCAAGGGCAGTTAGTGGAATGGAGTCCCTGCCAGGGGAACCAGCTCCCTCAGATACCCCTCCCTCTGTAGCAGAAGAACCCCCCCCCCCCACACAACCATGGTCTTCCATCCAAACATGCGGCTGGATCGGATGCTAAGACCAAACCCACTGCCAGGAAGTGAACCTCACCTGATTTGTCTCTCTTGTGTGCCACTGAGAACCCTGTTGACTGTTCAGTGCTATAACTCCATCTTCCCATTGGCACATGGACACTGGAACTGTGCAACCAACTGCTGATCCACCTACTCTTTTTATTCCATCTACCATGACCTCACTCATCACCTGTTGGACAATGTATGCACCATAATTTTGTAGTCACAAATTCATTATATGCACAATAAACACCACTGGACAACTGTATATATGTCTTCATTAAAACATCAATACATGTAATGATTGCAAACTGTGATCTGGTCATGCCCCCATCCAACAGGCAGTGTAAAGGACAGCAGAGGGAGGCACCCTCAACAGGAGACACAGTACAACAGATATGCTCCAGGGCAGATGTCAGAGAGTCAAAAGTCCAGGGTCACACAAGAGTAAAGTCAGTATTCCAACCTGCAAAAGGACAGTGACAGATAGTACCATCAGGATGGAAGGCATGGAGCTACACAAAGCACATATGCAGCTCATAGATGTCGTGCCCAGTGCAGAATTCCTCCTAAGCAGGGGCACCCAGAGATTACCTATACATCCCCAGTCACGGGACATCACTTTAGCTGCCATCTGTCATGTACAACCCTCAATCCTAAAATCCTTTAGCAATGGCTAATGACTATGAATGCCTCAAGCCATAGGTAGCAGAGGCACATATTTCAACACCATAGTCAGTGGGTGGAATAAAATGAGAACAAGAGATTGTTGCAAAAATAACTCAATAGTGGTCTGTACAGTGGAGATGTGAATGTAGGAAACTGCAGTGAGTTCATTTTTAAGAGTTGAGACACTTTTACTGTGTACCTTACATTCAATCAGTCAGCTCCCCAAAACACACATAGGGGTAGGACCAGTTTACATCCCCACTGATGAGTCAGCTTAGGAAGACTATTGTCAACAATTCATGTGGATATACAAGACTAGAAAATCCACACTCACCATACTTGTATGTCACTAGAAGTACTGATTGATGAGCTCAGTCCTAGAGTCAGCTACACGTTCCTCCTCTGCCTCTTCATCATTTGCCATGTCAGCATTACCAGCCACTGGTCCAGATAAATCACTCTTATCAGCTAGCAATGGTATCTGACGTCTCAGGGCTAGATTGTAGAACATGCAGCAGGCTACTATTATCTGGCATACCTTTAGGGGCGAGTAGAGGAGGGAAACTCCAGATAGGTCCAGGCACCTGAATCAGACCTTTAGGAGGCCAAATGTTCTTTGATTACACACCTCATCTTACTGTGGGCCTCATTGAAACGGAGTTCCCCATCTGTGGTAGGTTACCTCACTGGTGTCAACAGCCAGGGAAGGTTAGGATAGGCAGAGTCACCTGTGTTACCAAAATGTAGGATCAGTGAAAATACAGGTACAGCGATAGAAGAATGTGAAGACAGGTGCTATAACAGTGAAACACCTTCATACACAAACATACCAAGGAGCTGGGCCATCTCTGTGTGTAGCCGTGCCATCATGTGCGGGACATTTCTGTTCCTCAAAATGTGTGAGTCATGCACAGATCCAGGAAACTTGGCTGTGACCTGTGAGATGTACTGGTCTACCAGACACACCACCTGAACATTTATGGAGTGGTAGTTTTTCCTGTTCCTATACACCTGTTCATTGGCACTGGGAGTGACCAGGGCTTTATGGGTGCCATCAATGGCGTCTATCACGTGAGGGATGTGTCCCATATCATAAAAGACTGCCTTCACATAGGCCAAATCAGCACGTTGGGGGAGCCTGATGTAGATGTCCAGGTGTTTCAACAATGCACAAAGTACATCCTTCAACACAAGACTGAACATGGGGTGTGACATCCCTGCTGCCAAACCCACTGTACTCTGAAAGGGGCCTGTGGCAAGAAAGTGTAGCACTGACAGGACTTGTACTGTAGGAGGGATGCAATAGGGATTGTGAATGGCTGGTAAGAGATCAGGCTCCAACACTGTACATAGATCCATGATGGTCTGCCGATTCAGACGAATGGTCTGGATGACGTGCCTGTCCTCCAGGTTGCAAGGTCAACTAGTGGAAGGTACACTGGTGGTTGTCTCATTCTCCTCATAGCAAGATATCTAGGTAGAGAGGAGAGAATGTACATTGAGAAATGCACTTTACACATGTAAGCAGAACATTTCATAATTGCACACACCTAACACTGTAGGACATGCGTACCACTGCTGATGTACTATTATGGGCATGTTGAAGTGGCTTGGACACCATCCTTGCAGAATATTGCTGAACCTGTAAGTCATATGGGACACATATCACATGTATAATGTACCATATTGATCAATAGAATACTAATGGGACATACCAATATAGTGCCACTGCCTATGTGCCTCTGAGTATCTAAACATGCCCATCATCAGATATATTGTCAAATCACGTCACTGTGTCATGCATGTCACATGTCTTTGCACTACCATGCACTACCAAAACATAGGCTTACTCTGCCATTTGAGAGAACATGTATGGCGCATTTATTTAGACACATCAAAGCATGATATGTGCACACAATGGTAGCCGCCTGTCCTGCTGCAATGGACAGTTGGAAGTGACCTAAATACGCTGGCGTATGTCGTCATGGCGGTAGGCAGTTGCAACCGCCGTGCAACCTGTCATTGTTTAACATTGCTGCCTATGGCGGACTGGGGCCAATGGCGATGACAGCCGGCGGTGACAGTCCTGTATGTGGTGGCCGTGACCTCCATTTTGTGCAGCCTTGCTCACTTGACTCCTGTAACTGTACTGTCTCTGGGAGCCATCATGCCACATCCTGCAGGTGATAGGGCCTTCACCCCAGAAGAGCTGGAGAAGCTTGTGGAAGGGACAGCTGCATGGGGCACCAGAAAAGCAGGTGAGCCCAATGCCATAGTCATGTGTGATAGGAGTGCGTGTGAAGGTAAGTGGTGTAGGTGTACTGGTGAGAATGTACATGCATGCAGAGGGCATGAAGTGAAGGCGTGTGATTGGAGAGGATGGGTATGTGTGGGCACTTGGTGAGTCAGATATGTACAGACCACTGCTGTTGATAGGGTGCCAGTGTACATGACTTTCTCCTTTTGTCTGTCATCCATGCAGGTATACACCCATCAGAAGAAAGGGATCTGGTGTGCCATCACCAAGCAAGTGCTGACCCTGGGGGTCCACAGCCGGAAGAGCACCCATTGTTGCAAGTGGTGGGAGTACCTGAGACGCTGGGCCCAAAAGACTGCTGAGGCCCAGCTTGGGGATGTGTTCCCAACAAGGGAGAGGTGCCCGCTGGACCCTGACCCCCCAATGGCCCGCATTTTGGCAGTGGCCTACTCTGAGGTGGATGGGCATTTGAGGGCAGCACAGTATCCTGGGACTTGGCTCGGGTTGCATGGAATTAGTTGCCTCACTGTAGCTTATGTGACAATGTAGTCAATGCAACATGTATGTATATGTTGTAGATGTGTTTTCATGGTTTACTGTCAGTGGATGTACATCTCCCATATCAAGACATCCCCATGTCCGGATTGTGGAGCTGGTCTAATGACATTGGCACATGTGCGACTCTATCCTGCCCATTCAATGGATGTGAACTTGTGGATCACCCTAACCATTGAGTATGAGCTGCTCCATTCATCTGCATTTGTGGCTCTAAGGTGTCAGTCCACCCCGATCAGTGTAGCATGTCTGTATATGCAACTGTGTGACTCTCGTTTTATCACAGGGAATATACACATCAAGTACTGGTAATGGTATTGACTGAATGTGAGGCAGCCATTACATTTCCACCACAGATATGGCCTGTATAGGACTGGACTATTTACTTGATAGTTGTATACCCATATATTGATCATCTGCTGACTATAGGGTATGTGAAGGTTGCTAAAATAGGATACTGATACATGTACAATTGATTAGGTCTGATTGCAACCATCATGCATTTCTAAGTGTCGACTTGTGGGGTTGAAGCCTTGAACCCAGTGGGATGGTAGTAGAGGTGGTAAGTGCCTAGGCAGACCTCGTCATTGTCAATATGTTATGTATATGCCATGTATGCCAATGTCCAAGAAATTACATTGCAACAAAGCTTAGTTACTGCCTACATCATGTCTCAATGGTTACTGGGGGCACATATGATGGAGTGGGACAATGTATGCTACCCTTGGCCTAGCTTAAGTGGCAGATTAGGACAGGATTGGGTATTGCATGAAATATGGGATGCTGATGTGAATCAAATGTTGTATTTACTCTCCCGAGGCTACCCTATGTAATAGTGGGATGTGTTGTCAGTGCAAAGGCCGTGGTGTTGGTCTATGTGTGCATAATGCATACATGTATTTAATGTCTGAGATGTGCGTTGTTTGGACTCAGGTACAGGTATTCACAAATATGGAATGGTGTGTGGGAGGGTGGTGTTAACATGTTGTAATGTCCTACTGTTGAACTGCATATGTGGTGGTATTGTATGTGGACCATGATATAATATGTGCGTTCCTGAAGTACATCAGTTGTGACACTGCACTCAGTGATTGATCATGGATGTGTAATATGTGCAATATGGCCCATTGTAGATGCACTTAGCTGTATGATTAGCTGTGATATATGTGTTTTGTGTCCTGAGGGTCAGTCGACCATTAAGAATGCAATCCAGGGACTGGCAGCTCAAGCCCAGCAGAGCATTGCATTCCTGGAGGGCATTCATGGTGCACTGGCTGGCCTACAGAGGTCCTTTCAGGCTCTGGCCTCCTCGCTGATGGCATCCAGTCACCCTTTGTCTACCGTCCCACCTCCACCTACCTCTTCCCAATCCCAAACCCCTCTTCCCAAACCCAGCCAAAGCACACAGACATACAAGCAATCATCTACCTCAACATCCAGGGTAGCGCAGACAAACACAAGCATTACAAGACCCACCACTGGCATGCACACAAACAACACCAACCTGCAGACACACCAACACTCACTACCTGCATAGGCTCCCCCAGCACTCCCTCCTTCACAGACACTACACCAGACACACCTGCAGCCACCACACCAACAGTCAATGATCCAGCCACTTCTCCTATCTTACCCACAGTCATCACAATATCAGACCCACAGACATCCACCCCAGTCACCACATCTGTAGACACAACAAACACAGCGCACCCACATGCAGCACATCTTCTATACCTGCAGACACCACCCCAACAGACCGTCACCCATCCAGCATGGCATCTCTCAACACCTCCTCCCCCTCCTCACAAGACACATAAACACCCGCACTCACCCACCCAATAGACACCTAGCACCACAAGCATTCCTTGCACACACATGCACCCAAGACATCCACCAAGACACCTCCTACAACCACTCCCTCTACCTCCACTCCCAAACCTTTTTGCCATGGCTGGCCTGTGTGTCTAAGAAGATGTTCCTCTCAGAGTTTTCCTTGTTCCCTACTGCTCTACCACCCCGTGATACTCCCAAACGGTCTGTGTCCCTTCACAAGTCCAGACCTTCCATTTCCAAGTCCTCCCCTGCCCCCTGCTAGTACCCATGCCCCTCCCCCTGCCAAGAAGCTGACCCCTCCCAAGCCCAAAGACCCCCCAAGCCCAAGCCCAGAGATCCCCCCAAACCTTCCTCTCCACCCCTACCCCTAATCCCTGAGGTGCCTGCCCCTTTGATGCCCCTACCCTGTGGAGGTTATCTAGCACTCAGGATTAATGTAGGGGCACACAGAAGTGCCGTTTGTGCACTTTGGACTGGCCAATGGCCTTATGTTTGTACATAGTTCTTATTTATAGCCATATATTTATATTTTTATTTATTATATCTGGGCCAACCAGTTGTTGGTTCAATGGTAACATACTTGTCCTGCCTTTCTTTCCACATTGCTGTTTTGGTCTTGCCTGCTTTGGTTTGTGTGTGAGTGACTTGTGTGTGTGTTGGTTGTGCTAGTTGTTGTGTCTGGGCAGCTTGTGTGGGTATGGCCCTGCCATGTGTCCCGCTGTGATGGCTGTGGGTTGTGTGTAGGATGTGTTTGTGTTTCGAACATGCGTGTATATTGATAATTTGTGTATTGCTTGTGTTGACATGTGTAATGATGGTGTTGTGTGCCCTTGTGTGGTTGTTGTGTGTGCATGCATGTGTGTGGAGATGGGTATGTCAGAAGTGTTGTGCGTTGTTTTAGCGTGGTATAACTTATGCCTTGTTGTGTGGCTGTGTGATCGTGTATATTGGTTGTCAGGTGTTGTAACGTGTTGTATGTATGTAGTGTTGTGTAGAGTTGTGTAATGTGTTAGCTTGCTGTAGCGTTTGTGTTGTTGCTTGTGTGGTGTAGTTGTGTGAATCTGTGGTGTTGTGTATTGTGTTGGGCTGTGCGGGTGCTGTGTGTGAGCGGTGGTGTGTGTATTTCAGGTGTTTGTTGGCCATGGTGTGTATAGTATGGGTGAGCATGTGTGTATGTGGGTGTATGTGCTTATGGATGTGTGGTTACGTGTGTGTGTGTGTCCCTGTCACCTGCCATCCCATATGTATATGTTGTGTCAGCATGTGTACTTCGGGTTTTCCCTACAATGTAAGGTAGGTGTGTGTACTCACTGTTGTTGTCATTGTCGCTGGTACTGGAGTCGTTGTGTGAGCAGGAGCAGTGGGAAGACGTGCAGCTCAGGTTCTATGGCAGCTCCAGACATATATGTGTTCCAGAAGGTGAGTGTCTCCTTTTATAGAGTTGGTTTCTGCCAGGGTTTTCGTGGTGGTGCGACCACGGTGGAAACCATGGCAGTGTGCAGCCTCCTAATATGTTCGGCGGGAACATGGTGTCCGCTGGCCTGAAGGTGGCTACCGCCGCCCTTGGCAGCATGACCGCACTGGCGGTACAGGCAGTGGTTTGGTTGTCTCCTGTTGGGAAGACCGCCATTGTCATAATTTGGCGGTCCTCTCAGCTGGCCCATCGGTGGTGCGGCGGCCGCCACAAACATGGCAGTCCTGGTACCGCCAAACTCGTAATGACCCCCAATGTGTCCTGGGTTACTAATATCACAAATTTTAATGGACCTAACATTCCCTCTGTTGCACGGTTTGACAAGTGGCAACAGTACATTAATTTCACAGAAGAAAGCTAAATGAAATGGCGGAGAATGTTACATACTTCTCTTCACTTTCTGGCTCAGTTGGGTGGTTAGTGTGACCCGTTGACACTAATGGCTGAAATTCACATTTTTTAAACTCTTCCACGAAGTTTAAAGTCAGCAGGCCAGACCCCCAGTATATTCAGTCACAACACTCGGGTGTAGTTACTATCTTTAGAGTAAGAAGGTGATGCCATCAATGGTTAGAACAGTCCACCTTGCCCGCAGTTAACGAACACGTATCTCTTCTTTCAGAAAACATAAATTTATGACTACATTGTCTACTTGCATTTATTAATTGAATAATATTGTTTCATGTGCATTTTATATCATACAAAATGACATGTCTATGCGGGACAGACGGCCGGGGTAGGTGTTAACCGCACGGACGGCGGCACATACTACAGCCCCAGTCTTAGGCCTTCTCTTCCCAGGGAACCATGTCCTAAATTCGGGATGGGTGCCCGTATGTTTAACTGACAGGACGGACAATAGGCTTCAATGTAAGTTACTTGAAGGTTAACCTAACCTCTCTTTGTCCTTTTATAGAAACCTACAGGGTTGTTTTTCATTTTTTCTCAGGAGAAGGCCCTTTCTTTTTGGTCCTGATGAAGCGTCATTGGATCCTCCCGGACCACTAGACACGAAACATGCTGACCCTAGTGATAATTATTTCGCCCTGACTCATTTGAAGAAAGCGGTTGAGCATTATATCTCATATGGACACTTTCACGTTGTTCTTAATCTTGGTCTAGACCCCAGATTTTTGCTAGTAAATTTCTTAGACATTGAGGTTTAGAACCAATTTTAATCTTCTCTCTCCTGTTGCTTGATGCAAGTCTGCCTAGACACCCTTTCTTGGCGACCTGTACAAAAGTTCTCTGGCAAAGACCCCTCTTATTGGGGAGCCCGTCAGACATTGCAGCACTGGTCTGACGAGGAGCATCTCCCAATGATGAAGCATGACACCCATTTGGGTGTGTGAGGGCTCTTGCTCCTAAACCTTCGGGTTCCCTGTAAATAAATAACCCCCTTGCCTTTTCTGGAACAGTGCACTTTACTTGTTATTGATTATCTGTTGGGAGACAGTGCACTGGACCATAACTCTCCCTGTCCCTCCTTTTGAGATTATGCTTCAGCATAGTCAGAGTCCGTTGAGATGGATTTTGCAATTGAATTGGATATTGCAGGTTAAAACCAAACCGTGTCATTTTTGCCTTATACCTTGTCACAAATACAACATGTGCTGGCAAAAAAAACTCAACCTACACTATGCTTAATATAGTGCATGTAGAGGGGCATGGCCAAGCGGAGCATGGAGTGAGACACTGTTTGCTCTGACTCCGAGCCACTATTGGCCCAAAAGCAAGCATTTGTCCTTATCGCAGCTCCACCTTTGCTCTCACTCAACCATGTCGACTTCTTGAGGTCCCCTATATCCTGGTGATCGCTCCCAGGCCCGAGGAAGCTCAGGGCTCCTAACAAGCCTGACTCTCCCCGTTCTGTGCTGGTCTCAAGGAGCACCACCATCTTGTAGCAGTACTCCCGGCAACGCCACTCCCGCAGCGCTGCACTCAGTTACCTTCTAGCTCCCTGTGAGGAACAGAGCTTCAGGCACACTGGCTGGACCCGGGAGGCCTAGGGCGGCGAAGACGCTTCCCCAGCCTGACTTGGGAGTGACACCGCAGACCCTAGACCGGCCATCTTGCCGCCCCGGAGTGAGGGGCCTGGAGGTACGGTCTTTGCTTAGCTGGGCACTCTAGGTGAGATCGCCTGGCATGACCTGACACCCTTTGCGTCCTCCCCACACAGCAACACCCTATCTCCATTCCGATATATGAAGGCATGGGGCTAAAGTCTCCTGAATGACTGGGACTCTAAATCACTGTGATACTTACCAGTGAGTGCATACAGTTGTACTGGAGTGCCTCGCCATGTGCTTTAGTGGAGCCTACTCTCTGCATGGCCCCAGAGTGACACGTATCTGCCCAGAAATCCCCCTGCTCCTCTTTTACTTATGGAGTGCCCTGCTGACCTGTGACACATTGTGACCTGCACACTGGGGACTAAAGTCGTGGCAACCCAAGGGAAACTCCTCTGACTAGGGACTGTAATAGAAGAATATCAACCTGCACTGTGGCTCTAACTGACCTAGGGGGGACACTACTCATAGCCCTGGCGTACTGGGAAGCAACAACACTGGACTGGTGCATAGTGGAGAGATACCTATCTCAGTTTGCTCCTCCGTCTCCTGTGCTTTGGTGACGTTTGGATTTTGCCCTTCTCAGCTGTTCAATGAGGTATAGGATCTTCCTAGCGGGCGCTGAGATAGTGTGTTGTGCGCAACTGTTGAATAGCGGCAATTTCTGGTCCCTTTATGAGGGAAGCAACTTCCCCTAGCTCACTCACTTCCTAACTGGTGAGATTGACTGCTTTAACTTGTGGTAACTACAACTCCGTGCTGGCTCTCACTGATTGCTAGTCACAGGGATACAGTACCAAGAGACAAAGAACAGCTTGGTAGTGTCCCTGTGGGCCAAAACTGACTCACCTCCCATGACAAAGGGCCTTTCTCTTCTCCACTCCCCAGAAATGTCCGGACCTCCACTAATTGTCCAGGACTAAATGGCTCAATTCTTCAACAATATAAAACAGGAGAGGGGCTCCTTATCAGGGGGCTTCAAAATTTGCCTGCAGGATCTTCAGGGAGACTTAACTGAAGTGGGCACGCAGGTCGATGACCTTGAACACACAATGGACTCTCATACGGAAGACCAGGGAAAGCTCATGCAATGGGTATTGGCCCTGGAAGATCAACAATTAGAGCTGCAGGCTAAGCAAGACAACTTTGAAAACTTCTGTTGTAGAAACAATCTTTGCATTTGCGGTATTCCACAAGGCGCAGAGGGAGATGACATCCTGGCTTTCACTAGAGACTTCATTTAATGCGATTTGGGGAGGAGAGGGAAACCAACCGCTTATCCTAGACCACACGCACTGGGTCTCCTCCAGGGTGGACAGGCCTAATGCAGCCCCTGACATCCTTACCAGGGTACATTTCTTTCAAGACAAGGAGGGAATCTTGAGAGTGGGTCGGAGTAAAGCCAATTTAGTCTTTCATGGGCCACACTATGCACATTTTTCAGGATCTCTCACCAGTGTCCTTCAGGAAACAGAAGGAATTCAAACTGATAACGGACAACCACCGGGAGATGTCTATTACGTATCAATGGTTCCACCCTTTTGGCCTGATATTCCAGCTCAAAGGCAATCATTCGAGGCCCGATGTGCTCTATCTGAAGCCCGATGTGCTTTGTGTCTCCCGGAAGACACCCCAGAGAATGAGTCTCCACGAACACCATAAGAGGAGAAGGATCGGTGGCCCCCAAACTGGACCACTGTGATGACGGAACAGAGATCATCAATCAAAAGCACTACATGAAGCAAAGGATGATATAATCTCTCACCTACTGAATTCCCCAGAGGACTAGCTTCTGTCATCGCCGGCTGCCTTAGCTTGGCACATACTGCCTGGGGTACTGCACTGAGCTATTGTTTATCCCACATGCTCTCTTCCCTTCCTTTTCTTTTGTTTTATTTCTTAACAGGTCCTGTTTGTCTCAGCTCAGAGCCAGCCTTCATAAACTGTTCTGAACTCCCACATACCATTCACAGAGGTGAATTAGAAGCATTATTCTATTGCTTTCCTAATACCTGTGATCCACTACTTTTGGTGCCTTGCCTGGCCCTCCTCCCTAAAAGGGTGTTTCTCCAATAGAGGTGCCCCCTCAGCAGACACTGAAGCTTTCCTCTTCTATCCAATGAAAGAGAGCCTCATCATGTTTGGCCCAGTTGGCCCATTTATTTTTGTTGGGTTTTACCTTGGTCCCCTCGCTGCATCTCTTCAAGGCCTTGGGTAGGTACCTGAGAAGAGGGATGTCATTTATAATAGCCTGATCAGCCCATGAACATGAGACTACACTCTTCCTTTTACTTGGGCAATTGCTAGAGCTTTACCTTGTATAATTCAGACATGAGAACTCTGCCAAAGATGTGACTCCTTTCTCTAAATGTGATGGGACTCAACCCCCCTAATAAGCGAAAACAGATATGGCATTACCTTTTACAACACAACCCTGATATAATCTTTTTACAAGAAACCCACCTCCTTAGGGAAGATTGTCACCACATGTCCCATCCTAGATACCCCTCCCAATACTGGACACACACTGAGATCAAAACTGCGGGGGTTGGCATACTCTATAAGCAGGACTTTGCCTCCTCACTGATTGGTGTGATTATGGGCCCAGAAGGTCACTTCCTGATGGTCATAATAGGATAGGGTTGTACGCCCATAAACAATTTCAATTGCAAGACTTTCAAAGCACAACTCATTCTGGCCTGGGGCGAGATACTCCTGGAAGGTAATTTCATCTCAGTCTGGGACCCAACACAAGACAGAATTTCCACATCATTTCAAGGGTTGGGCGCTATGTCGGTGCACCTAAAAAGAGAAATTACCAATGCAGGCCTAGTCGATGAGTGACGCTATTTACATCCTGATGCCCAGGATTATTCCTTCTATTCACATGTACATCGCACATACTCACGCAGGGATTATGTCTTTGTCACTTACTCCTTTCTGCGCCAATTAGAATCAGCACAGATATCCAACATTTCCATCTCTGACTATGCTCATATTGCACTAACCTCGTCCTCAAGTGTAGGAGATAAGGATGCACCCCTCGGTGTCACCTTCCACCTCATGTTCTGCGAGATCCAGTAGACAGAACCGCTATCCATGATGCAATCGGGGAATTCTTTTAACTAAACACTATACCCACAACCCCTCCCCATATACTCTGGGATGGCTTCAAGGTAACAATCTGTGGGTTCATCTCTTCCATTGCCAAAGCACGTGCCTGTGAAGCCTGTCTCTTTGAGAGCAAGCTGACAGACGACATCAAAAACCTAGAGAGTATAGATAAATTGATGCCCTCCTTGCTCATCAAGCACCAGTTAGTGTTACTGTGGGAACAGCTATGCACACAGAGGGTCAATAAAGCAGAACGCTCCTTCTTAGCACTCAAGCAACAATATTACGATGGGGGTGAAAAAATCAGCACCCTTCTGGCCCGACACTTACAGCACCAATCTACCAGTTCCTACATAGCTAAAATTCCCATGACACATACCGGGTACATCATTAAAGAAACTGAAAAACAAAAGGCATTTCTTAACTATTACTGTGTCCTCTATGCTGAAGGGGGAGGGTGGAGGAGACCCGGAGGCTATCCAGGCCTACATGAGAGATTTTTCATGGACGCCCCTGTCCTTTCAACATGCCCGAGACTTAGAATCTCTCTTTACGATATCTGAACTTAAAAAGGCACTTTGGGGAATGCCAATGGAGATGACGCCGGGCCCGGGTGGCCTTCCATTTACCTTCTACAAGCTCTTCTTCCCTTCTTTGAAGGATCATCTGCTTGCCCTGTACAATACCTTCACCCACCTGACAGGCCTCACACCTATGATGCCAGCGGTGGAGATATAATTTATTTCTAAGCCCAGCAAGGGCCCTGCCTTTTATGCTCCTCTTATAGGCCGATAAAGCTCCTAGATACGGAAGCCAAAATATATACTAAAATGTTGGCCAACTGATTGGAGGCCCTTCTTCCTTATCTGATTGACCCTGACCATGTAGGCTTCATATGTCATCAGCAAGGCTCGGACGATACTAGATGCATGGCGCATCTGATAGGGAAGGTCCATATGCACAGTATCCTTGCCCTTCTCCTCTCACTTGTCGCTGAGAAGGAGTTTGGCAGAGTCAGTTGGACTTTTCTCCATGCTGTCCCTGTCAAGATTTTCCTAGGCCTAACATGATTAGCAAGATTATGGCCTCCTACTCCGCCCCAGCTACCGCAGTCAGGGTAAATGGTCATAACACTTCCCCTACTCCTCTTCGGCCGGGCACTCACCAGGGCTGTCCTCTGTCTCTGCTTTATTTTGCCCTTGGCAGTTCGTCTCCATCAGGCTCCTGATGTCTCTGGCATTCCCTTTAGAGGGAGGGATCATAGGGTCCTCTTATACGCAGATAACTTATTACTGACTGTCAGTGATCCTGAGACAACTCTACCTGCAGTTACCCGAGGGCTCCATGAATTTGAACTAGTCTCCGGATACAAAATCAACATGTTCAATTCACAGGCCCTTAACCTCACTATTCCAGTACAGCATCTCTCGGTCTTGTAGAGCCTGTCCCCATTTCAATGGGACTCAAAGCCTATCCGTTACCTGGGGATCATTATCATCAACTCCCTACAGACGTGGACGCGTGCCAACTGGCCTCACTATCGTACGTCCATCTCAGAAGACCTTAATAGGTGGGAACCGTTTCACATTTCCTGGTTAGGGCGGATTAATGTGATTAGAATGAACATTCTATTCCACATACTTTATTTGTTATAGGCCCTTCCGACCACTATTCCAGTCAAGGACATTCGCAGATTACAGAAGGATATATGTGCCTTCATCTGGAAGGGAAAACAACCCTGTATATCTAATAGCATACTCATGCTTCCTAGAAGCTGAGGCGGCCTTGCTTTCCCCAATCTACTTGATTATTACCGGGCGGCGCATCTACAATACATCTCTGAATGGGTGGTCAGAGAGACTGAAAAACACTGGCTATACATGACAGGCAGTGGCCTGCTGGCCCCTTTCGGACTTGTCTTGGCTGGCCAAGCCCCACCGCCCTTGTAGCGCATACCTGGCAATGCCCACTAGAACAGTGCTTGAAGTCTGGGATAGGACTGTGATCGCCTTCGGCCTTACCTCATTTTGCTTGCCAAATACCCCCCTTATGCGCAACCTGGAGTTCACCCTGGAGCTACCCCCAAGATCACTGGCCGGCGTGAGGAAAGGGAGAGTGTAGGACACTGAAAGATTTATTCTAGGGCTCTCAAATTAAATCATTCGAAGAATGTATGATAATGATAAGCTTAGACTTCAATACCCTCAACTTCGACACTGGGCACTCCATCCTTCCAATGTGGAAGGAGCAACCCGTTCACTGACACCTTTTGAGTCATTGGACTGGAGCTATGAGGGCACCAAGGGGTTGGTCTCTAAGATCTACAGTATTCTTCAATAGTCCCACTTGAAAATATCCATACTTGTCAAAGTGGGAGACTGAAGCTGGCACAGAAATCACGCAGAAGCAGTAGGATACATTGTGGCGAGAGATCCCAATAATTCACTGCAGCATACTACACAAGGAATCCGCCTACAAGGTGATGTTGCAGTGGTGCTATACCCTGTTTCATCTTCATTCCATGTTCCCAAGAAATTCCTCTTCCTTTGGCAGCCCCTCTTGGATTATTTCTCGTGGCTAGAGCACCTCTGCTTTCAGCCTCCCAAGCTTTGTGCTCCGCAACTACTTGATTAAAATATCAGTGCCATCACACCTCTCCATATGCTTCCTCCTGCCTCTCTTTTGGTATTAGAGGCCCTCATAGTCACCTCATGAGCCTTTACAGCGCATTTCTGTTCTCCTCAGGGTCTGAACTCATGCAAACGCCTAGGCCACAGATGTCCCAACGTCGATCGCCATACCCCTATCCTTGGCTTTAGTCACAGTGAGTTACCTCACTCCTCCCCTGGTTATTTATTAGATTGTTAGTGTTCTCCACCCTCCTCTGGGCCGCATTGAGAGGGGGCAACAAATCTGGAGAACCGGGCATAATATGCTCTCACGTCTCTTTTCAGCCATGGGCCTCTTAAATGACTGCGTCCTTATGTCAATGCCCCCATTCTTAAACACACTTCACGGGGTGAAATCACATTTCTCCACACAACATCAAGTGTTTGATAATGGCAAAAAGGCACATGAGTTTTGTCCAGTGGCCCACTGGGCTCGGCTCAAAGTTTGCATTGATTTTATGATTGTACTTGTAACTAACCCTCATTCTTCCATACTGCACCCTGTACATGTGGATTGTTTAGCCACATGCTGTCATGGATTTTGATTATATCTGTAACTGTAAAATGTTTATATATTATTTGAAAATACAATAAACAGATACTGTGCAAAACAAAAATATAGATCATTTAGAGAAACTACCTTTCACAATAGCAGCAATGCCTTTTGATACGTTTTACTCATTCATAGTTTCTTTTCCTTACCAATTTCTAGGTTTCATCCCATATCACATCTAAAGCATTTTTAAGTAAGCAGATAGGAGCAGATGGGTGGAAATATTTTACATGAAGGTTGGTTCCTTCCCTTCGATTACAGATGTATGACTAGGGACAAAGAGGTTTTCTATTAGTGGAAACAAATGTGGAATTTCTTTGGGACATTCATTAATCTCTAAAGAGACAACACTTCATTGAGCCTGTAGTGCATCCACGGCTAACTTAACGTGTTATTTGAAGGGGTACCTGTATCCTTAAGTCAGTACTTCTGTTACTTTCTAATGGATGTTACTTGATTTTGAATGGCCAGGGTTGCTGTGGAATGGAACCAGGTGTCCCCTATGTAGTAACTGTTTCCAAGGTTGTGACTTGCTGTATCAATATTGGCTATCCTCCTGCACACACGACTGGGCAATTTACCTTTTGGTCAACATCCCTATTTCTAAAATTCACTTTTATAAGTTAAGCTGAATGTGAGCCTTGTTATTTCAAAAAGATATATCACCAACATCTTCCTGAGAAACTATTGATCTCCAAGTTATCTTCCTCAGAAGTGCAATTGCTTTTGCGCACTAGCTTGCCACAGCATTCTGGTGAGCTTGTGCACTATATTTTTAAAGCTTCTAACACTGTGGAGTGGCACGTTTTTTTAAAGTGATTGGGTCTGGATTTGTCTCTACATTCCATACTTTACCTGGAGTGATTTAGACTTTTTTAAATTCCTTGGTTTCAAGCATTTTTGAGGCATTCTGCTTGGTTTATTCCTGTTGATCTCTATTTTGGTTCTATTTTTGTTGCTTCATAATGGATGTTCCAGAACAAGGCCAATTAGTGATGGAATTGTCACACGTCCTTCGGTGTCAGTACCGTATAATCCAATACTTTGGAGTGTCCTTGTTACTTGAACTGAACAAGAACTGGTCAGTGTCTTTCTGGCCCGTGTGGTTTGTGAGTGTACAGCCTGTGTTCCCATTGTCTGTGGTGCTCTTTCGAGTGTGCACTAGACTTATCCCTTGCTATTCAATATTACCAGACTGCGGCTATGAATCTGCCTATGCATCCTTTGCAGGTGCACCAACAGTGTTGTCCTAGGTTGCATCAGTTGCTTCAGGATGCCCATTATGAGTAGCCTTTGCCACTTTGGATGGATGCTTCCACTCCAAGTTCTATGACATCTGGCTCCGCTTCTGAGGCTGCATTCCTGGCACCAAAGCCATCAGCTTCTGCTGAAAGGGCTGGTACTGACCTTGATCGTTCCTTGGAACATCCTTTTCAGGCCAATGTGGATCTGTTGTTTGCAGATGCAGGTTCCTTGTGGACCCCAGTTAGTGTATGGACATGGTAAACGTTTCAGGCAATGGCGTCCTGCACGTCCGGTGGATCCAAAACTCTTTAATTTGATTCCTTTAAAAAAAAATTGTTTTATTAATTGTTTGATAGCTTTTGTGATTTTTAATTTGGCATTTTTATGGCTTTCAGCATCTGCATAGATCATTAAAGTATTTTATTAAGTAATGGTTGATTTTTTATATATTTTTTGTGTTACTATATTCTTTTTTAGTCGTTTACTTTCAAACCAAGGGGAGAGTGTTGTAAGTCTTCCGCTTAGTTTCTATTTTAGACTTCAGTTCTAGCTTGACATCTTTTTCTGAAGGTGACTTTTTGCATATATTTCACTAACACGAGAATGTGCTACATACGCATTTATTCTTGGTAGGATTTGTCACCCTGTATTCTGCACGTTTAGTCCAGGGTTGTACAATCAGAAAGCAATTCCCTTGTTTTATTTTTCTATGCTCTGTAGGAGACCACCCGTTTATGCTAGATAAACCAAAGTAGCTGTTCTGCACCTCTGTCACAGTATGATAAGGGCAGTGTTTTATTATATGAACAGTGTCCATGCTACACTAGGCAAGAGGAGCACTTCATTCTGGGACTATCATGGAACTGCTGTGAACTGTGTCTGAGATGCAGCCCTGCTCACCCAACCTTCATCCTGTGAAGAAAGATAGTCTGTATACTTAGAACGGCTTACTGACACATAGGACCAATGTATGGGGGTAGAAGTATCCCAATTGATCTGGAAGAGGGTACTCCCGCTATGCTCTCTTTAGTATAAGTGCTGGAGACAGATAGGAGTAAGGTAACATTAGTAAAAACTAATAAGGTTGAATCATTTGTATTTTTCACCATTCTTGTAATGCTGATTACAGTAATGTGTCTCATCTGGTTAATATTCACAATACAACAGTTCAATAAATGTTTTGAAAATACATTTTCATATCTTTCTTGTGTATACAATGTGAATACAAAAGCAACAAATGAAAGGGTAAGATTTATTTCCACAAGTTCCTTGGGCATCAGATTGATCATGTTTGAGGTTACCAATAACATCTGTTACCCTGGTAAGGTTAGGAGTTTGGATGTGGTACTGTGACCTAGCCAAAAGAAACCAACATTTACAGATGAAATATGTAGATTTAGGACATGGTTCACAAAAGTAAATGCACACTTTTGTGTAAGTTTACAATTGATTGCTACTCACAGAGGGATTTATAAGTAGTATTCTTATGAGTGCGGAGTCTCCACACATAAAAGGTTAGGTATACTATATGTCAACAAGACCTTCACAATATAGAGACTGAGGACCTGATTCACAAAGGTAAACATAGACTGTTGTGCAAGTTTACAATTGATTGCTATTCACAAAGGAATTTATGAGTAGTATTTTTACGAGTGTGGAGTCTCCACGTAAAAAAATATAGGTCATAGAGGCATGTGGAAAATAGAAGTTCTCATCCGCCAGCCTTAAGCTCAGGTCCATTAATTCAATTTGCCTCCTAAAGCGGTATATGCATGGTTTGTGGGTTATTGTGGCCGATATCTTCCCAGCAGAGCCAGATGGGCCTACGTGTCAACCTTCAACAAATCATTTAGGATTGTCAACATGCAACAAAATATGGAATTAGTTCATGCCTCAAAACTATGACAGTCTAGGTAGGGCAGTTGGAATCAGCGTGGTGCTTCTGCTCTGCTCTTTCTATAGGATTCTTCTGCCCCAATCCATTCTATAAGATTCTTGACTGATGTCCAACCATCACTCATCGACATGCCCTTTGATAACACCATCTCGTTGGAGATAAGGCGGACTCTTGTTTGGAACATTTCAAAGAAAGCAAAGCAATAGCACGCTTCCTCTGTTTATCACCTCTCCCATGGCAGTTTCCCCAGCAATATCTCCCCTATTGAGGTTTTGGAAGGTGTATTTAGCAGAGGTCACGTCAAACCTTTCCTCAGCATCATCAGACCTCCCGAGCCTTTTGAGGCAAAGGTTTGGGATCCGGCCGACAGGATCCAGGGCACAAGGGTCAAAAAATTAAACATTTACCACCACCCCCGCTGCCGCAAAACCCCTTTAGTTTGCCCTCCGTGACACACTGTCACCAGGTTGGAGTCGAATAAGTTCTTACCTCCACAGGTAACAAAGCATCACATCAAACAGATGGATGCACCAAATTCTACATGTCTCCTCCCTACCCTTCCTTTCTACCCTTTCAAACTTGCCACCTACACCACAATGGCTGATGGAGGATCACTTGTCCATTCTCCAACAAGAAGTTCAAGCTTTCTTGGAGAATTGAGCAGTAGAGAGGGTGTCAGCTACCGAAGTCTGGACTCATTGCTACTCCCGTTGATGTCTGGTGCCAAAGACAAGCTCAGCCAGCATTGCCTAGCAGATCATAAATGGCAGCTACACACAGAAATGGTACAGGGAATCTTTGACCCAATAAAGAGAGCCCTAACTTGAACTTTTTGCTATCGCTAAGAACATGTAGTATCTAAATTTTGCTAATTTCAGTTCCCAAGGAAGTTTTCACTTGATGCCTTTTGGTTGGACTGGAGCTCAAGACCTCTGTGAACCTTCCTGCCTATACCTCTCCTGCATTAGGTTCTGAGAAAGATCAGGAACAAACAGGCCCAAGTCATCCTAGTAATCTGTTAGGACTCGCACTCACACACACACATGCTTCTTGCTGCTCCCTCACAAAATAAATCAGCATGTATGAAAAAAGATGAAACATGTCATGAATGTGTTTACAGCACAGCACTTCCCTGTAACTTGTAAGGAAAACAATGTTCCGTCTGATGACCGAATATTACATTGCATGTTTGTTTATATTGATAAATGCAAGTGTTGTCCCATTTGTGAACTGTGTGCAAAGCAGTTTATGGAGACATCGAATTCCTTCATATAAATCATCAGAAGTGTTTGATGACTCATCACCAGCATGTGTCTGATGACTCAACACCAGCACAGCATCCACACCCCTCATGTTTGATGACTCATCACCAGCATGTTTCAGATGACTCATCACCAGTCTATAAATAGAACTGCCAAGGTATTTTCTGTGCTTGGCTTCGAGTCTTCCTTCGCTTGCAGGTGTTCCCGGTTCAGCTGGAGTTCTGTGATTCTTTCAGGAGTCGTCTTTTCAGTGCGAGGCTTCATCAGAGCTTCCCCCTCTGGAGCAGATTACTTTCGCAGCGACTGGAGAATTTACGAGTAGTATTCCATGTTCCTCAAATGATCGAAACATTCCAGGAGAAGTCGGTTTGTGAGTAATTCTCTTGTCTCCCTGTTTTCAACCTTCTTGAGGTTAGTGACCTTTTGGTGCATTATGAAAGACATTCGTTGATGCTGAGAAACCCATGATACAAGACTACTTTCCAAAGAAAGGTTGAGAAGTATTTTTAAAAGCAGCTTTGAAGTTAAGTGTTGTGAACTCCTGAAAGCATCACTCGATATCTATGTGAACGTAAACATTTATTCTGATTGTTTTGGAGCAAGTCTATTGTGTGAAAACGAATAACAGAAGACAAATTTATAAGTTTGATTTTATAACAATTTTGTTGTTACAGAAGCGTGATTAATAGTTGAGCAATCGAACACTAATAATTATTATGACTTTGCTGTAAGACTCGATGATTGCCCAATCGAATAATAATAATTATTGTTATTTTGCTGAAAGACTCTGTGATATTAGTAGTTATTTTGTTTTTGATTTGTTTTTGATCTTGGAATTCCTGCACCAAGCCCTGCGGCAAACTTCTTAGAACAACAGTGACACTGCCTTGTGAACTAGTGTTTTGTTTCTCTTCCCTTCCCATATCCCTATTTCCTATACCTTTCCCCTGGAAGCTATTCGCTTGTTCCCTGTTCATTTCAGATACGAGAGAATGGGGTTTAGGGATGAGGGTTTTATTCTCTTCGCTCCAGCAGAACCTAGAGTTCAGGTGAGTGGACATAGTCTTGTCATGATCCTAGTGACTCCTACTTGGGCCACAAGAGTATGATACCCAGAACTTCTGTCCATGAGCATCTGTCCTCTGATTCGACTGCCTCTTCAGGAGGACCTATTGTTGCAACAGCAGGGTTGAGTTCTGCACCCTAACCTACACAACTTTCACATCCATGATTGAACAGCGGCGCTTGATGGCCTCCCATCTGAATTGGTGAATGTGATTTTGGCAGCAAGGCATCTCTCTACTAAGACCATCCATGCAAGAATCTGAGAGCAGTTTGTTGCTTGATGTTCTTCCCAGCATATCCAACCATTACAGTCCCTTTTGTCGGATGTTCTCCTTGTTTTCCTTTGTCTAGCATAGCAAGTCCTTGCTGTGGAAACAGTTAAGTGATTTGTCAGCCTTATCAGCTTTTCTACTTTTACCTGATCAGGCATCTCTGTTTAACTCATCTATTTTGATGCATTTTTAAGTTAAAATATATTTTATTGGCATTTAACTTCATCCACATGACAGCAGTTGGTGAATAAAAGCAAACGTTTTCCCGAACTCATATGTCCGTCCTTCTGCAGTGTCACCCCCACTCCCTTTCCTCCCGCCTCGCTCCATGGTTCCCATCACTGCCCTCTTTGGCCCTCCCTCCCCGATCCTTCAGATTAGTCAAGTATGGTGTAGGATATCTCACTGTGTTTTGGTAAGACCATGGAATAAAAATCATCATGTTTTGAATCACTAAAATCTTTAGTGCCTTGAGTTGCTTGGGACAGAAGAGTTCTTTGTAGTCTTTGCTGAAGAAGTCGAGAAGCTGGCTCCATTTTATGTAAAGTCTTTGTCTTCACCACAAGCCGCTTTTGACAACTTTTCCATTCCCAAAACCCACAACAGCTTTTCAATCCATTTATGCTCTGGGGGCTATCTGCTGGTCCCATAATGAAAAGATTGTTTGCTTAGCAGCCAGCAAAAGGTGGGATATGAGCTGTCTTTTATATTACATGTAAGGGCTAGATATCTGTGGATGAGTGATCCACTACTACCACTTTGAAATATCTGTCTGGTGATCTGCTCTATGAGTGTCAACACTGAGGACCAGAAGGGTTGCAGTCCAGGACAGGACCAAAGTATGTTTTTCAAGTACCTGTCCTCCCCACGCCAGCAATGAGGGCTTCCTCCTCTCCTCATTCTTGCCGAACATGTCAGAATCTAATGCCACCGGTATAGGATTTTAAGCATTGCTTCCTTACCACCAGCATTTGAAGCCAAGTTGTTGGTTCAGTGTAAAATGTTTTCCCATTGCACCTGATCAAGTGTAATTTCCAACTCTTTTTTCCTAGGACCGTTGAAATACAAATTTCTGTCCTTCACGTCTTTTATTCTGTTACACATTTTTATTGGTACCATGTTTGTTTCCCGTGAAAGTTAATAAATATTTCTCAAAAGGGGTTTGGGTTTGGTAGCTGCCTGATTCTAGTATTTTGAAACCAGTGACATAATTGCAGGTAGGAGAAGCGTTCTGCTTTTGGAAGTGTGGTCTCCCTTTATTTGTTCAAGTTATTTATTGGAATTAAAATCAAACATATCTCTGTACGTTGATGGGAAAGACGTTAACCTGTGCCTGACTTCTGTCATGTCCTAAACTTCTAAGGTGACCCTTATGACTGGGGATTTGTTGAGTGTGTTGGTGTGCTGTGTTCTGTGCTGCCAGAGAACTTCCTAATGTGGCACTGCAACAACTGTATGATCAATCATGCACCAACCTTTTCCTGTCTCCCTTCGGCTATAATTAATCATGAGTTGCAGGTGAGCTGAAGCATAATAGTGGGATGCATTGGGGATTCTCAACCCACCCAGCTGTGGTTGCAGTGAGCATTGGCACCTAGAAATCCACTCTGCGTTATCCTGCCAGATGTATAAGTGGCATGATGATTGCAGGTTGTTGGGATGTGTTGCGGACCATTGTTTGGAAAATATAGAGAAACCTAGGCAGTATCGACATCGTTTATGCCGTCGTTCTGCTTAGGAGTGAGAGTGTCTTATGGTTCCAGCTAATTAATTCACCCTTCACCCCTCTTTTGAAGGTTTTAAGATGTATTCCTTTGGTTTTGGTCAAGGTGGGATCAAGAGCTAGTCTGAGACTGTTGATATTGGAGACCACCCAGCGCAGCACTGAGATTCTGACATTTTTTCGAGCCGAAATGTTGACGATCTCTGACATAGTGACATTGATTTTAAGCCTTCAGATCTTTCTGTATACTTTGGGTTCTACCGGGACACAGGGGAAGGAGTGAGGGGATCTATTACTGACAGCAGGATGTCTTCTGCAAACATATGTAATATTACTTCTTATTTGACAACAGTAATCTCTTTGATTTGGTGGTTGGCGAGAGTGTAGTGACCAAAGGGTTCTAGTATTTGGGCAAAGAGGAGGGTGACAAGGGCACTCCTGTTTCAGACCCCTATTTATGTTCATCCACAGAGAATGGAGCCCATTAATCCTAATCCTGGCTCTGAGCCACAGTATCACACTAATAGCTAGTTCAGAAAGCTGGCCCCCAATTCCCACAGCCTGCAGTGTGTCCATCATAAAGTCCCAATCAGCTCTGTTGAACACTTTTTCAGCATCCAGAGAGGCTAGGTGGATTGTTCAGTTCCAGCAGTGCTTATGTCCCGGAGGCGAAGGGCCTTTTTTATCATCTCCTGCCTGATGCTAGTCAATAAAAACCCCAAAACTTTTGCATCAACATTGAGAAGGGAGAATAGTAGGAATGGGCCACATCCAGTAGGTTCTTTGCTGGCTTAAGAATAAGGAAGATATGGGACTCAGTCATTGTGGGGGTCTCTCCTGGGCCATTTCCTGGTACACCTTATGGAGCAGTGGGAGATGCACAGGGGCAATACATACATAAAAAAACTTCTGTAAATCTCTCTGGTATCCTTAATTAATCAAACCATTCAACAACTGAATTAATTCACAATGCAGGTCTTCTTCGTATAGCGTTCATTATTTATATTCATACTTTCATTGTATCATTATACAGTATAGGTGCAGAACATGAGATTGTTTCTCAGTGACAATAGTGCATACGCAGCAGAGTGTGAAGGTGCACAAAAAGTGACTATATACAATGAATAACAACTGCTTCTTTTTGTAATCCCTGGTCTTTACATCAGTTTTAGTGGATCCTGGTACACTTCACAGTCGTTCCTAATACGGAGTCAAAACTATCGACCACGATATTTTGTTGTCGATGTTTTGACCCAAACGGCATTTAGAGGGTCTCATCAGGACAAGTCCTCTAAATATTGTAATCGCTTACAAGAGAAAATAAGAGGCCATGGTGAGCAAAGGATTACCTATTCTGTGTGTACATGTGTTATTACACATATTATTACTCTCCACACAACAGTACTGTCTAATCAAGCCAATTATTTCAGTGCCTACCTACTCTCTGTAGTTGAAACATTACAACTGGTGAACTACCTGGAATTGTTAGGATGCAATATATGCGCATGATAGATTGGTAATTTTATTTCCATGTTCTGGATGATATCCTATTGAATATCTTGACAGTTACACTAGGGTTCTTTCTGCATGCTACGTCGAGGCTAGTCATGGGCATCTGGATTTTTTTGTATCATTTTGCATGTTTTTTTCACAGATATGTGATGTACTAGCAGATCGAGGTTGGTGAGCATGAGAAACGCTGCCACTAGTCACACCATGTTTAAGGACATGGACAGATATCATTGAGTCGCTCAACAGATACACTGTCCTTGGCACTTTCTAGGTGACATAGATAAAGTGTTCAAGCCCAGGTTGGTCTAATGTATTGTATTCTTTTTATATTTCGCAGTTTGAACCCTTGAGGGAAACTCTTAGATTTATTAAACATAGTTGTATGGTAAGTAAATAATCTGTGTAATAATACACCTACACACAGAATAGATAGTCCTTTGCTTACTTTCTCGCAATATTCAGACTGCTTGTCCTGATGAGACCCTCTAAACGCCTTTGTAGTCAAACGATGATAATACATTGGGCTGGTTGCCCACCCTGAATAGCTTTCAACTAATGTCAGTGGTCTGTGTATAAGGGGGTGCTGGGTATGGGAGACGTCAAGCTTTTTTACTGGGAAAGCCATTTAATAGTGATCAATGAATGGTCGTCTCGGGGATGGGATGGGGGTGATTGATGGTGCCAGGGTCCCTACTCACCTCCCTCTCGGCCCTGACGACTATGGTAATTTAGACTTGGCATGCAGCTCCCTGCTTCACCAAATGGGATGGGTGACTTACCCAACTGACCCCACTGTGGGTGGGTATAGGCTGCATCACACTGCCCACCTTGAAGGTTTCAGGCACTGGGACAGAATTGGGATTTCCAAATTGGAGGAGATGTGGGACCGGGATCACCTACACTCATTCCAGAGCCTACAATGCCATTTTTCATTATCCTTTAAACAATTTAATAGATTTCTGCAACTTCGTCACGCCCTAACATATCACATACAAATCCCAATTGAACTACCGTAGTACAATCCTCTCGAGGCTAAACTGCTGATTGGACAGCTTGGCAGGAGTGTGGTGTCATCCATGTATGGCACAATTGTTAATAATGCCCCAAAGTCCTTGGTATCTCAGCAGAGTTGGGTGGGGTGGTTAGGCCTATTAGAGTACGCGGACTGGTGAGACTGATTCAGCTGTTCTATCTTTATGCTGCACACCTTCCACCCAGGCACTTATGGAATGCTGGGAGGCTTTCCCAACTGACCTGCTTTTACTGCTCCTTTAAATCGAAGTAATCGCAGCATCCTGCCCTGGTGGAGTGGCGAAGGGAGATAGACTGGTGTGGCAAAATAGAACAACCTGTATATGATGCCAGGGGTGCCCAGAGAAGCACGCCAAGATCTACACCAGTGGTGGTCATGATATGGTGTGGGGAATGTGTTGTGATGGGCTGTGGAACTGGGGTTCATGAGTGGAATGTGTATTGGATGCTGCCGTGTTGCACTCACGAGGGACTGTAATTTTTGATTGTTGCCAAGAATACAGTAAAACTGGTTTAGTAAAACATCAACAATTAAATTGCTTGGTCCATAGTTTTGATTGTGTATTAGGAATAACTGTGAGTGTGAAAGGATTCAATAGGACTGGATATGACAGGAATTACAATACAGAACTGTTGTTTTTAATTGAATATAGTCACTTTTTTGCACCTTCACACACGGCGTCATCTGCACTATGGTTCCTCAAACAAATCTCATATTCTCAACCTACATGGTTATGCAATGAAAGTATGAATATAAATAGCAAACATTGTATAAAAAAAAGGCTTGTGTTGTGTGTTAATTATGGTTATTAAATAGTTAGATTAATTCAGTATGCTGCTAATGTATAGATCATGGTCTCAAGTTCTGGAAAGAGCCCCACAGGGCCATTGTTTAGTGAGAAATAAATAAACTCAGGTCCTGGTGGTCATATTGAATTGATCTTGTTGTATAATGTACATGTAAAGCTATCTGGGGCCTAGGCTCTAGAGGGCACAATTCAGATGTAGCATGATGATTTCTTCTTTTGTTATGTGTTCTTCTAGATTATCGTTGTCTTAGGGTAGCTCCTATCATCACATCATCACTTTGTTATGACGCACAGGAGGTCGCTGCAAGTTGGCGTCCTCCTGTGCATTGTAACAAAGTAACTGAAGGTTGTACGAAGCAAAATCATGGCGTTATTTAACACCCTGATAGCCTTATTTTGAAACCAGTCAAATCATTTGTTCCTAAAACTGTTGTGTGACACATGTGATACCGACATAGAGAAATTTTCAGTCCTGATGATGACCCGTTATTGATTCATGTCTTTGTAAAGGGTTGAAACGTCAACATAATTTGATGTGGATTAATATAAAAATACAAGGTGACTTTAAGACACCTGGTATTAAGGAGTTTTCTTGAAGTTCACTGTATTTCCTTTTTAGCCACACTTTGGCACTTTAAATAAGACATTAATCACTTTCACTGCGCCGTCAGTATAGGAGCACCTAAAAATTGAAATTTATCTTAATTGGTAAATATGTTCTAAATGCCAAAAAGATAGAAACAAAAATATGAATTAATTAAAAGATACCATATTGAAATAAAACGGTTCTTTTTTTCTGAAAAATAATTTAGATTTGCCGTGGAAGTCAAGGCATATACTTCCTCCGTGGGGCCAGTTTTTGTTTGTCATTCACTTACCCAGGTCTAAGGGTTACTGGGTTTTGCCTCATTTTGTTAAACAATGAGATTAATTAGAGCATTCCTTCTGTCGCTTTGTTTTTTGTTGCAGTAGACACTCTAAGTGTGAAGAGTATGCCCAGACGTGGATCCAGTGCTCAAGCAATACCTCACTGATGAGGCCTAAGAAGGACAAAGTTGGTCTGGGGGTACTTGTGTTCCCATCTGGAGAAGGCTGGGTCTGACAGTTCGAGCTGGACTGGATCAGAGCAAAGACTAATTTGTGTTTGGTGGTCTTTTTATAGTGTGACATAGTGGATAAAAACAATGGTCTGGAATGTGGCCCAGAGCGATCACAAGTGTCTGAGATTAATTCAATTAATCCTTCCATTACTTTGTTGCTTATTCTACAAGAACAGCATGTCATCATTCCTGCACGAATGTTTTAACCATACAAATCAGGTTGTAATTGTGATAGATAACACTCAATTTCAATGCACTCCAACAGAAGCCATTCTTATGGATCGGAAAAAAAGCCTTTCAGTGTGAGTTCTCAAACATCTAGTTCTTGTTAGGTTTTATATTGCATCATCTTTCACTACTTGGATTTAAACTCTTTCTAAATCATAAGCTGCTGCCTTTACAAACTCAGTTCCATTGAGGACATTTCCCATTGGGCATGGGATATAACATGGGCCTTTTGTCTCAAGTCCTTTCTTCAGTACACATGCATATTCGTTTGTGTAATAAAATCCAGATCCCATGGTTTTCAGTACTACAGAAGAAAGAAAAGTGAAAATATTGTTTTTGTTTCTATTGATGTAGTACAGGCATCTTCAACCAGTTGATCGCAAGATACCAGTAGCTCCCACACCCATTCAGAGTAGCTCACAGCCTGGAGTTCATTTTTAAACAAGCAAATGGTCACGTTTTTCCTTTTAAAGTTAAGGGAAGGCTGTATTTTACATTGTTATTATCAGGCTGCGGATAGCAGGGCCCAATCAGAAGCAATACTGGACCCATTGTGAGGCACAGAGGTGAAGAATTGAAGCACTAAGGTATTTAACTCTCAAATAAAAGTTCTTGTCAACTGATTATTGGAGGTGAGAACAAAATTATGTTTCTCAATGCTTTTAAATCATAGAAAAATAATATTTAAAATGTACCTTATGATTAAGTTAGCTTTTTATTTTAGTTTTCTCAATTTTTTTCCAACGTTTTGCATTTACAAACAGCAGGCCTCTTGCTCCCAGTGGCCAGTAGAACACCGTGCCAGATGTATAACTGAAAAATAAAGTCATTTTTAAATGGGAGAAATTTAAAATGCAGATAAATGGTCCACTTTGTGAACATTTTTGCACTTTAAATTCCTCCCATTTAAAAAAATGGCTTTGTGTTTGTGTCATAGATGTAACAGTGCCACATATGGTGAAAGGTATGTCCTGTACACATGCTTTCAGTTACCCATACACATATATCCCATTCTGAAGCACACATGTTCATAAATCCCCAAAGACCAATCTCTCACTGACACTTGGCAGCCGTGTCATAGTGCCCCTAGTCAAACTATTTTTTCCAAACCATAGTATCTGTCTCTATGGACATTAGGCTTAAAGTCAAGAAAGCTGAGCACGGGGTGTCTGGTAGTAATGCAATAGTGGTTTATATGTTGGTAGCTCACAATGATTTTCACTGACCAGAAGTAGGAGACTCCTGATGTAGCATTTATACTTTCAGTCTAGCTGAAGGCACTTTGGAGAGTACTTACAAAAGTGTTCAGTCATGCTTCTGGCTATATATGGTGTAATGTACCCGTAGCATTCACTGTAAGCATACTCCAGTACACAAGGAAGTTCTGTTACTATGAAGAAAAGCAAGATCACAAACCATTCTCCTTTATAAGGTCATATAATGTATGGTAGTAGCATTCCATTCTGTATAATTTGTGGTCACTCACACATATGCTTTGCCATAATCCTTTTTTAAATGCTTTGGGTCAGATGGCAAAAGATTTTTACCGGCGCAATTACATCCTTGGTGGTATGTAAGGCACTGCTTAGTGCAAAAAAATGTTAACATAGTAGTATGAAAGCACGTTTTTGAAGGTGGTAAAGTATGTTGTATTTCTTTGTGGCACATTGTTATGCTGCTGTAAAAGTGAGCTACTGTCATACTATGGTGTATTTGTTGTTTTACTATATCCTATTGTCTCATTGTTCTGCTTACGTTTGTTGAAATGATATTGTTTTGTATTTTTGTGTTGCATTGTGCTGTTGTGTTTTGGGTTAAGTTGCTATGTCGAGTGGGTGGGCTGTTGCTTTGTCCTATCGTGTATCATTTAGCACCTTTGGTGATGTTCTGTTTTTTGCTCAGTGGTGCTTTTGTGCCACATTATTGCATTGTGCTGTTACTGAGTTATACTGTGGGTGTTGTGTGTGATTGTGCTGTTGTGATCAGCTTTTTTATGTTGTGTTGTAATATGCTTTCTGTAAAAAGCAGCACATTCCTTTAAAATTTCAATGAGAAACATCCATTTACCGCTTTCTAGGTTTCCCACATACCATTGCCCCGTCTCTTCCCTTAAGACACCAGTCAGCCCAAAGCGGTGCCAGAGACCATGCCTTAAAGAAGCTCTTTCAGAGCTCGCTTTATTTTTATCTGGCCCTTGGTCTCTTGCTCCTCCGTATGGAAGGCTTTCTCTACTGTAAAAATGAAGACCACCTTACAGTGTGGATTTTGTTACACCACAAAAATACACATGTACATATGAGTCTATTTTTTGGGATAACATGTTTATTGCTTTCATCACAATGAAATATCGGAAGTACATGAACTAGACAGCAGAACTGCTGGCTACATAGCGTATGGTGAGAAACAGCAGTAAAATGGGAAACTTATCGGCTGTATAAACTTTATATACTCTTTTAGAGTGGTTGTAACGTTACATGTATGCACGGTGCTGAATGGTAGCCACCTCATTAGTGTAACCTGACCATGATTCATCAGTTATCAAAGTAACAGAATGAGTTTAGGCGTCTGTGAAACTCTGGAACAAATACTGGCAAAAGGCACTCATCACATCATATGTAGATGCCAGAAACGTGAAGGTCTAAGGGTTAGCAGATATCACATTGGATGCAGACACCAGGCAGCTGATTAATGCATTGTGTGTATGTTTTCTAAAGCTGAAACAGACATGTATTTGGTACTATAATGCCAATATGTGATACACACAAAGAACAGTGATCCCAAACACCTACTGCAAGAAACACCTGCACGTGTGGAGAAAAAGGGCTGTCGTTAGACCCAGAATGCATTATCCAAAGTGTGTGCCCCACCCCGGGCAGCGTGTCTTTCATTCCGTGATACCGGGGAATCTGTCCCGCCTGCCGGTATTTGGCACCGAGGTGGTAAGACGTTTGAATGGTCTGCAAAATGGAAGCTAGGAGAAACCCACGAGCAGTCGCTCCCTTGTGGAGCATTTGCAGATTGCAAGGCTGGACATTTAAACCTTTGAATTTCACAAATCCTGTCTGTGCTATCTTAAAGGGTGTCCTGTCCTTTGTAGCTGGAGCCACTGGATATACAGGGTAATGTAAAACCATTTGGGATGCATAGCTCTTTAAATACACCTGTGTCTATCTCTCTAAACTAAATGCCAAATAATAGTTAACTTCTTGAATAATTGGGACACTAACTCACAGTGTTGTGTTTATGTTCCACTAGTGAACTCTAAGGTAGAGGGTGGCTGTGAACTCCTTGCTTTTCTTAACCATTTCAAATACAACTCTGGGAGACCATACCTGGAAATGGTGCAGTTCATGTAGTTTAACAATGTCGCTATTGGGTTTAAGAAAGCCAAAAAAGTTAAAGTTCTTTATTGAATATACAGAGTGGCCTATGTGCAGACATTCTTTTGATTTCTCCTTATTGTTACAAAAACTGTACATTACAAACAGTATAGAAACAAACCTAAAAGAATTTTCCGCACACCCTGGCTATGTATCTCTATTTGCAATCAAATTTACAGATATAAAAAGAAAGCACGGCCTACTCCCTCATAGTGCACAGTTGATGTGAAGCTACGTTGAGTCCCCTGTTGGTGGTAAGTGCGTGTCCCTAGTTTTCGTCGGCGCAGAGGATGAGGGCCAGCTCTGTTCTGTACAGCTTTCCTCCGTCGGACAGGGCCATAATGCTCTTCTTGTATGTAGGGATGCTGTTGCTGTCTAAGTCCTATTAACAGAACAGATAATTCTTGATAATCCATTTAAATTCTACAAATCAAAGTGTACTTTGCATATGTACAGGAAGCTAGTTAACAGTAAAGGACCCTTGGAATTTCAAATATATCACTATTCACACAATATTGGCATTTTTTTATTAAAAGTATGTATCATTGTTTTAGTCGTCCAAAGGCATCCCTGGTGTTACATCGCAAATAATGCAATTATAGACTTACATCCACATTACTATTGCTAAGACTTCTTAGTGCACTTCAGGAATTATGGCCGACTGCTCTATCTTTAGCTCCTTGCATAAAAGGGTTACGTGTTTTAAATCGCATTTAGAATCCAATTTGCATCTCCAAAAATAACCTCATGCATTACCTTTTTGTTCTTCTCACACAGATCCTTCAGCAGGGCGTCTAGCTCATTCTCATCAATGTACCCACTGCCATCCTGAACCAGAGAAAGACACAGACAGAGAGGGGTGCGTTGAAACCTAGGTAGATCTTTGTGTTTTAATCCCCTCAGTGAGCGCTCACATGTTTTTCCGGTAAGTTTCAGACTTGATCAGTAATAAAGCTTATATGGAATTTATCAATAAAATCATTTGCACTTCGCCATCACAGTGCCTTTTCCATGTTCCCCATGCTGAAGAGACACAGTGGGGAGTGTGGCAGGTGTGTGATGGTTGTCACCTGTACCCTACTTTCTCATGCAGCCCCGTTGTGTGCCATGCTCCCCTTAAACCTGGTAATACCGTGCAACAGCATGCGATGGCCGTAGCCTACTGTACTACTAGCAAAAAGCTGTTCTTAATTGTGTACACAAATGCAGGAAAACCTGCACGCTATTCTACATGTGTATGCAGAATTGCCTCAGTTCAACGCTAAAACCACACCTCAGTACTGCAGTAACATTATCACAGTGAGGTATCCCCACTTGGCGATGAACTGGTTTCTAAATGCGGGCTAGAGTGAAGTTCTGTTCAATATAAAATGAAAATGTATGTAACAAAAAAGAAAACTTTTAAGAATAGAAGCAATAATAGTTCTGCGACAAGGAAGCTGTGTAGTAACTGTCAAATCAGGAACCTTAGATTTTGTAGGATAGTTTTCTTGAACACATCACTGCGGACCGGCTTTGCCTCCCACCTCTGTTTGTATGTGAATAATGGCAGATTTTCCTTTCCACCCCTTCTTCACAGCCGGCGGTGCCCATTTTGCTCTTTGACTAGTGACCTATTACAGCCTTTTGCTCACTTCTCCGAAAGTCTTTTAAATGTAAAATCCTCAGCTTTTCTCTGCTCACTGCTCCTCTGCCATCCCCCACTTCTCCTCTAATGCCCACATTCGGTTTCCTTTCTAGCAATTTCGGCTACCACCAACTAAGGAGATGTCAGAGGAAACTGCTGCCAGGTTTAACAAGCATTTGCAAAGCAAAAGGCCTCGCATTTGCGACAGTCTCTTACGCGTGTGTTTTGATTCACAGTGGAATTATGTGGCATTGTGGACAGATAGGGGTGTGACCTGTACAGAATAGATAGGAAGACAGAGAGGAATAGGTAGTTTGTGCACGAAGTGTCGAAGGAACTCCAGACAGAGGAGCAGAAAGTGTGTGAGAAAGAGAGAAAGAATGGGAGAGCAGGCACATAACATATAAAGAGGGAGCGGCTGTGTACGCAGGAGACACACCAAGAAGACGAGGAGAGCATGGGATTGAGGGACGGAAACCTTGAAAAGTCACGGGACAGAAACTATGCTCAAAGACCTGAAGTCAACCAAGAGAGGCGGGACGAGCGTGTGAGAGAGAGGGCTGACAAAGAGTCATGAGAAAGAGAGAGAGGCACTGGTTGCTCTTCCCAAGAAGCCTTATTAACCTCAAAGTAGGGCAGGTTTTCAGAGAGGCAATGTCCACCCACCAGATGACAACAGAGCCAATAGTTCTTGCAATGGGTAAGTTTTTTTAAAAAATTTATTTTCTGTTACTTGCCTTGTTATAAGGTGCACCAACATGTAATAGCTCATGCTGCAGGCTTCTGAGCAGCACTCCATCCACCCGCACTCTTTCTTTTACAAACTTAGCACTGACCCTCTCACCGGTTTTGTCCCTGGTCTCCCAAGGCAGGGATTTTACGAGCAACTGCAAGGGTGACACTTTCACTAGATGGGTAGAGATGTTATGGAGTACAAGTGCTAGACACAGAGACATTGGTTCAGCACACAGAGACACCCAGCATGCATCTGGGGTGCAATTCAAGCAGAATAACATATTTTTCCTGTGCACAACAAAACCTGTCAACTATTGATTTATGTGTCAGGTGTTTTAATGCTGCGCCTGTAAAGCATGTGCTCCCCGGCACCTTCTCAGAACATTGGCTCCTCTCAAGATGTACTAGTGTGATCTACAGGTGGGAAGAAGTGTGTATATCGGACAGAAAGGATTACAGACTAGGTTGTGGTTCACATGTGCAATTTGCAAATGGTATAGCTTGCCCTGGAGATGCAGGAGTAAGTTAACAGGAAGTCACACACCACAGAATAATATTTGCAATGAACTGGGCTCCAAAACATGAGTAAAAATGTAAGTTATGCACCAGTCGGCAAAACCTCAACAATGGGGAGGGCTAAAAGGAAGACCTTTGAGTACAGCTGGATACTTGTGAAATGCTTTGTAGGTAAAAGTGAGAGACTTTCTAATAAGATGCTGCTGCACAAGATGCCACTAGTTGCCCACAGATGGAAGTTAGGAGGCATTTTGTGAATGAGCTGGACAAATAGGAAATCACCCGCAGAACCAGTCCTGACCTTGTCACACTGGTAAAAAGCATGCAACGCTAAACAGCAAACAAGATTATGGTCAATCGACCCTCAGCCACACAAAGCAGGTCTCTTTGTACACAAATCACTGCCATAATGTGGAGGAAACCTAGGTGATTATACAGACATTGCAGTATGCGGGCTGGGGACTGCTGACATAGTGTGGAAGATCATCTATCTAGGCAGGAGGAGCAGTCCTGGACTCAAGCCCCACCAGGGCTTCTCACTGAAGACGTACTACTGTTTGAAGGGCCGATTGGGCAGCATGGCTCTGGTACGGGGCTCTCAAGCTAGGCTCAACGCTCTCGCGCTGACATCACACAAATAGCCCTTAAAGGGGAGGAGAATCACAACATCCCTTAAATGAGTGTATGCATACACCCCTAAAAGGGGAGGAGAACCAACTCTCCTTAAAGGGAAAGAGCTCTATGACACAAGAGAAATTCCTATGTTTTATAGATTTCAATTATCCACATCATATTTTTCAATAGAAGACCTGCCACATAGAATGTGATCCAAAGCCTCCGTAAATGAAAGGAAACATGCAGAACCAATATTAAGGGAGTAGTGCTAAGACACCCTTTAAAGGCGGGGCATCTAGCACGTCATATACATACAACACAAAGAAAGCTGAATGACCCCCAATGGGCGTAACCATTGGTCTCTTAAAGGTGGATATTATTCCATATGCATCACAGTAAACAAAACAGTGATGAAAGAAAACAGAAACTGGAGTTTCAAGTTTAGTTATAAAAAATAACGAATTCAAATCTGACAGAGAAAAAATAAAGAATGGATAAATTATAAAAACATGAGTCCTTACTGAGAAAAAAATGGTTAAAATAGGATGGGGACGAGGCGTTTAGAGCGGCAAGCAGCGACGAGCGGGAGGTGGAGGTGTGGGGATGGCACCACATGGGGAGATTAAGGGGGTTATTACAACTTTGGAGGAGGTGTTAATCCGTCCCAAAAGTGACGGTAAAGTGACGGATATACCACCAGCCGTATTACGAGTTCCATAGGATATAATGGACTCGTAATACGGCTGGTGGTATATCCGTCACTTTACTGTCACTTTTGGGACGGATTAACACCTCCTCCAAAGTTGTAATAACCCCCTAAGTGCCGAAGACATGAGCAGGAAACCATCAGAACAGGACACAAGCAGGATAAAAATTAACCAATTTGAATCTGACAGTGAAAATATAAAGAAGGCCAAGGTTGTAAAAACACAAGCACTTACTGAGAAAAAATGGCTAAAGCAGGATGCGGGTAGGAGGGGTTTAGAGTGGCAAACAACGATGGGTGGGAGGTGGAGGTGGTGGTGTGGGGATGGCACCGCACAGGAAGATTAAGTGCGGAAGCAAGACAGAAGCAGAAAACCATCAGAACAAAACACAAGCAGGAAACCGTTTTAAAAAAGAGTTTTTCCAAAACAAACACATAAAGACAAACGTATAAAGTGATCAGTAATTGGGTGGGATGCTGTGGGAGTACACAAAAGACAAAAGGGCGGGAGAAAGAGGAAGGATTAACTAATACCAAGCAAGCATTTTTGATGGACAATGGAAGGGAAGAAGAAAATGGCAATTCGGTCACTGTACCCCTCCCCCACAGTCTGAATAGAGCATGTCTCGAAGACAGTGCATGCATGCTGCCTAGGCTTGACCTGAAAATGGGCCGAGGTGGGTTGATGTGTGAGGGGAGGAAATTTACTGCCCTTGCCAGCTTCAGGGTTGCCTCACAGAAGCACCTTTGTAGATACACAACAATCTATGAACTGTCCTTTGCAGCCCAATATTAAAATCAAACAGGCCATGATGTATAATCTAACCAGAAAATATTGTGGAAATGGCTGATCTATTGCCATCATTGCCACCAATGATGTCTATGGTATTTTTAACAGGTTCAGAAATGTTGAATGCCAACCAGCAGAAGCATAATTTGTCTGGGCATTACTGCATATGTCCTCTGGCAGCAAATGCCTCTTGATTATATGGCTGGCATTATTGCTGCAACTCCTAGAAATCACCCGAAATATCTGTATTTCTCTGGGGATTAAACATATCTGGGAAAAACATATCTAGACATTTGATTATCTCTGGTGCAGTGACAGAAGGTTTAAACTGGGATCCTTGTTGGCTCTGAGGGCTGATATCAGTCTTATGATCATGAGTGCCCTAAAGTTTGAGGCATTAACTCTGTCCCCCAAATTACCAATACCCAAAGTACTACAAAATTCGGTGAAGGTTAGGGTTTACCATGATTTCATATGATACCCTGAAGTTCCACTGAGAAACTAGGAGTTACTATGGAGAATCATTAATTCTGCACCCAATTCCCTTTATAGTCGCTAATTTTCCCAAGGCATTTTACCTGGAGATTTTGGCAGCTTAAAGCAGTCATCTCTCCTGGTGAAACACAGGGCACTTGCAGTCTCCCTATGGATTTTATGATTATGATGGGATTATTAACTCCTCTTACCGAATCCATAGAAATTAGCTAATATTTTGCAGGCTTTTTTTTATAAATGTCACCTTTTGGAGTGCTACCCATGCGTTCCAGTGTTGGCTGGTGACCCTTAAAAGTGGTGGAGCATAATCATTGGCTCGAATTCCAAACAGCAGGTCTGCATTTTATTTTTATTATATCAAGAGTGAATTATTATTCATTCTTGATACAATACAAATGGACCACAAAGCAAGGAGGATGTAGTGTAGGTGTGAAGCCCATAAAGGAGAACCACCACTGGTCTAGGGGCAAGTATCTATCAAACTAATCCATCCACTCAACCATCCATCCATTCACTTATCCATCCCCCTTTAGCCATTCATCCATCCATCCATTCAATCACCCATCATCCATTCATCCATCCATTCTTTTGCTCCATTTATCCATCCTTTCACTCCATCCATCCATCATCCTCCCTTTGGCTCATCCGTCTAGCCACCCTTTTACTCTGCCATCCATCCTTACACCAACCATCCATCCACCCGTCATCCTGTCCATCCACCCATTCAAACATCCTCTCACTCTCTTTGGTCTATCCATCTAGTCATCCATCCATCAATTCACCCTTCCAGTCATCCACCCATCCTTTCATCCAGACATCATCTACCCTGCATTTCACTCATCCATCTTTCCATACATCCTTTCACTCATCCATCCTTTTGCCGATCCAGCTATACTTTCACTCCATCCATCCAACCATTCATTCATCCACTTATCTATCCATTTACCCTTCCACTCATCTATCCATCCATCCTTTTACTCACTCTACCATCCATCCATTATTTCTCTCATCATCCATCAACCCATTCTTTCAATCCATCCATCCATGCATTCTCCCTTTCACTCATACACCCCCTGCCTTTCAATCTTCCATTCTTATGTCCACCCTTTCACTCATTCATCCATGCATCTATCCATCCACCATTTCATCCATCCATCCACCCACCAATCCACTCACTCTCCCTCCCAAGTTAATTATGAGCCTTTGTCTGCCAATCTGCAGACAGAACAGGCCCATCAAGGTCCCCACCCCACAGTAGCTGCTAAAGCAAGGGGGTAGACAATGCCCCTGATGCAGACAGATGCTTACCTGCCCACTTAGTGAACTAGTGCAATTTCTGTCCTCAGCTGGTTGCTTCCCTCTCTTGAGCCTCTACAGTCGATAAGGGACACTTAGGGCCTGATTTTGACTTTGGCGGGCGGCGGAGGCCGCCCGCCAAAGTCCCGCCGCCAAATGACCGCACCGCGGTCAAAAGACCGCGGCAGCCATTCTTACATTTCCGCTGGGCCGGCGGGCGCTCTCCAAAAGAGCGCCCGCCGGCCCAGCGGAAATGCCCCTGCAACGAGGATGCCGGCTCCGAATGGAGCCGGCGGAGTTGCAGGGGTGCGACGGGTGCAGTGGCACCCGTCGCGTATTTCAGTGTCTGCATTGCAGACACTGAAATACTTTGTGGGGCCCCCAGGGGCCCCGCGGCACCCCCTACCGCCATCCTGTTCCTGGCGGGAGACCCGCCAGGAACAGGATGGCGGTAGGGGGGGTCAGAATCCCCATGGCGGCGGAGCGCGCTCCGCCACGCCATGGAGGATTCTGTAGGGCAGTGGTAAACCGGCGGAAGACCGCCGGTTTACCCTTTCTGGCCGCAGCTGAACCGCCGCGGTCAGAATGCCCTCGGGAGCACCGCCAGCCTGTTGGCGGTGCTCCCGTGGTCAGTGACCCTGGCGGTCACCGGCCGCCAGGGTCAGAATGACCCCCTTAGTCTGCTCAACTCAATAATGTTTTTTTTTCAAAGTGAAAACAATGCAGTACTAAACACATATTACTTCTAGGAGAGCATCCCCTGAACCCCTTCACAGCCTGGCCCTCTGTGATAACCAACAAATTGTTGCTACCCACTCCCTCCTTGTCCTTATCGGCCTGCCGCACCCCTGCCACTCAAGTGGATGGAGTTTTGTAACTCCTCGCAGGGCCACTGTGTATGCACCCCAAAAGCAACCAGATCACTTGCTTTCTAATTCAGCACTCCCTCTCATATGATGTCACTGTTGTAGCTTGTGCCTGCAGGTCGAAGCAATCGCTGGGCTGTCACTTGTGCAGTAGGACAACTGCAAAGTTCACTAGAGTTTACCCAGGAGATTCAGCATACTGTCTCAAGGCAGTGACTTATTTTCAGCTGCTCTGTGTTTATTTCTCTGTTCTTGCCTCACCCTGGAGGGTGGCAGGACAATGCCCCTTTTGCTCATGAACACCAGTCAAACCTGATGCATTCGCTGTCCTGCCACTTCACATTAACAAATAATTTGTACGTTTAAAACGGCTACATTCCAAATAAGAAGCAAGGTTCTGTTATACTGAAGCAATGCCAAATACACATACCTGGTCATATAGCTCAAAGGCTTTATTAAATTCTTTCCCACACATTTTGACTCCCTGCAGAAAAAGACATTTAGAAATGGTGTTAGAAAAGCACTATTACATACTTTCATGAAATGTCCTCTGGTCAAATGAAGTAGCATGACATTTTTTTCATGTTTCTGATTTTTCAGATTAACAATTAAAAAGACCCTCAAAACAAAAATGAAGGTGAGCTACTAGATGGTGTGAATTTTAAAAGCAATGAAATAATTTAGCACGCTGGAAAATACAATTTGAACTGAAGCATGTGTTAAAGGATTTGTGTAAATATGTATTCGTGCTTTGACAAGAGTAAAACAATAAACACAAACAGCACAGGTCTGATTAACGCCCTAATTTACTTACTGGTCATCATTACTCTGAGTCCTGGCTTTTCTCATCACAGTACTGTGTTCCTTTTTAGCCATATGTAAGAAAAAAACACTGGATGCTCAAAGAAATGCTTAATATTCCGGCAGGGGTGAGGGTAGAATCCTGGTTTATGTCACACAGGAAGAGGTAGACCAGATCTGTGGCTCAGTGGACCAATGCATCCACTCCATAAACCTGTGTTTGATCTCATGGCCACAGGTTCAGATGCCGGGGGGTTTAACCTTTCATTTTTCCGATGTCGATAAAATGAGTACCATTCATTTGTGTAACATCATATAGCTATTATTCAGTGCCAAGATGTCCCAAGGGATGAACCTGCACTTTACAAGTACATGTTCTATGTGTTGATAGCGGCACATAGGTCCTACCAGGTTATGAAAAGCCTAGGGAAGCTTTGTTTTAAAAAAAAAATTGAGTAAGATAGATAAAATCTGTGTATCAAGACATACTTCATCACGCATGGACTGGGACAACAAATACTAATGAGGAAATTTCCCATTTCGAACCCAGTAAGTATTTAGACCTGTTGCTCTGTAAAAAATCCTATTTGGTTGGTGGAAATGAAGATCCTTTAAACACAGGCCTGACAGGATTCAAGGCAGCCTGATTATTTAAACAAACAGTTGTAAAGTTAAATTGTGCTGCTTGCTGAACAGCAGAGACTAAAGTCTGATTCGAAAAATGCCCCTGCGCATTCAAACTTGAAAGTTTAACCTGCACGTTATAAATTCGTGAGTGCAAGCAATTCACAAAATGTGGACATGCACGTGCACTCTAGTACTCCATTATGATGTACTATTGCATATGTAGAAATGTCATACCAAGACCATGGATGCCAGTGAAACTTAGGTACGCTAACAAACTCATATACTTTCCCTTGTCAGGAATCACGCCCAATAGACTGAATAAAAGCTTCCAGACTGGAGCGGCCTATTCCCAGACTACAACATCAACGGTTGATACTCTGCAGCAGTGGATGGAGCAATCTGCCTGTTGGACTGCCCATATCATGAAGAATTGATAATCAGTACCTGTTGGCTGGGGAGCCCAGCTTCTTCGCAGCTTGAGAAGTAATTTATTGATTACCACTTCTCGTAGAAATGCTGTCAAATAGGCACACTGCAAAAGTGTGGGTGGACACATACAAAGTCAAATAGATGATTGTCCAACAGAACCTAACAGTGACAACAGAAGCTTAAAGCGCATAGTGATATTCCCCCATTTATATGAGGCAAATTCCTAAGACAAAGGACCATAACATCAAGGGAGAGCTGCAGCAATAAGGCATTTTTTTTAAAATAGGTGAGCGTCTAGAGTTGTCTTCAACAGTGGGAGAGAAGTTGTTGTCTGCAGAAAGAAGGCAAAAGTGCTTCAATGAAGTACCTAAGCAGGCTAAGGGGTCAACATCGGGAAAACGTACAAAATGGTTTTAGAGAAACTTAAGGGTTTCGCCTTGGTGTACAAGGTTCTGAGCAGTAGTACATTTAGTTAGTATTCGTGTGATCTACATAAAACCCGAGTTATAGATGACATTGATTAACTAAATAAGAGGGCTCGTTCCTCCATGGAGAAGCAGCCAGGCTCTTGACGATAGTGGGTGGTAGTTGAAGAGCGTACATGTGGTGACCTTTCTGCTCTTGTTCAATGGACATATTTTCTACAAAGTTGGACTGGTAGCACCACGTCACAGTAATTGATTTTTCTCTTTACAAGACTATTCATCCTAAATATGCTGTGTAGATAGGACGGTGGAGCAGATTTTGCAAGTATTTAGTACCTGCATCCGCACAGCAGCAGCTAATCGGAGACAATCGAGCAGCATACTAGCGAAATGGATCAGTTTAAGGGCTGAGCCTTAAAAGGAGGGGGTGAGGAACAAAAATTACGAGAGCAATGATTTGAGAGATAGGATAGTAACATATTAGGTCACCCTGAGGTTATCAAAGTTGTTATACACTACCAAGAAAATGAGAAGATAGGCAAGTGATGAACTTAAAAGCATGCATGACAGCTGACTCAACGTAATGACAAACTCAGCTACCAGAGTGAAGGATGCTGAGAACAGAGGTGTACCACAGTTTGGAGAACAAAGGAAGCTATGATAATAGCTGTTAGAGATCGAGAAGGGGCCAGTTGTAGGTTTCTTTAGCAATGGTAGGACTAGAAGCTTTGCATGTGTGGGTTAGATTTAAGGTATTGCATAAGGGGGAAAGGCCTGAATGAATGGGGCTGTGTGGGTCGGACATGTCACTGGAAGGTTTTGTTGTCTGCGGTATGAGTAAAGGTTGTGTGGGGGACATAGAGGAGAAAGAGATGCATTAAAGAATATACAATCTTTAGGAATTGCAGTGAACAAAGGATGGAACTGTTAGGATGTTTGTAAGAATTAACAGGATTGTTGTAGAGGCAGGAAGGACATAAATATAGGCAACAGTGAGGCAAGTGTGGGCAGAGAGACTAGAGTGGGTTATCTCCAATTTAGGAGGATATGTTAATGCTGCGGAGGCGATGACTCAGAGCTGAATGTTCAGTGCTGACAAATGCAGTGATCTGAAGGCTATAAATTAAGATCCAGGCAAGTGAGACCCAACCTTCCATCCTTTCAAGGTCATTAAATTGAGTATCAAAAAGTGGTTAATAGTTACATCTGTGATTTGCAGCACTTAGAAACTGTAGAAGTGTTACATAAAATAAAGTTATAATCTCAGGAGAGGTGAAGGGTTGTCTTCTTTGAGGTTGCATGCAGTGGATGGGATAATGGTATAATGGAGCAGCAGAACTGGTTAATGTAAGAGTGATAACTCTCAATTTGTAGTTCACAGGTTTTAGGGGTTCTAATTTTCTGCTCTTATTGCTAATGGAAGCTTTTGTACATATGGGTTTTGAGTAAGTATCCAAATCCAAAACGATTTATAGACCACGGCTTATCACCCCAGGGGGTATCCAGGTGCTAAGTGTTTCGTTGCTGCGAGCTGGTTGGTTATTCCTCAAAGAACCATGTTTTGAGCTTTCTCCTGAATTCTATGAGGTTGTGCATGGTCAGCAGGTGTGTTTGTAGGTCGTTCCAGATTTTGCGGCGAGATAGGAGAAGGTGCGACCACCATTGTGGCTGCAACAATATCTCGGGATTTGGGTGAGGTTTGTTGATCAGAGCTCTCTGGTGGGCCGGTGGAAGGAGAGTCTGTGGTTAGTAACGTTGGGTCTGATGTTGTGGAGGGCTTTGAAAGTGGCAGTGAGGACCTTAAACTTACATCTCTTGTGCACAGGCAGCCAGTGTACTTGGTACATTGGTTGGATTTAGTTATCCATCTCTGGATGATTCAAAGGTGTCCAGGTATATAATAGAGGACGGAGTAGAGGTTTGAGGAAGTCTACTTCCCTCAAATGGTTTCCTGCTCTAAAGGATGATGCCTGCAGGTGACCAAGTATGTTGGTGACATCGCAAATGTATTGTCGTGTTTGATATGCGTACCCACAATACTGTGGCTTGGTGTTTCAGTTTGAACAGTCAAGTGCACTATTGGATCACTTACAAAATACTGTTTTACTAGATTTCAAATTTTAATAAATGACAGTATAAGAACACATACCTGAAATTTAAGGAGGAAGTTTTCTTGCACTGGTAGTAACCTTAAGAGTGAACATGAACAAATACAATTTTAACAGCCATGAACATTTAAAAAACGAAATGTGCCACAAAATGTACAAACCTTCTTGGCCGAGATGATTTACCTTATTTGGTCTAAGATAAAATACAATGCAAGTTACCTACATTTCCAGATTGATGTGTGTGCTTAGCGCATGAATGCCCAGGCATGCTGGTTGATATACAGATAGTAATATATACTACGCACTTTTTTTTTATCCACTTTAATTTAAATGCGTTATTCTGTCTAATGGAATTGTTTTAAATAAGAGTAAGCATGTTAGCAACTTGTTATAATAGGCAACGCACTTTGCAGTGAACACAGAAATCTTAAAACTGTATATATTAATCTGTCTGTTGCAAAACAAGATGGGAAGGGCTGAAGAACAACCATAGGGGTAAACAAGATTAGCACGTATAAGTGGGTGGGTAGCAGAGTAGGTGGGGTAGATGAAAAGCAGAAGAAATATTCCGAGTGGTACCCGGTGAGGCATGAGAAGCAACAGACTAGCTGGGGTGGAGTAATACAAAGAGTGTGTGGGGCAGAGATGTGAGAAGGGAAGCCGCACACAGGAAAGGGAGCAAGAAAACATGCACAGCCATGAAGTGCTGAAAAAATAAAAATAAACAAGTAGCCTCCTGTTGCCAGCCATGCACGTATACAAATGATCCAATCAAAATGATAGTAAAGAAACTATCCTGTAGGGGAAGGACAACCACAAGATGAACAAGCATTTACAATGCAACGGGTCTCGCGTTTGCTCATGTTAGAGCTGATAGCGTTGTAAACTCCTAACCCGACTTTTCACCTATCGGCAAAAGTGCATTTATGTACGTAACCCGAAAAAGTGCAGTTAACTATGTAAAGCGCTCGACTTCTGCCAAGCGAAATCGCGCTAGTAAATTAGAGAAAAAGTAGTCCACGAGCCAGACAGAAAACAGCGAGCCTCGCATGTTTTCTGTACTTGGTCGATGCGCTGGAGGAGGGCTAGCCACCGGAAAAGGCATGACGTATGCATGCCTTCGACTAATGAAAGCAAGCAGATTTTATTAGGCAAGCCCATGAACCAATGAAAAACACTGACGTGAAGTCGACAGGGCTCCAAGCCCTTTTCTAAACCCTAAAGCGTCTTGCTGCGATACGCATGCGCGAGCGCATGCAACGCAGGCTCGACCCTAAAAAGGGAAACCATCACCTAAGAAGCAAGCAAACAAGTTTGACAAGAAAGCCAACCAATGATGAGCAATAGGCTGATACAAAGCATATTGTACACGATAAGCCAATCAGCAACAGACATATAAATGTGTCTGCAGGCGAGACATAAGGAGCCACAATGTGTGATTGATTTATTACATCATGAAGGCTGGTAGGTCCTTCTCTATAAGCTGTGGTACCAGATGAGTTCTGGCTCTACTTGGTCATGGTGTCCCTGGGAGCAGGAGGAGGTATGACTCGAAGTAGGAAAGCCTTCTTGTGCCACATATCTCAAAGACGTATCACAAAGCATGCTGTCCCACAAGCACAAAACCAAAAGCTCTAACTGATTTATCTACCATACCAAGAGAAAAGTGCTCTCCAGTGACAATATATCTTCTTAGCCTACGCACTAGTGTCTAATTTAAGAGAAGACTCATTTTTATTTCACTTGTGACTTTGGTAACTGTCTGTTTTTCAAACGTGTCTGCCTTTATTTTACTTGTTATGTTGCAAGCTAATTAAGCTTATCCTCCTTCGGTTTTGATATTCCTACTGCCATATTTACTTTCTTTTCTGCCTCACAGAACCAGCAACACTGTTTTCTCTCTTGCTTTACTTCACACAGACAAATTTCTAAAATAATTCTGACAAATTAAGGCAGATAGAACTCCATTTTCTTAAATTGGCTTTATGAGGCAAAGCAATTTCCTTGAAATGTTAAAAATGTCATAGAAAAAAATATACTAGATCCAAGGTTAGAATCCCGGATCCATATTCTATTAAAAAAATTAAAACCTTCTTACAAATCCTAAATTATTTGGAATTGTAAGAGTATTTAATTTAAAAACATGGATAAAGTGGGTAAAGAAAAAAAACGGTTATGAAGTTTTTTTTCTATGTCTACAGTGACCTAGAAGGAAAGAGCAGAGAAAATAGAAAAGTAAGAAGCAGAGAAAGAGACTCATTGAGGATAAAGCGAAACACGTTAAAGCCAATGCTTAATTTGTGCTTGTTGTTTCCGGTGCAGAGCACATGCACTTATTTTTGAGGGCCGGCACTTTTTTTTTTTCTGCCTCAAACATTTACTTCAAGCAAAAGACACATATGGGAAAGACGGAGGAAGAGAAAAACAAAAAAACATCACAATGGGAGAAAGCAGAAAGCTGAAAGAGTGAGCTGAAAGGCCAAGGAGTGGCTTTAAATTGATTGAAGAGGCCCGAGATGGCTTCAGAACTACGTTGCCTCAGTATTCCCTGCTCGCACTTTTAATTGAGGTAGCCGCATGTTTAATAGGAGAGCTTTGGGCAAGGCACGTTTTTATTTACAAATTAAGCACTGTATAAAGCAAGCAAATGCAAGACTAGATGGGTAGGGAAAAGGTGATAAGGGGGATATTCAAGCTTTCACGAACAACAAGGATGGAGGAGCTAGTGCCTCTCTGTCAGTAGAAGGGAGCAGGGCAGGGGCGGGAATAGTGAAAAACAAAAAGTAAAGAGTTTCCTAGAGGAACCCCCAGTAAATTGAAAAAAAACTGTAAAGTAATGTGAGATGCAGAGTTTAGTTACTGTGTGGGAGACAAAAAGACAAGGACACAGAAACAAGACGAGATTGTATGGAGGGAACCCCCTGTAAAGAGAAAATGGATTATTCAAGAAACCAAGAAAGGATACGATGTAGGGGTGGAGGGAACAAACTGGTTTATATAAACTTTTTGTTGAGAAGAACATTCACAAGGCTGGTTTCAACAGCCCGATGAATGCCATTCATTAGTAGTAAATGGTTCAGTGCAGACGTGTTGTTAGACCAGGTGTTACTCTTGTTTACGTCAAGTTCACATATAATGTTTTCTTTGGGATCTTCAAGTGTGCTGCTTGGTCTAATTGAATAATCATCTCCACATAATAATAAAAAGAATAGCTTGATTGTTTACAGCACTTCACACCTGCTTGACTGCTTTATCTAAGTGCTGTAAATTATACCTTTTATCATTATCAAACTGAAGGCACTCAATTTACTAATCACAGAAGGGTGGATTCTTCAACAACTTGGCAATGATGTGATCTTTTGACAGAGACCGCCACTCATGCCAACAGCCAGTGTTATATCAATAAGCTTCAATCCTGCTTCTACACCCTCCGCATACTCCGAAAGATATACAAAAGGATACACACAGAAACCAGAAAAACAGTCACCCAAGCCCTCGTAATCAGCAAATTGGACTACGGCTATGCCCTCTATGCAGGAACCAAGGCCAAACTCCAAAAGAGGCTGCAACGCATCCAGAATGCCTCAGCACGCCTTATCCTGGACATCCCCCGCCATTGCCACCTCACACCACCTGAAAAACCTGCACTGGCTCCCAGTCAACAAGAGAATCACCTTCAAACTCCTCACCCAAGCACTGCACAACACCGGACTAGAATACCTCAACAGACGACTCTCCTTCTACACCCCGTCCCGGCATCTCTGCTCCACCAACCTCGCCCTTGCAACCGTCCCACGCATCCGCAGAACTACAACCGGCGGTAGATCATTCTCGCACCTCGCCGACAAAACGTGGAACACTCTTTCCACCCACCTGCGCTAGACCAAAGACCTCCTTATCTTCAGGAAACTTCTCAAGACCTGGCTGTTGAGGTAGTAACAGCACCACCCTCCCCCTAATTTCTCCCCCCTTCCCTCCTCAGCACCTTGAGACCCTCACGGGTGAGTAATGCACTTTACAAATCCTTGATTGATTGAATAAGCCATCTTGGCAGCTTTAGAATTTGCTTAGCATGTCCAAAACTACTGCACTGCAGAGTAAGATGAATTATAGAATACCCTAGAGATTAATAGAACTTTATTTTAATAGAACCATCTTTTGAACTAACTCTGCAATTTCTTCATTGAGTAGGTAAAAGCACCATTTTTAAAGCATTGACCTATGTGATGAAGACATTTCAGGAGTAAGCCAGGGTTCAGGAGGTTTATTAGTAGGTTTTTAAATTATTTAAAACTCATACGAGTGTTGGTGAATCAGACACAGTATTAGAAATAAGGATATTTTTTTAAAGAAAAATTGATACAAATATTCAACTAAAGGGAAAGCAATAAGAAGAGTAGCCAAGAGGCCCGGAAAAATCACAGTGAAAAAAGTTAGAAGGAGGGAAACAGAAGCAGATGAAGAACAAGGAAGAGAGAATGAGCAAGTAAGGAGAAGTGATCAGAGATGGGATGATCCATTAGATGAGGAGGAAATAGAAGCAGAGAAGAAGACAATTTCAAGAGTTCATGCAGGAGGATTTGCAGGGTAATGCAAGCCTACATTTAAAGTGATCAGCATGCTATGTAATGTGAAGCGGTGTACGCAGACTGCTGCAAAAAGCATTGGCTGCCAGCTCACTCAATATTAAACATGATTTTCTGGAGCTTAGGAAACCGGAAGTGAGTAAATTAATGGGTAGCGTAACTGAAAGAAGCAGTTTGATCAATGAAAGTCAAAGTAATTTTTGGTATTGGATTTCATGTATGATTTTTAAACGGGGTGAAAACAGTTTTTTAATTATGTGTAATAATTCTGGTTGAAGTTTAAAGATGCATCAATAAGGGGACAATGTATGGAATGTTTTAATATAAATGTTTGATCTTATGTAAAATATCTAAATTGATGGCATAAAATAAATTAGATATTTTTGTGTGTACAGCAACACAATGTTCATGTCTGTTTAAGGATGTATTTTTATAAGGCTCATGAATGTATACATTAGTGGTTTGGTGCATCTTCATCTGCTCTTGATAAGCACATTTATATCCCGCTGTGAATAAGTAGGGAATCTAGAAAGAAATGCTCATTATTACCTTTGATACCAAATGCTTCTACAAATGGGCTAGTTTGACTAATAATATCCAGTATGTCCTCACTATAAAGCTGAAAACTATACCCTTTTTGGGAGTCAAGGAAGAACCTTGTGTGGTCCTCAAATGCTGCGCCTTAAAATCCATGTTTTTTTAAGTATCACACCGTGCTTCCAAGCCTTCTTTCTCATCAAATGCCCACAGTCCATGGAACTGCCCTCTGTTCCCACTTTACCTTCACTTAACTCCATCGAACCTGACATTTATATATGACTCAAATAGGTACTGATCACCACTCAACTCCCCTCCCAATTGTCCTTGGCACTGAGCCTGCGATGAACGTACCTTCTGCTCTGTGTGACTCTTTTGTAAAGCCCTCCTCACTGCTTCTTTCCCTCCCATTACTTTTGATTGTACGTACTGTTAATGTGTTATTGTGCTCTACAGCATTAGAGTCTCCATCTTTTTTGCAGTTCAAAGTTTCTTTTCTATGAAGTTGATTTTTTTTAACCCTGGCATGCCCTTGATCAGGGCTGTACAGTATTTATATCATCTCATTCTTTACTAAGTATTCTTTCCCTCCCCTTCATGAATGCCTGAACTCTTATTGAAACACCTCCTGCTATTTAAAGTGCAATGTAATAGCTACACATTTTTGCCTCCCTACCTTTATAACCCTGCGAAAAACTATAAATATAAGATGCCCAGTGTCCAGTCAACGAAAATTATCCAACAACCACCTTGGCAAGGTTAAATAGCAAAGTCAAAGATTGTCACATTTTAAATGTATTCCATTATACAGGTTAATAATATATGTGATCTTCTCTAGGGATGTAGAACTTCATTATCTTCTGAATTCTAACATTTGGTTTCTTAGCTTGTAATGTATACGCCTCGAGATACTAACTGCAGCCTTACCACCTGCTCACTCCTACACACTCTTATTGGATTACGGTAATAACCCTGCGAGGGCGAATCTGGATTTATCGTTTCTTGTGTCAGGGTCAGTTTAGGGCCTTGAAAAATCCTTAAATCTGTAGCAGCAAACATAAAGTCGGTATCATATGACACGGATAGCACAGCAGTTGCAGAACAAGGGAAAGGTGCCTGTGAAAGGATGAGATTAGAAGGACCTTGAACTGGCTGAATCTGCAAAGACCTTGTGTGAGGCCAGTGTATCACAAGAGGTAGCCTACCTGGCAAGTTCTGTCAATCCCAGCTTCCCATCGTTATTGGAATCAAATATTCTGAGCTGAAAGTAAAATATAATAATAGATTAAGCTTCATGCACCAGAAAGTTAAATTGCATTTGCATTAAACTGACTATGAAAAAGCAACTTTTGTTTCTTAAAACAGGGAGATCACGGATGGGCCTGATTACGACCTTGGCGGATGCAATACTACGTCCCAAACGTGACGGATATCCCATCCGCTGTTTTACAAGTTCCATAGGATATAAAGGAACTTGTAATACCGCAGATGGATATCTGTCACATTTGGGATGGAGTATTGCATCCGCCAAGGTCGTAATTAGGCCCTATGTGTTATGTCATGTTAAGTTTACATTTTCTTTTTTTGGTATTCACAAATGACGAATTTTATAATTTTGTGACTGCGGAGTCCCGCATTCGGGGTGGAAAACTTCACACATGAAAGATAGACATATTCTATCTTGTATGTGGCATTCTCCACCCCATCTGTGGAGTTTCTGCAGTAATAAACTTACTATTAAGTCATAGTTTGTAAATACCACAAAGAGTAAACTTACACAAAACTGTAATTGTACCTTTGTAATTCAGGTCCCATATGTCCAGTCCCAAACTATTCACTTGCACATCATTGATTTTGGGTGTGAAAGTCTAATTAATTGAATAGAAAAGAACAAGACACAACACCTTGAATGCATTATGCTATCACACAAACATCCAGGACAGGAAACAGTACAATTAATGACCTGTAGTTAGGTGGTCACACTAAGCACTGCTATTTTAAGGCAATATGTATAAAATGTGTATTAACGTTAAAACTGTCAAACCAATTATAGCCCTTCATAGGTCAAATCCATGCCATATTTTCAAGATATCCATTAACTATGTAAATATCTCCCACTTACATTCACTGCATTTAAATTTATCTTCTATGAATATGCTGCAAATCTGACATAAATGCAAACCTTGTGGGCCTACACTAGATACCCCTACATTACTGCAAATTTAGTGCAAGGAGAAGGTAAAATCTCAATTCGCACTTGGGTTGATAAGTTTTCCAAGAGATAATAAATACAGTTAATCATTTTCATCTTTTTTTTTACCAGTAGGTGCCCCTACTTGTAGGTGCCACACTTAAGAAATGATGGGAAGTGGAGTGTACTTTATTCTAAAGTATTTTCATATCATAGTGGTGCAGAGATTTGCTCCTCGTACATGTGGGGAATCTGAGGTTTTATAATTAGGGAAAATGCCAAGTTTCAATGACAAACATATTTCCTCAGATGCTTGTGACTTCGGAAAATTTGGTGACAATGGTTCAGCTATCTTACATAGAAGCAGTGCCGCATAACTTTTGTGCATTTTTATGACAAATACAGCTTCATCAAGTTGCAGATGAGGCTACACATCTGTTCTCGTTACCTTCACTGCTACGAAGCTGAAGATGTTTGTGTTGGTCTAGGCATTTTTGGGTCGAACGCGCAATCGCTTTCACCTGTTGTAAGTATTGTGGGCTTTTAACAACGCCCATCACTTTCACTCATTCGTGGGCTTGCCTTTCAAAAATCACTTGATCATTAGTAAATACTTTAGTTTTGTGCATTCTTGAGGCTGTTTTTGTCAAGCCTTGCAGACTACCCCTGTTACATGGATTATTGCACGAATGCCAATATACTTCAACGCGGGCAAACTATTTTTTTCTTTTGTCTCTCCTCTTCATGCTGCATGGTGGCCATGATGCTCACAGAGCAGAACAGGCACAATAGCGTGTACTCGATCAGCAGTATTGGATTTCTGGTCACACTGTTCGCAGTTACCTAATCACAGTCATTTATTGTGGCTCTCCCCTTCAAACACGTGAAATTGGTAAATGCTTTAAGTAAAACAGAAATCCTCAAAGCAAAAGCGGCTCTCCCGGCACAGTGAGAGAGCCGATACTACAATATTCACCACATTCGGGAAACTTGCCCCATAATGCTTTGCAAGGCATTACTTTCACAAAACATTTTTGCTCATAACTCAGGCTATGGTGGTCCTAGGACAATGGGACCACCTTCAAAGCGCTCTTTCTACTTACGTCATCTCTGGTTCCCCACACTAGGTTAGTGGGGACCCCAAAATAATAACCCTACCACCATTCAGTGTCTTTTAAGCTTTCTCGTGGCTAGAACTTTTGTTTTACTGCTAGGAGAAGTTTTGTTTGAAGGCCTTGTTTGTAATATCATTACAGTAGGCCTGCTAGCCCTAAAATTGCACTCTAAGGGCTAAGTATATGGTTACACTGCATTACTTTCTCCTGTTTTTTTCATTGGGTTATGCCCTCTAGGGGCTAACAATATGGTTACATAACCATGTTTCTTACAAATTATATTTTTCTTATGGTGCTCTCTAGGGGCTTCTTTGAGCACTACATTCTAATGCCAAAAGTTTATTTCTGATAAAGGTATGTATGATAATTGTATATGTTTTAATAATCTCTCCTTATACAATTATGACCACGATTCAGGCCAATTTAACATCCTTATTACACTATGACTGTTTGAACACTCTTGACATGTTTGGGTGACCATTCTAGTTTATTTCTCCTCCGCAGTTGTCTTGTGGTTTTTTTTGAGAAATTATGTTAGCCAGCCAGCAGCTCTGATGGCAGGGTGCTCAAAGTAGTATTGTATTGGAATTAGCATGGCAGATTTAAGTAAGGATGCTAAGTGGCAACATTTTCATTTTTTGCTGCAGATAGAGGAAGAAGGTAAATGGAAGTGCTTTAGGTATATGCAGGACCACTGGAATTATATGGTAGGAAAATAAAAAATTATGAGGCAGGGCTGACCAATTTATGTGGTTAGAAAAGTCCAGTTATAAATTTACAATGCCGATAGCTCTAAATCAAGCAAATGCTAGACCTATTGCATTGCAAATAGTGTGCAAAATGTGTCAAAATTGGAATATTTGTATTGGCAGCAAAGATGCCATGGACAAACAATAACAATGTGTCCTCTGCCACCCACCTGGGTAGGAAACGACAGCCATAACTGTGGTGGAGGGAGCCTTACACTCCTGAACCACTGAGCAACTGCACCTGCTGCACTAATGGTAGCTACGCCCCTGAGTATTTACAAATATTCCTTCGCCAATTCAGCATCGAGAATGATTTTCTAGTGTTATTATTCCACCTCGATAAACAACCTCTTTCGCCTCTGCCCATCTTCTGGACAGTAAAATAATTAAACAAATTGTAATCACTTTTAATTTAATATGTTCGTATGCTTTACATAGTTTAATGAGATTTAATAGGCTTCTTATAGTAAGACAGAATAATGCCATGACGGGCAACAGACTCCATTCCAAAAAGAATGGTAATCATAGTGCCGCCAATAAATGTCAAATACCTCCGGAGGTAATTTTGCACTTTCCGAAAGAACACATTCCCTGCACAATTTGAACAAATATACATCGGTGGATAATACCTGTCCGCCTAGCTACAGTCAAAGACAGGCAACGATGATCTGCACAACTGATATTAGCCATTCAATCTAATAGTGAGCTAGGGGCGATAGAAATCCACACAAGTACACGCCGCTGCGGGGACAGATGATTCAGTGAGCCAGGCATATTTTGCATAGTCTGGTGTCATCCTGTTTGGAGGCTGTGTCCGAATTTGTGCGTACTGGCCTTCTGCAAAGGTGGAGGAAGTTTGCCAAAGTGAAAAAAAACTTTATGGTTGTAAGTGGCTATCAAGTGTTAACTTTATATACTGTTTACTAGCATACCATACTTAACAATGTCCTAAGAAAGATAATGGCTAAATAGAGGAGCGAGGCATGCCATCTCTAATACAATTCACAACAACAAGCAGTTACATCTCAAATCTCAGAAAAAATGTTTGTTTTATCTTCATTCTGTATTGGGTTGGAACTGATAAGCAAACGTCGCCACTGTTTTTGGTCAGCTTTGCTTTGACTAAGTAGTATAGGAACTCAATATGTACATTTTTAGTTTTGACTCCAACTTGAGAGAGCCCCGGAGAGTTCCAGACAAAAATGAAAATAAAGAGTCCAAATAAACGTGTTGGAACTTTGAGAAACATATTCCACCCTTTCTATTTTATAGACTTTTCATACATTAATTGTATGTGCTACGTGAAATGAGGTAATATTTGGATTTAATTGTCTGTATCTCTTTAACGCCCTGTAAAAAAGGTAATGAAGTGGAAAGCATCTCTACTACATTCACTTTAGTTCTACAGAACAGAAGATTGGTGAAGACCAAAATATTTAAAATTGCAACCTGCTGTATTAGGGACCCGGGATACATTTATACCAATAATGTGACTCATTGTAGTACATACTCGCACACATGTCTACAAAGTTACTCAACGCAGGCGGAATATGAAACAAATTGACACTCGATCCATAGCACAGAACCTTGCGTTGACTTTGGAAGACACATAGACTGGGACACACAACCTGGGAGGTGCTGATATAGAAAGAAATAGACCAGTATGTTGTTGGATGACACTGGGTAGATATGGACCTGGTGAGACACATGCATGGGAGATATTAGCAAGCACTGGAGGGGCAACAGAAGACAAGGGGGAAACATGGACCCTGTTAAAACTGACATGAGAAGACACCGACAATGAGAGACCCAGACACATGGTGATGTGGACATGGGTAATCAGTAGTGATACAGACTGTTAGAAATGGGGTCTTTGGTTGACAGTCAGGTTACCCCCCTGTTCAAGCAAGGCCCCTTACTCTAGTCAGGGTAAAAGAGAATCACCCTCTGCTAACCCCTGCTTACCCCCTTGGTATCTTGGCAGAGCAGTAGGCTTAACTTCAGAGTGCTAGGTGTAAAGTATTTGTACCAGCACACACAGTAACTTAATGAAAACACTACAAAATGACACAACACCAGTTTAGAACAATAGGAAATATTTATCTGAACAAAACTAGACCAAATGGACAAAAATCCACAATACACAAGTCGAGTTATCAATTAAAAATCAGAAAGAGTCTTTAAGTAGTTTTAAACACACACTAACGCTGTCAGCATGAAAAAGTGCCTTGGGCGTGTCAAAAATAACCCTGCACGTGCAAGTGCGTGTCAAAAAGGGCTTGCAAGGCGTTGATTCCACTCACGAGCGGGACCGTGCCTCGTTTCTCCCTTCGCCATGGCGGGTGCGTCGTTTCTTCTCTCCGCAGGAGAGTGATGCGTTGATCTGGTCAGCACTCTCGGGTCCGGGCAGGCCTTGTGTTGGTTTTCCATGCACAGCGGTACTTGAGTTGGAAATCCAGTTGCACGATGGTCTGAAAACCCTGCAGCGCAGGTTGTGATCTCCCAGCCTCCGTCAGCGATGCTGCGCGTCGTTTCTCATGCTCTGTGTGTCGATTCTTCTGTCGCGTTTCCTGCGAGTGTTGTTTCTCAGCTGCAGAGCCAGCGGCGTGTCATTTCTTCAGCCGCAGATCGGAGTCACATCGATCTTTTCCACGCACTGCGCTCTGTGCATGGATTTCCTTGTCTTTAGGCTGCCAGCTTCTCCTTTCAGGGTCCCAGGAACTGGATGGGCACCACAGAGCAGAGTAGGAGTCTCTCCAGAGACTCCAGGTGCTGGCAGAGAGAAGTATTTGCTGTCCCTGAGACTGCAAACAACAGGAGGCAAGCTCTAAATCAAGCCCTTGGAGATTTCTTCTCAAGATGGAAGGCACACAAAGTCCAGTCTTTGCCTTCTTACTCTGGCAGAAGCAGCAACTGCAGGATAGCTCCACAAAGAACAGTCACAGGCAGGGCAGCTCTTCTTCCTCAGCTCTTCATCTCTTCTCCAGGCAGAGGTTCCTCTTGTTTCCAGAAGGGTTTCTAAAGTCTGTGGTTTTGGGTACCCTTCTTATACCCAATTTCTCCTTTGAAGTAGTCCTGCTTCAAAGTAAAGTCTCTTTTGAATGTGAAATCCTGCCTTGCCCAGGCCAGACCCCAGACACTCACCAGGGGGTCGAGACTGCATTGTGTGAGGACAGGCACAGCCCTTTCAGGTGTAAGTGACCACTCTTCCCCACCCTCCTAGCACAGATGACTCATCAGGAAATGCAGACTACACCCCAGCTCCCTTTGTGTCACTATCTAGTGTGAGGTGAAACCAGCCCCACTGTCAAACTGACCCAGACAGGGAATCCCCAAACAGGCAAAATCACAGAAATGGTATAAGCGAGAACATGCTCACTTTCTAAAAGTGTCATTTTCAAACACAATCTTAAAATCAACTTTACTAAAAGATGTATTTTTAATTTGTGAGCTCAGAGACCCCAAACTCCACATGTCCATCCACTCCCAAAGGGAATCTACACTTTAATCAGATTTAAAGGTAGCCCCCATGTTAACCTAGGAGAAGTACAGGCCTTGCAACAGTGAAAAACGAATTTAGCAATATTTCGCTGTCAGGACATATAAAACACATTACTATATGTCCTACCTTAACCATACACTGCACCCTGTCCTTGGGGCTACCTAGGGCCTACCTTAGGGGTGTCTTACAGGTTATAAAAGGGAAGGTTTAGGCCTGGCAAGTGGGTACACTTGCCATGTCAAATTTACAGTTAAAACTGCCCACACAGACACTGCAGTGGCAGGTCTGAGACATGATTACAGAGCTACTTATGTGGGTGGCACAACCAGTGCTGCAGACCCACTAGTAGCATTTGATTTACAGGCCTAGGCACCTCTAGTGCACTTTACTAGGGACTTACTAGTAAATCAAATATGCCAATCATGGATAAACCAATTACATACACATTTTGTAAAGGAGCACTTGCACTTAAGCACTGGTTAGAGTGGTAAAGTGCCCATAGTAACAAAAACGGTAAAATCAGAGTCCAGCACACATCAACAACCTGGGGAACAGGGGCAAAAAGTTAAGGGAGACCACGCCAAGGATGAAAAGTCTAACACAGACAAGCAGTGAAATGGCCAAGCAGTAACAGAGACACATGTCTGGGCACTACAATAAACATACCTGGGAAGACATAGATCTGTGGAGACAAAGACTTGAGAAAATGACTTGGAGACAAAAAAAACACAAGTAAATACTGGGCATTTTTTTTGGCAGTGGGAAGCTGTCCAAGGGCTTTAGAGTGCTTCACAAGGGAACCATACTATGTTGTCCATTCATTTTCCATTTTAGGCACAGGGAAAATAGGTGATCTGCTCAGAATCACTGTAAACTACGCTCAGGCTGGGGTTCAAAACTAGTTTCTCAGGTTCCAAAATCAGCAACGCTAGCCACATCTCCTCCCCTTAATGCCACTACCGTGAAACATTGACTAGGGGGAGCCACAACCACTGGAGTAACACTGATACCCTGGGGCAAGTATGATCTAAGACAGTGGTTCCCAACCTTTCGACTTCTGTGGACCCCCACTTTATCAGTACTGGAACCCGGGGATCCCCACTGAATCATTATTGGAATCTGGAGCCCCCCCCAATAAGTCATTACTGAAAGCTGGGGACCCATTCTGTTAATATTATTACATTTTCTAAGCAGTCATGGACCCCCTGAGGAGGCTTCGCGGACCCCCAGGGGTTCTTGGACCACAGGTTGGGAACCACTGTTCTAAGACATTGTTGTTGGCTTCGACCTGGGTGCTTCAGTTTTAAGCCCAGGAGCACCCAGGGTGAGTGTTAATCAGTGACACCTCATCACAGAGTGGGATGGGGTCAGCAGTCTCACTGACCCCATCCCACTCCTCGACGAAGTTGGGACTGCTGCCTTCCCTCATTGGCTGACCTAAGGTCAGCCAGTGAGGGAAGGCAGCAGCCCCAACCCTCCTGGGACCTCCTAGCTGCAGGTAAGTGTGTGTGTTTTTTAAATGAATGTTTGGTGCATGCGTGCATGTATGTTTGAATGCTGATGAGTGTTGTGAATGGACGTGCGTGCGTGTGTGTGTGTGAATGAATAAGTGTGAGTGTGTTTCCCGCCCGCCCCGTCCCTCCTAAAATTACCGGTCCCTACTGGCAGGAAAGTTACTCTTGGTGTCCCCTAGAGGTTTGAGGTGCTAGGCCAGGAGTCTATGGGCTAGGTCTCTCTTCAGCAAAGGCTCTTAGAGAGCCCAGTAAACTTTACTTCTAAATGGACCAAAGGTTCTTTAATGCAAGGTGTAGCCCTTCTCTATAAACCAAAAAATGTGCACACACAGTTCCAAAAGGCGGGAAATAGTATCTACCGGTTCTGCAAATCAGGGAAACCAAAAGGTTGTAAGCACGAGCCCTCACTCACCTTTTGGTGACATGCTTCATCATAGGGCTGTGCTCCTCGTCAAGCCAGCGCTGCAATGCCTGACGGGCCCCACACGGGGGCTCTTTGCCGGAGATCTTTTAGAGTGAAAATGCGTACCGGTCAAAAGTAGAAAACGAGGATTGGAATAGGAAAGGTTAAAAATGTCTAGAGGTAAAAACTGTAGCCCTTCTCTAGCCATTTGTGTCTCAGAGGCACACAGCAAACACAGTCCCTCAGTGCAAATGGAGATTAAAAGTCCTTCAGATTTCTATCTGCAGGCAGTGTCCTTCTCTCTACAGATTTTTATTCAGGTCTGGGAATATTCTGAGGAGTTAGTATGAGGTACAATTTTTTTCCAGCACATTAGCCAATGATGAAAGATTCCTGATTCCCTAGGCTGAGTCATGGCAAGATTCCTACAAAATCTCATCCACATTTTCAGCATTCTCTTTCTCACCTCACTGCAAATGTTCTCAGAGTCTCTCATTCAAAGTGGCTGAAGTGAAATTCCTTTTCGGGAGCTCTGAGTCATCTCTAAAATCCACCCCTATGTAAATAAGCAACCACCTTATCTTCATGGTCTAGGAACAGCCTCCTCTCCTGCTGAGGGCAAAGATGTATGTCTGAGTAATCTATTTGGATGAAAGGCTTCTGTCACCTAAGTCTGCTCCTGGGATCATCATATAAAAAAGGCCATTGCTGCAGTCCTTTATGATGCCAAAGTGTATCCCTGCCCCTTTCAAATGACCCTTCATATTTAAGTAGTCAGAGTTTACACTACACTATTCTTCCTACCTTTAGAAGAGGCTATTGCGTATTACAACAGTAAAAATCAGTTCAGAACAAGGGAAAAGTCTAAGGAGACTATGAAGATATTGTGATTTATCTTCAACTATCTTAATTTTAGTTTTTCTCCAGAAGTTTCAAATTTCATCATAATATAGAAATGATTTATTGCGAAAAATCATATTGGGAGTTTTCTTTCAGACTTCTCTAAGTGCTTTTTTGGCAACCAATCTGAGTAGCCTTTCATTTGAACACCTTATGCCAGTTCCAGTTTTTCATTGTGGCAATAATTATTCTGGCTACAGTTTCTAGGAATTCACACATTTTCCCTTTATAAGTTGTTTCATTATGTCATGGATGGGTGCAGACTCCTACATGAAACCTGATGTTTGTGGAGGTCAGTTTTATGTAAACTTTGGTAAACAGCGCGCTGTGGATATAAGTATTTAGATCTAAAATGTGTATGGGGTGTGAAATAGCTTTGGTAATATCCCAGTGTGGTGCATATTATTTTGTCTCTGTGATATCGTCCTATGATAAAAGCACCAAAGACCATTTATATAGATTGCTTGGATAGGTATGTGAGCCTCCCACCTGTTACTCTCCCACTCACTGAACAATCTACCACACAGCCACTTATAAGTAAAATACTGACAATTTGTTCTTTTAGAAAGACACAATAAAAACTATGTAAATGAATCAATAGTTTTATAAAATATGGAGAAAGCTGTTATGACTTTTGTTGCTCTCTGCCTCACCCTGTAATCGCCTTACGCCCTAAAGGAAGGACGCTGGCTTGGCTTAAGTAGTAATGTATGCTGTGTTTGGATTTTGTATTAAGGGACATGTTTCAGGATATAACAACAATACACATTACAGTAATCCTTCGTAAACGTCTCCATGAACCTGTGGTGGTTTTATGCAAGATGCTGGCGATTTGCCCAGTGCTCACTTATTTCAAGTTTGCTAGGTGCCTTTGTGTATGTTGTAGTTACTGGGGAAATGTGGATATGTTACTAGACCGAGAACTGATCTATTGAACTTTAAAAAAACGAACTTAAAATGTTATGTCCATCTGTGTTGAGGAGAAGACTGCATCATCCTGCATCCATCACAAGGTCAAGTTGATATAAAAAATGTGATCAACTATTTTTCATTTGTATATGTATATTTTTTGTATAATTGTCTGTTTAGTCAATACGCTCTTTCCATGGCATCAACTGAAGTTGGAACCATTCCCTTAAAATAGAAAAATAAAGGTATATGTTGACTGTCAGGTTTGGCTTTTCATGACTCCACTCCTCTTGAGACTACCCATTTTCTGCGGCTACACCTGGATTATAAATTTACGGGATTCCAGAGCAATTCTTTTCCATTTACAGCACTGTATATACCTGTGTAAGGTTTCAACTTTGTGTTTCCCAGTAACCTTCTTCGAGTATGCTAGAAAGCTAAAATATGGCTCTGCCTGTTGCAAAATTTAAGTTGCCAACAAAATATGACTGTCAGACCACGCAAAGAGCGCATTTGTTTTAAATCATTGGGTTTATCACCAGTTGTGAGCTAGAGGCAAAACTGAACAATAACACCACCAAAAATAACAAGCATTTGCAATGCAACGGGGCTCGCGTTTGCTCATGTTAGAGCTGATAGCGTTGTAAACTCCTAACCCGACTTTTCACCTATTGGCAAAAGTGCATTTATGTACATAACCCGAAAAAGTGCAATTAACTGTGTAAAGCGCTCGACTTCTGCCAATCGAGATCGCGCTGGGAAAATAGAGAAAAAGTAGTCCACGAGCCGGACAGAAAACAGCGAGCCTTGCATGTTTTCTGTACTTGGTCGATGCGTTCGAGGAGGGCTTTCCACCGGAAAAGGCATGACATGTGCATGCCTTCCACTAATGAAATCAAGCAGATTCTAACAGGCAAGCCCACAAGCCAATGACAGACACTGACGTGACGTGGACAGAGCTCCGAGCCCTTTTTAATTACTAAAGCATCTCGCTTAGCGAAACGCATGGGCAAGCGCATGCGACGCAGGCTCGACCCTAAAAATGAAAAACTTAATTTGTATCTGTTAGTTCCCTTGGTAACGAAACCTGGTATAAACTATATTTGTGGTGTAGGGTTATACGGCCCAATTTAGCCAAAATGTTAAATGAGACGCTATATTTAATAGCTAAGTGCAGTGCCTCAATTTGAGCTTCATTGTTAATAAGTACATCCATGCAAGGCACTGTCCACTGTACTTGGCCTTTATGGCCCTCTCAAGAGCCTTCAACTCAGTTAATAGGGCCAAGTTGTGGCTGAGGATATTAGATATGGGTGTAGAGGTACCCTCGGTGAATTTCATGCATACTCTGCATACCTATATGGAAGCCATAGTGCTCCTGAGCCCAAATGTTGAAATGTCCCCTGTATATGGGTTGAAATGTGGGGTGTGCCAAGGCTTCATTTTGGCTTCATTTTGCACCCCATACATTAATGAGCTCTGCCTTCACTAATTACTTCCCTGGTATATACCCCAAGAATTGCCGGTACCCAGGTGCCCGCATTGCTATATGCGGACAATGCAGTCTTAATGGCCCAGACTCCCAATGCTTTACGGGTATTTGTGGACTGACTTTCACAATTTATGGGTAACCTTCATTACGGCAAATCCCAGGTCATGGCTTGTGGCCCAGGAAGCTCAGATATTAGTAGACTTACCATTCAGGCTCAGTCATTTTCTAGCGTAAAATACTAGAACTCTCTGGGAGTGGTTCCAAATCATTTGGGCTCCTAGCAGTTGCAGCTGATTAGCTCAAGCCTAAAGTTTAGCAGGGCAGCTGGTGCTATTTTTAGCCTTCCCACAGCAAGAAGAAAAGGGGCAATTACCCCTTTGCTAATGGTGTATAAAGCACACTGTGTCTCTGCTGCAGTGTATGGGTCTGGAGTTGCCGTAATAGCTCAGTTCTCCAGCTTGAGGAAAACTGTATTTGTTGGAGGCTTTTGCCGCTTCTGCGGACCACTCCCAGTTACATCCTTCATACAGAACTAACTCAGCGGTATGTTGAGGACAGAGTAAAATCGGCCCCCTTATTACTGTGGATTATTTTATGGGCTAATCAGAGTGCACAATTTTGCAGACATTATTCAGGTCTGCCTCAGTCTGGACAGAGGGCATGCCATTCCTTGGCTGAGCTATATCATTAGAATGTTCAAGGTGTTGGGGTCATGTTCCCTATACACGCCCCCTGAACATAAAGAAGGATCTGAGTGTGAGGAATCTTTTCTGTTTTTTTTTTTGTGAGGAAAGAAGGCTGCAAACCTAGTAGGCAAAGAACACCATGCAGGTCTACTATAAGTTTTTTGCCACCATGGATTCTGCATTTTACCTCTCTTTAGAACTTACACAATGGGATAGGTTTCTTCTTTTTTGTTTTAGAACCAGCCTGGTTTGGTGGCTCCTGTGTTCTGGAAGTTAATTTGGAGCCTTCGGGGGACCTGCTCCGCTCTGTGCTTGTGATGGGGCTTCTACTCAGTCGCTCTTGCATTGCATGCTTTTTTGCACTGATTTCAGTTATTCTCACAGTTTATTCCTTAAACCTATTATAAAACCATGCTTTTTCAGATGTAGAGAGGCCTTGTTTTGTCTGCAATTATTAAATACCCCTGATATCTGCTTAGGGTGTCCTCACTCCTTAAAGCAGCAGTCTGAGCCAGTATAAATGTATGGAGAGGTAATTGCCTTTGTTTTGTCATGCATTGTGCTTTTGCTTTGTGTGCCTTTGTTGTTTTAATGTTGGTTTTATTATATTTGTTATTTTATAGTTGTTTTATATATCGATGGGGGGTTTCATTGTTTGATGGGCCACCGCGCTAAACAATTCAAGAAGTATTATGTTTTTTTTTTATATTTCTTTATTGCTTTTATACTTTAGCATGACATATTGCATAGTAATAATACATCTGACCCATCTGGTCATTATCAATAACAAGTCGTAACAACAATCATAGAGGTAGAAAACAAAATTGCTGGCAACATGAATCTGAGCACCCACATTATGAATTCAGTAAAATTGTTGTACAGTTTATAAACATCTAGCACATCACTTCCACACATCTATACCATGTGGCCCTCAATCAGTCCAGAATCCCCACATCTGAAGTGAGTGTGCATTTGTGTTAGTTACATATACAGATTTGTAGCATGCTGAACCGAGTGTGATCGCTGCCAAAACTCCATCACCAATTTCCGGGAAATCAAAGTGAAGCAAGTGCCGGCATAAGCGGCGTATACAGGTCTATTAATATTAGCTCCCACTGCCCCTCAAGGGGATATTTTTGCAGTCCCAACGCTTCCTCGCACTGGAGGGCCGAGCACTCCACCCTCGCCCAAATAGCCAGTGAATGTAGCCATGCTTCATAGGCTAGTGGCTCAGAAGATTGCCATCTACGAGTCATAAGGTGTTTGGCCACTAACAACCCCAGATTACGGGACGTTGCTTCAATTTTTTACCCCTAGGAAACATTCCCAGGACACACGCCTCCCAGGTCAGCTGTAAGGGTCGGCCCACACAATACATCAAGCATGCATGGACTGAGGTCCAATATTGACTCAGGGGGGGACATAACCATATCATGTGTAGCAAGTACGACCCTAAGTACTGACACCACGGACAAGCCACATCCACATGGTTAAAATATCTATTGATCTTATCGGGGGTAAGGTATGCCCTTTGTGTGATATAATATTGAATAAGACAAAATCGGATAATGCGAAGTACATTTGTGGGGGTCTCTAGTATTGCTACCCATTCTCTGTCTGTGAACGGTTCCCCCCTGTCTCCCTCCCACTTCCTGCGGAGAGGCACGAGCGGGCTAGTCGTATGGAGACATAGGGAGTCTGCTATCCATTGTATTAAATGTCCTCCTTCCCCGAAGATATGTAGGTACTGTAGTGTGTAATGCATACGGGGTTCTTCTGTGAGGTCTCTCCATGCTTGTTGCAATGTTTGTTTAAGGGAGTTGTACAACATAAAATTACAGAGATGCAGTCTGGTGGCCTCCATCAGTGTGCCATGAGTGTTGAGGTTGCCATCAGTGTAGAGGTCTTCTAGTGTGTATATTACTACCACATGCCAAGCTGCTAGTTCTGCAGCCGATGTGTCACATGCGCCACGTGGTGTTCCCAACAAGGGTATGGCTGGTGCATGGGGCACGGTGTCTCTGGTGAGGTAACAACAACGATATGCTAGATTCGGTAGAATAGGGGTTGGCACTGCGGATTTCACACAGGGATAAAATAAGCGTAGTAACTTACTTTGTGGCCACGTTGGAAGATCTGTGGCCATGTCCACTAACTGCTTCGATGGGAGCCAACAGGCCACCCATTGCAACTGCGTAGCTATATAGTAGTGTTTCAAGAAGTATTATGTTTTTGATTAATTTAGTTGTTTTAATTCGTGTAATTTTATACTTAATATATGACTGTATTTATTGTGCCTTTTAAGACCATAGATGGCAGATTAAAGATTTTGGACTACTTTGTAATAGCTAGGTCACATGTTTGTTTGTGATCATAATAACACAAGGTTTGGGATGCTATTTTTTAGCACCCTGTATTTTCGTTTATCACTGATATAGAATTATTCACCCAATGACTTGTCACACAAAGTTTAGAGGAACATAGGGTTAGATATACAGAGCATTTTTCTGGTCAAAACGCTCCGATTCTGAGATTAGGTCCGCAAAAACGCTTTCTGAAATGTACTAAATATGTTTTAGGAATAGGTAACTTTTTCCCAACTCCTAAAATGGGTATATAAGTGGATAAGGAATCACTATTTGGAAGAAGCATGTCATAGGCACAAATGGGGATTCCTATCCATATGTATCAATGATTTAGAACAGAAATAGTGGTTGTAAGTCATTGAAAGTTATTGAAAAGTTGCCAACCCCGAAGTTGAGGTGGTAACCCATTTGCAAATGGGAGGAGGGCCTTTTGGGGCCCCATCTTTTTGGGGAATGTTAAAAGGAAAAGTATGTTGGGAGTAGGCAGTGGGCCACAGGACCACTGCCAACTCTCAAACATTAAAAAAAATAGTTAACTTTTCTTTTAAATGCAGTCCTGTTTCCTTTAAGGAAAATGGTCTGCATTTAAAAAATGGTTACTTTGTTGAAAGGCAATCACATATCTGCTGACCTCATCACCCCTGAGATGGCCTTAAATTAGAGTAAGTCGCAATTTGCAACTTATGCCCTGTATATTAAAAAGGTAAATTGGATTGCAACCCAGCTTCAATCTGAAATATTCGAATCTGACCTATATGTACCTAGGTCAGTTTAGAAAATTATTTACTGGTTGCTAAAATGCTGGTTGCAAATTGTGACCACTAAATAGTACATCTAGCCCCTCGTTTCAACTTTTAAGCCCCCAAAGAGCCCCAAGCACGAAGTCTGTGTAGCGAGCATTCCGAGCTATAAATTTTGTAAATACTCAATGAGTGAAGCAGACGCTTTACTACCACGCAGCATTCTTGGCACTTGTTTCGGAAAAGGATTTCTTGTTTAACATTGACTGTGCAGTACGTGTCTCCGAAGAAGGACTTCTTTGTGTTGAGGTATTTACCTTTTACAGTTCATGTATGACGCTTCTAATAGAGAAAAAGCCTTACCATTGTGTGAGTGTATTCTTCAAGCTTTTTGTCATCATAGGTCTTATTTGCTTTCTGTAGGAGGTCTTTTAAAAAGTTCTGCAAAACAAAGGCATTTGATAACTAAGCTTAGCTGGAATAAACATCTATTTTAGCACAGCTTTCTATTATGCCAAGAAGGGATTGGAATGCCTTATTGGTAATACATAATGGACATTAAAGGAAATTACCATACAATACTAACTATAATAATAACAGTGTACCCCAGTTCATTGACTGCCTTCACATTTATAAACAAAAGCGTTTTTTAATTTAACAAAAGGAAAAAATGCACATTACTTATACAAGCAAGAACGAATGTTAAGGAGTCCTTTAAGTGCAGTTTGATTCAGCTGAGGATTTTTTGTATATATGTTCAAAACTAAGAAAATATTTATGTTTAATTATATAAATAAAAATAGCAGGAGTAACAACTTTAGACTGTTATCAGCAAGTACATAAAGTGGAAAATGGAGCACCACAGATTTCTTCCACACTCTTATAAAGAAATTGTTATTTTAATTTCAAATATGTTGTTGAGTTCCTTTCCTTTCCCAAATCCCCGTTTTTAGGTCTGGCAGTAGACAAAGACATCTTTTGCTAGGCACGAACATAGGTGGTTTTACGTGAGCCCCTTTGTTGCTCTAGGTGACTCCGCCTTAAGCATTGTTTTGATACATCTTAGGTCAGGGCAGAAGAGTCATTTCACCGTCCTGCTATAGATAATGGGATGCAACATTCTGCCTCCTAAGTCGTGCTGTCATTGCAATGCATAGGGGCTGTTATTTTCAGGAGACTCTTTGTTCGAAAGGCTGTGCGTAGTATGAAGCATTTTTGCAAGAAAAACATTTGTTTTTTTATGCAAAACACCACTTGATGAACTATACAAAACAAGATTATTTTTTATTCACAAACAAGGCCTAACAAGTATTTTAGTATTTTTACTTACTTCTCTAAATCATACTTTATGTAAGCGGTTTCTTACAGAGCTGCTGTCTGCATTGAGTCCCCTGAAAACCAAACTCAGGATTTTTATGCTTCTTGTTTTTTCTAACCTTGATTTTTTATTTATTTACTCTTCCTGATCACAGCGACGTGCTCCTCGCTTTAGCCAGGAGACCCTCCAATTGAGCTGCTGCGTAGTGTTGACGTCCTGTAACAACAGGCTCTTCCCCTGCTAGCTAGCTCAAAAGCAAGTACAACACTTGTGTATTCGCTGCCCCTGCTGGCGGGGCCAAGCATTTATTTGTTGGCAGTTTGTGCTTCTTTTGGGACTCATAATGCGTTACCTGCCCATGCATCCACAGTCTTGCGTCCTTAATTGAAGCAGAACATCTTTTTTGGAGGCTTTTAATTATTGGTTTGAGGTCCAAGCAGCTTCTCTGACATTGGGACACCTTAATAAACAAGAAAGTTCTAGATAAAGTGATGCTCAGACTAAAGGTACTTTCCCAACGTCCCAATGATTATACTTGTAAATATTAGGGTATCTTTACCTTCTTCTTCTAGTATGCACTCAGAGCCACAATAGTTGCTATTACCATTGAAACACATGATTGGAATTTTTGTTTAGCCAGTAGAAATTAAGGAAAATGGTTATAACAGCAAATGTTTATGTAAAAATGTGGGTGTAGAAGCATGGCCTCCCTGTGATCTGCTGTGCAGCCACGTTTATTGCCATTGTTCTGCTCAGCACTTAACAAAGGGAAATGTTTAAGTGGTAACATTATCACCTACTGTACTGCACTTTCTGGCTACAAGCAGATCCTTCTAATAGAAATTTTGTTCACAGCTACTCATCACTGGATGATCAAGTATGCAGTACCACAAGCTATAGGTAGGTGGTGTTTTATAATCTGCACACATTCCACCCACTTATGGCATTTGGTACTACCCCCTTGTAATTCACAAGTGTGATTCAGGCACACTCCCTGTAAACCTGATGAAATAGCCAGATAATGCCCAGTGATCTACATCAGGGTACCAGGCATTCTTAAACAAGTATTAAACTCTTTTTTTTTTTATTTAAGTAGATAATTAACTGGTGCATCCCAACATTTCACACAAGGTTTGAAATGCAGGTTTGATATTGATACATGCATTGTCCTCTTAGTAAAGAGTGAAAACTGTTTTTGGGAAGAATTATCTTTCTGGATTGAAAAACTCAAATATAATTGATGAATAGAAGGGAATACATTGATGCAATGATGGTTACACAACCCCACACCTAAAGTACTCAATTTGATATCGCTAGATTCCAGGATTAAATGTAAGTTTTGGTGCAAAGTCCATAAAGGTTTCTTTAGTAAAGGTCCTGTTTACTAGAAGACACTGGCACCTCACTATTCCTCTCCCAAAAAACCATTTCCCTGCACTCTTTCCCTGTTAAGAGGATAAAAGACTGGGGCAGGCACTAACAGGGCATATTTACTAAAGGTTAACACAAAGCACCGCAGCAAGCAAAGGTGCTGAGTTGCGTGAATCGGAGCGAACTGAGCAGTATCATATTTAAACATAAGACGCTCTTTAGCTCTCTACCTGCACTGGCACACTGAGATTACCTACCACCATGGTGCAAAGATGCCTCCATACCAGGCAGGATTGCTTTTGTACAGAAAGGGTTATCTTCCTCCACAAAAACAATCCATAAAGGTATTTTCCCATTTCCATGTGTGCTGCCGAATGCAGAGCACATGGAAAGAGGAAGTAATAGGGAGAAATTAGGATATTTCTCCTTATTACACCTCTGTTACATAGGTGCACAATTTTGATGCATACCCAGGCAAAACAAAGTCTTTGTAAATCTTGGTTTGGTCAAAATACATGGGTAAAAGTATAGGAACACCCATGCTCAACCCATGTAACTCCTACTCAACACAAAGTAACACTATGAGCTGTGCTGTGTTATTTTGTATTTACTACGCTACACAAATCATCGCAAAGTGGCTTTGCATGACTTAGTAAATGCCAAAAAGGATTTTGCATAGCCACAAAAGTGATGCAACCCTGATGCCAAATCTTAATAAATCTGGGCCTAAGTGTTGAAGCACTCTTGACTACACTCAATCTGAACTAAACTACATGCAGTTCAGGAAACCTGGGAAAACAAAATTATTCAGACTTGCCTTTAACTGTACTAATTTGCTGCAAGAGTTGTACTGAACTCTAACCTCTCCTTCCTACCACCTATTGCATTTCCTTTTCTTCATTTGGTAAAGCACTATGAAGTTAAAAGGCCACACGTACTTTATAAAACTTCCTAATAAACATATACATTAAATATTAATAAAAAGATGTGGTTATTATCATCATTCTTTCTCAAAAACAAATACTCTTTTTTCACTTTTCATAACTTTATTTTCAGCATTATAGTTTCTTCATAATATCTTTTACATTGTCACATAAAATAATTGAAGGTATGTTGAAAACACAGAGGTGAATGATCACAATGCTCCTACAAAGATGGCCATGTAATAGATGTCGCATTAGGTGTTCAAGATTGTAAACTTCTTCCTTTGTGGAACAATACTGTGGTCTGTCAACATAAGAGAGCAAAATATACCTCATATCAAGTGATGGCCTGTTTGATTAGTCTGTTTAGAATCCCGCAGATATTCCTACACTGCATGAAGAATGGATATCACCAGAAACACAAAAAATGTCTCTATGGATACCCTAATTTTAGATTATCTTAATTTGATTTACTTTACTTTAAACAGATTTTTCATTTCTTTGCTAATTAGGCCAAAACGTTTTTTATTAAACTGTAAGGCTGATTTCCCTGGTGTTCTGTGCCACAAACAGGTGTTGCTTTTCTAGACAAAACGTACAGAAAATAGCAGCCTGACTAGTGTCAGGCAGAAACTGTTGAAATCTAATTCTACTATTCTTGGCAAATTTTATATACCTATTCCCAGGAGGTGACCCGAATTCAGCATCTTTGACCATGTGCAGCTATGTCCTTTGTTGCTGGGCAAATCATATGTTTTCTTCTTTTTTCTCTACTCAACTTGCTCCTTGATGGATTTGTTACCAGTATATGATTGCCAGATTATCATGGCCACATTAGTGTTTAAACAAATATCTTCCCATTGGAGCTAATATTAGAAAATCATTACCCAGTGGCCAATATTTTTTAATGATATTTAGCACACAATAATTATACCAAATGATATTTAAGTACACAACATTCTGACATAAAACCTATTAATGAACGAAAGTTGTTTTTCACATTCGGATGCCAAGAAATGAAATTACTACCTTAGTGGCCTGTTTTCTTGAATTCTTTTTATCTCTTAAAATGTCAATTAAAACGTGTTCTTGTTAGTTGACGCATTCTGATCTATTTTTATTGCATGGTTAAATTAAAGATATGAACAAAAACCAAGTACATAAAAGGTTTCATTATAAGTGTGGCGGTCCGAGGACCGCCACACTCATGTTGATGGTCGGACACCACACTCAAGGTGGTTTGACCACCCAATTTACAACCCTGTTGGGCAGACCCGCCAGTGGACCGACCCCCCCGCCCCCTCGCTGGGAAACATGGTTCCCGATGGCATGACAGTGGTCAGAGTTGTACTCAGCCAGGGCAGTGCTGAACTCAGCAACGCCTGGCTGATTACAACTCCCCTCACTGCCAGCATTTCTATGGTGATCTGACCGTCATGGAAAGGCTGACAGTGAGGATGTGCTGGGGTCCCCTGGTCTGCCCATGCGCATGGTCGCCCCCCCCCCCCCCCCTCTGTGCTATGAGATAGCACTCACCTCCTTTAAGGAAGCTGAGTACTAGCTCGTAGCTCTGTCTGGTGGAAACACTCTATTGCAATGTTCCTGCTGGTCAGCACAGCAGGAGCATTGTAATAGGGCAGGGGGGATGCCACTGCCATAGTGGACTGACAAACTCTTAATGAGGCCCATAGTATTTTCTTTATTTTCTCTAGAGAATGAAAATAAACACTTGGGAAATTAACTAAATCCAATATCAACCTAGCTAAGAAAAATATTGAAGAACGAAATGAAACTGTGTTAGCAGACGTATAATTTGTTATTCAGGTATATGTCTATATCTGAAATACTTTCATACACAAATATGTATAGGAAACAGTAGAACGTCATACATATTCTGCATGTAGTACAGGGACAGATTTTTCAAAACAAGAGGAGCTGCAATGAAAAATTAAAAGAGCTTCACACTGTGATGGTAGCAAGTCTGCTATCAGCTGAAGGTGGGAAATCTCTTTAATATGTACTCTATAGTGTTTCCCAAAGTGTATGGTCTAAAACGCAGAGAACATGCCCTTAACCTGTTAGAGGCAATGCCGAGGACCTGTCAGCATGTTCCTAGCTTTCTCGGAAATACTACAACAACCAAATGAATAATTAAATAATAATATATATTTTTTGTATTTGTCCATTTATTTGGGCAATAATGCATTTTTTTACTTTGTTCTTCCTTATATATTTTATAAAATGCTTGGACGCTAAGTGAACAAAAGATCTAGTGAATGGTCACTGTTGTGTGTCTTCCATGGCTTGATGTCAAAAGCAAAGTCATACGTAAACCAATCATTTCTTCTACTCCCTGAATAATGGCCCTCATTCTGACCTTGGCGGGCGGCGGAGGCCGCCCGCCAAAGTCCCGCCGTCAGGTTACCGTTCCGCGGTCGAAAGACCGCGGCGGTAATTCTGACTTTCCCGCTGGGCTGGCGGGCGGTCGCCTTCAGACCGCCAGCCAGCCCAGCGGGAAAGAGGCTTCCACGATGAAGCCGGCTCGGAATCGAGCCGGCGGAGTGGAAGCTGTGCGACGGGTGCAGTTGCACCCGTCGCGTATTTCACTGTCTGCGCAGCAGACAGTGAAATACATGTAGGGGCCCTCTTACGGGGGCCCCTGCAATGCCCATGCCAGTGGCATGGGCACTGCAGGGGCCCCCAGGGGCCCCGCGACCCCCCCTACCGCCATCCGGATCTCGGCGGTCCGACCGCCGGGATCTGGATGGCGGTAGGGGGGGTCGGAATCCCCGCGGCGGTGCAGCAAGCTGCGCCGCCGCGGAGGATTCAATGGGGCCGCGGTACACTGGCGGGACCCCGCCAGTGGTGCCGGTCCGACCGCGGCTTTACCGCCGCGGTCGGAATCCCCATTGGAGCACCGCCGGCCTGTCGGCGGTGCTCCCGCGGTCCTCCGCCCTGGCGGTCAAAGACCGCCAGGGTCAGAATGACCACCAATGTCTTTTTCGGCAGTGGTGTCACAGGGAATTTGAATGAAAGGGAGAAAACATTTATAAGTCTAGCAAGATTTGTGGGGAGATGATAAATACTACTGTGATGAGGTCACATACCTAAGAGAACACTGCCCCACCTGGTGCTCAAGAAATAGGGCTGTTTCTTAGTAGCGACAACTATATCACTCCCAATTACTGGGAGTCATGGGTCAAGAAAATTGATCTGTTCTTGTGTTGTTGAAACCAAAAGAGGAATACTGTTCTCTTTAAATCTCTTCATCTAGCACTCTGTAGAGAATGTTTATAAGCCATGGTTGAGCTTTGATTGTAATATGTGTCAAACATGGGGGAACCCAAGGGGAGGTTTTTGGTGTGAGCTGATAAAGTTCGTGAGGCACTGGGCATGAGGTGAATAAGGATGTAATTGTCCCTTATGCACCCTCTAATCCTTTCTGTCTCTGTATCCTAGAACCAGTCACGCTCTCTTCCTGCATTGTCTCTCACTCTGGCATTTGGCATCTCCTTTTTCAAAAAAACAAATGTCAATACTTGAGATGGCTAAAGTCTTATCTATATTAAAATACAATGAACGAGCCTTCCTCACCTGCCAATTCAGTGGTAATCATTAAATGCTGTTAAACTTTATCTGTTTCGGCATTATGAGCACGCCTCATGAATGACCTCCATCATAGCTCCTACTTCATTCTTTCCTTGTCTTTTTTGTGCTCCCCTCTGCTTTCACCCACCTTCTCCACGTGGATGACCAAAACAGCTCTGCTGCTGTCCTCACCTGGCAAGTTATTCTCTCTAGAAAAGCAAAATCTTGGTGTACTCGTTGATCCACACCTGCAACCGGACTCCCTCAACACCACAACTGCCCTCTATCTATCACTTCGCTGCAGACAGGCTAGTTGGCGAAATTAGTCACAACAGACCAAGTTTAAACTTCTCGCCTTGTTCAAAGCCATTTGAGGCCTTCACCCTACAATTAGAGACACTACGCTCCAGATCGAGTTTCGCAATCTACTCCCCTCCACCTTTTCCCATTTATTACAATCATTTCTAATCTGGATTTTTAACATAAAGAACAATCTTTCTCAGGAACGTTATACTGCGCTGATGTTCAGGACCATTTCAGTTAGGAAAGTTCGACTTTTTTTCTGTGTATGGAATAACGAAAATAAGAATAATAATTAGTTCGAATACGTTCGGCCCAATAGGGAACTGTGGCGACTTTAATGCCACACTGTGGTGTTCCTGCAGCCGTCATATCTCTCGGTCATTCTAGGTGATGTTGATCAGAGTAGTGGTTGCGCCCGGAAAGGTCGCAGGGTTGGATGCAATAAGGGATCTTTAGTCACGATGCGATGGTTCATGTTTAACCCTAATCTAAGGCCTTCCTTGTGAGGGTTCATACAGTGCCTTAAAATAATCTGAATGAATAAATCACAGGCTTCCAAACTCTCAAACGCTCTCACAGTCACACACCGCTAGTGTTTGTTGTATGCACTGGAATCCAGTCTCAATTATTGCTGTAAAATTTATCTGCAACACTAATAAAGATATTATGGGCAATATGTAAGAACACATTTTCCCATTGACACAGAATGGGAAAACCCCTTTTATACATCTGGCCCTAAGTAAGAAAATGAGCACTTTGATTTGCTGTTAGGTGTTTTACTTTCCTTAAAGTGGAAAGGCCACATGCTGCTTGAAGGAAAGTACATTTGACAACAAAAATTGCTTTGATGTCAGGATTTGTCTTGGGCATTTTGTTAACAATATATTTTAAAGGAAAAAGTACTAAGCATTGTGTAAGGCTCAGCTCGTTTCCACGAAATGGCCCCCTCTCACTATTAGGCTATTGTATCTCGCCTTTTATCCTCTTGTCCCAGTTTAAAAAGTTAACTTGGTCAAAAATGTAATCTCCAAAACCCGTCGAGGTCTGCTCAGCAGTTTTATCTTTTCATTCTACTGACAAGGATACAAGGAAGGATAAGATCAAATAATGAAGATTTACAATGAACTGTTGAAAACTTGAAAAATAAAGCAAAGCTGAAAGAGTTCCTGGTAATGATCTGATATTCGGATACATCAATGGCCTAAAGCTTAATAACCATTTCGATGCCTGTTACAGACACAATTAGACGCTCAGATTTCATTACAAAGCATCCAGACCAGACGGAAATAATATTAGGACAAGCCAAAACGTGTGGGCAGATTTAAGCGCCTCTAGCACCTCTTTTTGCCAGTTAAGTGTAATTTGTTTTACGCTAATGTGACTCAACAAGGCCACAATTGCCACGCCAAATTTACAAAGTGGTGCAATGCATGCATTGCGCCACTTTGTAACCCTTTGCACTACATTGTGCCTGAGCCAAGCATAATGTATGCAAAGGGGGGCGTTCCACCATTAGGGGGGCTGAAAAAATGATGCAAAGAAATCTAAGAGAGTTCATTGCGTCATTCTTTCGTCATTTTTTCAGTACTTTTTCAGCACTTTTAACGCCTACTCAGAAGAAGGCACACCATTGTTTACAATGGGCCTCAACAGGCTTTGAAGGGTTAGCATCAAAACTTTTGATGCAAATCCTGTAAAGCTCTGAACTACCGTCTAAAACTTTCACGCTAGTTCCCTAACTACCGCCCTGGTGCGCAGAATCTTAGCTACGGTGCACACATGGTGGTGTTAGGGGGTGCTAAGGGGCAAGGAAAGTGGCGCTGTACTAGGTGCAGCGTCACTTTCCTTAAATCAGGTCCCTAAAAGGTTAAACACACACACACGGATATAAATATATATATATATATATATATATATATACACACATATACATCTACATACATACATATATATAAATATGCTCCCAAGTCTCCAAAATCCCAGCAGCCAAACCCCACTGTGCAAAGCTTACAGCCTATCCCTTATTTTATTAAAAGGTTTTTTGGTACTGCAGTACTGGAAAGGTCCCACACAGGAGGTGTTGCTGGGTACCACAGTTCTAGCCACTGGACCTGTGGTTTCTGCAACCAAATACATACATTTTTTTCCTCTTGATCTAATGAGAGTGTCCTCTGGAACAACACCCCACATGGCGCTGGCAGATACAGTGTGCTCGCCCTTCCCCTTAAATGCCCTTTCTTTATTTTAAAGGACATAGGGACTGAGTCCCCAAGTCCGGTAATAGAAGGCACATTTTCTCAGATGTTGGGGCCAGCCAGTCACATTGTTCCAGTAGTGCAGTACCAAAATGGCTGACAGGAGAAACGCGCCTGCAGTCAATAAGAAGGAGTTTTTTTTATTTGTTGGTACCATGAGAATACCATGGTACTCCTGCAGTACCAACCATCCAGCTGTCTGTACCTTTTTGTGAGGGTTAACCATTACATGCTCAACCCGAGCCCCCACTTTAAACTCTAATTTCTCTGAAATGCCTGAATGGATTTACACCAAATAGGTGAAGTTTAAAAGGATCTTCACTTGCAAACTTTCCATACCTCTTGCCCGTACTATGAACTCTATCGATAGTGCATAACGTTTCCTGCATGGGGGTTATCATGTACACAAAGGAACTTCTGCATCATTTTTTGTTTTTTCTAGAAAAATAAAAAGATCACCAATATTCACCCAGTTCCACTGTCATGAAGAAAACGGTTTGAAAGTGAACTTAGGGAAAACGTGGCACATCCTTATTCACAGTGATGGGTGCTTTCAAAGAAATATTTGCACTTGTTTGAAATACATCCAGTTTGGAGAAAAACATGTGACTACCCAGATGTAGGAACATTGGGGAAACTCTTAACAACAATTTGAGAAATGAATCGCTTGTGTGTAATAAAAAGATGCACACCCTTAACCACATCGAAATAGGTAAACCGATGCCCTTGCACGCATCCTTCACCTCTGTGTACCCCGGCACACCTGATGGGGGGGGTTTCGTAAGCCACAAAGCTAGCCTGCCACTTGGCCTTCTCTGTTAGTATTCTATAACTAGAAGATGGCATCAGGGGGCACGGGGGGGGGGGCATGGTGTAAGAGCGTGAGAACACATGCTCAGGGCGAAGGCTGAGGGCCGCCAGACCTAGTCCAACAACGTGCTCTAAACAGTCATCGACATAACATCACTTTGTTAATGAAAAAAGTGCAATAACCCGTTGCCGCTGAGCTCCACCTGTCTGTAATGTTTTTTACAACAAGTAAACTTTAAAAGAACATTTCTTCCTAAAACATCACTTTCACATAGTATAAGCCACTGTAACAGCAGACTGAGGGTGTTGACAACGGTGACTTAATGGAATGACGGAATGGCACAGAAGTCCTGGGCAAACTAATTTCACAGAGCTGCTACTGGTTATCCACATTTTCTTGGTATTCCTCGATCGCCAAACATCTCATATGTTTTTTGGAATTCGGCGAGAAAATGTAGTGGACTTTGCAATAGGTGCAAACGTTTAATTAAAGAAGAGTTCAAAAGGCCGCGCCCATTCCTGCATGAAGCTATTCATGGCATACAAAGTTTCAGTTTCAAGGAAGGCATACAAAACATCGGTTGCAAGAGGCGAGAGAGAAATGTACTCAGCAAAAAATCTATTATATTCTTACCTTTTTCAAATAGGCAAAAATGTAATACTTTGAACATGTTCAAAGTATTACATTTTTGCCTATTTGAAAAATAGTTACTGTTACACTCATGGATTGCGCTTTAACTCACCAAGCAATCTTATAATGATAGGAGACTCACACACCCTTGCCCGTTCTGGGTAGGACATATTGCATGATGCATTAGAAAAATAGATAAATATGGGAAAATGTTGATAGGAGCTGATAGTGATAAACACTGGACACACTGAAAGAGAACTCTACAAAAAGCAGATCATGACAGAGAGATAGAGGCTCTCATGAGAAGAGACCGGTTGATGCAAATGTTGCCTTGCTATGATTAACATACCACGTGCAGATGCTTTAACGGCTTTCCTGAAGGCAAGAAGATCCCGTGGCAAAAGGATCTACAAGTTTGATGCCATCCACGCCGATTTAGTTGACAATCACTAGGGTTTAGGAGTCTGATCGAGGGTATAGTAAGGAAGCCTAGGTTCTTTGTGAGGAGCAAGGAATGTTTAATTTACAGATAGTGGGCTACGTGACTTACCTGGCAGACACCCGTATGTAAGGCAAATTATTTTGAAATCAATTGTGACTTGAACTGCAATATAATGAAGGTTACTTTTCAAGGCCTTGGAGTAGTCAGCAACCGTTCCTAATTCTAGACGGTCTCAAGGTGGCTGTGGTGGGAGTCCAGTAAGGATGCGTAAGGAGAATTGGTATAGCGTGTTTTGGAGGTCACAGGAGCACCAACCTCAACGTGGTTGACACTGATGGGAATGAAAGGGATAATATGTGGGCTAGCTGTTAGAGGGACAGCTGTAGATTTAGTCACTGACATGAAGTGTCATGATAGCACGTCTTGGAGTAAAAGAAATGGTTAATAACACTGGTACTGATAGCAGCTGGAAAGACATAGCACAAAGGCAGATAAACGCAACACAGAGATAGTAACACCACAAGACGATGAATGATATTCAAATACTGCCAGGTGGAACTAGATGTAGCACCACCATCAGATGGTTACATGGTAACACCCCTACTCCACGCCTCCCCTCTCACCCCATCCTCCAGCCCCCCACCCCGCACACACACACACACACACAGACACCCACACACTAGATACAAACACTGTCTGGACATATAGAGAAACAAACGTGTAAGGACGTAGTGAGAGATGCACTGATATGTGAAATGGGAGACACACAAAAGCAGTGAAAATTAGGGTCAGGACAGCAGGGGTAGAGACCGAATGATGTCAGCTGGGAAGGACTACAGATTCAATACAGGCAGTACTCCCTGTTGCTGAAAAGGAGGTGTGGAGTGTATGATACAAGTAGAGGAAGGGCAAATATAGAGGGCTCGTGACTCACAGACACACGCGCTTGGTGATTTAAATATGGAAAGGACTTCTCTTAATCAAACGTGGTTTTCAGGGGAGTCACAGAATCACAATGTATGGTGTGCACATTAAAGCGCCCCACCACAGTACTGAAATCGCTCCCATTCCCAGACTGTGCTCCACTCTCCTGTGTACCAGGCCTGATAACATTCTGATTTCAATTTCTAGGTAGCACAGAAACATACTGATGAATATGGAGCAATTTATAAATAAGAAGTGTACCCGTCACAGCACTAAAAACGACTGCATTCCCCAGCGCACATTAAACTCAACTTGCACAGCAAATTTAATAAAAAAACACCCTTCCTTTGTTTACTAAGTGTCAGAAAAACATATTGAAAGTTGCAAATAAGCCCATAAAATATAGATTAAGCAGTTAAAATATGCAGGCCACAATAATGCTGCTCTTCACAATGAAATCAGCGTGGAAGTGCCAAATTTCTGACAAACTGGATTTATGAGTGCTTGAATAGATTCAGTTCATTAGGTGCAATACTTTGTATACTCTCAGGAATTTCAGTGGCAATCATTGCTGAGCGTTTCTGTCCACCGCAGAATGAATGAGGCCTAAATAAATGGTTGCCTTTACCTGGTGCCATAGGCCAAGACAAAGCTGAAAGTTGCCATCTGCGCATGCAACCTGACAGTTGACTTGTATGTAACTCTTTACATTTTACATTATTACATCTGAGTTTAGAATCCCTTCTTTTTTTAATATTATAAAAGAAAATGCTCCCTGAACACTTAGGCGGTCATTCTGACCCTGGCGGTTGAAAACCGCCAGGGCAGAGTGCCGCGGAAGCACCGCCAACAGGCTGGCGGTGCTTCATGGGCAATTCTGACCGCAGCGGTAAAGCCGCGGTCAGAAACGGGCAACCGACGGTTTCCCGCCGGTTTAACCCTGCCCCAAAGAATCCTCCATGGCGGTGCCATGGGGATTCCGACCCCCTTCCCGCCATCCTGGTCCTGGCGGTAAAAACCGCCAGGAACAGGATGGCGGGAACAGGTGTCGTGGGGCCCCTGGGGGCCCCTGCACTGCCCATGCCACCGGCATGGGCAGTGCAGGGACCCCCTAACAGGGCCCCATAATGATTTTCAGTGTCTGCCTAGCAGACACTGAAAATCGCGCGGGTGCCACTGCACCTGTCGCACACCAGCAACTCCGCCGGCTCCATTCGGAGCCGGCTTCATCGTTGCTGGGGCTTTCCCGCTGGGCGGGCGGGTGGCCTTTTGGCGGTCGCCCGCCCGCCCACCCAGCGGGAAAGTCAGAATGACCGCTGCGGTCATTTGACCACGGTGCGGTCTTCTGGCGGTCTCCGCCCGGCGGGCGGCGCCCGCCGGGGTCGGAATGACCCCCTTAATGCCAATTTCAGTGTATGGAATTCTCTTTCATGTTAAAGTGGGAGCACCAGCACTTATTTTTGGGGGCTGGAACTTATTTCCCTGTATTAGGCATTTACTGCAATCAAAAGACACAAATGGGAAAGACGGTGGAAGAGAAATACGTTAAAGCATCACAAAGGGAGAAAGCAAAAAGCTGCAAGAGTGAGTTGAAGGGGCAGGGCGTGGCTATAAATGGATTAAAGAGGCCCAGGATGGTTTAACAATTACTCTGCCTCAGTAGTCTGTGCTCACACATTTAATTGCAGTAGCCGCGTGTTTCAGAGGTGAGCTTTGGACACTGGCACACTTTTATTTACAAATTGAGCATTGGAAGGGGAATGCACCTGGACACACAGGCAGGTGGGAGTAACCACATTTCCGGGTGGTGTATCGCTGTTGCTTGTATGGCTGCCCACTCACCACACAAACCAATGACAGGCATAGGGGAAGGACCTGCACCTAAGGGTTGAATGTTTGACAAAGTTTGTTGTAGCTTGTAATAAACATGCAGAAAGCCAACACATCTTGAATTGGATCTGGAAAACACATAAGCCAAAGGAATCCAATATGATCATAATGACTACTATCATTATGGTAATGGCAAACCACTTTGATGAGAACATTCAACAAAACCATATTTTTCTCTGATTTCCAGTTCCGGAATTGTGAAAGTGAGCTGCAGCAAAGAAGAGTTGCAAGTGCAAGCCGCTGCCCTATGCCAGTCTCACTCTGATTCTAACCTCATAGGGAAGTACATTAAGAGAGCGGTATCAGCTGTAGTGTTGTATGATAAAATCTTTGTTACATTGTGCGGTGTTCCGGCCGGTGATGGAATGGTTACAGTTTAAGGTTTATGTAAAGTAGTGGATTGAACATGCCGGATCTCTAAAAGGCAGATAGCCAGGTTTCCATCTAGTAAGATCTGCATTGTAATCAATTAATTTCTAAACTTTTCTGAAAGACCAATGAGTCGGTAAGTGTGATCTTTGTTTTTGGATCACCATTGAATCCCTTTATTTTTACGCTGTCACGTGACTGCTCTCAAAATGCATTTTTTTTGTCTCGACAGCCGAATGTGCTGCATTTTGAGACAGTTTTAAAGATAGCTCCTTCATTGTACTAAAGTCAAAGATGGCGGACTCAACCACAAATCATGTGAGTTCAGAACTCATTTATTGTGTTGTGAAAATAATGTGGGATTGCCTTGTGCTATTGTTCAATTTCTATAATTAATTGTTGGAGAGGTTATATAAGACCTGAATAGGTGTTCACTAATTTTAACTGCAGTCCCCTAGGGAAGTCTTAGCAGAGCTCTTCTTTCTCTGCGGCTCAGTGCCCTTCACAAGATTTTTGGCTCCTTGACTTTCATACTTCTTTCTTGAAATGTGAAAGTAGGTTGCAGTACAACAGCATTTGAGATTTTAACAGATGTTAGCAGACTTCGAAACCAACACCTTGCTGTCATATTCCAGAAAGGTAAGCATTTCTCTGCCCTGGTGTTGCTCCAATAGGTTTCAGAAAGATTGAATATTGTTACAATCCAGTAGGCTGTCGGTTTTCCTAGTGCACGGTGTGATATCATCATACACATGTAAAGTTGCAAAGACAGCTTCCCTCCTTACCTGGTTTTGGATGGGATGTAGATAATGGGTGGTGCCCCCTATGAACCACTGGGCCATTTGCTGCCTCTTGAAAAAGACAGCACCAAAGTTTCCACAAAATGCAGACAATTATCTATATTGTTTCCCAAAACCTCTTGCAAGGAGAAGATTCTATAGACTATTCTTTCACCATACTCTTGTATCGAATAAGAGGAATGCACGCTGAGAGGAGCAAGAAACCTCATAGAAAGGATAGAAACTGAAGTCTCAGCATCTAATATTTTCAGAACAAAGAATCAGAAAAAAAAACTGAAAAATAAAAAAGGAAACTGTTTTTAAAGTCTATATTTTTAGGAAGTAAAACTACCATTGAGAGAAAGGTAAGAAACTGCCTTGGGAGCACAAAGACAGAACTATCTAAGGTTATGTGTGAGAGAAAAAATACACTGCACTGTCAAAATAGCACACAAAGCAACAGAAAAAATGATAGGAGGACCAGGGACATTTTTATAAGGGGCTTCCCTTTCAAGGAAACACTGGCAAATCAATTTGATCCCCACCATAAAAGGTGAATTTACTGGCTGTGCCAATGCTTGCTAGCATTGCTGCTTGTGAGACCTGGCATCATTAGAGTGGTCTTACTCCAGACATTTTGCCTTTCACCTCCCATTTTGTTGCTGTATCTTTTTGTTAGTCTTATGTCTGTGAGCATTTTAGCACTGCTAACCAGTGCTAAAGTGCATGTGCTTCTCCCCTAAACATGGTAACATTTGTGTATCCACCACTGGCATATTTAATTTACTTGTAAATCTCTGTAAATTAAATGCTACTAGTGGACCTGCAGCACTTATTGTGCCACCCACTCAAATAGCCATGTAAGCATGTTTCAGGACTGTCACTGCGGGTCCCATGTGTGCAGTTTCACTGCCACTTCACATTTAAAATCTCTTGCAAAGCCTTAAACTGCTCTTTTCTTTCATATACATCTCCCTAAGGTAGGCCCTAAGTAGCCCATAGGGCAAGGTGCCATGTAAGTAAAAGGCAGAACATGTACTTTTATGTTTTACATGTCCTGGTGATGAAAAACTACCAAAGTCGTTTTTCATTACTGTGAAGCCTGCTCCTCTCATAGGTCAGCATTGGGAATATCATTAGAACGGTAATGATAAATCCTCTTTACTAGTAAAGTCAGATTTATTATTCCTATTTTATAAATGCCACTTTTAGTAAGTCGTTATTTCTCTGCTCTCATTGCTCTGAATGGCCGGCAGCCTGTCTTCAATACACATCTGGTCTGAGCTATGTGACAGCTATATTTGTGCATTCCCTCCAGACACCCACAACACAGGAAACTCAACTGCATCTACATTCATCTACATACTGATGGGTCAAAGGGTAGTGGTGTGAGCCCCACACAAAGGGCGGATTACCCTACACTGATAGTCTGGAACCAGGGCTGGGTTGAAAGGGGGACCTGTGCAATTTAGAGCGAACCCTTGAAGTCACCTTCACATCAAAGGCACTTTTGGGTATATGTACTGGGGCTCTGACCCCCTAAAATCAGATCACTGCTGGACTTGGGAAGAACTCTGCTAGAGTAAAGACTGCTGTGCTGTAAGGATTGTCACTCTGCCTGGACTGACTGTTCCAAGGAGCTGCTTCTCTGCATTTTTGAGCTGCCTGCTGATCTCTGCACTGCTGAGGACATGGACTGGACCCATCTTGCTGACCAGAGTATCTTCAAGGGCTTGTTGACTTGCTCCCTGTTCTTCTGCAGTCTCAGGGACACCAAAGAATGCTTGCAACTCTCCTGGCGCTGTTGGTCTCTGCCACCTGCGATTCCTACCCTTGCCTAAGGTGTCGCTCCTGAGTCCTGGGCCTCAGAAGTGGGTTCTACAGCTGATTCCTGCAAAAACCCATGCATCGCATCAAGTGTATTTACAATTTCGCTGCATCGCTCCTTCAACGCCAACGCATTCACAGCCTGCGCAGCCTGACAATAACACTCTGCACTGCGCCACGATGATGCATCACATTCTCTTCAACGGAGCCCAACAATGGAGCAGTGATCCGACGGCTGGAAAATATTGACACAGCGTGCCCTCAACATTAACACTTTACTCCATCAAAGATACTTTTTAAGTGGACTCTGCATGGGTTCTGTAGCCGGCGTACACTCTATCGCAGTTGGCCTGAACACTGGACTTGCACCAGTCACTCATGACCTCAAGTCACCTTTTGACCGCTCGTGACTTCTAAGCACTATTTTACAGTTAGGGGTATATTTAAGGAAAGTTGGGCTGCACCTAGTGCAGCGCCACTTTCCTTGTGCTCCTTAACGTCCCGCTACTGCCACCATGTGTGCACCATATCTAAGATATGTTGCGCAATGGCGCAGGGTAGGGGGAAATAGCGTCTTTTTTATTGATGCTACTGATGTACTCTGCAGGAGCAGTGCCAAAACACCTGCACCTACTCTTGCAGAGTACATAGGGGCCCATTATAAATAATGAAGCCCCTTTTTAACGCCTGTTCTGAGCAGGCGTTAAAAGTGCCGTAAAAAATGATGCATGGAAAACTTTTAGTTTTCTTTGCACAATTATTACACCCCCCCTAACGTGGAAACGCCCCCTTTGCATACATTATGCCTGGCGCCGGCATAATGTAGCGCAGAGGTTACAAAGTGGCACAATGCATGCATTGTGCCAATTTGTAAATATGTGCGAGGATTTTGGCCTCGTTGGGCCATGTTAGCGTAAAGAAATGATGCTAATGTAGCTCAAGGTAGCGCTAGGGGCTGATAAATATGTCCCTTAAGCTTTAAAAATTCATATCTTGACTTCTAATGATTAGATTTTTGTTGTGTTGTCTCACATCAGAACAGTACAAGGAAAAGTTTAGGTCCTACAAGAAGTCAGATTCCTAAACTTGGTTAGAGTGTGTTGATTCTTTTTGCAGAGCACTAGAAGGATGAGTGAAGGGCAGCAAGGTAACAGATTATGGGGAGATGCATAATTTAGTCTTTGTTTTCCAGAGCTGTGCCAGCATCTGACTGACAGCAAGCTGGCTGATCCCAGGAAGCTTGCCTAGGAAGCAGACTGCTGGGAGAGCACCAGGGTCTCTTGGGGGAGACACCGCAGAATGAATGAGGCCTAAATAAATGGTTGCCTTTACCTGGTGCCATAGGCCAAGACAAAGCTGAAAGTTGCCATCTGCGCATGCAACCTGACAGTTGACTTGTATGTAACTCTTTACATTTTACATTATTACATCTGAGTTTAGAATCCCTTCTTTTTTTAATATTATAAAAGAAAATGCTCCCTGAACACTTAGGCGGTCATTCTGACCCTGGCGGTTGAAAACCGCCAGGGCAGAGTGCCGCGGAAGCACCGCCAACAGGCTGGCGGTGCTTCATGGGCAATTCTGACCGCAGCGGTAAAGCCGCGGTCAGAAACGGGCAACCGACGGTTTCCCGCCGGTTTAACCCTGCCCCAAAGAATCCTCCATGGCGGTGCCATGGGGATTCCGACCCCCTTCCCGCCATCCTGGTCCTGGCGGTAAAAACCGCCAGGAACAGGATGGCGGGAACAGGTGTCGTGGGGCCCCTGGGGGCCCCTGCACTGCCCATGCCACCGGCATGGGCAGTGCAGGGACCCCCTAACAGGGCCCCATAATGATTTTCAGTGTCTGCCTAGCAGACACTGAAAATCGCGCGGGTGCCACTGCACCTGTCGCACACCAGCAACTCCGCCGGCTCCATTCGGAGCCGGCTTCATCGTTGCTGGGGCTTTCCCGCTGGGCGGGCGGGTGGCCTTTTGGCGGTCGCCCGCCCGCCCACCCAGCGGGAAAGTCAGAATGACCGCTGCGGTCATTTGACCACGGTGCGGTCTTCTGGCGGTCTCCGCCCGGCGGGCGGCGTCCGCCGGGGTCGGAATGACCCCCTTAATGCCAATTTCAGTGTATGGAATTCTCTTTCATGTTAAAGTGGGAGCACCAGCACTTATTTTTGGGGGCTGGAACTTATTTCCCTGTATTAGGCATTTACTGCAATCAAAAGACACAAATGGGAAAGACGGTGGAAGAGAAATACGTTAAAGCATCACAAAGGGAGAAAGCAAAAAGCTGCAAGAGTGAGTTGAAGGGGCAGGGCGTGGCTATAAATGGATTAAAGAGGCCCAGGATGGTTTAACAATTACTCTGCCTCAGTAGTCTGTGCTCACACATTTAATTGCAGTAGCCGCGTGTTTCAGAGGTGAGCTTTGGACACTGGCACACTTTTATTTACAAATTGAGCATTGGAAGGGGAATGCACCTGGACACACAGGCAGGTGGGAGTAACCACATTTCCGGGTGGTGTATCGCTGTTGCTTGTATGGCTGCCCACTCACCACACAAACCAATGACAGGCATAGGGGAAGGACCTGCACCTAAGGGTTGAATGTTTGACAAAGTTTGTTGTAGCTTGTAATAAACATGCAGAAAGCCAACACATCTTGAATTGGATCTGGAAAACACATAAGCCAAAGGAATCCAATATGATCATAATGACTACTATCATTATGGTAATGGCAAACCACTTTGATGAGAACATTCAACAAAACCATATTTTTCTCTGATTTCCAGTTCCGGAATTGTGAAAGTGAGCTGCAGCAAAGAAGAGTTGCAAGTGCAAGCCGCTGCCCTATGCCAGTCTCACTCTGATTCTAACCTCATAGGGAAGTACATTAAGAGAGCGGTATCAGCTGTAGTGTTGTATGATAAAATCTTTGTTACATTGTGCGGTGTTCCGGCCGGTGATGGAATGGTTACAGTTTAAGGTTTATGTAAAGTAGTGGATTGAACATGCCGGATCTCTAAAAGGCAGATAGCCAGGTTTCCATCTAGTAAGATCTGCATTGTAATCAATTAATTTCTAAACTTTTCTGAAAGACCAATGAGTCGGTAAGTGTGATCTTTGTTTTTGGATCACCATTGAATCCCTTTATTTTTACGCTGTCACGTGACTGCTCTCAAAATGCATTTTTTTTGTCTCGACAGCCGAATGTGCTGCATTTTGAGACAGTTTTAAAGATAGCTCCTTCATTGTACTAAAGTCAAAGATGGCGGACTCAACCACAAATCATGTGAGTTCAGAACTCATTTATTGTGTTGTGAAAATAATGTGGGATTGCCTTGTGCTATTGTTCAATTTCTATAATTAATTGTTGGAGAGGTTATATAAGACCTGAATAGGTGTTCACTAATTTTAACTGCAGTCCCCTAGGGTAGTCTTAGCAGAGCTCTTCTTTCTCTGCGGCTCAGTGCCCTTCACAAGATTTTTGGCTCCTTGACTTTCATACTTCTTTCTTGAAATGTGAAAGTAGGTTGCAGTACAACAGCATTTGAGATTTTAACAGATGTTAGCAGACTTCGAAACCAACACCTTGCTGTCATATTCCAGAAAGGTAAGCATTTCTCTGCCCTGGTGTTGCTCCAATAGGTTTCAGAAAGATTGAATATTGTTACAATCCAGTAGGCTGTCGGTTTTCCTAGTGCACGGTGTGATATCATCATACACATGTAAAGTTGCAAAGACAGCTTCCCTCCTTACCTGGTTTTGGATGGGATGTAGATAATGGGTGGTGCCCCCTATGAACCACTGGGCCATTTGCTGCCTCTTGAAAAAGACAGCACCAAAGTTTCCACAAAATGCAGACAATTATCTATATTGTTTCCCAAAACCTCTTGCAAGGAGAAGATTCTATAGACTATTCTTTCACCATACTCTTGTATCGAATAAGAGGAATGCACGCTGAGAGGAGCAAGAAACCTCATAGAAAGGATAGAAACTGAAGTCTCAGCATCTAATATTTTCAGAACAAAGAATCAGAAAAAAAAACTGAAAAATAAAAAAGGAAACTGTTTTTAAAGTCTATATTTTTAGGAAGTAAAACTACCATTGAGAGAAAGGTAAGAAACTGCCTTGGGAGCACAAAGACAGAACTATCTAAGGTTATGTGTGAGAGAAAAAATACACTGCACTGTCAAAATAGCACACAAAGCAACAGAAAAAATGATAGGAGGACCAGGGACATTTTTATAAGGGGCTTCCCTTTCAAGGAAACACTGGCAAATCAATTTGATCCCCACCATAAAAGGTGAATTTACTGGCTGTGCCAATGCTTGCTAGCATTGCTGCTTGTGAGACCTGGCATCATTAGAGTGGTCTTACTCCAGACATTTTGCCTTTCACCTCCCATTTTGTTGCTGTATCTTTTTGTTAGTCTTATGTCTGTGAGCATTTTAGCACTGCTAACCAGTGCTAAAGTGCATGTGCTTCTCCCCTAAACATGGTAACATTTGTGTATCCACCACTGGCATATTTAATTTACTTGTAAATCTCTGTAAATTAAATGCTACTAGTGGACCTGCAGCACTTATTGTGCCACCCACTCAAATAGCCATGTAAGCATGTTTCAGGACTGTCACTGCGGGTCCCATGTGTGCAGTTTCACTGCCACTTCACATTTAAAATCTCTTGCAAAGCCTTAAACTGCTCTTTTCTTTCATATACATCTCCCTAAGGTAGGCCCTAAGTAGCCCATAGGGCAAGGTGCCATGTAAGTAAAAGGCAGAACATGTACTTTTATGTTTTACATGTCCTGGTGATGAAAAACTACCAAAGTCGTTTTTCATTACTGTGAAGCCTGCTCCTCTCATAGGTCAGCATTGGGAATATCATTAGAACGGTAATGATAAATCCTCTTTACTAGTAAAGTCAGATTTATTATTCCTATTTTATAAATGCCACTTTTAGTAAGTCGTTATTTCTCTGCTCTCATTGCTCTGAATGGCCGGCAGCCTGTCTTCAATACACATCTGGTCTGAGCTATGTGACAGCTATATTTGTGCATTCCCTCCAGACACCCACAACACAGGAAACTCAACTGCATCTACATTCATCTACATACTGATGGGTCAAAGGGTAGTGGTGTGAGCCCCACACAAAGGGCGGATTACCCTACACTGATAGTCTGGAACCAGGGCTGGGTTGAAAGGGGGACCTGTGCAATTTAGAGCGAACCCTTGAAGTCACCTTCACATCAAAGGCACTTTTGGGTATATGTACTGGGGCTCTGACCCCCTAAAATCAGATCACTGCTGGACTTGGGAAGAACTCTGCTAGAGTAAAGACTGCTGTGCTGTAAGGATTGTCACTCTGCCTGGACTGACTGTTCCAAGGAGCTGCTTCTCTGCATTTTTGAGCTGCCTGCTGATCTCTGCACTGCTGAGGACATGGACTGGACCCATCTTGCTGACCAGAGTATCTTCAAGGGCTTGTTGACTTGCTCCCTGTTCTTCTGCAGTCTCAGGGACACCAAAGAATGCTTGCAACTCTCCTGGCGCTGTTGGTCTCTGCCACCTGCGATTCCTACCCTTGCCTAAGGTGTCGCTCCTGAGTCCTGGGCCTCAGAAGTGGGTTCTACAGCTGATTCCTGCAAAAACCCATGCATCGCATCAAGTGTATTTACAATTTCGCTGCATCGCTCCTTCAACGCCAACGCATTCACAGCCTGCGCAGCCTGACAATAACACTCTGCACTGCGCCACGATGATGCATCACATTCTCTTCAACGGAGCCCAACAATGGAGCAGTGATCCGACGGCTGGAAAATATTGACACAGCGTGCCCTCAACATTAACACTTTACTCCATCAAAGATACTTTTTAAGTGGACTCTGCATGGGTTCTGTAGCCGGCGTACACTCTATCGCAGTTGGCCTGAACACTGGACTTGCACCAGTCACTCATGACCTCAAGTCACCTTTTGACCGCTCGTGACTTCTAAGCACTATTTTACAGTTAGGGGTATATTTAAGGAAAGTTGGGCTGCACCTAGTGCAGCGCCACTTTCCTTGTGCTCCTTAACGTCCCGCTACTGCCACCATGTGTGCACCATATCTAAGATATGTTGCGCAATGGCGCAGGGTAGGGGGAAATAGCGTCTTTTTTATTGATGCTACTGATGTACTCTGCAGGAGCAGTGCCAAAACACCTGCACCTACTCTTGCAGAGTACATAGGGGCCCATTATAAATAATGAAGCCCCTTTTTAACGCCTGTTCTGAGCAGGCGTTAAAAGTGCCGTAAAAAATGATGCATGGAAAACTTTTAGTTTTCTTTGCACAATTATTACACCCCCCCTAACGTGGAAACGCCCCCTTTGCATACATTATGCCTGGCGCCGGCATAATGTAGCGCAGAGGTTACAAAGTGGCACAATGCATGCATTGTGCCAATTTGTAAATATGTGCGAGGATTTTGGCCTCGTTGGGCCATGTTAGCGTAAAGAAATGATGCTAATGTAGCTCAAGGTAGCGCTAGGGGCTGATAAATATGTCCCTTAAGCTTTAAAAATTCATATCTTGACTTCTAATGATTAGATTTTTGTTGTGTTGTCTCACATCAGAACAGTACAAGGAAAAGTTTAGGTCCTACAAGAAGTCAGATTCCTAAACTTGGTTAGAGTGTGTTGATTCTTTTTGCAGAGCACTAGAAGGATGAGTGAAGGGCAGCAAGGTAACAGATTATGGGGAGATGCATAATTTAGTCTTTGTTTTCCAGAGCTGTGCCAGCATCTGACTGACAGCAAGCTGGCTGATCCCAGGAAGCTTGCCTAGGAAGCAGACTGCTGGGAGAGCACCAGGGTCTCTTGGGGGAGACTCCACCAAGGGTGGTCAGGGTCCCCATCAGAAGAAGTGGAGGGGCAAGGGTAAACAGGGGGAGTTCTCTAGAGGGCTCCAGCCTAGTTCCCAGGGTAAGGATTCCAGTCCCCGAGGTGAGAAGAAGCCTTGGTTCTCTACAGGGAAGCCTTCAGAGAAGGGTCCCCGCAAGTGTTACACATGTGATCCGGAGAGTCACATGAGGGGGGACCCCAACTGTCCCAAGTGGATACCGGCACCTACAGGTGCACAGTCATTGCAGTTGGCCACTGTAGCACTAGGGGAGGAGTTGGTTCCAGTAGCAGGGTGGGAGCCAGCTGAGATGACCCTTGTCTCGTTAGAGGACAGTGAGATGGTCCAGAGGACCCTCGTGCCTGAGAACACTTAGGAGTACAGACACTGGGTGGCCATCAATGGATAGAGGGTGAAGGCTTTGAGAGACACAGGAGCCAGCATGACTACTGTCAATTGTCACCTGATGTCAGAAGAGCAAGTGGTCGCCAGTGTGGCTCATCAAGTAGTTGCTGGTGACAACTCTGAGCACCAGTATAAGGTGGTGCCGGTTCCCTTTGATTGGGGGGGGTCCTCAGGTTCCTTGAGGGTAGCTGTGAGTCCAACCATGCCTGTTGATTGTCCGCTAGGTAATGACATGGAAGATTCCCCCTGGCGCGAGGTGGAATGCAGGTCACACTTGCAGATGATTGGTCTCTCAGAGTGGGCATGTGTGACCGCTTGGTGTATGGCAGCCAGTAAGGGTGATCAGGAGGACCCGGAGCCTGAAAGAGTGCCCCAGGTGCCTGCCAGGAAGAGAAGGAGCACTTCTAACAGTAGGTAATACCTAAAAAGCGTAAGTATAAACAGGAAAAGTCTTGTCCCCAGCCAATTCCAAAAAGCAACACTGGCATTTATAAAATAAAACACAGAAGTAGAATATAAACATTGTGTTGAATGGCACTATTTTATCCTCTTCCTTTCAATGTTGATATTTTTGCATAACTTCTACTATGCAACTGTTTAGAACTTCACTTCCCAGGCATTTCACCAACCATGCATAACACATGTGTCTTTAATTTAATAAGGAACGTTGTTTTACAAGGATGACTTGGAGGAAACGTTCCGACGCACTCATACTTTAATTGATATAGAAATCACACTTTCATATCGTAAACGTCATTCAGAAAGACCAAGGGCACCACAAAGATAATCTCCTAAGAACTAAACAGCAGCAGACTCATATACCACGCACCTACCCCAATGTGTCTACAAAAGAATTCAAAAGAGATTTGTTATCCTTTGTGTGCACTCAAACCAAACACCTGCTGCTAAGGTGTAAACCTTTTTGAAAAAAAGGGGAAAACACATCATTTAGAATATTGGTAGTGCACCACCCTTCAAAAAGACATTTTTATTTTAAAAGTCCAATTCTTTAATGTGAGGTTGTAAAAAATCTTCTCTTTATTCTCTTTCTCTTTTTCAGCAATATATAAAATTATAACAGCAACAGCCAACACATTTCGTCCTCCAAAATAGGACTTCTTCAGGGCTAATCAATTTCAGATTGGTTTGTCATATCCTGTTTTTCTCTTGTGCCCTTAATATCTCCCGTTATACATCTTGGAGCAGAGGACCCCTATATCAGAAGACGTCATTCATCCAAATTAGCTCTGTTCGTGGCGGCCATCTTAGACTGTCTTATTTCTCAATATCCTTTTGATCAAACAAAGAGTCTAACATTCTTTACCATCAACCACATTGAACACTGATGCAGTTGCCTTCCAGGCTACTGAGTGGAGCTCAAAACAACTTCATAGGTCTTCAAAGAGCAAAGAGTGGAAGGCAACAGTTGGATTCATGAAATTTTGATGACGTCAGCTACTATCTCGTGAGACTTAGCCCCAAAAATCCGAATGCACCCATCATGTCTTTTTGGAGGGTGGTGCACTACCATTATTCTAAAAGGCACCACAAAGATGTTCAGCTCCCCAGCCTCCCCTCCCTGTGCCCCCAACAGCAGACCAGCAAGAGCCTACTGGTTGTGATCGCTATGTACACCTCTGATTCTGTATGTTGTATTCCCAGTACTAAAAGAAAACAAAGCACCCTGGAGGTAGTTTTTCTCATTCTACACCTAAAAAATCATCCTGTACCAATTAAGAAGCTTTTGTTAGGAAGCTCAATCCACCAAAAGACACAAGGGGCAGATATCTAAACATTTACCCCAAGCTTCAGAAAACTTTTCAGATTAGTATCATTCCAAATGAACACAACTTGAAAACTGATTTAAAGCACCAGAATTGCAGAAACAATCCTTAAATTAATGGAATCGCATGTACTTATCTATTTTTGGGTGAAGGCTGGTGTCCCCGCAGATTCTGTGGCAGAACAAACCCACAACACACTTCAGCAAACACAGATTCTGAGAGCAAATGTAGCCACAGCACACTTCTCCCCCCGCAGATGTGGTGCAAGACTAGGCCCACAAAGCTCTTCTGTCCCAGCATCTGTGGTGACAGAATAGGCCCACCTTTACAAACTGCAAACGTATGTCATAGAAAAAGTCCAATTAGTTCCTTTTCTGTGGTAAACAATACCCTGCTGTTTTCGACTTAAAAATGTAGAGTGATGGTGGTTGCTTAATGTACGCTGCCCAAGTGTTAACTGAGATGTTTGTTGGATCACACTTCTAATTGAGATAATTATGGGAATCTAGCGTTTGATGTCTATAATGTCTACCCTTTTAGGTGGGTGGCTCTACTCAGGGGACTTAAATGTGTTGTTTAGGTATGCCTCTCGTTGTTATCAAGACATATCGACATTTATGATGATTGTTAGAAATAACTGAGTCACGGCATACTTGCCTAATATTAATTTGAAGAAGGAATAAATCCTAGATCCACTGGTATCAGTTTATCTGTAAAATCTGAGGTATTCCCCTTTTAGAAATTCAATTATGGCACTCACTTTCTTTAAACGTGTACAGGAACTCAACCAGGGACATCTTAAGGATTTTTCAGGTCCTGGGCCAAACGGATTTTGGGGCCCCACCACAACAGATTTACATTTATGATCCAGTTTCAGCCCTTTCATGCCCTCCTTGGCTAGGTCACTGACAGTGCAGAGACACTCTCATGCAAATTTTGCAATCTGTTTACATCTAATATTCAGGGATAGTGACTGGTGTTTTCAATATTTAACACAGCAACAGCTCATTAATATTATTGCGAATAATCTATGTGACGCCCGTTGATTTCTCATATTTGAGGTCCTGTTTTGATCTAAAAAAACTTTTTATGGATGTGACATGAAACATAAACACAGAGGGGGTCATTACGACCCTGGCGGCCGGCGGTAAGGTGGCGGTAACACCGCCAACAGGCTGGCGGTGTTCCGCCAGCAATTATGACCGTGCCGCTATAGCCACGCCCATACCGCCGGCCCCTCCAACATACCTCCAGGCTTCCACCTGGCGGTCATAATCCCCAGAGCAGCGGTGCAAGCACCGCTGCCCTGGGGATCATGAGTCCCCGACCGCCAGCCTGTCCGTGGCTGTAAACTCCGCCATGGAATGGCTGGCAGTAAGGGGACTTGGGGTGCCCCTGGGGGCCCCTGCACTGCCCCTGCACTTGGCATGGGCAGTGCAGGGGCCCCCAGGCATAGCCCCGTCGCGCGGCAGTGAAATGTACGACGGGTGCTACTGCACCCGCTGCACATCAGCATTGCCGCCGGCTCTATTACGAGCCGGCAGCAATGTTGATGTGACATCATAATAGGGAGCCAGGAATACCGCCGGCAATGGCGGTATTCTGTCTCCCGCAGCCCTCTTTTTCCAAGACCGCCGAGGTTGTTATGACCCCCAGAATGGCTCTGCAAAATGTCCATAGCAGACTCTGACACATAACCAACATTAAAAATATACTAAAGGAAAATGGTAAATAAAACAATTACTCAAGGTAATTAGGACAATACTCTCTGCAGAATAGAGCTGGCCCTATAAGGGGACTCACTAAACGACCGGGACCCTGATCCAGAGCCCACTTTGCCCATGCCTTAAAACGTCTTTGAACACAACAGTAGAAACCTAGCCAGCTCCATCTTTCGAGATAATATTAAACTTCCTGTTTTGGGTTATCAGTAAGGAGTGAATGTGGTTGCATAGTACACACTGTCCGATCCCTATGTGATGTGTGTGTTGAATCCCACAATGAAATAAAGTAATTAACGGAATGTTGTGTTTTGATATTTATAATTATTGCCATTTCAAATGAATGACTCCAAGGAAAAGTCTCCTTCTGGTCACACTGCTGCACATTGAGAGCCGACACAATCTGTATTGCAGAAACATTCATGAAAGTATCTTATGCCCCTTTTGTAATATCAAATGCCCTGAGACACAAAAAGCAGGCGTACATGCCTATTGTGTCTCTGTTGTGCCTTTGGGGCACTTATGATACTGTGACCTCTGCAGCAGTTGAAGTGCATTAAAAAAGTATGGGAACTGTGATACTGCATGCAATGGGACGGGGTTAAAGGTATGGGTAAAAAAACAAAATATTATCCTTATGGTAGCTACATATATAATAACTCACGGATAAAATGTGCATTATGAAACTTCTATTTGTTAACACACTGAGAAGTTTGTGTGTAAACAGAAAGCCAAAGAATGAAATCTTGGTTGGTGCAATGGATAATTGTGATTTGTGTGTTGTTAGTGCTACAAGGGCCCAGCCTGTGACAGGAAACACTGAGAAAATGTAAATCATTATGTTAAACTTGCATTGAACACAGTATAAGACACACTGCTACCAAACGTGCAAAAAGGTTTCAGATAAAATGGTGCTTCCAAAATATAGGTTTTAGTAACACCCACACTGTAGGTAATGATTTATTTTTATTTAACTGGCCTGAAAAGCACATGCTGCACAACTCAGCTGGTAGCTCCTTTGCACTACCACTTGAAAACAATGTGATTTGATCAATTAAACCAGTACCTGTTCCAAGCCCCCTTTACATTTGCAGGTTAACCAGTTGTGCATAGTTGCATTTCTTTAGGGGAGGAGGCACCCTGGCAAAAAGGCCTGTTTATTGTTAAGCTGCCGCCCCCTTCCTCGGTCTCTTGGCAAAGGAGACTCCCTGAATGAAAATTAAGCTGAGGTATTTGCACGGTCGGAGTTTACCATCCTGGGATGTTTGTTTTTTACTAAGAAGTAGGGGAACAATTTTTCATAAATTAAAAAAGTAGGGGCGCATTGTGCGCCTCTGATCCCACCCACTTCGACCACTGGGCCCCTGGTGTACTAACATGTCAAAGTGCCCCATGTCTTTCTTTCTTCATGCCATTAATATATTCGCCACCTCTCCAAGAGGATTAAGCAGAAGTACACTTTGGAATGAGTCAAAGCTGGAGAACAGGCATAGCATGACCATCTTGTGAAGGAGACGGAGTTTACTCTCCTTTTCCACTGATATATGTCTGCAACTGGTCTATTCAGGCAAGAACTACACACACTTTCACTGCCCCAAGGTGCACCCATGAGGCTAGCTCATCAGAGTGCGGCAATACAATGCAATGCATTTGAAGAGCGCTTGGCTACCAAAAAGCTGTAACGGTGCTTGCTGCAGAGATTGCCCAAGGAACCCAGAGTATAAGCATGATGCAGAACCAAACAGGTGAGTTTTTAAACCCTTCCTGTAGAGCCGCTCAGAAGTGCAGCATCTCAGAGACAAAGGGCAGAGTATTTCACAGTCTAACCACCAAAAAGGGGGAAAAAACGACTGCCACACCTTGACTTATCTTTCCTGGAGTTAAAAATAGTTTGAGATGATTGGAGCACAGGGAGCGAGCTTGCCCCGTTAGCTGAAACCGGTTCCGAAGATACCGGGGGACTTTAGGGCCTTGAATTGTATCCTGCTGTTAACTGGGAGCCAATGAAGTTGGTGCAGATGGCTGGAGATGGAAATCCAGGGAGGAATCTTAAGAATCAGATGGGCAGCTGTGTTTGTATAAGTAGGATGGCCCAGGTAAAGACGATTACAATAATCCAGCTAGGAGGTAATTAAAGCATGAACAATGGTCTTTTGATCGGCCATCGGAATCTGGTAGAGCATACGTCTAAGTGCTCTCAGAGTCAAAAAACAGGAACTCAACAACGCCTTAATCTGAGGCTCAAAAGAAAGCTCAGAGTCAGATTTGATACCTAGGTTCCTTACTACATGTGCAATGCTGGGAGGAAGTCCTAACTCAGGGGGCCACCACAGACCAGAATCTGTTTTGGATTTGGTGCCAAAAAAGTGCCTCATTCTTACTGAATTAAGTTTAAAAAACTGACATTGATTCAGTCCATGACAGATTTCAAACAGTATCGACTGGACTTTTTCTTGAAAGGTCAAGAAAAGGTGAGTGTCCTCAGCATATGATATCAGCCTTACTCTCAACGGCTCTACCTATTTTGTCAGGGATGCCATATAAACATTTAAGAGAGTAGGGCTAATCGCAGACCCTTGGGAAACACCGCAACACAGCGGCTTAACCTCAGATGTAAATGGAGGGAGGAAAACTACCTGAGAGCGATTGGCCAGAAACAACTTAAACCAGCACAAAGACAGGCTTGTGACACTAATGGTTTCCAGTCTTTCCAGCAAAACAGAATGTGACACCATGTCGAATGCAGCTGAAAGATCTAACAACACCAGCATCACCTGAGATTTTATGTCACGGTTAGCTTTGATAAATTCTGAGACTTCAAGGAGAGAGGTTTCAGTGATATAACCTGGCCTGAAACAAGATTGAGGATCATGGAGTATATGATTGCTTCCCAAAAAGGCAGACAATTGCCATCGTAGGGAGCAGTGAAATGGGCCTGAAGTTACTTAATATAGATGGGTCTGCCGCCGGCTTTATCAGCAAAGGAAGTAAGAAAGCCTTCTTCCAATTTAACGGTACAGATGCCTGTTCCAACGAGTCATTCAGGAGAGGACAGGAGTCATCTGGGGAGTCTGACTTACAACTGGCCAGATCAATGGCTGATTCTTCATGTGAGATTCGGGCAAAATATAGCAGAACAGAACTAGGCATCAAGAAAGGAAGGTGGTCCGTGGGAGTTGAAGGGGAATGACTAAAGGAGTTCTGATTTAGATTTTCTAATAAAAGAAATTGGCTAAATCATCACACATTTGTGACATTGGAAACAGCATATTTTTGCACGCAGAGGGAGTTAGAAAGTTACTAACCACTTTAAACAGTTCTCAAGGAGCATTATCTGCTTTCGATATGGAAAAAGAGATAAAAGCTTCTTGTGCCTCATGAATAGCTCTATGATATTCCTTAAGGGCGGACTGGTACTGTGTTTTGGTATCATCATCATCATAATTAATTCTCCTAGGCCTTTCTAATGACTACTTGGTCAGACCAGACTACGAAAACCACAGGTTGAATCTTAGCAAGAAGGGGATTGGCCAAAATCAAATCAAGGGTATTGCCAGCAGGGTGCATAGGGACTTTAACCAGCTGTTCAAGGTCAAAGCCTTCAAGAGTATTCACAAACTGCTGAGCCAATTTATTAAGAGGATCGTCCACATGAAAATTAAAATCTCCCAAGATTCTAGGGTTAGCATAGGAAGTGCATAGTTGTCCCTGGGTATCTGTTAAACTTTCTAAAGAACATTATCACTTTAAGCCACACCCTCTGACAGCGCTGCATGAGTGCCCCCATGTTAGCAGATCTTATACTCGTGAGATTGGAAAGTATCATTTCTTTTCCTCTGACATTACTACCTTGCTCAGTGCAACCTTTCTTTGTGCATTTTTGACTCAAGTCACTTTAAGTAGGCAATGACGTTAAAAAAGCTGCCACACATATACAATAAACACGTGTCCGATTCGACTGTTAATTTAGTTCTGCATCTACCTGACAGTCTCTGATGATGCCATATCAGTGGCTTGGGGCAGAGTGGACATGAACCAGGCCGGGTGGAGGCAGGGCGATGGCACTGGGTTACCCAGTGAGGAGATGCGAAACTATTTTGATGAATGGAATCTGAGTAGCCTATGAAAATAATGAATCTACAAGTCTGTGTGATTCAAGAGGTGTGGCGCCCACAGAGAATGATTTGCTACAGTGTGCACATCCTAATTCTTAGCAAGTGAAAGGAGACGGTATTTTAAAAAGCATTATTCAGGTGAAAACGTATGGTCTAGATAAAATCAACAGCGGGAAAGAAAACATTTCAGTCCATGCAATATTTTTCCCAAAGCAATTGGCTGTCAGCTAGAAAGAAGTCCATTTGAGAGGACAATGCATCTGTGAGAGGTGCTTGGCTGTAAATTTCATGCGCTACCTGCCGACTGTCTTTATTAGGCGGCTGCACAACCCCTGACACTGCAAGACGTGCTCATTTGTCCTTGTCCTTCCTGATCTGCCTCTGCCTCCTCTGACTTTTCACGTGCCGGGGGTACCATGGCAACATAACTTTAAGGTTCATTGTCTTTACAGCGGTGTCTTTTCAGGGGCTCTGCAGTATTACAAGGCGTCCCAACCTGCCATCTGGCGGAAATTACTACAGTACTGGCCCAGCCAATCATAGTATTGTCCCAGTACAATGTGCAGAAAGTGAGGTGCATGTTATTCTTATTTCCGGGTTGTGTATATAGTGCAACACACACTCACAAGATGACTCTTTGCGCTGACCATCATCCCTCAACAGATTAACACAAATCTACCGTGACGCAAGTTGGTATCGGAAAACCCATGTCTTCAGGCTCTTTCTGAATTTTTACAGATTAGATTGGAATGATGTTCTAAATCAGTGAGCTCCGTGTCCAATTTTTAGGCTGAGCCTATCAGACAACATAAGCTGTCTGGTTTCAAAAGGGCTATTTTGTGCTTACCAAGAACTTACAGGCGCTTACAGCCCACTCACTGATTACCATTAGTTGGCTTTACTGTTATCTTTTTTTAATCTTGCTTATTGAACAGTTTTACTTGTCCATCTTGTGTTTATCTCTCCCCTGGAGGATAGCCGCTTTACAATTCTCTTGACTAGCTGCCTTTTTTTCCTTTCACTGCTCAATTATAGGAGAGTGCAGATGTTGTCCAGCTCCTTCCATTTTGTGTTTCTCTCCCCACTCCACCACCAAATACCTGCCCCTTTGTTTGTTGTTTGTTCTCTCCATTTGGCACTTCTGCCCCTACCCTCCTGTTGCAGTCTCTCCCCTGTCCTCATCTTTCTGTCTCCCTCGTGTGCTTCTTCTTTGCCCCCAAGTTGCTCACTGCCTCATGTCCCTAGCCGCTCCCCATTACATCCACCAACACACTCCACACACCCACTCCTGTTTCACTCCCAGCCCTGCTGTTGTTTTTTTGGATGGCTAGGTAGCAAATTACTACGGGCCCTCCACATTTTTTTTTTCTTTTTAGTTGACTGATTTAAATGGAGACCATCATCTTAGACCAGTTGATAAAAAATAAAAGTAAATGGCACCTATATGCACGATGACAAGTGTACGCGCCTGCAGAATGACGCGATCGCCAACATCGGCCATGCCATTGTGCCTTTTTTTTTGCCAGTACTGAACACCACCAGCAAAAATCACTGCTTGTTTATACTTAGTTTTTGGCATCACAAGCTTTAATTGGGGCCTGGACCTTAAGTTGCAAGTAGAAGAATATTTATCAAAATGTACAAGTCTAACATGTGAGCCCGTACCATAATCGATCATGTGCTAATAGGGTTCGCTTTAAATAAAGTATTCTTCTAAACAGGATCACATGTTTTTAGAATGAAGAGTGTTCTACAAGTACTATTTTGTATTTTTTAAGCCTCAAGCTGCTTTTTTCAGGTGGATTTACTTTATTGGTGTCACCATAGTCAATATAGGATTGCACAAAGGCATGCACAGTAAAATACTATAAGCAAAGAATAGGATAGGAAAAGTATAATGTAAAGACGGAAAAAGCACACAAGCCAGTTGGCAGTCATAATCTAGTTCCAAATTGAACTTTGTCACTAAATTTAGAGCAACATAGACTAGCATAGAAGCTACACCCAAAGACTTTAGCCTTAGTGTGACATTCCATTTATCTCTATGGATATAAATGGAAAGGATTTTCGTTTTGCTGGATTTAATTTAAAAAGTTCTCCTCCATCCAGCCTTTATCACAAGGCAACTCTGTTAAATTAAAAATAAGTTGTGTATCATTCACATATGTATACATTTGACATTAAACTGCTAGATCAAACTGGCTAGTGGTTGAATATGTTGAAAAGAATGGAACAAATATAGATACATGTGAAAATATCCCAACATAATACTTTAGGCTCTGAAATGAGGAGTGCTAGCTGAACTATTTACTTTCTACACACTTTAATAGCATGCCCTTTATCGCACAGTCACTTAAGGCTTGGACCAAAATGTGATGGTCGATAGGGCCTAACACAGTGGAGAGAGCCAATAAGATCAAAACTCTTGTGCAGCCACCATGAACAGGTACTTTGCTACCTACGTCCAGCTTCCAAATTTCCCTTTCAATGAGTCATGTCCTAGCTAGGAGTAGATGTAAAATCTTAAAGGGAGCCTAGCTGGATTTTCACACATAGCATCGTTACTCAACAACCTTGGTAGACATCTGAGCCTTAGGGTAGTCTTCTCCCAAACATTTTACCTTACTCCTCCTGTTTTAACTGAATGTATTTTTGGTTGGCTCCAGTGTTCTGCACACTTCACCACTGCTAACCAGTGCTCGTGCTCTCTCCTCTGAACATGGTAAAATTGGCTTACACCCAATTGGCCACCCACTTAAGTAGCCATTTAAACCTGTCTCAAGCCTGGTATTGCAGCCTGTTTAATTTTCAGCTGCAATTTCAACCTGGCAAAGCGAAAAATATTTTTCCAGGCCTAAACCTTCTTTTTTAATATGTAAAAGCCCTCAATAACCATCACCTCAGTACACTTATAGACTTGTGGATACTTTGCCAGGAAGAAGGACTGATGTGCTGCTGAAAGGATTGCCACTCTGCTGGACTTCTGCTTTACTGTGCTGACCTGTTGCCTGCTGCCTTCTTGCCTTGGTGAGAGGGACTGCACCTTCGTTTCTTGAACCCAGAACCTAGAGTGATTACACAGGTTAGTTGGCTGGCCTCCTGATCTGAGGTGTCAGGGACATAAAAGACATCCAACCACTCTGCTTCTGCACCTGGACTCTGCCATATGTGAGTCTAACCTGCCAAGTGGTGCCACCCCAGTCTTGGACCCTTGGAAGTGGGCCTAAGATGCTTCCCAGAGGAAACGGTATACCATCTCTGCTGAGCAGTGCATCCTTGAGCAGAACGGTTGCATCTCCTTGTTTGTGCGGCACATCCTCGAGCAGAACCGATGCATCACTGCTGCTGCATGGATTGGACCTGTCCCAAAAGATTTGCATTGCTGCTGAATCCCTCATCTTGAGTTCAATGCATCACCTGTGGAACAGCTGCTGCGCTATGCTTTCCTGGAGCAGATCCTTGCATCTCTCGCTGACAGCAGCCTCGAAGATGATGCTTAAGCTCTGCATTGCAGATTCCCTGCCCATTGGAACTGACGCATCATCTTGGCTGAACAACACATCCCCGACACCAGCCTTCCCATGGCAAGCCCCATTTAAGGGATCGTTGACACAACAGGACCTTTCACAGGAGCCTCACCACATCTCAGAACCAATATATTATCTCGGCTGCGTGATGCATCATCGACGTGGATCCACACAATGCCATTCAGCCAGGATTCAAGGTGATTTGTCAGCAACGTAACTGGGTCCCTGTAGCTGGCCTTTGCTCCATTGCGGTCAGCCAGAACTTGTGACTTAGTCCAAGTCCACCGCAACCAGATCTCCCCAATAGTGCTTTGTGCTGTTGTATAGCAATTTTTATTATGTTATTTTAGCTTCTGGGCCTGCCACTTGTGCCCGTTAGCCCAGTTACATTTTATTTTGCTTCATTTATTATTTCAGAATCGGCCACATTCGTGGTGCTGTTTTCTTTTCTTTATCTAGTTGTTCTTTCGCCTAGGTAAGCATTGCGTTTCTTAGCAAGACATTCTTTTCACTTTGTGCTTTCCTCAAGGCTGCAGCAAGATAGTGTTTCCGGAAAAGTGGTACACTGCTTCTTCAACATTCAAAGAAACACACATATCCTAACGTGGGGACATTTTCTCAGAACAGCAGCTGTTTTATTATAAAAACACTTCTCTGTCCCTTGCACGTTAGAGGGAGAATCCAACCAGATGACCACGACTGCATACTGATTGACTTTGCTACAGCTGCTTGCTGAGACCACCGGTTCCCTGGCTTACATGGGGATGGTGTTTCTATCCACAACAGGCTTCCTTGCTCAAGTATGGGGCATGATGTCTTCCCAGAGGGCAATCCTGAATGGTGGATTAGGGCTTATCATGCTGTGCTCTAACATAGCTTAGGTAGGAATCACATATCTTGTGCATAGTGACAGTATGATGGGACTTTTGCTGTGTTTCACTTTTCTTGTCAGCATTTTGTTTCTAGCATGTTTCATCATTCTAATTATTGCAATTCCTGCCATTTTATCTAAGGTGCAGTTGATTCAATAAATCTTATTGAACCATTTTTCTACCTCTGTTTGTCTTTACATGTGTGAGACTAATGTAACTGAGAGAAAAAATGAGATCTGATCCACCACGATTTCCCTGAGAAGTCATTCTTGTCATGCGACCGGTTGCCACAAAATCATCTCTGTTTTTGGGTGGAGGTGAGGCGCTGCTAGTTGGCCAGAAACGGTTTAGGCAAACAGTTGTCCCGTGGTTTGGGATTGGATTCAGTTCCCCACAATTCAGGTGATTCTGTCACCCAAATCCAGCAGACTCATTAGGATAATGAGAGCCCACACAACAGTGCCTTTTGGCTCAATTCTTACTTACTTAAAGTTTAACTTGAATGTCTTTGGTTCTACTAGTTAGAATTTTGGTTTTTTTATCTTGTTTTATTTAATAAAATCTACTCTGTTTTTTCTAACCGTGTTGTGGGCACCTTTTGTGGTCTGTTTTCACTGTGTTACTGTTTGAAATGTTGCACAAATACTTTTCACATTGCCTCTAAGTTAAGCCTGACCACTCTGTGCCAAGCTACCAGGGGTTGAGCACAGATTAATTTGGGGTTTTGTTGTGTAATATCCTGACTAGACCAGGATTCACACCCCAGTTAACCAACAACCCAATTTCTTAAACCAACAATTGCACAGATCTCTGTCCAACTATTTTGCTAGTAATGCACCCTTACATCTGCTGGTCACACATAGACATCAGTGGCAGGTTATCTTCCTAAGCTGTCTTAAATTGGTCTATTTACAGTAGGTAAGGTAAGCCAGAACAGCTTTTCAATCACAATCTTACTTGCTAATTTCTCTGTGAGCATGCTGTAAAAAGGATGGATAAGCACTGACAGATCATTGGATGAGTGTAATTGCTTCTGCTCCTCATGAATCCACCCTGGCAGAGTCTATCTTCTTTCTCCCACCTAGCACCCCAGTTTATGAATACCCAGAGCACAGTGTTTCCATTTCCAGCACTGCATTTTAGGTGAGTCTCCAAATTAAAGCAACATTTAAAAATAAAAGAAAATGCACATCACTACTATCCTCTGGCACTGTGCACTACAGTGAATGAAAGAGAGTTGTACAGGTTTTGGAGCTGCATTGTCAGGATAAAACTGATAAGAGAAGCTAAGCAATACAAAGAAACCAATCACTGGGCACATTTTTCATAATCCAAGCTCACCAATTTCACGTTAAGTCATATTCATTTGAAGGATGTAAATGGCCATTGCCAATGACCTCAAAGTAACATTTTAGAATGGAATAATGGAATAAGACACAGAATTATTTTAAGGTGGTTCCATAGTATGTTTAAAGGTTTTGGGATCTCAAACATATGGTTTATTTTTCTTAATCAAAAACCCTATGCAATGAGCACTCCTCTGTTCTAGCAAGGCTGAAGAGTCCATCCATGTGACTAAAAGATCATATACTGAGGGAGCTACTTCATTTAGTGTTTGAGGACTACTAACTACTGTCAGTAACTAACCTGAGAATATGACAGAATGATGATCTCATGCCTGTGAGGGAAATAACTGACCATGTCAGATGTATACCACAGACAAGCAAAGAGAACTTCAAGACTATGGGTGTTATTTAGAGTTTGGTGGACAGGTCACTCCATTAAAATGTGGTTGATGTCCCGTCCTCTATATTAAAAGTGCCAATGGAAATAATGCATTTGTAGTACCACATTTGTGATGGAGTATCCAGTCTGCCAAACTTTATGGTCTGATATGTCTTTGCTTAGGTCTAGGGCTCTCCCTTCATGTTTTTAGCTAACAGAGGGCCTGATGGAGAGTTTGGCAGAGGGGTCACCCCGCTATAACGTTGACTGATATCCTGTCCACCAAAATATAAACCCCATAGGATATAATGGGATTTATATTTCCGCAGATGGATGTATATCACTCTTGTGATGGAGTAACCCCTACACCAAACTCTCAATCAGGCCCAGAGACATTTTTTCTAGTGTCCTCTGAATTATTTATTTTGTTAAACGCTGCTGAACCACTGGTCCAAAGCACTACTGAACTACCACTTGTCTGTTGCTACAAAAAAAAACACCAAAAATATACATATCATGACAAGGCACTTTAGTTGATTTTATCAATGGAGATGTGTCCTTTTATTCTTTATTCTGTTTCTAAGGTTCAGAACTCGTAGAGAATCTGCCTTACCAAATCCAATGTCATGAAATCCTTTAAAGCATTAAGTATATGCTTATCTTCAATTTTTTGTCAGATGGCCCTGTGTAGTTTACGTTTTAAGAAGGTGCTTTGGGGACAAGGGACAAGCTCCAGTGTTCATACAGTATGCTGAAGTCAAGGACAATCACGCAGAGGTGAAAATGATTGTAATGGAATGGTATTTACTTACTGTTTTGTCTGGTGGGTTTACTGCTATCGATCACTATAGTGTCTCTGTGAGTCTCGCACGCTAGTAAGGGTGTGTTATGATTCATGCGCTTTGGTAAGAATGCATAGACAATGGAAAGATATGAGCTTTGAGCCCCACAGAAGTTACAAAGAAATGTATCTCTCCCACCTGCTACTAAATTGACAATAATATAGACTTACGCGAACACCTTATTTTCCGAATTTGGAATGGCTGCTGGGTGGCAGGGTTTGTTACATGGGAATTTTGGCCCTTAAAGATATATTTAGACACCACAGTGGTCGCGATTCCACACCATAGTGAAATCGGAGGAATATTATGGGAATATAAAATGATTTTTAAAAAACTATCTTTATATCTGTCTATCTAGCTCCATCTGTACTTGCAGCCAATTATAATTTGTCATCATCAAACAGACAGTACGAGTATTAGGATTACACAATGTTTTGCGCCACCGTTACAGCTTCTTCATCAAAGATAGCTGATACTCCGGTTGTGCACCGCTGGCTTCGTCAGTTTACTTTTTGCCCGTCAATTCTCTTTGTTAAACGCCCTAAAAAACGGCTCTGCCGTTTGCGCGCTGTTTTCCTTCCCAGCGGCCTGAATGTACTGATTACAGGCTGTAAAGCAGCATGCTGTGCAGGTTACCTTCAGCTCGTCCGTCTCGATGAAGCCGCTGTGGTCGGTGTCATACTTCCGCCATGCCTGCAAGGGACAAGGGAGAGAGGCGTCAGGCACACCACACTCCCCCCAAGGTCTCCCTGAAAGTCCAGTGTTCCACATAAAAAGTGCGTGCATTCATACCTGCATGAATTCTTCACTCGATTTCAACTGCTGCCGAAAGAACAGCAGGAAGTTCTCTTCTGTGGGAAGGATCTGAGCGAGCTGAAACAGTGAAAAGAAGCGACATTTTAGAAACACGGTTGGCATTTCCAAAAGCAGACTTACTTTCAGACAGGACAGGATGACGCAGATTGAGTTAGTGCTATGAACACTATTCTCGGATTACGTGGTTTTCGTGGCTGCCAAGATTCCCAGGTCCATACGTGATGTGCTGCTCGAATCGTTTTTTTTCCCTTTGCATTCTAGGTCTTGTAATCCTGATACGATGTCTTAAAACACGACTACAAGTCTCAGAATTCAAAGAAAAAGAAAAAAAAATCCATTGGGGCAGCACATCCGCCTGGATCTGGAAAACATGTCAGGGCTGAGATTGCATTGGCACTGGTGCACTTTTGCACCAATATTTGGTTTGGCTGACTGGTGAAAAATGTTACTGAAATGTGCAGACTTTGCCGCCAAATTGCACCTTCACCTATGCAACAGCCCTGCCAAGTTTCCCAGGTCCTTGCGTGATGTGTTGCTCCAGCCCAGTTTTTTCTTTTAATTCTGGGAATTGTAGGCCTGCTTGTTTCATTATAAAACACGACTACAAGTCCCAGAATTCAAAGGACAAAAGCAGGACTGGAGCAGCACATCAAGCCTGGTCATGGGAAAACTTGGCAGGTATGATGCAATCTAAGCATTCTGGAGGTGTTAGGGCAAATTGCATTCGATCGAGTACAGACTTTTCTCCGTAATCCTGGGTACATTTGTAGATAGCGATGTAGCTTCCGTGGAGGGGGGGAGAAGAAGGGGGTAGGCAATGGGGCATTTGAGGTTTGGGAAGTGTTTTGAGTGTTAGCCCCTGCTACTAGATGATTTTCTGATAAATAGTGGGTACAGGTTCTTTCAGTGGGGTATGGTGACATGTCTGTCGGATTTCACCAAGGATTTCTGCATGCACACATTGACCAAAAATTCCACACTCTCTCTCACCTCTGTTTTCAAAGCCCTAATAAATGTGCAATATTTTACAAAATATTCTCTTTCTCTCATTTAGTACTCCTACCAATCCGCACTGCTTTCCCTTTCCACTGCCACTTAAGCCCCTCTCATGCTTTCTGCTTGTTATATAATGTATTCCAACATTAAACGCCAGTGTTTTTGTCGAGAAATCTGAAGCTCACCTAATCCCTCTCCCTCCATTTTAGTGACCAAGCTCCGCCCGTTAGTAGGGAAGTAGCAAATTCCATGCGCATACATTTTATGCGGTTGTAACTGGTTATGAATAGGAAAAACCTAATATCATACAATAGAAATCAATATAAAAAATACTACCTGTGTGCAGGTGGAATGTGGTACCAATATTGTTTTCACATAGACTACTACTGCTAATGTAATTTACACCAACATTTGAACCATGGGCGTAGGAAGTGTGGGGGATGCAGCGGATGTATCCCCCCTAGATTTTGGAGGGTGGAGGACACGGTGGACGAGGGTGGGGGGACAAGGGGACAAAATAATTTCCCTCTCACTTCTATTATTCAGAGGACCATTAGCCCACAAAAGCGCTACTTGTAATAGCCCTGTACTGACCATCCTCCAATCTGATGGTAACAGAATGAAGATGAGTCAGGAGGCCTCCTGCGCCCTCTGTCCTTTTGTTAGTCCTGTTTACAGCTGTGGGCATTAAGGCCCATATTTATACTTTTTGACGCTAAACTGCGCTAACGCAGTTTAGCGTCAAAACTTTTTGCGCCGTCTAACGCCATTCTGAAGCGCCATGCGGGCGCCGTATTTATGGAATGGCGTTAGCCGGCGCAAGCAGACCGGCGCTGCCTGGTTTGCGTGGAAAAAAACCACGTACACCAGACAGCGCCGGCGTAGGGGGAAAATGGCGTATGGGCGTCTTAAAATGGGGCAAGTCAGGTTACGTCGAAAAAATCGTCGTAACTCGACTTGCGCCATTTTTTTCCGACGCCCATCCCCCATCAACATGACTTCTATCATTGTAAAGATAGGAGTCATGCCCCCTTGCCCAATGGCCATGCCCAGGGGACTTATGTCCCCTGGGCATGGTCATTGGGCATAGTGGCATGTAGGGGGGCACAAATAAGGCCCCCCTATGCCACAAAAAAAAATTGAAAAATAACAAAAATTATACTTACCTGAACTTACCTGTACTTCACTGGGATGGGTCCCTCCATCCTTGGGTGTCCTCCTGGGGTGGGCAGGGGTGGCAGGGGGGGTCCCTGGGGGCAGGGGAGGGCACTGTGGGCTCATTTTGAGCCCACTTGTCCCTTAACGCCATCCCTGACCCAGGCGTTAAAAAGCGGCGCAAATGCGCCGTTTTTGGCCACGCCCACTCCCGGGCGTCATTTTTGCCCGGGAGTATAAATACCACGTAAAGGCCTGGGAGTCATTTTTTAAGACGGGAACGCCTCCCTTGCATCTCATTAACGCAAGGAAGGTGTTCACGCTAAAAAATGACGCTCACTCCGGGCACTTTGGCGCCCGAAGCGTCTAACGCCATAGTATAAATATGGCGTTAGTTGGCGTTAGTTTAGCGTCGAATTTGCGTCGAAAAAAACGACGCAAATTCGGCGCAACCAGAGTATAAATACGGCCCTAAGGGTGCACATCAGAACAAAGAGTGCAAGGAGGAGAAAATACTTTTTGATGATTGCTGTCTGCATCACCTGCCACCTTGAAGAGGAGCACTGCAGGACACCTTCAAGAGGAGCTGCAGGACAATGAGGAAGATCTAAAGAGGAAACAGAGTCCCACTCTGCCTAACGCCTGCAGGCTAGGCAGGAGACTGTGAAACACATTATTTGTATTTGCCTAAGATCAAACTAGTTGGTGAAACAGTGAAGTTGAGATTGAGCCCAGATTTTACCTTTTTACACAACAATTTAGCTATCTAGGTAATGAAGGGCTTGATTACAGCGTGGCTAACCGAGAGAAGCCATATTTCATTTTGGCCTGTTATGCCTAGCGTTATCATTTATGTTGTTGTTATCATTACATACTTAAGCATATTGAACTATATTATCTTTCCTCTATCTTTTCTTCACTCTACTCTGAAACAATCTACCCTATGCCACTGCACCCTATGCCACTTGTCTTCACCTTGTGCTGCTCAACACCACTGCAATCTATACTGTGTCACTCCACTCTACACCACTCTACTCTGCAGCACTCTACACTACGCCACTGCAACCTACGCTATTCTACTCTAACCAAAGTACACTACACCCCTGCACTCTGCCAGAGCACTATTAACCACTTTAATCAAAACCAATGCACTCTATACCACTGCAATCTATGCCACTGTACTCTGCACCACAGCACTCTATGCCAATGCACGGTATGCCACTCTACAATGCACCACTGTACTCTACGACCCTCTAATCTGCAACATTGCACTCTCCACCACTGAACTCCACGCCACTCTACTCTGCACCACTACACTCAATGCCACTGTACTCTGTCCCACTGCACTCTTTCTGCACCCCTGCATCTACTCTACACCATTCCACTCTAGGGCACTTCACTCTACTTTGAAACCATCTCCCCTATGCCACTGAAATCCACGCAACTCCACTCTATGCTATGCCAGTCCAATCTACCCTGCACTACTCCAATGTACCCTGCGCCACTCCAATCTGCTCTGCACCACTCTATGCTACTGCACTCTACATCTCTATGCTCACTCTGCAACACTCCACTCTTCAACACTATACTCTACTCTGCAGCAATTTACTCTATGCCACTGCTCTCTGTGCAACTCTATTCTACTCTACACCACTGTACTCTATGCCACTCTTCTCTACTCTGCATCACTCTACATCACTGCACTCTACACCAATGCATTTTATGCTACTCTACACCACCTCCCTTTATGACACTCTACTCTGCAACACTACATTTTGCCATTGAGCTATACTCCTCTCTACTCTGCACCACAGGACTCTACTCTGCACTGCTCAACTTTATGCCACTCTATTGCACTCTACACCAATGTACTCTATGCCACTACACTCTATGCCACTCTACTCTGCATCACTGCATTCCACCACTGCACTCTACACCAGTCTACTATACCTTGCGCCACTCCACTCTACCATGCACTGCATCACTCTATGGCACAGCACTTTGCACCACTGCAATCTATGCTGTGCCAATCCACTCTGCTCCTCTCTACTCTTCACCACTTTATGCTACTGCACTGTATGCTAAACCAATTCACTCTACGCCAATGCACCCTACACCACTTCACTCAAAACCAATGCACTCTATACCATTTCACTCTACGCCAATCTACTTTGCACCACTGTACTCTATGCCACTTCACTCTAGACCACCTAACTCCACTTTATGACACTTCACTCTGACATTACACTCCATGATACTAGACTCTGACAGTCTATTCCATTAAACTCTAATACTTTCTACACTCTGTAACTCCCTACACAACTCCCTATACGCCACTCCCTTCCACTTTACTCCACTCTATGCCACTCCACGCCACTCGATGCCACTTCAATTTATGATACTCTACTCTACACCACTGCACAACCCTCTATGCCACTCCACTATACAACAATGTACTATGGTCAACAACACTCTACCCAACTTTCTCTATGCCACTTCACGTTACTTTACTTCACTCTATGGCACTTCACTCTTCTTTATGCCTTTCCTCTTTACATCACTCTGCCACTCCACTCTACGACACTCTATTACACTCTGTCACTACTCCACTCTACAACTACTTTATGGCATTGGCGCTTGATTAGATATTCAGATTTTCATTGATTGCCTTCTCACTCATATGAGACATGAATCAGATTTATCTTGGCCTTTTTGGTTATAAGCACTCTAACCCTTTTATCTCAAGCTTAACTAAGGCTTAGGATGATCCTGATGCTTGTCTACGGGTCGAAACATCGTCGGTCAAAGTACCTTGACTTGAATTTGTGATATTGTGTACAAATTGGCATAAGCATAGGTACTATGAGCTAATGACTTCTTGATTCACTATTTGAGTCATTCATGTAAAAGTGTGTGTATAAAAGCTTGTAGATCATTATTGTGGATGCTAACCATGTAGGAAAGTAGCCTCTTTCTAGCTTAGTTATCCCCACTTTTGTCCTGTTTGTCAGTGTGTTTGACTGTGTCTACTGGGATCCTGCTAATCAGGACCCCGTGGTTATACTCTGTCCCTTAAATTATGGGTGTTGCATACTGGTAACCCAGTATTTCACCAAAAGTTCGCATACTGGTACCCCCTCATAAGCCCCTAGTATATGGATTCTTAGGTACCCAGGGCATTGGGGTTCCAGGGGATCCCTATGGGATGCAGCATTTCTTTTGCCACCATTGGGATCCCATGCAAAGGCTTCTGCAGGAGTGCCATTGCAGCCTGCGTGAAAAGGTGCATGCACCCTTTCACTGCCATTTACACTGCAAAAGGTCACTTATGAGTCACCCTTATAGCAGGCTCTCCATCCCTGATGGCAGGGTGCAGAATATCTGTGTGTGAGAGCACCCCTGCACTAGCAGAGGTGCCCCCACGACCTCCAGGACAACTTTCCCAGACTTCGTGATTGCGGGTACGCTATGTTACGTGCCTACTGGACATAAGTCACTACCTATGTCCAGGTACTTAATGGTGACCCTGAACGTAGGCATGTTTAGTATCAAACATGTTGGAATCATACCCCAAGGGTTTTGCAAGCATTGATTGTATGATTCCATGCACTCTGGGGGCTCCTTAGAGGACCCCCTAGTATTGCCATTCCAGCCTTCTGAGGTTTTTGGGGAAAGCCCCAGCTACTGCCACCTCTCAGATAGGTTTCTGCCCTCCTGTTGCTTGAGGAGCTCAAGCCCAGGAAGACAGAACAAAGGATTTCCTTTGGGAGAGGGGTGTTACACTCTCTCCCTTTGGAAAAAGGGGTTACAGGCTTGGGATGGGTAGCTTCTCCAGGCCACTAGAAATGCTTTGAAGGGAACATTTGGTGCCCTCCTTGCATAATCCAGTCTATACCGGCTCAGGGACCCCAGTCCCTACTCTAGAACGAAACTGGACAAAGGAAAGAGGAGTGACCACTCCCCTGTCCATCACCACCCAGGGGTGGTGCCCAGAGCTCCTCCAGAGGGTCCCTGGGTTTTGCCATCTTGGATTCCAAGTTGGCAGGGAACTCTGGGAGCATCTGAGTGGCCAGTGCCAGCAGGTGACGTCGGAGCTGTCCCCTGATAGGTGCTTAACTGTTTAGCTGACCAATCTCCCTTTCAGGGCTATTTAGGGTCTCTCCTTCGGGGAGGTCTTCAGATTCAGATTGCAAGACTTCAGCAGGAATCCTCTGCATCCTTTACTTCACCTCCTCACTGAAGAAACTGCATCTGGACCCTCCAGGAACTCCACAAACTGCAACAAAGACGACTTCTGCAACATTGTATCTTCAGCTCCTGCCAGCCACTGCAACTGTTTCCTGGTTGTGCATCCTCATAGGACAGCCTGTCTACAGCCTGCCTACAGCCTGCACCAGAAGAATGAAGGAATCTCCCTTTGAGCTAAGGAGTCACTCCCCTGCTTCAGGAGGCACCTCTCTGCAATGATGACCGGCTGCGTCGGTCCCCTGTTCTGATGAGTTGCGTGGATCCTGCATCATGGGTGGTGGGCTGAAGTGGTCCCAACAGTCCTGACGTCCTACTGTCCAACTTTAGTGGAGGTAAGAGCTTGCCTTCTTACGCAAGACAGTACCCCTGTGCACCGGGTGTTTTACAGTTGCCAAGGCCTGTTGGCATCTTTCCATGAACTTCTTCATACACCATGTAGCTCCAACCCCCAGCCCTCCTTCCTGCGACGCACAGCTTCCTGAGTGGTACTCCAGCGGCGTGGGATCCTTTGTTCTTGTGCTGCTTGGGCCTCCTTTTGCATCTCCTTTGTCCCTATGCTGTGGGACTACTGTGTGTGCTGCCTGGTCTTCTGTGGGCTCCCTGAGTTGCTGAGAGCCCCCTCTGTCTCCTCTTCCTGGGTAGAGTCCACCAGTTCCCTCCTGGTCCCGGGCAGTGCCATTTTCTGCTAACCACGGGCTTTGCATTTGCCAAGGCTTGTTGGCAGAATCCAGCGACGCAAACCAGACTGCAATCATCCATCCAGTGTGGGACATCATCTGCACCAACCAAGAACCAGCATTCATCTTTGTGGATGCAGTATTGACTGTTGTTCTTCACTGGTGGTTCTTCTTTTGCATCTTCATTCAGGTTAGCAGGGGCTCCTGTCCTCCCTGGACTCCTCTGTGCTTCTTGGACTTGGTCCCCTTCTTCCACAGGTCTTCAGGTCCAGGAATCACCCATTGGTGTCTTCAAGTCTCTTCTGGTTCTTGCATTATCTTCTTTCTCGTGTTCTTTTGTACTCTAGGAAAATTACTGCGATTTACTCAAGCTTTCCTGGGCTCTGGGTGGGTTCTATTACTTACCTTTAGAGTTTTCTAATACTCCCAGTGCTCCTCTAGACACTGCACTTGCCTAGGTGGGAAACCGATATTCACATTCCACTTTCTTAGTATGTGGTTTGTGTTCCTCCAGGCCCATTTCTAACTATTGTGATTTTCACTAATTGCACTGTTTTCTAACTGTTTTGTTTGCTATTTCTGCACACTAGTGTAAATAATTGGTGTATTACTTACCTCCTAAGGGAGTGTAGTCTCCAAAGTACTTTTGGCATTTGTGTCACGAAAATAAAGTACCTTTATATTTTTAACACTGAGTATTTTCTTTCATGTGTGTGAGTACTGTGTGACTACAGTGGTTTGCATGAGCTTTGCATGTCTGCTAGATAAGCCTTGGCTGCTCAGCTACAGCTACCCCTTGAGAGCCTGGCTTCTAGACACTGCCTACATTTCACTAATAGGTGATAACTGGACCGGGTATAAGGTGTAAGTACTATAGGTACCCACTACGAACTAGACCAATCTCCTACAAACCACTGTACTACACTGTTCTTGTAATTGGTGATATTGGGTCATCCAGATAACTTGTGTAATGCCCAAATACCGAAGTCTTTCTCAATTTCCCTTGTTGATGTTTTCCCACTACGTTTGATCTTTTATATTTTGATTGAATAAATGCATGAAACCTTCCATTTGGATACTACTTTAATGTAATTGTTACTGGAGTGGTGTTGCATTTTATTCAAGGGACCCCTGTTCCTTTAGAGTTAGTTTACTACTCCATTCTAGGACACTCTACGTACTCCATGACACTAAGCCACACCAGTCAACACATCATTCTCCTTTATGCCATTAACTTTTAGCCATGCTGAATAGTAGTCTTACTAGTGTACAGCATGGCTAAAACACATTGGCAAAGGCAATAGAACTTGCGTAGGCAAGACCTATTGGCTTTGCCAATGCTTGTTTATAAGGTATGAACTTCAAGGTGACTTGCAATATCCTTATGTGCGCAGGGGGTATTTTACCCCATATAATACATGGTCACACCACCAACTTTCCCACAAACCACTTAAACCCTTAGTGCATAACTTCTGTCATTGCAAGCTATTAAAATAGAGCAGAAGAAAGAAAAGCAACATTCAATTTTTTGCTTTAAACAGCTGCATTAATTGATGTCTTTTTTTTTTAATCAGTGAATGTCTTTTCTTTATACTCAGTGACTTGGTGCATCACAAATAGCCGATTCTAAAGAAATTAGTGACTGCAGTTTAAACAGGGATTAAAGAATCCATGTTTATATAGCCTGTAACTCCAAGAGCTTCTTCAGTTGAAATGTTTCTAGTTATGACTGATGTGGAGCTGAGCTCCCGAAGATCACACACAGGAGTAGAAGTGTTATTACAACTATGGTCTCTGATCACAGTTTACAGCTGTTGTACCTTATCGCTTTTGATATCTCCAGTGCGGTTCCAATTGGCATGAGGAGAGGAGCATGATGGGTGTGGGATGCAAAGGTTATGTTCTTCCTTTTTACCCTCCTACCTTTATTTGCTTGCTGCATGAAGATGCAAGTTTAATCAACGATATTTTCAGATTTGAGCTGATTACTTTGTGAATGTAAATAACAATAAAAGATACTTTCAGACTGTGAAAACATGCCTTCCTCTATCCCCATTTCACTTCCAATATATATGATTGTGTACATTTATCAGAGCTTGCAGTTCGAAAACAACGAGCGATTTGTAGTATAGGGTCGATTGAAAATGTCCCCAAGGCTGTCCCTGTCCTCCCAGAAATGTATTGTCTCCTAAGTCCCTGTTTTGAACCTCCTTACAACCGCAAAAACAACACTTGCATCAAGGCACATTTGTGAAAACTATATTTTGCAGTCATTAATCAATTGAAATGTCCGTGCAAAATTACACTCTACCACTGCGATCCATGTGACCTCGCTTAAGGTTTCATTTGTAAATATCTTTATTGCATCTAAAGTGTACTTTTGTGGGCAAAAATGGCTTTCTGGCCTCTACTGTCATTTTTCGCTGTCCGTTTTCATGTGCTTGTTATTAGTTTTGTCATTGTATTCTTTCGTGGTTCTTTTCTCCGAATGATGGCTGCCAGGGCAAATCTATGCCGCTCTCATTTTTTGTCCGAGTAAAGCCCTGGAGGAACCCATTATAAACACTGTCAGCACAGTAAGTGAGCAAGACATTCACTTTGGTCTCTTAAATAGCATTCTTGATTGTACATTCCCGGAAAGGTCAGCATACCAGCACTAAACAGACAAGTAATGCATGTGATCAGCTTCATACAATTTGTTCTGCAATAAAAACGGAGCAGTGAAGATGTGACTTGGTACTTCTGTGCCCGTATTCAGGCTCTACAGCACATTCTTTCAGTAAACGTCACTTCTACTAACCACGTACCGTCATAATACTCTGATTTTCCTTTTCTAATTGTGTCCTCCTGTCACCAAAGGATTTTCATTTTAAGAACTGAGTGATTTTGTATCAGGGAGTTAAGGACTGGTAAGCGCTTGTTGCTTTAATATGTTGTGACTTGCAAGTTAAAATACGGGCAAGGTCAACTCAGCCTTTCATCCTTCCGAAGAGGACATATTACACTGAGGAATAATGATGGGAGGGATTCCCTAATTTTACGTGGTCTGATATTTTTTATTTGTGTGGAATTAGATTGCTGGTATAGTTTGACTTTGAGCAATGGGAGGCTGTTAAAGACCTTCCAGTTTGTGTGTGTGCCATTCCTAAATAGGGTAATTGGTCGACTGCAACTGGTGTAGCTGACCTTTCTGTAAGACTACTGTTAGAAATCGGGTCCCTAGTTAGCAAAGGTTTGCACTCTGTCCAAGTAGGGGCCACGGTCCTAGTCACGTCAAGTAGGAGACACAGGGGTGGCTCCTCCATAAGGGCGGCGGAGTGTCGCCCCCACCAGCAGCGGCAGCTGCAAACCTTTTCCCCCAAAACTATAATAAACTATGTTTATTATTGTTTTTGTGGAAAAGGGGCGGGGCCACGGGGTGGCGAGCAAGGAGGGGGAGTACTCAGCACTCCCCCTCACTGGGCATGCATGTTTGGCCGACCATCTCGGGCCGGCCAAACACACATGCGCAGAAGGGTTTCTCCAGCCCAGCAACACAGTAAATCTAGAACTAGTAAATCAAGTTTGCCAGTCATTGAGAAGCCAAGGTTATCATGCTTTAGACACAGAGCACATGCACTTTACCATTGGTCAGCAGTGAAAATGTGTACAGAGTCCTGAAGCCAACAAAAACGTGGTCAGAAAAAGAGGAGGAGAAAGGCAAAAAGTCTGGGGATGACCCTGCAGAAAGGGCCATTTCCAACAACCGCTATTAACATGCACAGAAAGTGGGGAACAGTGGAGGTAAGATGTGGGCTGCAGTGAAGATTTACAAGGGTGACCTGCATGACCTAAAAACATGACTTCTGGTTTTCCACTGCAGCCTATGCTGCTGTAGGTCCAAATCTCTAACAATTACCTTGGTCAAAGGGTTCTAAGAGGTCTAAAAGCCTGCTTCTAGAAGGAAAACGCATTTCAAAGGAATGACAGGAACATGCTAAAAACTCCATCTTTTGTGACAGTGTACTATTTAGTGCAAATCTAAATTATTGGTGAACATATGTTTGCAGCATCCATGCCCCAAATATGACTTCTGGCAAGATGGGATATTTCTACCTCATGTTTTGTGGCTTACCCGGCTTCTTAATCAGCCCAACGACCCTTCTGCATGGATGTTATGTGAACTTTCTCTGAAGTCAGACCTCTGGCTTCCAAGAGATTGGGGTTATAACTGTAGAAAGACTCTATAGGGTAAGAATGCTCCAGGGACCTTCATCTCCTACAAGACAAACAAGATGACTTGGTACCCACCTCTCCCCAATGACCAGCCCAGGAGAGCGGAGTCCCTCTGTAGGTCTTGATCCACTTGAACCTAGCTTGTTGAACCTAGCCAGAAAGGTGCAACTGCGGTATCTATCTACAAGATATTTCTCTTGAATTTAAAAGGAAAGGCAACTGGTAAGTCTTAGCCAGATCAAAGGCTTGGAAGCCAAGGTGGCATCTGTCCTGCTTTTGACCTATCACAATGAAATAGACTTAACATCCTTTACATCCATTGGTCTTCTTGGAATTTTGGGAAGGAGGCAGAAGTAGAACCCTCCCAGGATGACTAGTGGATCATCACTGTCCTGGCTTCTACATCTCAACTTGCAGTGAACTCTGTTGCTAGGAAAGGTTGCATCACAGTCCTGATTCTCCTTCTGTGTCACTGAGGAGTAAATTTGCTATAAGGTTTGAGGGTAGACCAGATGACGAGTGGAACACCTGGACTGCCATGCTGCTAGGCTTGCACACCCTTAAGAAGTCTGCTGAGCCATGATGGACCTGAGGGGTTCCAATAGACTGCGAAATGAAAAGTGAATGCCCCAGACTAAAAGAGCTAGGAGGTTGCAATAAGAGCTCAATTGGACTTGCATGCCTTTTGGGGGACATCTGCTAGAAGCTGTGAAGATGGAGTCGAGGACTCTTGAAACCACCATTTTCTTCTACTTGTTTGAACTATCTGTACACCTGAGGATTTTTATAGCCTCATAACCAGGAAGATATGGCAGATCCTTCTACTTCATTTAACAGAAAAAGGTGTGCGCCAGCCAACAGTGTAACAGGCTCTACCCCAGCTCTTCCTGCCTTTGTGAGGCTTAAAACCTGTATTCTATTATTTTGTCTTACTCCTTGAGTGGTTAATTTATTTTATAAGCTAATGCACATTTTAATTTGAGGGGATGATGTGTGTATATTTTATTAATTCCAAGTTAATTTTAGTTATATACAATTATTTTACATGTATGTCCTTATAAATATATAGACATATGTATATATATATATATATATATATATATATAGACATATAAAAAAGTTCCCTATCCTATCATAGGGGGTGTCCACCAAGATAGTGGAGACTTCAACTAATAGGTGCAAATGGACTGAAAGTCGTTGGAGGCTTCCCCCTCTCTTTAAAGGGCTTGGAGACATACATGATAAAGAGCAAAAGAGCAGAGAGTTATACCTAGGTGAAGGAGTCGATTTACACGTAAGTAGATTTCTAAGTGTAATTTTACGTTTGTGAATCAGGCCCAATGTTTCTATCAACAATTTGTTAGAAATACAGAAATGAAAACACCTAAAAAAGAATGAGAGTGAAAAGAAAGCTGAAAAAAATAGTAATTTGTATTAAAAGGACATCCAGTAGTTCACATGGAATAAAATACCCCCAAATACAGATAACCAGGATATTGCAAGCTAAACGAGTTTGAAACTTTGTGACCTTATAAAGGCAATCATCCTTAAACCTTATGTGTGTGTATGGTGTGTATGTTGAGTGAAATCCAGTGGCATCACAAGGGTGCTACAGTCCCCATTGCAAACAAAGAAAATAGGCCCCCATCCCATGGCAGTAAATAACAACTGTATGTGGGGTGCAATAGACTGCTCAGACCCTTGCACACTAATGCCACTACATTGGCTGCTCTATTGATAACTACACCCCTGCTTAAATCCACGGTTATCTACATATTCTTTATAGAAAAGAAACTGCATTGTAAGTACTTCAACGCCCTGTACATGATTTTGGGCATTCCATGTTTCTTCCTTAGATGCTAACCAACTGATAAGCAAACAAATGAAGTATATATCATCAGGAGAAGGGAGCAGAAGAGAGAGAAGAGTAGGCATGGGCTGTCATGCCTAAAGCAGATCTAAATCTGGCTGACTAAATCTGGAATATGGGGAGGCTTATTGCAAGTACTAAAGTTGAGCTGGTCTTGTCCTACATTTTTTTGTTTTTGAACAGTAGTTTTAATATTATTACCATGCCTAATTGCAATATCACTTTAACCTTTGTTTTTTTCAGTTAATTTGTATGTTTTATTAACCATAAGCTAAAAGCATATCACCTTAACTAACTGTTACCTAAAATCACTTTAATCTTTGTTTTATATATGTTTATATATAGGCGTTTTCAAAACTTCTATGGGAATTAACATGGAAAATGCACTCCTCCCATTTTTCTCAGCCCATGCTTGACGGATCACCCCAAAACTTCCCATGTTCAACAAGTTTCTTGGGCACACATCTTTTGAAAAAGTTAGTGAAGATTCAGACAGTGCCAAAGATATAGGCAAGTTAAAACGCCTTTTCTACGGAAACTAGGTCCTGACTATAACTACTTTTTGGTGACCATTCTCATGTTAATTCCCACAGGAGTTTTGAACATGACTGGAGCCCAAATTGCTGGATGAAATGACACCAAATATGGCAGAAAGGTAGCTTTTGTTATGCAGATTACACTTTCCATTCAGTAGTTTAAGGGAAATTAGAGGAAAACCAAATTTGTATATCTAGAGGTGCGAAAGCATTGCAAATCCCCCCCAATCTTATGTAGAGACCTGATTGGCTGCCAACACTTCAACCAGGAAGGGTTGGTAGCCATTTTGACACTTGGATTCAGCTGAGTATAAAAATAAAACAAAAAATAAATTAAAGGGGGCAGGGTACTGTTACCCTACTGTGAGAAAGGCATACTTTTAGGCCTGTTCACCCCCATTTTATTTTACCGATACTGGTGGTAACTGAGTCTGGCTGTGCCCTGGACTCTGCTCGCCAGGCCCAGAGCAGTGCTCTGATTAAAGAGGTACTTGGTAATTAGGTATAATTACAATTGGCAATGACAGACCCTGTAAGTCTCTTGTATATAATAAGTCAAGGGGGATTCAAACTACCTATAAGTCCCCAGTATAACATAGGGCAGGGAGGTTTAGAGGCCCAGTATATTTCCTGCACTGGAATGTGCACTGCTCTGCAGCCTGCTGCCATTTGTATGTGCAACCCTGCTTTGCAGACTGTCCATAACAGTACAATCTATGCATATTTGACTTTGGAATTAAAGGTACTTCCAAAGTAGTAATCTACTTTATTTTTACATAGAATTCACCACTAACTACCCTCTCAGTGCCCCAGCAGTAGGGTGCCATGTAACTATAGGCAGGGACATTAAAAATATGTTTTATATATCCTGGTAAGTGAAAAGCTGCCCATTTAATTTTCCCCATTGTAGATACTTAGAGGCAGATGTACATAGATGGAATTTTGTATTTCATAAATAGCGACTAGAAATCGTTATTTACGAAAAACAAAATGATATGCATCAAAATACCGATTTCCTATTCGAAAATTGCTATTTTGGAAATGCAAAACCACGGATGGCTATGGGCAAAAGGACCCCTCTAATGCACCCCAAAAATAGTGGTGCACATGTAGAGCACACATATGCCCTAAGGACATGACTGTGCTCTATTGCACTTTAAAAAAAGCATCTTTGGGGCCTTTTTTAAAATTGCACATGGTTACCATCGACTTGAAGTTTATGGTAATTGCATGTCCTAAATGCACAATTAACATTTAGGAAATGGTTTGTACGTCCGAGTAGAAATCACAATTTGCAATTCCCTAAAGGGCTTAGTACATCTGAAAAGCCCATTTAGCATTTCAAATGGTCCAAAATAGCGATCAGGACCATTAACAAATGTTAAATGGCTTTGTATATCTGGTCTTAAGCTCCACAGGCTAACATTGCAATAATTTATTTAAGGTTAAATATTGCTAAGAAGGAGCTAAAAAATGGTATTCAAGGACTTAAAAGATTGGTAATGATAAATCCAACAACTTGCCACTGTTGAAGTTATCATAACTAATACAGAAAATGTGTTATGGGACTTTCTTTTCTGTGAGCCAAAAGCCAGCCTTCTAGCAGCCTCTCCTGATTGGTCAGCCTTGACAGGCTTAGCCAAGCTGCTTTGATGAGGTGATAAATGGCCTGCATAGAGCAGAGGTTATCTGGTTGGTGGAGCTCTGCAGCTCAGAGAACAGGCCAGAAAAAGGGGTGGGTAAATCAAACTGCACTTCAAAGAGAACAGGACAGTAAGGAATGCCGGCCAGGCTTAGCCTGTCTTCTTGTACCCCACCCCCAACCAGATGGCAGGCCCAGGAATGGAATTTGCAGAAGGTCTGGAGGGGAAGTTTATTGGAAATAAGCCACACCAGTAAGGTCTTATTCTCCTGGATAGGAATCCCCATCTTGAATTTTAAAGTGCAGTGCTTTGTGACACAAGAATATACCACACTTTGGAGGAACCTGTCATGCCTTTGGATGGCACCCTGTACCTCATGGGACTGGGTGCCCCCTGCTTGTCACCTCAGATCATTAAATAAATATGTGAGGGCTGCATAGTAAATCAGATCTGCTGCCTGAAACTACAAGGAGAAGAAAGACTGCCCTGCTGGAACACTGGTCTGCACCTCAAAGGTTTGCACTCTGAAGGACTGCTGCTGCTGCTGCACACTGGGAACTCTAGCCTTGAGGTATTTGCTTTGCTTCCAAAAGGAATAAGTAGTGGACTCCCTGAAAGTAACAGGTTAATAGAGCTTCACTGCCCAATCTCCCTCAAGACGTCTCCAGCCTGGAGTGCGTCCAGTGGTCTTTTAAGGATTTGGCCAGGTGCATTGTGGGAATTGTAGTTCCAGAATTTCAAGGACCATCAGAGCTTCTAGACCCTTGGATGTATGTTTTGGACACTTTGAACCCTCAAGGGGAACTTCAGGAAGAAGTTCCAAAAGTTTGTAACTTTTTGAAAAATGGGACTGATCTGACGTCAAGAGTCAAACTGACTACCTTCAACTGCGACCCGGCTGGGATTTCAGATTCATCCCGCTGAAAGCACCATAGCGTCAGACTTCTAGGATTTGACTGGCCTTCGTGTAGAAGCAATCCTACAACACCGCAACCAAATCGGCCTGCTGGGGGGACCGCATGACAACGAGCAAAAAACCTCCAAAAATGTTGGAAATGTTGCAAACTTGTAAAAATATGTTGGGGCGTGCAATACCCCACCACGCCCCGGGGACCACCACCTCCCCAGGGTTAATGCTTTCTAAAATATGCAGGGGGGCCGCACTGCCACCCAGCAGTCCAGGGAACTGCCACCTCCCCATCGCAATGATTATAAAGTATGGAGGGGGCTGCGTGGCCCCATGCTCTGTGGACCACCACCTCCCCGGGCAATGGATATACTCAATAGGGGTGCGCACAGACCCCCCTGCAACCTCGGGGACTGCACCTCCACAGGGCAGTCAGTACAATATATGAGGGGCTGTGTGGCCCTTCATGCCCTGGGGAACACCACCTCTCCGGGGCTCCAATAACTCAATGTAGGGGGTCTGCCATAGACCTCCAGCCCCAGGGACCACCACCTCCTCAGAGCCAATTTGAAAGAGGGGCAGCATGGCCCCCCTTGTGGAGCTATAGATTGCCCTGGGGCTTCCCATCCCCTTAGGGCTGACTCCTGCTGCCTTGGAAGGTGCCCACACTCAGGAGGTAGCTGTTTGCTTTCAGCAAAACAGAAGCTGTCAAACAGCTCCCGGTTGCTGAAAGCAGAGTTTTCATCCCTTTCCTTGCAAGCAAAAATGTGAGCAAGGAAAGAGATGAAAACATTGCTCCAGCAAGCAGGGAGCTACTAGTTAAAGCAGCTCCTGCAGGAGACTGGAGCCAGTGGGGGCCCGGTTGGGCTTTTGGGGCCCCCCAGTGGTCCCCAAAAATGAGAAAAAAATAGAAAGGTAGAACTGCAGATCTGCAGTTCCACCTTGAAAATGATCTCATTGAGAGGCTCACGGAACAATCAAATTTTCAAAGTTAAAAACACACAATGTAGCTGGTGACATTACATTGGCATGGTTCACGGAGCTGTAATGCAGGTGTTGCACTATACATTTAACGAACGAGGTAGCACTTACTAATTAGCCAGTAGAAAATCAGGGGTGGCTCCTCCCTTAGGGCGGAGGAGCGTTGGCTCCCTGCCAGCAGCTGCAAAATCTTTAAAAGAAAACAATAATACATTTTGTTTGTTATTGTTGTCTTTTAAGGGGTAGGGCCATGGGGGTGACAAGCAGTGAGGGGGAGTGCACAGCACTCACCCTCATTGCGCATGTATGTTTGGCAGGCCGCCTCGGGCCGACCAAACACACATGCGCAGTGTGCTTTCTCCAGCCCGGCAAATCAGTTTGCCGGGCTGCAGAGAGCCTGCACAGGCTCCTAGTCTGCCTGGGAGCACCCTGGCTGGGTGCTCCCAGCCAATCCTGAGCAGCGTCAGCATTGGCCGCAGGGCAGGCTGTGAGCCTGTGCCTGCAATCAGTAGAGAAGAAGCGGATGGAGTGGTGTGGCGTGGAGAGGGAAGTAAGTGTAATTTTTTTTAATTTAATTTTAATTTACCTCCCCTCACGCGCCACCCCTTCCGCACCTGTGAGGCGCTCCTGATATATATGATATATATATTGCGAGAAAGAGAGAGAGAGAGAGAAAATACATAATGGGTAACACTCTAATATTGTCCAATTGTGCCGTTGAAAGCTTGTGGTGACATCATAAACCACAAAGTCGAAGGATAATTACCGTGAGAATATTTAGGTACTACTTACCTTTCTTGAGTAAATTATTGATAAAGCAAATGAAAGCGGTGAGGATCTATTCATTTATGTGATACGATAATGTAATTAGTTTGTTGCAGCATTTACTGCCTTATTATGGATTTAACATATTTGCAACAGCATTTCCACATATTTTGAATGGTTGGCAGATTTCAACCAACAAAAATGTTGTTTGTAACACACGTGAGTCAAAATAATCCTGCCAGAGAATATTTGCTGCACACTACCACATTACCTTTTCTTTCTGCATAATTTAGATGACCTTGCCAGATTATCTGGTCCTTGATTGTTACCTAACCCTAGTGTCCCTGACAATCGTAATGCTCTGCAGAGTGGTTTGAAGGCTGTCATCAGGATGATGAACCCAATACCCCATGTGTGTGCATGTGTGTGTAAGATGTGTGATTAACTTAAATATTTTAAAAGATGGATATACTAACCAGCATGGAGTTTGCCACCTTGAAATTAATTTCATATCTCAAGTGGCAATCAGCTTATGATGATACTAATTAGTTCATATTATGTTATTAACCTGAGAAAGGGTAACATGATTTCCCTACAGTGTAATTGTTATTAAAAGAGCGTCAATTAGTGTTGCCTGCGGCCATCGGTGGAAGAAGAAAGAGGAACTATGATATAAATACTTTGCGCTGTGTAAAACATCCCACTATATTTCCCATTTATTTTATGTGTGCTGCTATTGATATTGTAAAACATATCAATAAGTTTAACTTCACAATACAAATGCCATTTCCTTTACACTTCAAAAGGAAACAAATATATATATTTTTTCTTTTACTTTGCTTTATATTCTTATTAAATATGTATTCACTCATGCAGAGTAATGTGTTAATTGGAATCAATGAGTGATTGAGTTAGTGAGTAATGCATAAGCATTTAAACATTTAATATAATGGTATTCATGGCCATTAGCTGCAGCTCAAATGACCCACAGCACTTGAAATACTCACTGCAATAAAAACAAGTATTTTCAATGCATTGGGTCTCCTGTTTGCTCAAGTTAGAACCATTAGAGTTTTAAATTCCTAACTGGACTTTTCTTGCCACATAAACTGAAAAGTAAAACAGTTTCACATAAGCGAGCCGATGGCTGCCATGAACATGAAGCAGACACACAAAAGGAAACAAAAGTTCCTGTGCAGTGAAACATATCGGCAAAAGCGCAATTATCCATGTAACCGGCAAAAGTGCAATTATCCATGTAACAGGGTCGATGTCATGCATAGCGCTCGATTACTGCCCAGTGAGATTGCGCTGCCTACGAAACAAAAATAAAAAGTAGTCCATAAACCATAAGGACAACATTGAGCTTTGTATGTTTTCAGTAGTTGGCCGGTGCCCTCGGGGAGGGCTAACCACCGGAAACGGCATGACGTGTGCATGTCTTTCACTAATGAAATCAAGCAAATTTTAAAAGGCAAGCCCACCAACCAACCAAACTGATGGGCGTAACATGGGTGTGGTTAAAAGCCTACAGATAGATTACACCAGGGACAGAGTGCTTTGGGCTTGACCCTAACGATTTACATTGTTGTCACATGTGGGCTTTTTTCTATGGAATTCACTGGTGGGACAGCAACTAACATCAGGCCGCCTATGCCAACGTCCTATGTCAAAATGGCGATATGTGTCCCTTTATAATGAATGTCTTGGTCCCCGGCCACTGACAGAGCAGGTACTGGAGGTGCAGGCTGATTCAGGGACTCTAGAACTAAGACTAAGATAGGCAGTTATGTCCGACTCGAAGTGCTGAACACTGCCATAGTGAAATTGACACTACAAGAGTCAAAAGAGTATTTGATTGACTGTTCATGTTCGTCTGTGGTTGATGATTAGGTGAATGAGTGGCTCCTGTTTTGTGTATAGTCTGCCTATTCTAAAAAACAGTGATACTGAACACTTGAATACACGATTATAATTAATTCATATATGGTCAACCGAATTCCAATTACGTGAGCATAACTTTAATTGCAAAACACAATTTAGAAAATATCGGACCAGCTGTCTTCCCCACTTCTAGGATCTTGATGCATTTCATGACCATGGCAATTTTAATGATTGGCTCCTGTTTTATGTAATACACTTTAAAACATTACTTTGGCCCTAACAAGACCAAAGAAACAGCAGTATCAAACACTAGAGTACTCATCTGGAAAATGTTGTTACATGGTCCATCCGACTCTATTTGAAGGAGAATAATTTTATAGTTTCAGTAATTCTGTCATTAGACTCTGTGCACTTCATCATTGCTGAACAGTGCTATGCCCCATTGGCACATTTAATGCACTTATAAGTCCCAAGTGTAGGGAACTACATGGTAGTCAGGGCCTCAGGGCCTGTATTTAAATGATTCTACTGGGACTGCAGCACTCGTTCTGCTACCGACTAAAGTAGCACCTTACTACTTGTCTCAGGTCTGGCACTGCAGCCTATGTAGCAGTTTTTAAACTGTCATTTTGACCTGGCAAAATGACACTTTTACGAAGCCTGAATCTTCCTTTTGTAATGCATATTAGTCACCCTTGGAACAGGCTCAAAGGCCCATAGGCCAAGGTGTATTGTTTTTTAAAAGTAGGACACATGGTTTAAGTTGTATATGTCGTAGCAGCGAAAAACTCTTAAAGTCGTGTTTCACTGTTACAAGGCCTGTCTCTCCCATTGACTGGGTTACCTTATTACAATTATTATTTGGATTAGGAGCAGATAGAGGTATGCTGTTTAGACTCAATTAAATTGTAATTTAAAATCCTCTGTAATGGTAAAGTAGGATTGTAAGTCACAATTCTGAAAATGCCGGTTTCAGAAAGTTGACATTTTCTGCTCTGACCATGTGTGCCTTCTGCCAGTATCCTGAGTCACCTGGTTGTAGTGCCTGTGCTGTTGGTGTCTGTGTATTCCTTTTAGATGGTGACACCACAGGGGATTAGGTGTAGACAGGATAGGCTATCCTGTCAGGACAAATGCGGAGGAGCCATACCCTCTCACACTTACATTTTAAAAGGCTTTGCCACCTACACACACAAAGGAACATGATATTAGTCTTTTGTCACCCTAGACTTCTAGAAGACTTGATAGGGGAAGGGAAGAACTTTCCAGAAACAGATGTGGGGGGTAGTATACAGAATTTCCCCACATAAAAGGCTGACACCAGGTATAAATATTGGACTTCGAGAACCACTCTTCGGTACACTCTCTCACCTGTTGAAGACTTCAAAAGGACTAGCAGGACCCCAAGAGAACTGCCCTTCTGCTACCAGAGGACTGCTTGAAGGCCTGTCCTACTGCTTGAAGGAGACCAAGACCATCTCCTTGAACCCAGGACCACTAGGAGTGACCTCAAAGGCTAGTTGGCTGACCTCCTGTGTGAGCTACAGGGACATAATGCGCTCCTGGGGCCTTTAACCTTCTGCTAGCCTCTGCTGGAATGTGTCCTAATCACCTAAGTGATGGCCACCAGGCCTTGGACACTTGGAAGTTTTGTTGATGGTACTTCCCTAAAAAGCTGGGACTTAAAAAACATTTTCAACAAAAAATTGCCCTGAAAATCGACAGAAGACTGGGACCTACCTGCCAGCTCATCCACCAAAATAGGGCTTCGCCAGTCAGCCTGACTTTACAGTAGCTCCAGATATGTCCTTCTTAGTCACAGCAGATGTTCTTCAGCAGGACCTCTTGGCAGGGGTGTCCGGCCTTGTGGAGCCCTCATCATCTACAGCCTGCAACTTCGTTACATGGTAGATTTTTGATTTTAAAAAAAAGTGACTAAGTCTGAAGGTGAAAATCTTCACCACAACTTCATCCAGAAGCCCCCTGATGATAAAACTCCCTTCTTGGACACTGCCTGCTGCTTTGCCCAGCTGAACTCTACCTTCTCAGGAACATTTCTTTGAAATTTCTTCTAAGTCCGAAGATAAGAAGAGACCGGGCCCAAACCATCTCTTGTAGCTGACCCACACTCCATACGGTTGGCCGTAACTTTTGACTTTGACTTCGTCTTGAGCGACCAGATCCCTGCGGTTGGTGCTTTGATATTTTAGGCTCTATTTTTTCACTAAAACCTTAGAAATTTATACATCTGGTTCTGCTGATTGGATTTAATTTGTTTTAGTGTAATTTTATTAATTAAAATGTATTCTATTTTACTGAGATGGTTTGTGATTTTTCTTGTGCTGTGTTTTCACTTTGTTACTGTTTGTGTGCTGCAAAAATACTTTACACATTGCCTCTTAGGTAAGCTTGACAGCTTTTGTGCCAAGCTAGAAGAAGGTTGGGCACTGCTTAATTTAGTGCTGTTTGTGGTTCACCCCGACAAGGCTTGTCTGACTGCAGCTTCCACCCCCCTCAACCAATAACCCTTTTTCTTACAGACACTATAATTCTGATGAATATTCATAACTTTATAGTCTGTGTATAACACTAATGAGAGCCTGACAATTCCGTAGCGTGTAATATATCGTATATTGAAAATCAACATTATGACCTGCAGGCTGCGCACATCTCTTACAGCATCACTCATTTTGCTCCGCTCCCTTACTGCTTAATCATCAAATTGCTCTGTGTGTGAGCATGCCATGTCTTGACTTCCTTATAGCTGAAGCATTTCAACAAAGTTTTGAGAAACCAGTTACTTATGTTTTTTGGAAATCAAACTTTCCCAAAATATGAACTTCACCACTGACAATCTGAGCCATTACTTGGCCAACTAGCATTGTTTACATGTGAAGAGACTGGGAACCACATCTGCCTGCACACGCCACATAGGCAAGCATATTTTTTTCCCATGCTGAACAACATTTACAAAGAAGCATTAGTCAAGCCAATCATTTTGCATTGGCAAGCTAAAAGGCGGCTTTGCCAATGTTTAATGAAATTTACTGGTGCCTCCACTCTTTCTGAGTACCTCCACTCATATGCAACATCAATCACATCCAGACTAGGAGATTGTATTTGTCATCAAGACAGGGCAGAGGAACTCATTGATAAAGCACCCAATTTATTGTTTCTCAACAATAGTTTTGAGGCATTACTAATACAGACGGAGCAAAAGAGAAACAACGCTTATGATTCCAGAGGACTTCTTGGTTTTAAAATCCTGCAATTTTTATACAGTAGCATGAAAAGTACACCTTCCTTCTGACCCAAATTACATTTGTTTCACAATAACTATATTGGGACAACATATGCTAATAAAGGAATGATCTTTGCCTGGTAAGCTATCTTCGCTGGTTCAAGAGACACCTTCATGGTATCATAGTATTTATTCTAAGGAATCAAGTAATTCTTAGTAGCAATGACAGTTCTTTCATTAAGCAGTAATGGACAGATTATTAACCAGTCATCCTAGCTGACATTATTTTCTCAAGATGAAACACATTGACCTGCGGCAGCCAATGCTATCTTGTGAACCAAATACCCTATTTTTTTACATTTGTTATCCTTAAATCCATAGGAATAGCCTTTCAGTGTTTCTTAATGTCATTTAAAGCCTCTTTAAATCCAAAGGAGATTAGACTAATACAACATCATCCACATAAAACATATCAGCATCTTTAGAGCAAAAATATATATTTGCTCGGTTTCACCAATCAATTTGGGGATGTACAAATTGAACAGAAATGAACAAGAGTAAACTCCTGCTTCATCCCAGCCTCATATATCATACCCTCTCAAAATTACAGTCCTTATCTACCCAGCTTACAGACACAAATCTTATTATTAAAAAAAATTGCAGCAATAATGCCATAGAGAGGTCCCAGGTATTCTGTTTCAATCATAACCAACCAAGGACAACTTTGTCAGATGTAGTCATGAGATGCTGGAGTCCTTCCTTGTGTGACCTTTCTTGCCAAGCACACATGGTACCACAACATATTGTGCTACTGACATGTCCTTATGGAAATCCGTGAATGTTGGGTAGCAACTTCACAACAATTGTTCTTCTATGATACAGACTTCCTACCAGTCAATAAGTAGTATGAATATTTCTAATGCCCTTCTTGTGACCTGAGATCAAAGGAGAACCTTTCCATGTGATGGGAGTCCAAGTAGTTTTAGTCATCTTTTCAAATACAGGGGTAGAAATAGATGCCACCTCATAGTTTCAAATTTACACTATCACCAGTCCATTTAGTTGGGCACAACACTCTTGAGGTTTTCATCTTGCTTGTTGCTCTAAGACATGTTTACACACAGTTATAGTACTAGAATCATAGACTCCCTTGGCACATCTCCCCTATGCAGTTTCCCTACATGCATGCTCAGTCCTCTCGCTCTAACTGTGGTACGCACATTCTTATGTTCATTGTTTGTTTTGGAGCATTTCCATAGTGAATTCAAGTTTGCTCACCATTGTTATGACATGGTAAGGTTTGTAATATATTGGAATTTAGACGTATAAGTCTGATTACTAAATCTTTTGCATTCTCAAAACATTTTGCACCACCAAGTGCAGCTTAGAAGTGCAAAATGTGGAAGTTGTGACCCATTAATCAAAAAATCCTGATTAGTAGAATAAGGATTTACAGGTTTTGATTTTTCTGACCTCATATTCCAATTGCAGCTGGGGAAAATCTGCAGGTGTTGCAGATTTCCAAAACTCATTTCTTTAGTGGCAGACTTAGGGACATAGGTGCTTTCTGATGAGGAATTGGGTTTGGGAAGTTAGTGAGCACAAAGTCATACACGTACTGCTCCGGTGTTTTTCCCATTTTGTTTTATCATATCAATCTCTTCCCAAAGCTTTTGGATAGGGCAAGTAAGAGGGATAGAAAAGTTCACAACAAATCATCCATATGTCATAGTGGTATGGGCAGAGATTTTCCACCGAGGAAAACGCTTAAAAAACAGAAACAAAGAAAATTGAAAACGTTTAAATGAACTAATGCGTACTCCTGAGTATTGTTTGTTCTATGGACAAATCTTCATGAAAAAGTGCAGAGAAGGGCATGCATAGGAATCCACAATTTGCATAGATTTTCATGCACATTTTTGTCGGTTGTACTATGACTGTGCTGCAAGCTAGCAATGTCCACAAATCATAAGATGAAGAGTCCAGTTCATTGATATCTGACTTTCAGAACCTTTCTTTAGGAAGTACATCCACCATGATCAGCTGCACAGAAAATTCCAGTTAACTCCTGCTGCCTCTTAGAATAAGGTACTGGTGCCTAACACTGTTTAGTGGTTAATTTATTATATTTTTTAGTACTGTGATTTTTGCTTCTCGCCACATAAAGTTCACAGTTTTACAAGTATTAAATCGGCATATACTTCTTTCTCCAAAACATGTGATGATGCTAGAAACTTTCGAATGGAAGAGTTGTTCTGTCCTGTCCTCGCCATCCCTGTGCTGCATCCCAGTTAGGACCTTTGCACTGTTCAACCCTAAAGTAGGGAATGGACCCCAAAGACCATACCATTCTCTCTGTCACTGATCAAATTAAAAAAGTGTGTCCTTGCTTTCATCTGCTTGTGTTTTCATCCGCCTTGTGTTCGTTCTCGATTTCATGTCTATGCATGTACATTTTGTACTGAATACCAATTCTACTAGAGCTTTAGATGAAGGTACAATATAATATATGGTAACTACATGATAAAAACCCAGAAACTAAAGTGCAAGCGAACAACTGGCAATTGAACCTGGACCAAGCTTCTGTATTTTATTTTACGGGGAGACATTTTGGCATTTATAGGACAGAGAAAGGACTAAAATATCAACTGTTATTGACTAGGAGCCAATGGACTGTGGTCATGGCCACAGAGATCGAATCTCAAATCATTTCCAAGTTGGCAGCCTTGCTTCTGCATTAGATCCGGTTGGATATGGAATATTTGGTCACCTTTCCTTCACTAGAATTGAATACATAGAATGGTGAACCACTGAATCGTTTGAATAATCAAAGCAACATGCAAATAACTCAAAATGCTGTGTGTGTGTGTGAAGAAAGAACAAATGAAATATCAGACCTAGCTAACTCTTTACTAAATGATGCTCTTCTTAATGAATGTTTTGAAAACTAAATTGCAGAAGAAACAACAAATTTGTTAGAAGCCCTCGGAATACTCTCTATCCTAAGTGAGGAGACTGCAAGTGATATAGATCTCTAATTCTTAAGGTACAGTTTCCAGTCAAATGAACGAGTTTGCCAAATTGTCAAAGTAGCTGGTCTCATCTCTTGGGTATTTGGTCAACCTTGTAATCACAGGGGCCATCAATCATTCTTGGGAGGGATGATGTATCTGTAGACAAGACACCTTGTCAAAAAGGTCAAGTTGATTTAGTTAAATATATGTATAGCTAATCTGTCTGTCATGACACTGTGCTCCGCTTGAAAAGCCACCGCAATAAGCACCCAGGGATCAAGTCCTTGGTTGACCTTCAGGAAGTATCTATAACAGTTGTGCATTTCTTGAGAGCTGACTTGAACTTTACCAACCTTGCAGATGATCTTTGAACTACTAACATGTTTAAAAAGTGTTTGGATTGTCCTGTTAGCTGATTAAAACAAACCTTTAACAACAGTCCGTTAATTGTTTGTGTCATACATATTATATTTATAGCTCATGGAGGAATAGCTATTAAAAAAATCTTCCTTGGTTAATATAGAGCCTAAGAACTATCAATCTGTTTGTAACACAATCTGATAACAGAAGTTCATATTAACTTGCAGGATCGTTCAATAGACCTTTAATAGCTTAGATAAATGGCAGGTGAGCACTATGCCCTGAAACAGAGACCGAAGTTGCCCTTATGGAGGTTCGGTCTGTGATCCTGGACAAACTGGACAATGTAGATCTTACTTAATCCGTCTCATGCCTGAACATCTCGGATCACCTACTCCTTTCTAGGATTGAGGAGATGTTATGGTTTCAGTCAGAATGGTTTGACTCATTTCTGAATAACAGGCAGTAATTGGCCATAGTCGTGGACTTTTTATTCCCTGCTTTCTTCGGTTACTTGGCAGGTGCAGCAGAGCTATCTCTCCTTGTTACTGTTAAAAATGTATGTGGAGTCCCTAGATCAATTCCTTTTAGGCCAAGGACAGTTTTATAACTATGTATTCAGTACTGGGGTACTTTATAAAGCTTCCAATTGTTCATATTTTAAGCATAATTAATTAGATTTTCCACCAGTTCAAAAATGAATGAACAAGATTTGGATGAGTCCCAAATGAGGAACATCTTAATTTTTACTTGTGGACTCTACAACGCTCAATAATAAATTGATGCCCCAGTAGAAGGGGTCTCACTACACCTCCCTCTAAAGTTGAAATTCTGGAAGCAGAGCTGAATGCTGACATGCTTATGGAAGGCCACATTAATTCTGTAGTGTCCTCATTCATTACTAGCTTAATGAGCCACCACTACCAAATCTATTACCTGCACCAGTAATGATTAGGGCAATGCTCTCCTGAGTGATTACACTAAGAGAACATCCTGAAATTGTTGAACATCCTCACATCAGCCACATAATAAGTAAGAAATCCTCCTTATAGGGAGTATACTATCATGTCCTAAAGAATCTCACCTAGATGCATGTTCATGCAAGCATTCACCTTTAAGGCTTCATAGTGATTCTTAAGGCCTTGTGCAGCATATCCCCAGATTTCTTGAAAATATTTTAGACAGTACAGTTCATCCCAACCTCTGCACTCTGAAGGTGAGTGTCTCCTGCCCAACCCCCACTTGAGGTCAGAGGTTTCTCCTTCACCATGTTTACAGGCATCTTACAGAATTCCTTTTTGGGTCATGCCCAGAACCACAAGCTCACTCACAATTAGGAAAGAAATGCAAAAACATCTCTTTTTATCATCTGCATCTTTTCTCTTGCTTTTCAAGGTCCAGATCACCTTTGGGCGTATGTATGTGACCTAACCACTTGATGATGTTGCTGAGTTCATAGTAGGTCCTGCTACTGTCTGTGGTGGGCCACGGTAAGGATTAATTGGAATAGGTAGAGGTAACCTGTGCTGTGCTGACCCCAGATCTGATTTGCACCATGAGTGTCATCTCAATTGGTTAAAGAGTTTTGTTTCTTTTTAGTTGTAGCTCTGTATTTGAGCGATTTAGCTGCAGAAGACAGTGTCAACAGTCTACACTGGTTTTTCTTAGTGGTTACATAACATATAACTGTTTTGAAACTCCAGGTGCATCATACCTGAAAAAAGTACAGATTTTTAAGAGAAGCAAGGGTAGGTTTTCAAATGAAAAAATGCTGAAAATGCTCGATGCTAGATTTGGTTGGACAAATAATCCTGTTTTGAGTGCAGTCTCCCACTTGTACCCAAATATAAATTACACCTCATGAGCAAATACAATTTGTTTTGTGTTTTCGAGCAAGTAAAACTTAATGCAAATCACTGGCGTGTATTTCTGGTTGCGCACCCCCTGACCGAGTGAAGTCATATTCAAATTGTGTGGAATTCCCCATTACAGGGAGTATGACTTTGATTCTGATGCTATTTGAATGCAACAGAGACTCTGCTACTCCCCTCTATATGTAAAAATAAAATTGGGCCCTCCCTGTTTATTGAACTGTCGGGGTTCAGCTACGTGCCAGCGTCAAATGCAAAAAGTCAAGTCCCTAGGATTCACAATCGACAATACTTCCTCAAATACATACATTAGCACACTCTGCTAACTTCTATCTCCACCAAATAAAGGTAATGAAGCACCATCTTTCGAAACAACAAATTTAGAACAGCAGCTGACACTCTCATCAAATTTAGAATGGATTCAGGAAATGCCATTTTAGGGGGCTTACTGGTTCCACACTGTCTCCTCTCAAAGCTATTTTCCACTCCACAACATGCCTCTTTGCAAAGAAAAAAAGATTCAACCTCATGTCTCCCATCTTGAGGAAACTTCCTTGGCTGCCTCTAGAGGCGTGTATCAAGTTCTAACGTTGCTGTCTCACTTTTAAAGATGCACACTATGGCAGACCCAGATACCTAGCATGTCTCCTATCCATAACAGGAGGATTGAAGCAATCCAGAAGTAAGAGTTCTCTCACTCTGGCAAAACTGAACTTCAAACATTTTCAAGCCTTGACAGCCCTTTGCTAGCTCTGCCTCAAGTTCTTGAAGCCACCTGTCTCAGCACCTGAGAACAGCATCTAACGTCTTGTCGTTCCAGAAGGGGCTAAAACCTCATTACTCCTGGACCTACCTTGGAGGACTAGGTTTTTCCAACATTGCTATCAAACTGGGACCTGGAATGTTGTAACAGTTACTAATGTCGGAAGTGAGCCTTGATAATTGCTCCCTATATCTTTTTCGCCATCTGGAGTAGTTCAATTTTATTCTCTTTCTCTTTCCGTCTTTCCACCTCTTTCCTGTCCTTGTACCCTCTCCACATACTCATCCCACTGCCTCTTCCCCTCCTCCTTAGCAACCCTTAGTTAACTTTTAATATGCATATGTCTATTCATGTTTCTATGTAATGTGTTCTAATTTCTCTCTGGCGACCCGGTACTACATAAAACCTTCATATAAAATAAATATATTTGGCACACACTAATTTCAACTCACCATAACAGTGATAATTAGAAGATGCACAATTTGCACAGAAAAACTGTAATCAGGTCCTTGGTCTCCTATACATGTGGATGGTTCATTTGGTCAGTTGTGAAGCATAGGAACCATTCATTTAATATACCTTAGCAAACTGCATAGCAGTATAGCTACAAATCAAAGCATAAAAGCAATGTTCCATGTATGTGAATACATGAAAATATTATGCAAAAGAAAAATGTAGAAAGCCTGTTATAAATATCTGTATTCGATGTAAAAATGGCTATGGAGTACAGGCATTTTTCTATTTCTGGATTAGAATCTCATGCTTGCATTTCTAATTGGAGTTTAGTGCTCTGTTCAGTTCTTATTTTTTTTCCTAAATACGAGGAAGTGCCCTGTTCCGCTCATTAAATCTATGCTGGCCTTTCAACCCAACAGCATATATGATGACCATGTTAGCCTGTGAAGGGCATCCACAGAAGTGCAGGAATACTGCACTTGGGCATTCCGGATTAAAAAAACAATAGAGTGACTTACAAATAGCAAAGACATTAAAGAGAAAAAGCAAGACTTTCTGTTTATTTCCCAAACCTTTACCGTCCTAGTTACAGCTGCTATGAAATCAGAAAAGTGAAAAGGCTGTAATGGAATTGAGTGCACCTGAATTTCTGAACATGTCCATCAAAACCTTTAGCCCTAGAGTCCACTTCCATTTACCCTTCACATTTTTTAATCACTACCCTACTTGACTTGCCCTGTTCAAAAAGGTGTGTGAGTGGTATTTCGCTTAGTATGTATAAGCTTATTATAATTCATTTCAAAATATAAATCAAAGTCATCTCAGGATGCGCATTATTTCTCGCAGCCACCCCAGTATCTTCCCTCTAAAACCTTCTTTACCCTTTTTGTTTTAACAGAAACGTGGTTGGACAGACCTTGTATGCATAGTTATGTCTGGACTAGGGTAGAGGTATGCAAAATGTTGAGTATGCCTGAAGTAATAACCTTAGTTCATAATTATGAACTTCATGAAAATGCAAAGTTATCAATTGTTCGTCCAGTTATGCTTGTGGCAAAATACACCCTCAAAATAACATATGTTTGGAATGTTGTGTGGCACAAATTCAGTGTGACCAACACTTTTTTCTGCTCAAAATAGAATCAAAGGTTTGTAAAGATGTCAGGATGTTTTATTCACTGGGCTCGAAAAGACATTTACTAATAAGCAATTTGCAGGTAAATCTATTTTTGCAAGAGAAAGAACAGCAGGGGATTTACCAAATGGCATAGTTATTTGTGTGACTGGCTCGGCAGCCCGTGAAGCACCCCTAGCACACTCTGAAACTACACATACTGGCTGCCATGATCAGAGAGCTGCGGCATGTGCTGAGTGTAGGAAAACAAGTTATTAAGCTATGGAAGACAGAGAGGGACAGCCGTCTAGCTTTGAGCTGCCACTGAGCTCCCAAAGCAAAAACTATCTAGTTCCTACAAGGTGAGCAGGTTTTTTCTGAGTAACCTTTTACTCGTTAATGGTAACTTTAAAAAGAGCAAGACCTCCTGCAGGGATGATTCCTTATGGTACATGTACATCAACACCAAAACAACATTAAAGTTAGTCCAGTCTAGCACAAAAGAATACAATTTAAGGATTCAAATGATTCAAAAATTAGAAAAACAATACAACAAAAAAAAATGGGAAGTAAAAGCCAATTTAAGTAATTGGGGTGCAGTTCACAGAGAAGTAGGCAGTCTCTGTGGCTGACTGATGTAGGTGGGAGGCTGTTTCACTCTGTTTTTAAAGGTTAGCGACAACCCCAACCTAGGCACTCAATGTGACTGAGCATCAATGGAGTGTTATCGGAGATGGATTGTTGGCTCATCCCAGTTAACTGTTTTACCTTGAGGCTTAGAAATTTTTATAGAAGTTGAAGAACTCAGGCAAGTCTGAAAGTGGTAGCTAAACATGGTTCTCTATGGTCCGATATAATATTTTTTTGCAGTCCCACAGCAGTCTTCAACTTCACAGTCCAGAGATACAATTGGGACAAACCTAGAAAATGTAGCTGGCAAGGTCACATCTTTTTCACGCAGCTTTTGAGGGACGAAAAGCATTTGCCTTCAGGAAAAGTACAGAAACTTTGTATTTTTATTCCAAAAGCCTTCAAACTAATAAAAAAGTATTCTTTGAGACCCAGCAATGGTCCAGGTTGTGCTACGCAGCCTCACAACTCACAGTCAGATCCACAGCAAAATGTCCAGACGCAACCCCTTTATGGGTTAGTTTTACAGCAGCTTCAGCTCCCTCCATCAGCAGAGCTTTGCCTAGTGCAGAAGTAGGTAAGTACTTTCACATGACCTAGCTGAAGAAATGTTCATTTGCCCCTATTCTACTAAATCTCTTCCAGGTGGAGTCAGTTTCCTCGCTGTCAAGACCTTGTACGCTCTTCCACTTGAGCAGATGTTCCAATGGACAAAGAACCTGGCTACCAGAAATCTGATGTAATCTGAAAACCATGAGTTTCAGTGTTGACAAAGGCAAGTCTGCCTTACATCCTTTCCAGGTTGAACAAAGTAATCCTGTGAATTTGCATAATAGTAACATCTGTTAGCTAAAGTGCTAGGAACAACATATGTGTCGTATGGAATGCTATATAAACATAATATTACTATATGTACCCCTCTGTATGTGTGTCTGCCTATGTGTGCATTGTCTCTGATTACATGTATGTGTGTATCCATGTGTATTGTTTGTCTGCATATGGATACCTCTGGGAGTGTGGATTGTGTGTGCACATGTGCATGTGTCTGTATGTGTATGTCTATCGGTCTCTGTACAGAGGCCTTTAAGTATGATCATACGTGCACATAGGTCCATAATGGGGACAGGAAGGTATGTGCTTGTGTGCCTGTAGCAGTCTTGCCCTACATCTGCAAGCATCTCTTCATGCATGCTCATGTGTGCCTGTGGTGTATCTCTATGAGTATTTCCACATTTTTACTGACTGACTGAAATACAGGGCGAATTTGCCAGAAGATGATAGTTAAGCTTGAAGGCCCAGCGGGGTGTTAACACATTAATAGAGGTTAAAGTTGGAAAGTTGCAGACTTTGAGCCAATGCTACATTGAAACACTTTAAGTTAATTCATATGCATAGTCCCCGTGTCCTTTTCAAAGCAACTTAAAGAAACATAACATTCTAAATAGCTTTGTCGCATGGGATGGTCATTCGTTCCCCATCTCAGTGACTGTCTGAAAAATGAATAAAGCAAATTGACAAAAAAGAGACTTGTAATAAATAAATAAATTAATAAAAAAGTTCTTTTGATGTGAAACACTAATGAATGGTGATCGCTAAAGGAAATATTTCAGGTCCATGAAGCAAATATGAAAACCCACAGCACACCCCAAAATGTCCATATTTCTAAAGCTAATGTGCTTTTCTGCAATCTTAACATGAACGAATTGAAAAGGGCACATTTAGCATGAAAAGGTCTCACATCCACTGTGGCGGTGAGGCATTACAAAATCATTTGAATGCAGAACAGCCTGGTTTAAGATTAAAACAGCTGAGATTTCAAGATCTCTGGATCAGTGTGAGCAGTGACCTGAAAGGATATAAAATGAAAGTGTATTACACTGAGAGTAAGTAGCAACTCAAGCTCGCTATGTAGAGCCACGGGCAACTCATTGAAACCCAAAGAGCTCTGAGCCTTGACGTTCTACTTAAAACCAGCGCACTCCTTCAGCGCAATCCTCACCAGTGCCAGCGGCTAAAAGGCTGCTTATTTACACAGCTATACAACAGTCATCTCAGGATTACTGTTAACTCGTAAGGCGCTGGAGTGTCAACGGTGATGCTGTGATAAAGCCCCAGACTGTCAGAAGTCCTCAAGATGTCTCAGCAAAATCACTGTACTGTTGTGTCTGCTCACTAAGGAAGCCTTTGAACTAAACCCTTTGAAATTTGCAATAGAGGTCGTCGTCGCCACATATCACTATTAGCACAATAAGTGAAGTTTAGATTATATGAACTTTGTAGAGACAAAACCTATGTGAGTGCCACTGACAAGCCCTGGATCATCTGACAAAGCAGTTTAAACAACCATTTGCAATGCAATGGATCTCAATTACATCAAGTTAGAGCTATTAGCGTTGTAAACTTCTAACCGGACTTTTCTTGACACATTAAATGAAAAAAACAAAAATAAACGAGTGTGACCACGCTGCAAAATAAAGAGAAACGTAATTCAGAAACCATATGGAAAACATGGAGCCTCGTATGTTTCCAGTAGTTTACCGGTGCTCTAAAGGAGGGCTAAACACCGGAAAAGGCATGACGCATGCATGCCTTTCATGAATGAAAACAAGCAGATTTTAAAAGGCAAGCCCACGAAAGTGAATGACGTAACATGAGTGTGGTTAAAATCCCCTAACGAGGGATTAGAAGAGGGACGGAGTGCTTTGCACTTTCCCCTAAAAAGATTCAAGATGAAGAAACACTACATAATTTAGTCAATTTAACGAATATTATGTAGCCTTTTAAATTCCTCTAAAACATGAGTTCCCTGTGTACCTTTCGAAGGTCATCATTATATGGTTGCCAGCAATCTAATTTCGGGCAGACACAACAGTTGCTAGCTGAATCAGTGCTTTAAATGGGTTGGTACTCTCAGGTACTAAGTACCGGCACTTTTTTATTTTGAGAGGGAGAGTACCTGCACTTCTCAAGAAAAACTTAATACTTTTCATAGGAGAGTACTGGCACTTTTCAGAAACAAGCAGGTACTCTGATACAGAGTACCTGCACTTCTATTTTTCCATTTCGATCCCTGAACTGAATCCACATTAAGGAGTTTGCAGTAAACTTGTCTTATGTTTTTTCCCAGTACACATTTCACCTGTTAAAAGCAGGCAGAATAAACCTATGGAAAAGTGCTCCGAATGAGGGGAATCCCTGAAGAAAGCAGTTCACAAACTGCAACTGCTGCAGTTATTCTGTATTACAATGTTCGAAACACATAACGTTGCTGTCATATCAAACTGGGTAATTACCTTACTTTTGGGGGGTACCAGTAATTCTGGTTGTGGTATTACCACATCGCTATGCACACCAGACTCGTAATCATCCAGTTAGAAGTATATACGGATAAGTAAAAGAATCATGTTAACTATGTGCTGACATGTGACCGACCGCTGGACGTCTTATGGATGTAGAAATTGTTTTGCTGATGCGGATGCACACCAAACATAGTTCAATCATATATGTTTGGGTATGAATAGAACTGGAGTTACATCAACAAAACCCTTTAATAATCCTAAACACTTTAAAGGGTATTTTACACTGGAGTCTCACTATTAAAAGCCAAAGAGGGAGTTGGCCAAAGGTCCTTTCAATTACATTCATCTCTTTGGATCTCTCTTGATGAATCTCTTCTAGACATCACAGTAAGATCAATAATTAGCCCAAAACTGGCTAGTGCAATGCCTTTCATATCAAAGCCCCCAACACAGTTTGGGTTCAGTTACAAAGGTTACAGATTGCAATTTCTAACATAGGGGTAGAACCACATAAGCAATGAAGGTTCAAATCACAACGAAAAGTCCAGGTGTGGATCTACTCAAATCATTAGTTTCCATGTCTACTCCTCCTACTCTATAATTTTTCCCATCATTTGATTGGTTGATAGACATTTCTCAAAAGTGTGCACGATTTAAATATTCATCGGTTTCTTCACCTGAAAAATACCTTTCCAATTAGAGAAACCCGTCCCCCAACACCCAGAAATAGTAGGGGGTAGTATATTCCTCAGCATCCGAGAATCACTTCTTTTTTCTGTAATAACTGAACTCTGCAGACAGTAAAATCTGAAGATTGCAACATAAAATCCAACTGTTTGCAAACTTTGTGCAAAAGTGTTTTGAAAATCGGAACCCCATACACCATTACAGTCACACGTACGCTGAGGCAGAGATTCCGTTTAAACCTTTATTCTCCTTCAGAAAACGTCCACTTCGCTGCACCTGTCTATACTCCAGACAAAGATGAGATTGCCATTCAACAATAGATCTGAATATACTTCCAGGCTACTAGCCCCTAAATTGCACAGAGAGAAAAACATACCTGCTCTATAATCCTCATCTGATATTTGGGACTCACCTCTAACGACTGCACTGCCATACCTTGCTGATTTAGTGTTTTATGAACATTATAGACATGCTTTCACGTATCCGAATCATATGGAAAAATAACCTGAACATGCTCTGCAGACTGCTCTCGTGAGGAAGCACTGAAAATGTCACAGATGATGTGAAGAGAGGCAGTGGAGAGGGTGAAATAACAAATGGCACGACATGCACTGCAGAGATCCGAGCAATCCTGCTAAGAATTAGAATTCGACCTTTGTCGTACTATGACAGTGAAGGAAAAATCTGTAGAGAAAGTGGAACAAGCCTACACAATAAGATTCCACACACTTTTGGGAACCAACTACCTGGACCCTCATTCCGAATTTCTTTAAGTTCTGAGGATAGCAGGAGCTACCAGCCGAGAGCCTCATTACCAGAATTACAGAGATCCTGATTTTATGGCAAATATGTGTATTTGGTAGGCCTGGGTGAGACTTTAATTATGGATCGCACAGTTTAAGTAATTCCAGAATTTCACATTTTTCTACATTTTGCTAAATTTGTCAAAATGTTGCATTAGGAATTTATAGAATTCCACATAATTTGGATGCAGAAAAAAATTACTAAGAGTCTGATTTAGAACTTGGCGGACAGGTTATGCCGTCACAAAAGTGACAGACAAGCTGTCCTCTGAAATCTAAATCCCATTTGTTAGACTTTTCATCCTTGGCATGGTCTCCCTTAACTTTTTGCCTCTTTTCCCCAGGTTGTTGATGTGTGCTGGATTCTGATTTTGCTCTTTTTGTTACTTTGGGCACTTTACCACTGCTAACCAGTGCTCCTTTACAAAATGTGTATGTAATTGGCTTATCCATGATTGGCATGTTTGATTCACTAGTAAGTCCCTAGTAAACTGCACTAGATGTGCCAGGGCCTGTAAATCAAATGCTACTAGTGGACCTGCAGCACTGGTTGTGCCACGGACATAAGTAGCTCTGTAATCATGTCTCAGACCTGCCATTGCAGTGTCTGTGTGTGCAGTTTGAACTGTGAATTTGACTTGGCAAGTATACCCACTTGCCAGGCCTAAATCTTCCCTTTTCTTACATGTAAGGCACCCCTTATGTAGGCCCTAGGTAGCCCCAAGGGCAGGGTGCAGTGTATGGTTAAGGTAGGACATATAGTAATGTGTTTTATGTGTCCTGACAGTGAAATATTGCTAAATTCGTTTTTCACTGTTGCAAGGCCTGTCCCTCTCATAGGTTAACACGGGGGCTACCTTTAAATAACATTAAAGTGTAGATTCCCTTTGGGAGCGGATGGACATGTGGAGTTTGGGGTCTCTGAGCTCACAATTTAAAGATACATCTTTTAGTAAAGTTGATTTTAAGATTGTGTGTTTGAAAATGACACTTTTAGAAAGTGGGCATTTTCTTGCTTAAACCATTTCTGTGACTCTGCCTGTTTGTGGATTCCCTGTCTGGATCAGTTTGACAGTTGGGATGGTTGCACCTCACACTAGACAGTGACACAAAGGGAGCTGGGGTGTAGTCTGCAGTTCCTGATGAGCCATCTGTGCTAGGAGGGAGGGGAGGAGTGGTCACTTACACCTGAAAGGGCTGTGCCTGTCCTCACACAATCCAGTCGCCCACCCCCTGGTGAGTGTCTGGGGCCTGGCCTGGGCAAGGCAGGATTTCACATTCAAGAGAGACTTTGCTTTGAAGTAGGCCTACTTCAAATGAGAAATTTGGTAAAAGAAGGGCACCCAAAACCACAGACTTTAGAACACTTCTGGAAACAAGAGGAACCTCTGCCCGGAGAAGAGCTGAGGAAGAAGTGCTGTCTTGCCTATGACGGTGCTTTGTTGAGCTATCCTGCAGTTGCTATTTCTGCCAGAGTAAGAGAGCAAAGACTGGACTTTGTGTGCCTTCCATCTTGAGAAGAAATCTCCAAGGGCTTGATTTAGAGCTTGCCTCTTGTTGTTTGAAGTCTCAGGGACAGCAAAGACTTCTCTCTGCCAACACCTAGAGTCTCTGGAGAGACTCCTACTCTGCCCTGTGGTGCCCATCCAGTTCCTGGGACCCTGAAAGGAGAAGCTGGCAGCCTAAGAGGAGGAATTCCATGCACATAGTGCCGTGCGGGGAAAAGATCGACGTGACTCTGATCAGCAGCTGAAGAAATGACACGCTGCCGGCTCCGCGGCTGAAAATCGACACTCGCCAGAAACGCGACCGAAGAATTGACACACGCAGCTGGAGAAACAATGCGCAGCACCACTGACGGAGGCTGGGAGATCGCCACCCGCGCTGCGTGGTCTTTGGATCATCGTGCTGCTGGATTTCCGACGCAAGTACCGCTGGGCATGTAAAAACAACGCAAGGCCTGCCCGGACCCGAGAGTGCTGACCGGATCGTTGTATCGCTCTCCTGTGGAGAGAAGAAATGACGCGCCCGACCCGACAAAAGGAGAAATGATGCAAGGTCTTGTTTGTGAGTGAAATCGATGCACCAAAAGCCCTTTTTGACGCACACTCACCCATGCGGGTATTTTTGATGCACCCAAGGTACATTTTCATGCTAACAGTGTTAATGTGTGTTTTAAACTACAGAAAGACTCTTTTTGCTTTTTAATTGATAACTTGACTTGTGTATTGTGGATTGTTGTCGTTTTGGTCTTGTTTTGTTTAGATAAATATTCTCTATTTTTCTAAACCTGTGTTGGGTCATTTTGTAGTGTTTTCATTAAGTTACTGGGAGTGTTGGTACAAATACTTTACACGTAGCACTCTAAAGTTAAGCCTACTGCTCTGCCAAGCTACCAAGGGGGGAAGCAGGGGTTAGCTGAGGGTGATTCTTTTTTACCCTGACTAGAGTGAGGGTCCTTGCTTGAACAAGGGGTAACCTGACTGTCAACCAAAGACTTCATTTCTAACACCATTCCATCGTATAAAATTTAGATTTCAGTGGATGGAATATCTGTCACCGTTGTGACGAAGTACCCCATCTGCTGAGTTCTAAATTAGGCCCTAAGACATTTTGTGCTCAAACCAGTTTCCTGCCCATATCTCTTGAGATGTTTTTACTCGAAGTTTATGGGAAAAAGAAAGCCATGCAAGATAGTGGCACACCCAATTTTGCACTGAAAGTGAAATTGTGGAAATGTTTCATGGAATTTTGTGAAATATCATGAAACCAATTACACATTTTCACACACCCTTAAAATATAGAGCTGAATATGAAGCTTCTCTGTGATGGAAACCTGTGCTTTACATTTTGTACAAAGGCCTGGTGAAATGTGAGTGGGGAAACTGCCTGGCTTAGGTAAAAACTTATTAGATTGCTACTGGAATTCCCCATTCTCTAGTGAAAAACTCAGACTGACATTGTAATATTGTACCACCGAATTATAGTGACTTATTGAATTGGTAGAGCTGGTTGAAGGGTTACTGAAGCAGTTTCCCTTCACTGCTAGTAACAAGGGTCTCAGTTCAGACTTCTCAGTGCTTAATCTGTAACAGAATAAGTGGTGGTGCCCACAGATTTGGTCAGAAATCTTCTGCTGGTAGAACTGAAGTTCAGGGCATCAAATACCAAGCCTGCGGTGGCTTGCTTCCGCCTTCTCCAGATGCTTTCTGTCTCTTTATTTCACTCTTGTAGGTTCCCTGCTTTCTTTGTGACTGTTTTTCTGTCTTTCTCTTCCTTCTTTCCCCCTTCTGTGTTTTTCTCTCTCTTGCTTTGGATCAAAGTTTGCTGAAGAAAAAGAAGTGCGGGCCTCCAAAACTGAGTGCTGGTGGATCCCAACTGGAACCACCGGTATAAATTAAGCATTGGGAATTCTGACACTTGCCTCAATTAGATATGTGGTATTATCTCACCCTCAAGGTTTTCCGAGGGCACATTTGCTATGCTAAACACAGAGGAATAGATCCCTGGAAAACGAACCAGATTATGAGATTATCTATTCCATAATGAAAAATATGGACAACAGATCTCAAAGTGACATGCATTAGATGTGAGCAGGGGGGCTCCTCTGTTAGGGTGGGGGAGCATCACCCCCCCCCGCTCCCGCCTGCAGCGGTAGCTGCAAACCTTTACAAGGAAACAATGATAAACAGTATTTATTATTGTTTACATATAAAGGGGCGGGCCACAGGGGTAACGAGGAATGAGAAGGAATGCACAGCACTTCCCCTCAGAGTGCATGTGTGTTTGGCCAGCCGTATCGGGCCGGCCAAACACACATGTGCAGTAGGCTCTCTCCAGCCCAGCAACACAGTTCTGAGCAGCGTCAGGATCGGCTGCAGGTCAGGCTGGTGGCCTGTGACTGCCTGCAGTGATGGCGGAGAGGAACGGCACGATAGAGGAGGTAAGTGTTTGTTTATTATTTTTTTTGTTTCATTTTTATTCCAACCAGACTCCACCACCCCAGACCCACCCCTTCCAAGTGGCACGTGCCATGACTGGATGTGAGTAGGGGTCATATGTACAAATACCAGGTTTTGAAACTCGCAAATTACTAGTCTAAGCGAATCGCAATTTGCGAGTTGCAAAACCTGATGTACAACAGTGTCAATGACACTGTTTGCAATTCCCAATTGTGTCACAAATGACCTACCTTATAAATATTCATGAGGTAGGTTGCAATTTTGGACCCCATTGGGAATGGCTGCACTCACGGGGATGGTGGTCTGCTGGGGACAGCAGACCACCGTGTCTGTGACTGCTTTTAAATAAAGCAGTGTTTTTTCCTTTTTAAATGCAGCCCATTTTCTTTAAAGGGAAAAGGAATACATTTTTTTTTTTAAATGAAAAGTTTTCTTTTCATTTTTTCAGAGCAGGCAATGGTCCGTGGGACCACTGCTAGCTCTGAAAAAATATTTTCGCATCCATTCACAAAGAGGAAGGAGTCCCATGGGGACCCCTTTCCGTTAGGGAATGGGTTAGCACCAATGTGAAATTAGTGCTAACTACGATTGTTTTGTGACCACATTTACGGTCATAAAGCAATCATACATCGCCCCTTCCTAATTGCGACTCGCAGACCATTTTTGCACTTCGGTAAATAGATTACGGAATCGCAGAATTGGGTTTGTGCATCGCAAAATGCTTTTTTCTTGTCGAAAACCGTTTGCTACAAGAAAAAAGCTTTGCACTTCTGGCCCTGGGTCATTTCATCCTGTTATTATTCTTTGCATTATGAGCTTGTGGCTTTTGATATGTTTTCTAAAAGCATAAATACAAAGACAAAAGCACGCTTTGCAGGTCTGCTTACACATGACAGCTCTTAAAATCCGCATGTAGATAAATGTTACTGTCCACCGTTTAATTGCTTCGCTGCTCTGGCGCTCATTGGGAAGAAAAACAACCTATCCCTCCAATTCTGAAACTTTGCTTTGCGGCAGCGTTTGAAATGGTCTGGAAAAAGCAAGTTGCCAGCTTAGAACATTTATTAGAACATTGGAATGTTGGCATGTCCATTGAAGACAATGGAGTGCTGCAGGCTTTTACTGGCTGGTAAAAGCCCGCACGCCAACATTCCAATGTTCGCTTTGTTCACAGCAGCAGCTGTGAACAAAGCCTCACGGAGCCAAAGAGAACATTCTGCCCTGAGTGGCAGAATGTTCTAATAGCCTTAGAACCCGCCGTAGCGGGCTCTACCGGCTATTAAAGTCCCTCTCCCTTGTTAAATGCCCTCGCCTTCGGCTCGGGCATTTAACTCGTGGAGCGGGCCTTTAATAGCCGGCAGAGCCCGCTACGGCGGGTTCTAAGGCTATATTAGAACATTGGAATGTTGGCATGTCCATTGAAGACAATGGAGTGCTGCAGGCTTTTACTGGCTGGTAAAAGCCCGCACGCCAACATTCCAATGTTCGCTTTGTTCACAGCAGCAGCTGTGAACAAAGCCTCACGGAGCCAAAGAGAACATTCTGCCCTGAGTGGCAGAATGTTCTAATAGCCTTAGAACCCGCCGTAGCGGGCTCTACCGGCTATTAAAGTCCCTCTCCCTTGTTAAATGCCCTCGCCTTCGGCTCGGGCATTTAACTCGTGGAGCGGGCCTTTAATAGCCGGCAGAGCCCGCTACGGCGGGTTCTAAGGCTATAATAACACAGACCCTTTAAATAAAGTAATCTCTGTGCAACCATGCGGTGTACTGCTCATGGTCACCTCAGCAGCTATAGCCATTGTAGCTCAAAGTTGGAAGGCACTGGGCCTCTGGAGCAAGGTCTGAGATGAACATTATTTCAGATCACGGGCGAATGTACTATAGTTGCTTTCACTTGGCCGGGAACGCTCCCAATTAATGTCTCTGACTTGAAGCTGCAAGGTTCAGCATGTGCGTTGAATGCCTTCCAGAGGGAGAGCGGGGAAGGCCTTCCCTTTACAGTTGCATGCACCACAAAGAGATCTGAGAGGGAAAATGCCTTGTATTTTCAGCTGCAGGGAATAAACAGTCAGAAATAGCTGGCCCGTGGCCTCTTCGCACGAGTAGCCAAGTGGGTTACTATTGGGTAACAGCTGTCTTAGCAGTGACATTTTTTACAGACAGGCACGTTAAACAACCAAATGTGTAAAAAGAAGCTTACCTCCACTATTCCTATTTTCCCATCGGTGTTTTCTCCGTACTGGTCCACGAAAGCCTTCATTTTGTCGGACAGGTCCTAAGATTTACAACAAAACCTTAATTAGTTTTCCGACACACTAGCACATTCTATCATCAATTGCGACTCGATGACCCTTAAATGACTAGGGTCTGAAGACTGCTGTCTAATTGCGTTTGTTCCACATTGGAAGCCGTTGACAGCAATTGATAACCAGTCAAGGTGGTGAGTCTCCCGCCCTCCACACCTTGCAATCGGCCAGGAGGATCTAGATCGCTGCAGGGGGGGGGGTCACTTGGATATAATGCCACTTTTAAAGATGATCAGGGGGTGTGAGGGATGGAGGCATATATGGATAGCTATTCAGTAGCATTTTTGCGTATCACCACCATGAGATCTAACCCAAAAATGTACAGGAAGAACATTTCATAAACCTGACAACAAGTAATATTTCTAAGATATGAAATTTTAAATAAAATCTACCATAGCAGCTACATAACAGATGCAGGGAAATTCTGATATGTTTAGGCACCACAAATATATTGCATTATTGCCTAGGTAGGTGAGTTCCAACGATAGGTTTCCTGTTAACTTCGTCCATCTCACCTAGTTTCATCCAACTTTCATCTACTGAATGTATGAACGTTTGTGTAGTGCTGATGCTAGACATTTTGGGTGCAACATCTAAACATTGCAAGACAAAAATACTGAGCTAACCTGCTGCTATATGTGTAAACTACATAAATCCAAATACATATTTTGCTAAGATTTGTGATGTATTACCACGAATTGTGTGAGAACTATTTTTTGCGACTTAACCTTGTTTCTAGCCTGAGAAGCCGAGGACGACAGTGATGGATTTAAATGTTACTGTGAGTGACCTGGGCCCAGCTCTGATTTAATTCTTCTTCAAAAGTGCTACATGACAGCATGAACACTTTTAGTCACTTGTTTACAATCAGATTTCGAATAAAGCACAGAGTCAGAGGCTCTCTTTTGTGTGTCATTTCTAATATTTCTTTGAGCTGTGCAGTTCATTTTAAATACCCATAGATTTTTCCATGAACACCTCCCACCACACTGACTAACTGTGCTCTGATGTGCTCACATTTTCAGTTTCCAGGACTGATGCTAACAATGACTGCAGCTGTTGATAGAAAGAGCCCGAGCATCCACTGAATATTCCCTCAAAGCTGTTGAGAAAGATTACTTCCATCAGCACCAATTTTTCTGTCCAATACCATGCACTTCCTGTAAGGTAGTCAAACACTGCTACAGCATGGGTACATCATTAGGTGATGCAAGAGACACTGGGAACATGTGGTGCTGGCCAAATCATGTTTGCCAGGCTTTAGCTCTTCTGTTTCTATACCTGGAGTAAAATTACACTGTTGCTTCTTCTTAGAACTTTTTAGTTCTGTTTCACCCCTCGCGAGCCGTGGTAGTGACACATACCACAACAGTTTATTTAACTTTGTAGGACTATAAAAAGCAAGACATTTTACTTAAATTGTTTTTATGGCATTTTTCAAATGCCTCTCCATGGAGCTGGCACTGAAGCTGGCTGTTTCAACTATGGGTATCTATGTCTTGTGTGAGAGACATGAAGAATACGAGTAAGGAGGTTGGGAAAACTGTAAGGCTCTTTTTTCTTCTCTTTGGCTATATTCCACGGTGCAAAATCTCCTGTCAATTAATCAATGGGTTCTTCTAGAGTGCAGCTAATCACTCAAGGTGCTGGGGAGAAGGGGCATAGAAGGAGGGAGGATTCTGTGGCTCAGTTCAATTGCTGGTTGGTCAGTCAGTCAAAGAGCCAGGTCTTGAGGTCCTTCCTGAATTGAGGCATAGAGAGAGAGGGATTGGCTGAGATGAAGAGGAAAAGAGTTCCAGGTTTTAGTGGTGAGGTAGTAGAAGGATCTTCCACCAGCTGTGGTCTTGCGGATCTGTGGGATGATGGCCACGGCCTGGTAAGCGGAACAGAGTTGCTTGGTGGACGTGTGGAAGGTGAGGCAGTGGTTGAGGAATGCAGGTCTGATGTTGTGGAGGGCCTTGTAGGTGTGTGTGAGTAAATTAAAAGTCATTCGTAGGATCTCAGGAGAAGATCACTCCTGCATACCGAAATTCCAAAATTAGAGAAATGCATATGATACATGCTGTACCGTGGACATTGGTGAGGCTCGTATAATAACGGAGATAAGAAGGGAAAACTAGTAGTTGAAGATGACCCTTTGTGTAGCTTATCGGTGGACAAGTTCTCTACAGACAGGCCAGAGAACCAGCCCACAATCATCCTTTTTGGAGGTACAACCCATTTTGATTGTGATATCTACTCTATATTGGCTTCTCCATTTGCAGTAAGTGATTATGTTGCGAGGATCTCCTAAATGATCCATAATAACTGTTGATTTTGCTATAGTCAAGCATTTCCCTTGAAATGGTGGCATGTGAGGGCTCAAAGCGATCCACGTTTTTGAATTTTGAATTCATTAATTCATTGCAGGTAGGGCAAACATTTTGATCCTCCAAAATAAGAGCCAACAAATTCTGGGTTTCCACTGTGGGAAATCCCCATTGCCAAATAATGTTTAATGTTCAGCCAAGGTAATCTTGAATGCACTTTTTGCCACATAGGCCCGTTTTTTGTAAGTTTGCGCCGATTTTGCTTCAAAAAATGACACAAATGCGGCGCTGAAAAAAGTATAAATATGGGCCATAGTTTTGCAGATCTACATATTGAAGGTTTTGCCATGAGCATGCTACATGTGATATTTGGAGCCTTAATTCAGAGCGTGAACAAATGGCATTACCATATCATCATGTAAAATAACATTTTTACTTCCCCTCCAATAGTTTTATCTAAATATCTAAAAGACTAAGGGCTAAAACATTTTAGAAAATATGTGCTTCCTTATTATTGTCAGTATTCTTCCCTCCTTCTCCCTCCCTCCAACCTGGTTCAGTCAAAAATAACATTTGATAAGTTCTCCTGCTCTTCCATTTCTGCAAGCTTGGTTCCATATATTTTATTTGATAATTATAGCTCTTTATTGGTTGTCCACCGCATTTATTAAGAAAAGCCGTGTGCAGCACCTGTTACTGCATAACGAGACACTTAGTAACTTTTCAATAACTACTGATATGCTTTTATGAGCAAAACAAATTTGGGCTCTGGTTAAAAAAGAGTCTCATGTACTTCGAAGTACTCACCTTCGGATGACAGGAAGTGAGTTACAGTTAGTAGCAACTGCTTCTCCAGACAACAATTAGGAATACTGCTGTCAATAAGCAGTGCCCCTTAAATGTTTTGTCTCTATTTACAAATGAGTTCTAGGTACAGCACGATGACAAGTGTAGCTACTCTTCCTTTATGTTTTTGTTCACACTCAGTAGCCTTAATTTCTCATTCAGTAGTTTTATTTTTGTTTTTCATAACTCTTTATTAGTTTTACAGGCACAAAACCAAGCATACAGTAGTGTAGGAGAACAAATTGTTGATTTTTTCCAGTGGAACATCAACATCGTTCAGAATCCCTAAAATTGGGCCATTTCCAGGATCTCCTAGTCCATAATGGCCTCTAGCTCTTGTATCATTCACCCCCAATATCTTTAAGTTTAAGGACGTAAGCCTCTGATATTTCAAAAGGGGTGTTCTGCAACACATACAGTCATTTCAGAAAAATTATCATTTTATATAGAGAGCCTCTTTTCAAGATCGTCAATAGCAGCGTCCTCCACCTCTTTGCATCCAATCCAATTTAAACTCTTCCAGGACTCTCCCTAAAGTTCTCTCCAGGAATCCATCCATGTCAGTGGCGATTTCAATACCCAGGTATTTGAACCCGGCCTCTGAGACTCATATCCATCCTACCAGCCTCTGTAATCTCCCAAATAATATAGGATCAATGTTTTCCAGTTGGTGCATCATCCAGAGTATTGTTCAAAGTTACTAAATATTGAGATGACCACTGGCATCACAATTGCTGGGTCTGTGAAGTAAAGTAATATGTCATCAACACTGAGTGAGATTTTTTCAGATTCTCCTATGAGCTCCAGGAACCCAGTGACATCCACCCAGCAGCACACCAAGCTCCCCAGTGGTTCCAGGCACAATGCGAACTGAACAGGGAGAGTGGGTACCCCTGTCTCATTCCCCTTTCTGACTTAAATGGCTCAGACAACACCCCATTCACTCTCATGGCTGATGTAAGAGCTGTATAGAGCGGTGCGTCCCATTCGCTTAACTTGGTCCCAAAACCAAATTGTCACAATGTTGCATAGAGTTAAGACCAATTATGGAGTCAAAGGCCTCTTTGGCATCTAGAGAAAGAATTGCTCCAGGCTCTCAGCCCCTTTTTATTATGTCCAACCATACCTGAAGCAGTCTGTGATTGAGACGGATTGTTTAACCTGGCATGAATCCTGTCTGGTCCTCATGTGCCACGTTGGAGATTACTTTGGCCAGTCTAATAGCTATTATCATAAGTAAAATCTTACTCTCTGTATGCATGAGAGAGATAGGCCTATATGAGGCACATTGATATCCGGGTTTACCTGGCTTGGGGATGACCTCTTCAGTAGCATCATTCAAGACTGGTGGAAGTTGGTCTCTCCTAGCTGCTCAGTCATTTTATTGTTGTTTATCAGCCTTGCACATTGCTACCTGGCCCATGAGAGACCTTGTTCTGGACCCTTATCTATTTCTCTTACACAGCTAAGAAAGGTATACAGATATGTCCCATTTTGGCTGTTTTATAACACTGCGAATTTCAATAGTAGAAAAAGTGAGACTTTTTAGGATGCATCCCCTGAACAGCTTCCAAATCCAGGTATTTTCTATTCCTTTTTCAACACCACAATATGCGCTGTCAACATTCGCTCATCAGCTAAGTGTGGTAATGGCAACACCCAGTTATCAAATATCAGAATTACGTGGAATGGATTCTTCCAATCATGGCCATACCTTTTCAGCACTGAGAGAATACAGCATCTCAGAGAGGACTTTTGTTCTGAATTAGTTTTCAGGGATACCTTTCAATCTCCCGTGGAACAGCTACAAATACCTGAAGCTAAATGACAGGCAACATAGTGTGTCACTGAAGGAGAGTGGATCTGCAGGAGTGAACTCTGAAGTTAATTGCTGTTGTGAATTGACAAGATGGATCCTGAAGGAAATCCAGCCTATGTTTCATTAAGACTTTGATGTATAGACTGATCAACTCTCAGAGACTACGCATCAAACCAGGCAACCATGATGGGCAGTCAGAATTTCATTCAACTTAACTAACATCCTCACAAGCAATAACCAAGGACACAATATTGACATTAAGTTCATTCCTGTCTATTTTCCTACGGAAGTATGGCTAGTGTACCCCTCATATGCACTAGTCTGAAGACTCAGAAAATCAGTTAATGACATATTGAGTCTTCACTTGAAGAGCCCCCGATTCACCTTTACGATCTTCATATGGTCATAGATGGATATTTCAGCTAACTCTTTTTTATTTTACTTTTAAACTTATTCTAGAATTAGGGATGCATCACTTCACTGCTGCAGATCTCCTGTGAATTTGCAATACTTATATTGAATGACAAGTTATATCATTTTGTGGCTGTCTGCACTGAGTATGATTCTCAGTTAGGGAAACATCCTTAAAAACGAGTTGCAAACAACGTGGACATTTCCCATGCAAGTATAACCATGCTTGCCTGAACAACGCATGGCTTTTTTTGTGCCTTAACCAAACATGTGCTAAACTACACATATGCATGATCAAGGTACAGAAAAAGCTATGCGTTGTTTGCGAGAGGATGCGGAGAATGCGGTGAGGTAAGTGAGGCTGGGACAGGGGTGGGGTTGAGGGGTGGATTAAGGGATTGGGGTGGGTTGGGGGTCAGGGACGGGCTATTTTTTTAAGTGGCGCGGTGGGGGTGTTGGATATTTTTTAAAAGGCTTAGGGTAGGGGGTCTGGCTATTTTTTTTTTAAGGGGCGGGAGTTGGGGGTTTGTGTTTTTTATTATTTGTGGCTTGGGGGGACTGGGTAGTTTATTTATTTTTAAAGGGATGCAGTAGGTTTAAGGGAGGGCAGGAGGAGGAAGGAGAGAAGAGGAGGAAGGATCGGGAGAGGACACAGTGAGGTAAGTGGGGTTGGTGGGTAGTTTTTAGCAGTGGTGGAGGATTTATGGCTTAGGGTGGGGAGTGTCAGGGTGGTTTAGTTTTTAGGGGCGGTGTTTGGGGGGTCAGGTTAGTTTATTTTAGGGCTCAGGGCGATGGGGGCCAGGGTAACTTAGTTTTAAGGGGCGGGTGGGGGTAGGTTTAGTTTTTTTAGGGCTTAGAGTGGATGGGGGCGGGATAGTTTAATTATTAGGGGGAAGGCCTTAGGGCTCATGGTTGGTGGGAGAGTTGGGGTAGTTTAGTTTTTAGGGGCAGGGGTTGGGGTAGTTTTTTTTAGGGCTTAGGTTGGGTGGGGTGGTCGGGTAATTTTTCTTTGGGCTCAGGGCGGGTGGGGGCATCAGGGTAGTTTCGTTTTTAGGGGTGGGGTGGGGGTCTGGATAGTTGTTTTTTTAGGGTTCAGGGCAGGTGGGGGTAGTTTAGTTTTTAGAGGCAGGGTGGGGGGATGGAATGGAGCACATGGCAGGTGGGGCATTGGGGTAGTTTAGGTATTAGGGGTGGGGATAGTTTTGGGCCTCAGGGATGTGGGGGGATTGTATGTCAGAACCACACATACCGTTGCATGCCATTTCCACAAATGCCTTTACTAGGCATGCTTTTACAATTACATTTGTTGTAAAGGCATGAGTGGTAAAGGCATGCGTGGAAACGAGGCGGTCTTTGTTCCGACCACGTTGTTAAGGCATTTGTTGTTACGGCATGCGTGGTTCCACCATACAACCTCTCAGATAACGTACAACAATTGAAATAGGCCAGCTTATACCCTGAATCCAGATGTAAACATGTATGCAAAGATGATGGCATTGCACATCAGCATCTTATGTCCCTATATGTCTGCTGTGCAGCATAAATGATTTATTTATAAACACACTGTAAGTCACCTTCTTGGTTCCCACCGTTGCTTTACATCTAAACTTCGTGTGACATGTATGATGGGTTCAACATGTTTTTGTTTGTAACATTTCAGATGTGGATTTATTTACATACTCTCTGTTATACATCATTGCAGGGCAGGAATTTTGGGCCGCAGGGGCAAGAGGGGTTATCCACAAACTGCATTCTGTAGCACCTGAAGTAGTACTACAGTAGTACTACTCACTTAACTAAAAACAATTATTTGGTAACCTATGGACGGAAGCCCCCACCTTTACTACCTTTTATGTGCAGAGAAATCCGAATTGGTAGTGGAGATCTCCGTACTAGTAAGTCTGTATCTTAGTAGTTAATGTAGTAAATGTGGAAAGGACAAAGGGAATGACTGGAAAATTGAGAAATATTTATTGCAAAATAAAAGGGGTTTAGGGGAAAATCAAGGAGCGGGTTAACAAGGGGCCGGCTATTACAAACAACAACCAGGGGGCTGCTGCTAAATACAAATACGTTTTGACCTACCACGAAAAGGTCAGTCCATCTATACAGCTAGGCCACATTGCTTATGAAAAGGAACGCATGCAAACCTAAGCACAGACCAGCCTAGTTTGGCATCGTCAGTGAGCTGCAGAGGTTAGGCTTCATTAATACCTGGATATCAAGCCCTAACTGAAGTTTAACTATACCCAAACTAAGCAGCTCCTCTTCACAAGAGATGTGCCCAGATCTTAGACTGACCAGCGGGAAGATAGATGAATTTACTCATTCATTCGCTTGTAACTTCAAACTGTTTCATTCACCCTTGTCACGGGCATCCTCTTTAAAACACACACTGCAAACAAAGAAGAGCAAAGCAGCACAGGCTGACTCTCATTGCTAAAGAAAATGTAACCTTATCTCTGAATATAAATTCAAAGCAGGAGTCTAAGCAGTGATCATGTCCCATATGAATGGCACTAACAACATGTTCGCAGGTGTCCTTGCCACTGCACTGCCCCACTGAGAGGCCATACAGAGTGACATTATCAATAGACTAAGATCATGAAGCGCAGAATAGAAAATATGGTAGTCAAACCATAGGTTGACAGGTACCTCAGAACTCGTGCTATGTACTCTATACATCAAGCTGAAACCATGACTGCAATTCAGAAAGCAACTCAAAACCAGCTAATGTTGCTACTTTTCCTTAAAAACAATAATCCTAATATGGCAAATGGTCATATTTTATTCACAATGCTTGCTGCGAGGAATTAGTCGTTTGATTAAAAATAGCACTTTGGCTTTCCAACCCTCTTCACTTTACTGTGGATTTGTACAATGTTAAATTATTTTTCGCAGTCATTTTTGAGATCTGCATGAAATGCTATTTGACTCATTAAAGAACATGGATTGAAAAGTTAACGAATGCAGATGCCGACAACACACAGAATCAGCTGCAGAATGTGAGTAACTTTTTACACCAGTCCATTCTTTTTCCACATGCGGTGGCCACTTTTGGTACAAATAATTTGGAACATATATTTCCACAGGTGAGCTACTTCCAATTTTTTACAAAATTCTTAGAAGTTAGAGTGAGGATATTTGTTTGGGCCCCTGGGTAAATCAGACAGACTAAATGCAAATTGTAGAGGCCCGAACTTAGGAACATTTTATCTTGAACCTGGAAGGCAGGGTGCTGAATAAGTTGACAGTCAACTACTTGCAGTCCAATTGGTTTACATACAAATAATATCAATGAAAAGCATGAAAGAGAAGTCAAAAGATGGGGATGAATACACATTATTCTATTAAAATCAAGAGATAACTTAATGAGTGAAACAAATACAGAGTGCAGAAGCAGGCAGGGAAATAACATCTCAAAGAAAAAGGAAAGGCCAGTTGAAAGAAATAAGGTTGATAATTTGTGTGAAAAAGGTAAGAGTAGAAAACATGTGGATTTCCCACAGAAAGATATATCTAGGGTTAGCAGATTAACTAAGAAGGCTTGGTGGGTTTTCAATGGTGGCTTCAGGAAATCCAGCCTATATAACACTTTATATCATGTGTCGCTATATCAATGAGCAACCAATACTTTTTCCACCAGGTGCATAAATTGTGTAACAACGAGAGCCACGATGATTAAATGCTAAGGTCCAAAATGATCCAGCATAGAAGAAGAAGTCAATGTAACTAGAGCAAAGAATGTGACGTGATCACATTTGTGTGACCACCATTCAGTTGTTGCACAGTGCGAACAATAAAGATGACAGTGAAAATCAAGAGTAGAAAGAGGAAGCCCAAAAAGTGCTGCAATTTCACAATCCAGTTTTGACGCACGCAAAGTAGAGACAGCAGACAGCAGCAGTGATTTTACTGCCTACGGAAAGGCTCATTAAAAACATCAGGTTAGAATCGAATTACCAACTTGGGTCTATCAAACAGGGGACTAGGTTGCAAGGCGACATCCTGAGAGTGTGCTACAGAAAACTGTAGGCCGGAGGTAGCATGCATCAAAAGTCAGAAGCCCAGACTGCACCACAGACAAGTGAGAGGACTGCAGTGAACTGATGAATGAACTCCAGCCTTAGTAGGACTAAGGGGCAAATTTATATTATGTTTGCACCGAACCTGCATCATTTGTTTTACGCAAATTCGGTGCAAACTTAACTCCATATTTGTGTTTTGACGCTAGACACATCTAGGGTCAAAATATTGGAGTTAGCACCATTTTCTGGATGCATGCACCTACCTTGTGTGAATGAGATGCAAAGTAGGCATTCCCATGTAAAAAATGGTGCTACCCCCATAGCCCCATATTTACCACCTTGTGCTAAAATGAAGTACAGGTGGGAGGAGGGACTCAATAATGGTGCAAAGCTTGCTTTGCACCATTAGTTAATGCCTGGGTGGACCCATTTCAATGGTTGCAGGTGCCCACCCCAAACCCCAGGAACTCCCCCCCCCCACCAGAGGGACACCAGAGGATGAGGGACCCCATCCCAGGTAAGTATAGGTAAGTTCAAAAAAACAAATTGTAAGTGCCATTGGGGGCCCTGACATGGGACCCCCTGCATGGCACTGGGTGCAATGGCCATGGCCAGGAGACCCTGGTCCCGTGTGCTGGCCTTTGGGATGGTGGGCATAACTCCTGTCTTTTCTAAGACAGAAGTTATGTGGTATGGATGGTTTTGCATGAGGAAATGACGCTAGGCTGGTTAGAGGCATTTTTTTGTCTCTAGCCAGCCTAGCGTCATTTTTTTAGGCAAAACCATCTTCCCCCATACTGCCACCCCCACCCAGCTAACATCATTTCTTCTGACGCTAGCCCATCCTGAACGCTGGATTGCGGGGTTCAATAAATTTGGCACCCAGCTGGCACTTGGGAACGACGCAAGCCGGTGCTATACTTTTAAATACAAAACTGCATTTTCAGTTTTTCGTCAAAAAGTATAAATATGGGAATTCATTTTATACAGTGATATAAACTCATCCTCAGTGATACTAAGGGAGTTTTCAGGTGATGGGTGCCCTCCATTGATGACACCTTAGAAAGTAACTAGATATAAATTTCTCACAGTTGAACAAAGACACCTGAGTCAAATAACAAATCCCCAAAGCATTAATGTAAATGGTGAGTACCTGAGGAGCTAGAACTGGCTCCATAATGTAAATGGTGATTACCTGAGGAGCTAGAACTGGCTCCATAAACATAAGACAAGTTATTAGAATGTGGCGGGATGTGGAGGCCGCCATACGGATAAACTTTGATCACAAATGAAAAAATCTGTTAACTATTCTAAATTGCAGTATTGATGCCCATTGAAGATCAATGTATCAAGAGAAGTATCAAAAAGCAGCAGCGAGATCCAGTAACAGCAGAAAACAGGGACGCTCATCATCAAGAAAACACATAAGGGGATATTTATACTTTTTGATGCAAAACTGCACTAGTGCAGTTTTGCATCAAAACGTTTAGCACCGGCTTGCGCCATTCCTGTGCACCAGCTGGGCGCCATATTTATGGAATGGCGCAAGCCAGTGTAAAGGGTGGGCTAGCGTAAAAAAAAATGACGTAAGCTGGGTGCCGGTGGCGTTATGGGAGAAAGGGGTTTTGCATAAAAAAATGACGTTAGGCTGGTTAGAGGCAAAAAAATGCCTCTAACCAACCTAGCGTCATTTTCTGATGCAAAACCATCCATACCGCATGACTCCTCTCTTAGAAAAGACAGGGTTCATGCCTACCTACCCAGTGGCCAGTACAGGGGACAAGGGTCCCCTGTGCATAGCCATTGCACCCTGTGCCATTGAGGGGGCCTAACTTGGGCCCCCAATTGCACTTTAAATAAAAAACAATACTTACCCATAATTACCCTACTTACCTGGCGTGGGGTCCCCCATCCTCTGGTGTCTGTCTGGTGTGGGTGGGGGTATTCCTGGGGCTTGAGGAGGGCACCTGTGGACCCATTCCTTAGTGTTTAACCATGTAAATGGGTCCACAGGTGCCCTAACGCATGGTCTGACCCTGGCGTTAAATAATGGTGCAAAGTAACCTTTGCATAATTATTTAGCCCCTCCTCCCACCCATGCATCATTTTAGCACAAGGGTATAAATATGGGGCTATGGGGTTAGCACCATTTTTTAGATGGGAACGCCTACATTGCATCTCATTGACGCAAAGTAGGTTCACGTATCTAAACAATGGTGCAAACTCCAATATTTTGACGTTTGACGTGTCTAACATCAAAGTATAAATATGGAGTTAGTTATGTGCCGAATTTATGTTAAAATATGACGCAAATTTGGCACAAATGGAGTATAAATATGCCCCATGGTGTCATCCAGCGACGGAATGGTGACCATGTCAGTGCTAGGGTCAGGTCAGCTGCCAGTCTAGGATTCTCTACAGCAGTGATATGAAAAAGGTGGGTTCAAAGAAGAGAGGCAAACATTTTGCAGGACACTTGCCTGGCTGGAAAAGACAGATGTTTGATCATAGATGTATCACATCATATGAATCCAGAGATGAACATATAAATAATGAAATAATGGCATAATTGCCCATTCTTGAATATAGAACAGCTCACAGCATTGGCGAGAGAAATGGCGAACAAGGCCACAACTCGAGGATAATTGTGAACAAAATGTGTTCTCTCTGGTCTCTTAAAATCAGACCAGAAAGAGTCAAAACTATTTGCAATTGCACAACTGAGACTGAAGTATCTTAAGGGCTCAACTGGGAGGCGGATGTGCGTGTGTGTGATTGTTTTTGATTAAATGTGTATTAGAGTTTAATTAAATACCATTTCAGTGAGAGGCAGATTTAAGAGCCCCCAGTGCCTCCTTGCGCAACATTAGCGTCATTGTTTTTTACACTAAAGTGACCTAATGAGGCAAAAATCACTGCACCAAATTAGAAAGTGGCACAATGCATGCATTGCGCCACTTTGTAACCCTTTGTGCTACATTATGCTTGCACCAAGCATAATGTGTGCAGAGAGGGCATTCGCCTGTTAGGGGGACCAAAAAAATGGCATAAAGAAATCTAAGAGTTTTCTTTGCATAATTGTTTTTGGCAGTTTTAACGCCTGCTCAGAGCAGGCATTAAAAGGAGGCACACCATTGTTTTCAATGGGCTTTGCAGGATTAGCATCCTGCAAAGCTCCAAACTAGCACCAAAAATGTTGACGCTAGTTTGCCTAACTACCACCATGGTGCACCATATCTTAGATACGGAGCACACATGGTGGCATTAGGGGGCACTAGGGGGCACAAGAAAAGTGGGGCTGCACTGGGTGTTGTGCCACATTTCTTAAATCAGCCCTTGAGTCTCTTAAAATCGACCAGAAAGAGTCAAAACTAATTGCAATTGCACACCTAAGACTAATGTATCATAAAGGCTCAACTGAGTGGCTGATGTGTCTGTGTATGATTGTTTTTGTGTAGTAAATGTGTATTACGGTTTTATTAAAGAACAATCCAATAAAATCATAATGTAGTTTTGTGAAATCAGATGAATAGCCTAGAGTAATAGTAAGGCTTCCAATCTCATGGTAGAGGTTCAGATTAAATAATATATTATGCACATGATTTATTTACTAAAGTGTAGTAAATCTAAAAAGACACAAAGTCCTAAGAAAGATAATTCATATAAGGTCACAACACAATAAATTCCAATTTTGAATCATTACCTTATATACAAACATTACCCATTTACTATACTTACACCTAGATTTTAGTTTTTTAATAGCTGATAGTTAGACCAATTCCATAAGGGTCATGAAAGGATGTTCTGGGGGGACAAGGATGTGTTCTGGGGAAGTATTTAATTGAAATACCATCATAATTTATGCCAAAACTGATAAAGGCACTGCTATACATTATGTGAGCGATCGAACTAGCTCAGTAAGAAGTTCATTGTATCTTCCTAAGGCATATTTGGGTCCAGTTAATACTATGATAAAGAATATAGGCCATCATTATGACATTGGCGGCAAATGCCACCTACCGCCATGGCGACGGCCACCAACATACTGTCGCCGTGGCTACCAGCCGCCAACCGCATTATGACCATCAGCAGAATTCCACCAGAAGGCTGGCGGAATTCCGTCGACGGTCATGGCGGCAAGGTGGTGATACTGTCAGCAGCAGAGCCACGCCAGCAAAACACCACCTACCGTAACATGTTCCATGATACGGCCTGGAGGTGTTTTGCTGGCGGATGCTGCTGCTGGCAGCAGCGCCACGTCCCATCTTCTGCCGGAGGACACCCTGCAAGCAGGTAAGTTAGGTTCTCTGACAGGAGAAGGGGTGGGGGGTTTTGTGTGCGTGTGTGGGGGTGTTGTGTGTGTGTGGGGGTGTGTGTCTGTTTTTTTATGTGTGCGTGCGGGTGTGAATCACATGGAATGCGTGCATGAATGACTGAATGTTAGTGTACATGCCTGTTGTGTGTTGTGAATGCGTGTGTGCGTCAATGTATGTTAGTGTGTGTTGCGGTGTGTGGGTATGTATGTGTGCATGCGTGGGTGGATGTGGGTATGCGTGTGTTCATGAGTTTGCATGTGTGTACGTGTGGGTGTGTGGATGTCAGGGGGGTCAGGAGGGGGAGGGGTGGGGGAAGACTCCGGGGCGGAATTCCCTGGCACTGATAGTGCCTACTGCCATGGTTTTCGTGGCAGTCAGATTGCCACGAAAATCATGGCGGTAGGTGGGTCATAATCCCGAGGGTGGGAATGTGACGCCCGCCGGGCTGGAGACCAAAGTCTCCAGCCAAGCGGCTGTTACCACCCTGGCGGACGGAGTAGTACATTGGCGGTTTGGCTTGAGCCAAACCACCAATGTCATAATTTGGGAAAAGGTACCGCCAGCTTGTTGGCAGCACCTTTCCCCAAAGTACCATCGTCCGCCAGGGTCGTAATGACCCCCATTGTGTGTGCTAAGGGACTAGATGAGTGGTTTTATTAAGATTTTACTTCATCTTGTTCCAGCAATCAACATACCAACAGACGTGTGTCATTTTCCCTATCTGCTTATGCCTTATATTCCTTTCTTTAAGAAATGTAGGTTTTCTGTGTGAAACATACATTTTAGGAGTTCCAGGATCCTGTTTGGTGCTATTCAAACTGCTGACAAATGACTTATAGTAATTTGTAAATGCCTCTAATAATTGATATAAGTGGCGAGTAATTAACACTTTTATGGTAGTGGTTGGTGGGGTATGACTGAACCAACCCTGTAAGGATTCACATAACCTAAAATATCCATTATTAATTAATAGTTTGGTTGTCTTAATACATCTTTCCCACAAAGTTTCCAAAACCTACCCTCTTATTAATTTTAGTTAGCTATTTAGTGAGAGAATTATATGTGCTAAGTTTATTTAATACAATATGTGTTTGTTTTGCTAGGGATTGTGCCGCACAGCAGAGGAGATGCATCTGTTCCACTGGATCCACAGAGGTTTCCACGGATTCAGGGCTTGGATGGCACCACTTGGCAGGGTAGTCTCAAAGACGGCAGAGTCCAGGTGCTGGGTTCAAGGTTGTTGGAGCCTTCTGTCCATGAGGCTCAAGTCAGGAGGCCAACCAATTAGCCCTTGGAGCCACCTTTGAGTCCTGGGTTCTACAGATGCATGTCTAGTCCTTCTAAATCAGGGAGGAGTGCAGCAGATGACAGGTCAGTACAACAAGGCAGCAGTCTTTCAGAGAAACAGTCCAGCAGAGTGGCAGTTCTTTCAGCAGTACATCAGTCATTCTTCCAGGCCGAGTATCCACAAGTCCAGAAGTGTACTGAAGAGTTGGTGTCTGAGGTCTGGTATTTATACCCAGTTGTGCCTATGAAGTAAGGAGAAGCGCTTCTAGAGGCAGGCCTCTGAAGTGCAGTGGTGCACTGTGTTTCTGGCCCTGGCTTCAGACTAACTACAGGGGGTATGCAGCCCTGTGTGTGGAGATATGACACTGCCTATTCAGGTGAAAGTGGTGCTGTGCCCAGCTCCCCCTTCCATCCTGCCTCTGATGGCCTATCCAGTCACACATAAGCTCCCTATTGTGTGTTGCTGTCAAAGAGGAATACACAAAGCCCAGCTGTCAACTGCACCCAGTCATGTGACTCAGGTTACAGACTGCAGGCACCAAATGGATAAGGCAGGAAAATGCCAACGTTCTAAAAGTTGCATTTTCAAAATGTTCCTTTAAAATCCTACTCCACCATGTGTTAGGATTTTTCCTCACAATTCCAATGACGCCAAACATGAACTGGTTACCTGCTCCCTGATTATTTATCGAAAAATAAATGTAAGAGTTTTTCACTACCAGGACAGATACACTTAGAAATACATTTCCTACCTTTTAATTAAATAGCATCCTGCACTCTGGGCTGCCCAGGGCCTATCCTACGGGTAACTTATGTGTATTAAAAAGGAAGGTTTGGGCCTGGCCAGATCAGTGCTACAGGCCCACTAGTAACATTTAATTTATATGTCCTATGCACAGATACTGCTACTTTTTTAGGGACTTACAAGTAAATTTAATATGCCAGTTGGGTATAAGCCAATTCAACTACGTTTTAAAGAGAGAGCATAAGCATTTTTGCAATGGTTAGAAGTGGTAAAGTAGGCAAAGTCCTAAGGTCAGCAAAACGAAGTCAGCAAAATAGGAGGCCTGAGGCAAAACATTTAGGGGGGAAACCATGCCAAGGATACCAGGTCTAACACTTCTTTGAAGTGAACACAAGTGTATTAAGAAAAAACCCAACAGACCTGTTCACTGTAGAACATGTCTAATGCCAAACCATTACATGTCCTACTTTTAAAAATCCATGCACCCTGCCTTAGGGGCGGTAAGGCTTATGTAGGTGTGACCTATGAATATTTTAAATTAATGTTTAGGCCTTTCAAATGGCGTTATTGTGACTGGTTGAATTTGCAGTTTTGAAAGTGCACAGCGAGGCTACAGAGTGTGTTTACAGTGTCACTGTAGTGATGGCACAATGGGTTTAACTTGGAGGCCTTGGGTATACATTTGTTTATCATATGCTAGGGAGTTATAGGTCCCATTTAGTGGGATGAAATTTCATGTTGAAAAGGGAGGGTCACAGGTAATTTATCACTGGTTAGTACAGGGAAAAACAGTCAAGACAAAAATCTGGGGGTACATGTAAAAAATTGTCATTTCCAATAATGAGTAAGGCCAAAAGACATTAATTTGCCATATGACAAGAATGGAAAAGGAAAAACTATGTATTACATTACTGTATTCGCACTGCAGCCTCAAACCATCTCAGAACTGATGCATCGCTTCATCTGTGCAACGAATCTTTGATGCAAATCCTCGCTCTACAAATCGGGATCTAATGTATTTTGTTCAGCGAATCTAACTGAATCCCTGTAGTTGGCCCATGCTCCATTGTGGTTGACCTGAATGTATGACTTTGCCTTGGTCTGGTGCAACCAGATAGCCACAGTTGGTACTTTTTGGAGCTTTTATTCCACCTAACATCTTAAACATTGCATATCTCTGGTTCTACTGGTTGCATTTTTGTTGTTTTGGTCTTTATTTTTTTATTAACACCAACTCTATTTTTATAACTTGGTGCAGGATCCTTTTGGGTGGTGTTTTTCACTTTACTACTGTTTAAAGAGTTGCACAAATTCTTTACACATTGCCTCTGAACTAAGCCTGACTGTTCTGTGTCAAGCTACTGGAGGGTTGGTCTCATGTTAATTAAGGTTAGCTTGTGCCTCACCATGACAGGGATTGTGGCTGCTGTTAAACCAGGGCTCACAATCGAGTCAACCAAAAACCCAGATTCTCACAGGAGGGAAGCAGGATCATATAACAATTGTTGGGTACTCACTTACTGGTTTTTGAATTCCCTACTATTTGTTCCACCAGACTTCAGTCTCTGGCTTTGTTGCGGGAGTATTGTGGATGCTTCAAATTAGAGTTTAAGTGTGAGATGTGGAAGGGCACAGGGATTACTGTAGCACACTCCCCACACATACAATCCTAGCCCACAGAGCACATGTCTAGAGGGGCTGAAGACTTTCACCATCTTGCAAGTGTCAGAAGCCCTGGGAACCTTTCTCCCTTTGGTTAGGGTGTACCCAGGGCTCATCCCATCAACTAGCTCATACCAGGCATAAATGTGGCCTCTCCAGACAACCATTTTTAAGCATTCCTGGACCTGTGGAAGATCAGGAGAGAATTGAACGTGCTGTTTGTGACCTGGTAAGAGTTCTAAAGGACAGGATCTGCTCTCCCTCTTGTGCCCGAGACAAAGATATGGAATCCAAGGGTCATAAGGCAGACTTCCTGTTCAAGTTACATGGATACAACAAGCTACAAGAATCCTTCCTGCAAATGTTTAGCTGACCAGTGGCCCCTGGACCTGGGATAGACTCAACTGCTGGCTTCTACCTGATACCCAGTGAGTCTTCAAACATCTCCCCTGAGGTCCTTGTGACCTTTAGAAGTGTACTCCTGTGGTGATTAGGGCTAAAGTACTAATTCAGAAGGTAACACCTTTTGCACCCTTGCTCAGGACAAATCTTGTTAGAGTGTCTGACCCACACTCCATCATGGTCAGCTTCAAGTTGAGTCTAGGGGCTGGATTGAGATCTTGATGGTGTTACCACCAAGAAGTATCAATGGATGATATAAGAAGACCATCAAGTTGACTGTGTTATACCCACCATATTTAGATGTTACAGCTCTACAAGCGGAGGACTGACAGCGGATTGCTGATGGAGAGGGATGGCGATGGGACCCAATGGACTTAGCCATATGTGCCCCCCTGCACTACACAACATGCCACATACACACCATCATCCATTACAATTCCAACACAACCCATACATCCTGAAAATACACAGAGACATACACCCATGACACAACATACACCCCATACACACACCATTGACACTGCACCCACACATGACACAACCACAACAACCAACACGACTACACCCTCAGCTACACAAACACACTCAAACACATGCACAAGTACACACTTCACAACAACGTCTGCCACAGAACAATGCACACCTGAATGTGTCACACAGCATCACAACATATAGAACAAATCTGATCTCACATGTAAGTGGCACACATACAGACACAACCACATCACCATTTCCCCCCCCTTAACCAGCCAATCCACACACACATAGATACATGTAGTGACTCCCATTCACAGAAAGTAACACAAACCTACCTGGACAAGTTCCCTTCCAATGCGCACTCATAGCCACCATCGTCCAGTGTGAGTGTGCCATCACTGTGGTGTCAGCATTCATTTGGCAATGAATGAGGGCATTATAATGACAGTTGTATATGTGTATGCTGTGTGTGTTGTGCCACTGTGTGTCACCAGCCACGTGTGACACCATTGTGTACCCCCACATATTCATGTCATGGTAAATTTTTAAAATGACTGTCACATGTACATGCCTGCAGTGGTCTCGACCACCTGTGCAGTGCCCACCCAACATACTAAGGCAATGCGGTGCCCGTACCTTTGGGTCCGGTGACAGCAGGTGTTGTCCAGTGATGTCATGGACAAGGAGGTCAGATCGACACTTTTTTCTTGGTGATAAGGCACATCCAAATCTCCATGGCAGGAAGGGTGGCTAGGTTCCCATTGGCATCCACTTTTCCCTCTCCTGCCATAGATGCAGACAGTGCTTCTTGGCTGAGGTGGTGATCTGAATGTGATTTGTCTATGATACCTCCAACATCTAAATATGGTGGGCGGACCGCCACAGCGGCAGATGGATTTTCAGTCGAAAAGTTGACAGTGGGGCTGTTACAGCCAACATCTAAATCAGGCCGTACTGTGACCATTGACTATCATTGGCACTTTTTGCTTATTGGTGCTATTTGTACTTTAAAACTTTATATTTCTGGTTCTCCTTATTGGATTTTTGACATTTTGTGTCAATTTGTTTAGTACATTTGACTCTTTTTATCTAATGAATTTTAGGATTTTTATTGTTTTGACTTTATTCCTGTTTTAGTACTGCATAAGTAGGATACACATTGGCTCTAAGTTAAGCCTGTCTGCTCTGTGCCATAGCTACCAGACGATTGAGCTCAAATGTGTTTAGTGGCATTAATGGCTCACCCTGACAATAACTGTGATTATTACTTAAGGTCGTTACTTGCCCCCCTCAACTAATAACCCAGGTTTCTAACATTCATCATTACAGGACTTCTATTTAAGCATGCACTAATGAGGTTTAAGAGGGGCTAGGAGCAGTCTCCCAAGAGAACTCCCAGGGATGTAGTAAGCTACATGCTGGCCTTCCGGAGCCAAATGGCCAAGTTGTGGAAGCAAGCCTCTCACAACTTAGAAGCTAGCCAGGATGTCATGAAAGAGTGGTACAATAAGAACATCACTCCCAGGTAAGAAAAAAGGGTGGCTGTGTAAAGGAAAGAGCGCACTTTCCAAATATAAGCTATTGTTTGTTTACAAAGTCCATGATGACGTAGAACGATGGGGGGAGTGCTCGAAGTGGTATGCACCCAGCCACAGAGTGCGGAAACTGTTGCCCCAAGAGAGGGTTGCAGTTATGATATGCAAAGAAGAAAAACCACGGCACATCCCAAGCGGTTATAATGTTCCAGTTTATTCCTCGTGATGTCTTTAGATGAAACAATAATCTGTGGCCCAAGGTAACATCTTGGAGCCAGAGTCAAGAGATGACAACAGAAATCCTTTTCAAATGAACATCAGCCCAAATAGACAACAGCCGACACGTGTTTCGTCTGGGTAGACTTTATCAAGGCTATGATGCAGATAAATAGCTCAATATTCCAAAGTACCAGAGACAAATTGATGTCTTATGTTTTGAGAAGGAGGTCGAGTAAGAAGAGGCTAGAGGACCATGGTAAGCCTCAGATGTCTCCAAGCGTTTCTTTCGGCGTGGTATGGACGGCGCTGCAAATTGCAATCGCGGGCCGGTGGCGGACTCCCTCTATTTGAAGCCCAATAGGGAGTGGAAATGGAAAAGGGACTGTAAAGCTAGAGCGTCATAGTAGTAACAGACTTTCTTCTTTGTCCCCAGACTCAGCGCCATCTTCTGCTTTCTCAGGATTGCGATTGCAATTTGCAGCGCCGTCCATACCACGCCGAAAGAAACGCTTGGAGACATCTGAGGCTTACCATGGTCCTCTAGCCTCTTCTTACTCGACCTCCTTCTCAAAACATAAGACATCAATTTGTCTCTGGTACTTTGGAATATTGAGCTATTTATCTGCATCATAGCCTTGATAAAGTCTACCCAGACGAAACACGTGTCGGCTGTTGTCTATTTGGGCTGATGTTCATTTGAAAAGGATTTCTGTTGTCATCTCTTGACTCTGGCTCCAAGATGTTACCTTGGGCCACAGATTATTGTTTCATCTAAAGACATCACGAGGAATAAACTGGAACATTATAACCGCTTGGGATGTGCCGTGGTTTTTCTTCTTTGCACATCACTCCCAGGTAGTTGACACCTGGACAGAAAGTGTAAGTGATGGAGGCTGTGGAGCCAGGGGCCCTCCATGACCAACGGTTCGGCCCCTCTGATGTGATCGAGAGAAAAGAAGAGACCACCTATTTAGTGAATCTCAAGATCATGAGGCAGCCCCTTAGAGTAGTACATGTCAATTGTCCCAAACCACACTTTGAGAGATCTGAGGTCACCATGTTAATGTGATGGATGGAGAGGAGGAGAGTGAACCACTCCCTGACCTCCTGACCTTTGAGGAGAGAGGAGAGATGGGTCGGTGGAAGGAGTGATCCTGTCCATCACCCTAACTCTTGATCAGCAGAGGGACTGCCACTGAGTTTTGGGGCAGTCCCCCTCACTATTCTCCTTATCTTGGGGACTACAAATCTATGAACCCATGAGGTGGACAAAGGTGACAATCTTCCCGTCAAGAGAAAATCTTATAGGTTGTCGGATAAAGTGAGTTTCAGTATCCAGGTGGAGGTTTCTAAGATGCCAGAGATGGGGATCATAGAACCCTCTAGCAACCCCAGGTCCAGTCTGGTGATGCTATTACAAGAATCTGGCCCAGTGGACACCACCCCAGAACTAAGGTTCTGTGAGTATTATAGGGGGCTGAATTTGGTGACCCACATGGATGTCCATCCAATTCCATAGGCAAATGAGTTGATTGATAGGTTTGCCGCTGCCCAGCATTTAAGTACCTTCAACCTCACCTCCGGGCATTGGCAGATTGCCCTCACTGAGAAAGCCAAGGACAAACTATCTTCTGCACTCCAAAGAAGCAGCCCCCAAATGTAATATGGACTGGGGCCTGCCATGTTGCATTTGATGCCCTCAAGTAGACCACGCTCACCGCACCGGTGCTTCGGGCCCCTGACTATTCCTGGGAGTTCATCATTCAGATGGAGACCTTTGAACATGGTCTCAGGGAGATGCTATCACAGCTGAAAGAAGAGGGCCTCAACCAGTTGTTAGCCTCCATCTTCCAGAGGATACTCCCCCAGGAACAGAGGTGGAGTGCTATTGAAAGAGAATCCTTTGCAGTAGTCTGGGCCCTAAAGAAGTTGAGGTCGTATTTGTTTGGCACTCACTTCTGGGTCCAAACGGAACAAGACCCCTCTGGTGGCTGATGTAGATGAGGGGTGAGAATCCAAAAGTGTTGAGGTGGCTCATCTCCTTACAGGGAATTTACTTTAGGGTGGAGCACTGCCCAGGGGGAAACCACTGAAATACAGATGGTCTGTGTAGAATTTTCCACCTTAGTGAGGAGGACTACCTAGAAGCTGGGTAGAACCCCCTCCCCCCAACACTTTCTGCAGGGGGAGACACATGTTAGACCTGACAAGTTGCGCTAGTGGTTACCCAAACCTTTTTGCTTTTTTTCTGGGAGGTTTTGCTGATTCTCTGTGAGTCGCCTACATGCCTAAGCAGCAATTTCCCAATGTAATGTACAGTGTGAAAGTGCATTCGCTCTTCCTACATCTACTAGGAAGTGGCGCTAGCCAATATGTGCACACTTGCACAATGGTGTTTTCATATATACTGAGCCTGGCACAGCTAGCCAATATGCGCACACCTGCACACTGGTGATTTTATAAATAGTGAGCCAGTCACAGCAGGCCTGTATGGGTGCACTTGCACCTTTTCGGTGACCCTAAACTTGTGTCCAGCCTGCCCCTGCAGGTGGGGGCGTGTCCCAGAGCACATGTGTCCAGAGAGTGTAGAATACATGTGTGTTCTCACTACCCATGAGAGCTGCTCTGCCCATAAGTTAACATGGGAGGACATGTATTATTAATCCTGTCTGCAAAAGTGGATTGCAGTGGAGCAGCCTCATGATGTTTACTATTATTGGATTCACAACGACAAGCTCTTTCTCATGGTAATGGTGGTTCTATCAATAATAACCTAGAAATGGCACTTCTAGAAATTGGGCATTTCTATAATCTAAAAACTCAATTTGTGTGTCTTTCAATACAGCTTCATTCCACTGGAAGTGGGGGAGCACATCTGTGCATCCCCCAGCGACAGCTTTAAAACTTAGGTACTTGGAACGACAGACCTCTGCCATTTGAGGACCTGGCTGGATAGATTGCAGGGAGAGACTCTGACACTTGGTCTCTCAGAGCCAGATCATGGCACCACTAAAGATAAAGACCTGTATTCCACAGTGGTTCAAAGGAGACCCCTTTGAACCACCCCCAACTTTAAAGGCACATTTCAGTATAATTACTAGTGCCACACTTGAGCAACTTAGAGATATGATGTGGGTCCGGTACAGCTGGACCGTGTGGTGCACACTGCAAGAGGAATCTGTTGTGCACAGGGGTATTTACTGTCCTTGGAAAGGGTCTGTGCACCCTTCCTGCATTGTGGCTGACCTGGGAGATTGCCTGCTGCTGTGTGGCACTCTGAAGTGTGCTCTCCAAGGGCTTGTTGCCTTGCCCCCCTGTTCTGGCTGGTTGTCTCTGGGGCATAAAAGACCTCCTGAGAAGGACCTACACCATCTACTGGTGTCATCTGGAGAGAAGTGCCCTCCTCCACACCTACATTGTATGCTGGACTCAACCTGCTAGCAGCAGTGTGAGCACAGAATAAGTATTTCCCCTGGAGACTGGAATCGCTGGTGTGGAGCCTTCAAAGTACAGCCCACACTTATGGAGTGTGGCCCTTCATTGTGGGGCCACTGCACAAATCAACTTCTTGTTTGTTGTGAGCACATTCTGCGGGACCCTACGTGATCTGCTTTTGTCGAGTGCATCGCATTTCTCTTGTGTGACACCCAACTGCGTGCTCATTGTTTGCGATGCCTGATTCATAGGTTATGACGCTCGCAGGTAGGGGTGTGTCCGGAGCAGTGCCCTAGTCTACCTCGTGTGGCACTGCTAAACTTGCGTCTTTGTGTGTGAACGGACTGTCTGGTGCGACTCAAATCATCGCACACCAGATGTTGTGCCTCATTCCAAGGATGTACAGAATTGGAGTTTCTTGTGTGTGATCAGATTGTCTGGTGAGACTCAAGTCCTCGCACTTCAGATGTTGTGTCTCATTCCAGGGAGGTACAGCATCAGAGTTCTTCATGTGAATGTCTGAAATTGTCGGGTGTGGCTCAAGTCATTGTGCACCCAACTACTGCCTCATTTCAAGGAGGTACTGCATTGGAACCCTTTTCATGTGTGATCAAACTGTCTGGGGCAACTCAAGTCATCGAGCCCCAGGCGTTGTGTCCTATTCCAGGGATACATGGCATTGAGCACTTTACTTGTGGGATCAGAGTTTGTCTGGTGAACTCAAATAATCGCGCACCAGACATTATGCCTCCTTCCCTGGGGGTACGGACCTGGTCATTCTTCCTGTACAACGGGAATTTTTGGGAAGCTCAAATCATCATGCCCCAGATGTGTGTCCCCTTTCTGGGAGGTGCAGATTTAGTAACTATTTAGGTACTGTAGTGCCTGTCTGGGCACTGCTGTAACTAGCATGTGGTTCCAGCGGCCCTCTGCCTGTGCTTTGCAGACCTCTGAATAAACCTCCCAATTGGTGCCCAAACTTCTATCAGTTAACTGTTGCCCAATCAACCAATATCTCTATCTTCTCCCCACCTTGCCTCTGGGACCCTGAGAAGTGTGACTTCAGCCGCAAGTGGCCTAGTATCCGGGGAAAGGTTGCTTCATCTCCAGCTCTTGGGGGTGGTGGAGTAGCAAGAACTGTTTGGCGAGTGGAGGCTGGTTTGGGGCCCTGGGTACCTGCAAACACAGTGACATTAACCGGCCGGATAGCAGTCCACCATATTAGGGTGTTAGGAGCGAGTGCATGTGAGTGTGTGTATACAAGCCACCTGATATCCTTGGTACCATGTAGTAGTGCAGAATGAACGTAAGGGAGTGATTGCTGGTGATTGATAGAACAACATGGTGGTGTTGCTGTACATGTTATTTCTTGTTGACATTGAGTTCTACTTCTGTGGCGCAGACCACGGAGCTAATTAAACGTGCTGCAAGTCTTAGTATGTACATATTGCTGCTAAAGGTGTGAACCAGGGTGAACCCTGCAACAGTGTGGTATTGAATTGGTGTAATCTCTAGGGTGGGTCTTGTGCTGACAACTTTTGGCACTGCATGAGGGTGCTGGGAGGGAAAGTATTATTTTTCTCACCGGTACATACTGTTTATGGTTTTTAACACAGTTGGGCCTAGTACTGCGAGCAATAATTCTAAATGTGATTTATACCCAGATTTACATGGTAATCATGCTGTGTTAATAATGTGTGTGTTAAAATCAAATCTTATTTACATACACCTCATGTGAAGTCTCTTTTATGATGCTAAGTGTAATTGTTGTGTGGAAGTGCTGTGCCATTGCTTTACACATTGCTCCCATGATAAGCCTGACTGCTCTGTGCCAACCTACCCAAGGGTGAGTGCAGGTTATAAGGTGATTCAATCACCCATCCCTGATGGGAATGGTAGATTCTGCCTGGCTAGGGCCTCGCCTCAGCCAACCAGAACATTTCATCTCCAACAGTGGGCCATTAGACCTTGACACAAAAGGCCATAAACTGCTATGTTGAGAGATCAGTGATAGGGGTAGCTGCAGGATTTGGAGCCATTCTCAGCTGCCACCCAAAGAAACCTACCAGTTACAGACATTTTTGAAAAGTAGACAACCAGGGGGTTCCAGGGTGGTGTGCTTTGTGTGAATCCCAAGAGGTTTTCTTACATGCAGTGCCCTGCAAACCTCAAACTTTACCTGAAATCACACATTTCCCTTGCATTTCTGTGATGGAAATTGCTGGAATTTGCAGAAATCCACAAATTTCCTACCACCCAGCATTGGCCCACTTGTGCCAATAAAAACGCTGCACCACATGTGTAGTTGGGTCTGGTGCTTACAACAGGGACTGGATCAAACTGAGGTCAATATGAGTGGGAAGGCACACCATCCTGGACTCCATTAGTTATCTAGATTTCTTGGTTTCCTTAGGTACTGCCTGTGTTAGAGCCTAAAATCCACAGCTATCCACTTTGCAAAAAACAGGTTAGTTCTGAGTGGAAAAATGTGATGTGGTTTGTTGGGATTTTGGGCAATTCCCTGTCATGGGCACTGGGCCTACCCACACAATTGAGTTACCATTTCTAACAGAAGATTTCATTGAATGCTGGGTGGAAGGAAGTTTGTGGCTCCCCACAGATTCTAGAACTTTCCATTACAGAAATGAAAGAACAATGTTTTTTTTAGTCAATGAATGAGATTTGTAAGTTATTTTGGGTAAAACAATTTGATGAGAACCACACAAGCCACCCCACCCTGGATTTCCCTGAGTGACCAGTTTTTCTTTTTAATGTGCAGGTTTGGTATATTCCCGAGGTGCTGCCTGAGTTAGGGCCCAAAATCCACAGCTATCCACTTTTCAAAAAACAGGTCAGTTTAGAGTGGAAAAATTGTATGTATCCATGTTGCGTTTTGGACCTTTTCCTGTTGTGGGCACTAGTCCTATCCACACAAGTGACATACCATTTTTATCAGAAGACATGTGGGAGCATAGAAAAGTAGAATATTTTTTATTACCCACTGGATTTCGCTACATTTTTGCCTTCCAAATGTAAGCCAGAGTGTAAGCAAAGAAGTCATTTTGAAAAAATATCCCCAATATCATATAGGTATTGGGTACTCACAAATTCAGAGATGTACAGATAACCACTTCTGTTAAACTCCATATCTTACGCTCATGAAACCTACTTTTTTCCTACCTATTTTTCAGTCTACATATTTCCCTATATGAATTGGTCTATACTCAGTACACAATGAAAAACCATTGTACAGTGCAGCTAAGTTGCTGGCTCTGGGTACGTTGGGTTCTTGGAGAACCTAAAAACCCTATATAACTCAAAACCAAAAGGGTCTAGCAAATGTAATGTTACAATGCTCTTTTAAATCAGCCACCTTGACAAAAAGTTACAGATGTAAATATAGTTACAAATTGCTGTTTTATTCTACTCATCTCCAGTATTTATTTATTTCAACAGTTAGCTTCTTTAGCACAACCTTGAAGAATCTACACACATATCCCCTTGCTGAATTCAAATTGTTGTCTACTTTTCAGAAATATATAGATTTCCTGGATCATCCATGGGTTTCAAACTGTTTCCACCAGAAACTGGAAGTATGTTGAAAGCACAAAAAATAGGAAAAATGGGCTACCTCTTTAAAAAAATGCCAAAATGGTGGTAAAGAAATCGTTTTTTCTATTCAGCTAAGCATGTTCTTGAAAGCTGGGAAGATGGTTACTTTAGCAAAGCAAACCATTCATTGATGTCTTTTTTAGGGAAAAAGCAGGCACTTTTATCTGAGCACTTATTTCTTATTTCCACCAGAAAACGCAAAATGCAGCTATATTTTGGCTATTTTCTCGGTCCACTCCAAGAGAATCCATGAACCCCATGTACTTTAGAATCCCCAGGATGTTGCAAAAAAGAGACAGAAATTTGGCATAAATACCTTATACGGACAAAAAGTTGTAGAGACCTAAGCACAAACTACCCCAAATAGCCAGAAAAGGGCTCAGCACTGGGGGAAAAAGGCTCAGCAGTTAACGGGATAACAATACTGCAGGGCAGTGCTTAATTTGTGCTTGTTGTTTCCGGTGCAGAGCACCAACACTTATTTTTGAGGGCTGGCGCTTGTTTTTCTGCCTCAGGCATTTACTGCGTGCAAAAGACACATATGGGAAAGACGGAGAAAGAGAAAAATGAAAAAGCGTCACAATGGGAGAAAGCAGAAAGCTGTAAGAGTGAGCTGAAGGGGCAGGGAGTGGCTTTAAATGAATTGAAGAGGCCCGAGGTGGCTTCAGGATTACGCTGCCTCAGTATTCCGTGTTCCTAGATTTAATTGCAGCAGCCACGTGTTCAAGAGGAGGGCTTTTGGCACGGCACGCTTTTATTTACAAATTAAGCACTGCTGCAGGGTATAGCTGAATCATAACTGATGCTGGAAGCAAGATGACATTCCTGTTTAATGCCTACTGCTAAATCACATCTGTGCTCCGTAAATTGGTTAGTGTCTTTAGAGTTTGCCAAAAAGAGAATATAGGTAAGAAATACCATAATGCTTTTTTGAACTTCTGAATGGTTTTTGGAGAAAAATATTTTCCCACACCTGAGATGAATTGCATTATTTTCATTTTAAATGAGTATATACTTGTTCATGTCCTTTGTATAAGTAGGCAGGAACACCTTCTAGAACCAGTGCACCAGAATATCAAGAACCATACAAATCGAATCTCTAGACTTCAGAGGAAGGGTCTGGATCTGGTGAGAGGGTGGGGCCTTCAGTCATTCATTGTGAAACAAATTGTTGTGGAGCCTCTGAGGGGGCAGAGTCTTGGCGAGAGGGCATTGTTCTTTGCTGAGCACTCTTTAAAATCACTATTAACCTCCCCTCCCCCTAATTAAGCAAACCAAAAGCTTCTGAGGTTGGTGCTATCTGTTTACCTGGGGAGGTTGCAAAGCCCCCAATCGACAGCAGCTGTGTGCAGCCTTCTCTCAGAAACTGGAAATCCACTCTGTGCACTGATTTCCAGCTCACGTTTTCTCCCACCTTGTGATGTTGGCTTGCCAACAGGTGATTGCATGAAGCAAGCCGATATTGTGTAAGGCACAGAGAGGTTGTGTGAGTTGGCAAGTCTGACACTCATTAACCCATGTATGGAGCCTTTTATGTCAGGCAGGTATCAGGACTAAGAAGACTTTTTGGTGACCATGTGCGTAATGAATATCAAAGAAAAATAGGCCCCAAATATAGCTCATCTACTTGCTTCTATTTTTCCATCCACATTTCCTCTTCATAATCCCTACAGTGGATATCTCCTTTTGCAGTACTTATTGAACATTTCGTGAGTACTACACCATCATAAAAGAGATAGGTGGAAGGACTGGTTCAGTGAAATTATTGAACATAAGCAGAATTTGAGCCACAAATATTCTAAAACTCATATTTCTTTCATGAATATGGTTGTATCTTTCAACCTAGTCATGGCATAAATTAAAGATGATATAAATTACTCTTTGTAAAGCCCAACAGTGGGCACAGTCTGAAGGTACTAATGAGTACTGAAACAATATTATTTGCTTATAAGACTGGACTATATGTCAAGAGTTGTTTCAGTGTAGTTCTCATCAGAAATATTCTACTTTGTTATTAGGGCTATCATCCTAACTACTGGTTTCCCAGCAACATGTAAGGTAAGGTATGCATTATTTATGCTCTATTCCACTTCTTCCCTTTATTCTGCAAATAAATGCCATTAGCAAGAATACCTGTCTCTTTGGCACCTCCCAAGAGGGTCCTCCCTCTGCTACTGCTGCTTGATCAGGCAGCGCTATCCCTAAAGGTCATGATAACACATGTGAAAGGTTTATTGTAATGCCATTTACACCGGGCTCCCAGTCAAGAGAACGATGAATCTTCACCAGCACAAAACATGCTTCCCGACACATCTTTGTAATAGAAAGAAATGGCTCCATTGCTCTAGCTGGAACAGAGGTGAAATGGATCCTGAGACATGAGCTGTCAGACTTGAAAATCTTATGCCTACAGCACAAAGAAATTCTTGGGCACAAACAGGAATATCTCACCAGACACTTCTAGCACTCCCAACACCAGAAGTCTATGGCTCACTTCTGCTGGGACAGGAATGCTTCCTGCGTGATTAACAAGGATGTACCCCGCCCTGATTGCCAGACTGTTTATGAAACTGGTACCTGACTTTTATTTTTGCTCTGGTGTAACCCTAATCTAGAATATGTGCAGAGGCCTCAGCCCATCCTTGACAACGTGAGGCACAGCACCTGTCTTGTGACCTGGAGGGATGGACAAGTGTGGACTCATACTAGGCTGTGGACTACTGTCTTTGCCCTTGATACATCACAAAAAATGGTGGTGACTACATACCATATTTTGTGAATGTGTAGTGTGACCAGATACTGTTTCTTGGTGTCAGTGACAGCGTGGTCTACTGGCTTCTCCTATGTAAATTTCTCAGTTTTGAGATGAGGACAGCGTCACCAAACAGTGGAAGTGTATTGCCTGCATTCCTGTGCCTTAAGGGTGGAGACCCAGACACTGAAGTGAGGAGGATGGAGACAAGGTGACATTTAAAAATTCCATGAGGTCTTTATTAGCAAAGAGCTGCTCATTAGTTCTCCATGAGCACTGCACTTTTTAGATAACCAGGTGGAGAATTGGGAGTACGTTTCTGTTCAATGTGTGTAAGCTCCTAGGCAGGGCCTGCACTTCAATCTCTCTTATTACTGTTTCAGGAAGGTGATAGAAGCTGGGTGCAGAGAACCCACACTTCAATGTGCCCATGTTTGGGATACTCGTGCTTGGAGCCAGCCCCAATGCTACCTGCTGAGAGAACCATCAATTTACACAATGGCTGTGTCTGGACACCAGCCTGAAAATTAAAATTTGAGAAGGAACCAAACCATTTCTGACACCTTAGGCAGTGGATCCATATCTCTTTATCTGGAAGATGTGTATAAAAGAGGATGCAAACCACCCCACTCTGTTCCACTTCCAAATTGTTTATCACCAAGGAAGGTCAGCAGTTTATGCTGGAGGAGATGACTGTCTACTAGGAACATAGCAGCCCACCTTCTTGCAGCAAGGGGAAGATTTGTGCCTGTCCCTGCAGAGAGATAAACTAGCCAGTAAGAAAAGCTAGCAAGTTCCCAGTTTAGGGAATGGCCAGAGAGACTTCCAGGGAGCGAAGCTAGGAGTAATCCCTGAGTGGAATGGGTTCCCTTGTATCTTTAAACAGTTGTCATCATAAACCACTTGAGATCTTCTACTGGAGGGAAGCATCAAGTGAGATCAGCAGTCTGCCACAACTGAAAGACAAGTGCTGCCACTGCCAACATCAAACCCCATGCTCTTCATCAATAGTAAGGTGTGCACCTTGATAGGCCGGGAGGCCGCAACTGTCTGTCTTACCTGTGAGGTCAAGATTGGCCCAGACGTCACACCTGCAAAGCCCACATCCCTTCTGCACCTGGGCTAGGGATGCTACAACTGGTAAAGATAGGAGGAGGCCATCATATGGAGAGCTCCTAAAATCTTCACGTTCCTAGTGAGGGTGACACCATGGCCCCAACAGCTTTGAAACGCGCAGGGGCAGGACTGCTATACTCATCTTTCCTGCATCCGACGTGGCTCCAACTGCCAAAACTAGGTAAACTATGGGCAAAGACTGAAAAGTTGGCTGAAGCCTGATGCATGAACTAAGACTTTTTCCAAACCAGTATTCCATAAAGGGAAAAGAGAAGTGAACTGCTGGGTGCATATGTGCCCTGGGGTGGTTGAGTGACTGCACCTGAGCCTAGCCAGCACCATGTTCTCGATTAGACGCCAGGGGTCATGGGCACTGAGGAACTCCATAAGCGGGGGTGGGCACTGAAGAGTGTAGACCTGGGATCACAAACAGATTTTTAATCCTTTAATGCATTTCCCTAATTGTGCGCTTTAGTATTGAGAAACGCTGTGTGAAGAAAAACTTTTACTCACAATACTAGCACTGGGCTGACAAAACTTTATAGCGTCTTTTGGCTGATTGTTGAGTTCTCAGCTCTTGCCTCCCCGGTACCTCCTCGAGAAGCCTGTGACTGCTCTTGTTCGTTACCCTCAGAACCAAGAGTAGAAATAATTGTACTTTGCACCCCAGAACACCAGCAGCAAAAGACCTCAACCACCACATATGGAGCCTGGTAGCCCCTAGCTGTTCTGTATCCCACTCGCCCCCCACCCACTCCCCTCTGAACGGGGTCTGACGGCTTCTCGGAAACAACTGCCCCTTCACACTGCGACGTTGAAGCGTTTTTGGGGCGATCGCCCACACTTTTTATCTTTCTCCCTCCCGTTCCTCTGCAAGCAACTAGATCTTAAAAAGTACTGCAGAGGTCTGTGGCACATGTTTCATTCTCTATTTATATCCTTTTGGTCATAGCGCTTGGAAGCAGAAATGACAGTTGTATGTTGGTGTATGTAGTCGGTAAATAGAACCTGTTACTGCACCTTCAAAAACCAAGCGGAGCGCGGAACACAACCTTTGTTGTTTCAGCCCAATACTATTTGGAACTTCTGTTTCTGCATCCCAATCAAACGTGTTTTTGCAGGGGGTTGGGGTAAAAAAAAGAATGGCTGCAGTTTACTCTTAGTTAATAAAATAAGGTGGGGTAATAGGAAGATGGCATTGCGGGTGGGGGAGAGTGGGGGGGGGGGGCATGAATGGAAATCAGAGACAATTGTTGGAAATAGTCTGTCGTCTGGCACAAGCGCTGAATCAGGGACATGTTGATGCTCACAAGACAGGGCTGATGAAAATCATGACACGAGAAGGAACAATGAATAATTAAACGGTTCGGTTATGAATCACAGCCGAGGGCAGCGAGGCACACTGGGGAACTAAATAGCAGGAGGGAGGCCCCTCAGACCCAAGCAAGATGCGCACCACAATCGCTGACGTGCGCAAGGATGCGCTCCCAGAGCTATTGTCCACGGGCATGTGTCTGAGTGGCACTGAGGAGCGAGCACAAAGAGGTGTAGGACAGTCAGTCTGTTGGTCCGGACAGCAGATACATCGCGAGACTTGTGGGGAATGCGGAAGGAAAAGTGGAGCTCCCGGTGACCGATTGAACCTCAGCCGAGGATATCCGAGGAAGAGGAGCTTTTTAGCCAACCAGCCGTGCGCTGTGACTGGGGTCTCCTGGTCAGGAACTGTCAGCACAGCGTTCATGCTGGCAGCGCAAAGTAGACTCTATGACGTGTTAGAAGAAAGTTAACCTGCTGCTCTACTGCACCGTGCACAGCAGCTTGTTCGTCCACTGACCCCGTGTGCATCTACTGCCGGAGTGTAGGTCACTTTCTGGTGCATATGTGTGTAGAGCAAGTAGCTCCCACCACTCACACCCAAGCCCCTCTCTGCGGCCACCGCGATGGCCAAGCGTGATCCAGCGGTGCACATGTGTGAAAAGCGCCAACGCACACACACATCTATGCATGGATCCACCTCAAGGGTGCAGTGTGAGCTTCTAGGGCACACTTGTATAGAGTCCCCCGTTCCCACCCCAAACATACACATATAAAGCCTCCAGTGCGCAGCCACCTTCGGGTCGCAGCGCTACCCCCTGGTGCATATGTGTAGATCCCCCGACCCAAACACACACAGCTCTGTCCAGCGTCAAGCTCTAGTGCATATGTGTGAAGAGTCCTCCACCACACTCACGGCCCTGTGTGCAGCCACCTCCATGGCGCACTGTCACCCTGGTGCTTGAGAGGCGAGAGCCCATACATTGCCGCATCCACACGCAAGCCCGTGTGTGTAACCACCACCGAAATGCAGGGTCAATATTTGCTGCACCACATTTGTGAAGAGTCTGCCCCCGCAGACATCCACCTAAAAGCACCTGTGTGGAGGAGCACCCCGGAGTTCACGCGTGACCTTGATGTTACACCTGTTTATCTTGCTAGTTATCCACCTATTTAAATTATTTGGACCCGACTGTGGGAAGCATTCTGAAAGACGTGGGAATCTCAATCGTTACAAACTCATTGGTAGGTAGATGTCCGCTGCCAGGGGGTCACCAGTCGATCCCATTCCCATGGTACACATCAGTGAAGCCCCAGCGCCGCACGGCCTCAGAATATCACTGTACACAGACTGTCATCTACCCTGTTTGGAGCTATCTGTGCTTGACCTACATCTAAACCCCCGCAGAGCAGCGCTCAATTAGCTGCTCGCTCGCACACACATTATTTTCGGTGGTATTTCAGAGAGTGTTTGTACTGACAGCCAATTAATCCTCCTCCCCACGGCAGCAAGTTTTATTCTGCGGAGTGTGGGACATGAAACGGCCCAGCCTGCGGCGCCCGTCATCAATATTTCAGTGTGTGGGGGGCGCACCTCCTACGATGGAAGAGGAGTGCCAGGAGCCTTACGCGCCGACTTCTCACAGCCTGTGCGTCCGAACCTGCCCCTCTCCAGGAGCCTGCCTGTAGGGGCAGTGGCGTAACGAAACTGGAAGGGATACCCCTGTACAGAACATGAAGGGCCCACCCAGGCCGGGGCCCTCCCGCCCCCTCCCGACTCACACAGGACAGGAGCTCTGCTGAGTCGGCACCCCGGAGCCCTCTCCCCGAACTGCGGGAGCCTTTGTTACGCCCCTGGGTTGAGGCCAGTACTAGGGTGGGGTGGCTTGGTACGTATTTCGTCACCGGCCGCACTGATCGCTTCCTGTCAAGGAGCACACCTCCACGCGGCTAACGGCACCTTTGAAATCTGATTAACGGGCTCTTAGGAATGCAGCCTCAGAGCTGTGTCTGCCCCCTGCCGGATTCCTCGCCGTTCACTGCATCTTTACACTACGTACACTGCAGTCCTAGGCTGCACTCCTTACACTGCAACCCCCAGACATTATACTGACCCAAAGGAAGTTCTGTTGATGTCCCAACGCACGTGCTGTTCCCACTTGTGTTACAGCCCACACGCCTGACTACACTACAGCTCACCGCCCCTCAACGTAAACGAAAGCCAGGGCATTGCACTGGCTCCACTACTTACACTACAAACCCCGCGTTGCACTTGTTACTTTATGGCACACGGCCCAGGCTGTCCTGTTTAGTAGGATCTATAAAATGACCGTGTTCCATTAACTCTACAAACCTCAAGACGGTCTACCTACACTACAACCCAACAATCGCATCACTTGCTCTTCAGGCCACGCGCTTCTTTGTGCATTAAAATACCAAGATGCACTGCCACACTAGCGCCCACGGGCTATTCTACCCACACTACAACCACAGGATTAGGCTCCTCGGGAGGACCTACGGGGCGATTTTAAGCTGCCTTTGACAGCAGGAGACGGGCGGGCGGGTCCCTTGGCAACCACAATCCGTGTTTCAAAGCACATCTGGTAGTGAGGAACCGACAGGGACGCTTGCCACGCTGACCCAGTCAGGAATGGTCTGTGCATCTCATCTGCGGGCTTGACTGTGATGTGGAAAATCTTTGGAAAGAAGCCCTGATGCAGTCACGAGAAACGTTTGAGTACTTCTGTCTGTACATCTGTCGGTCTAGCTATTCCACTCCCAACTCTCCCTCCATCCCTCCCGTCTTCGTATCTTTCTCTCACTAATTTCTCTCTGTCCCAACTCTGGATTTTCTATGACCTTATGATGTACATATCCCATGATACTAATACACTTCAGATGCGTTCCGTATACCTCTCCAAGTAGTATTGTCATCACGTGAAGGCAGGCCATAAACCCTATTCTGTCTATACGTCGGCCATGTGAAGTGCACCACGACTAATCAAGTGTGGTGTATGGAGCACGGCATCTTATGAAGGGAGCGCGGCATGCTTTTACAAATTTTATCCAGCACATTAAACACGGCCCACGGCCTCTTAACACGGCAGCACACCATGCAACGGAAACACGACGGCGATAAGATTAAAGTCAACTTTCAGTGTGGGTTTGTAAGAACATGTAGCGCTTAGACAGCTCTACTAGTTCATTCCGGAAAGTCAAAGAAAAGAGCGTCCCAGAGCCCCCGCCCTCCCCCACCTCCAAGAAGGTGCTGTTTCGCGTGCTACACGCCCAGTCAGAGCTCTCCCTAAATCCAAGACCTGCTTTCTGCAGCGTGCATGACACGATCCCGTGCTACCCGGCGGGATGTGGTGTCACATGGTGAACACAGACCTTGGTGCTCAAAATTACCCACCTGCGCAGAAACACGTGAAACGATTCTATAGCTGTAGACGTCATTTCCTTTGTAAAGTTCTCTGAATTTGGCAGTATTTGAATACGGAGTGGCAGACTCTGGTTTAAGCCACAGTCAAATAAATGTACCTGCTAGCAAGATGTGCGGTGACTTCACTGCAAAGCTCGGGTCGATGTGACTTGGGTATCAGTTGTGCCCTTCCATTCGACCAAATGCGTAATCGGTTGCAAATGAATTAATCTCTATGAACTTCACTTTCCATAGCCCCAAAAGAAAGTGTAGCTGCCAGAAGCGATGTGCTTCTGAGAGTGCGCCATTCAAGAACCCTCATTCGTTCACCCCCTGTGATAAAGTGTCTGCCTCACAGGAGACGGCGCATCTTGCTTGTTAGGATTATAAACACACCGTCCTCTTACCAAGCCCGCCTTCTTCCGCGCCTGCTGCAGCTCCTGGATAAAACTCTGCAGTTCTTTTCCTTCGATGTACCCATTTCCTGGAACATAAAATGAACTTGATGTCAGAGCCAAACATAACTTTACATAGTGCACACCCACAGCCCTGACACAACTGTCTCGCTGATTTTTGCCCAATGCTTCTAATAAGTTATTTCATTTCATGATCAAATCTATTAAAACGGTATACGTCATTTCCTCTCCATTAGCTTTTTGGAACGCAACAGTCCTTTTTCACACGACCCACCTGGTACATAAATTAGCCTGAAGAGTCAGCACTTTACAATAAATAAAATGCACAACGGTTTTGAATAGACAGAAAACCAAAGTTAGCACCGGCCGGGTAGACAACCTGGCGCGTGCACCTGGTGTTCCACCTGTGTGGGTAAGAGAGAGAGTCTATAATCACCGTCCGTGTCGTAGTGTCTCCAGATGTCCAGGAACTGAGACGCCGAGATCTCGACTCCCTGCAGGTGTGTCTCCGCCATGCTGCTGTGGGGCTGGAGTACGAGGGTTTGAGGCGCTGGGGTCTGTTGTGAGGATGAGGGTGCAGGCTAAAGGCGTCTCCTGTGAGGGAGCTTGGAGGGCTTTGGCTATCTGTCAGGTGAGGGAGTTCTGAATGCCGGTGGTATCTGTGAGGGGAAGCAGCTCAGGATGTGAGTTGGGGCAACCCTCAATGCGGTTGGTGTTTGTGATGGAGGGTTAGTGTCTAGAGGTGTCTGTGAAGGAGCTTGGGTGGCTGGCGGTATCTGCGTGGAGTGGGGGTTCCGGCTGTCCCGGTGTCAGCAGGGCGGCGGGTAGTCCGAGCTGCGCTGGGAGCTGTCCACGGTGCTGACCGAGAATCCACAGTGTCGCCGCTGCTCTCAGCCTCTTGCACCTGCGGTCTATATATGGGAACGTACCATGCGTCCCCGCCCACACGCGGTCACAACCCCGCCCCGCGCGCACCTCCTGTTGGATGCAGCCAGCAGCAGGTGTGCACACACCCTTCTGCTCCTTCTGCACACACCCATTCTGGCTCCATCCGCGCCACCCCTCGTGGCCCGCACGCTGCAGCTGGTGCACACACCCTTCTGCTCCATCCATACACCCCGTGAACTGCAACAGGTGCACACACCGCTTCATCCGCTCCTCCCCCACGTGGCCTGCACGCTGCAGCTAGTGCACAAACACCTTCTGGCTTCACCCGTGCATCCTTTGTGTGTTGAACAGTGAAGCTGGTGCACACACTTCTTCTGACTACACCCGGGCACATCCAATGGATTTAACACTGTAGCAGGTACAGCATTCTGGCTCCACCTACACACCCCTGTGAGCTGTAACAGGTGAACATACACTTCTGGCTCCATCCACGTGACGTACCCCTTTGGGCTGCACACTGGAGTAGATCCACACACCCTTTCTGACTCCGTCCACAATCCCCTACCCCCAGTTGGGTGCAGGTTGCAGCTTGGTGCACACATATCCCTTCTGGTTTCATCCGCTCACTACATGTGGGCTCCACTCTGCACGTACACCATTCAAGCTCCATCCAGGCACCCTCGTGAGCTCCACGCTGCAACAGGTGCAGAACCCTTTCTGTTTCTGTCTACATAGTCCCTCTCCACCCCCACCTGCTGAACAAAGCAGCACACACCCCCCACGGCTCCATCAACACAGCAGGTGCGCTCACTCTCCCCGAGCCCCTCCTGGTCATTATCCCCGAGCCCCGCCTGAGCCTAAAAGAGAGGGTGTCAGCTCTCCCATCTTTACCTGGTCCACATCCAGGCGTTTCTCCGTTTTAACTGCTCACGCACCTCTCACCCCGAATCCTGTTGCGTGTGCTAGTGGATCAAACAGGTTTATGCACAGAAGAGCAAGTCTCGTGACCATTCACACATTTCACCCACTAGCGACACCCCGCCCCCCGAAACTCTGCCGCCTTCAAGGCACCGTCCTCTCTGATCAAGGCCGGAATAATGTGGAGTTCACAACCAAAATCTGCTAAAAATTCCACTTCCAACTGGTTTGTGGAGTGGGGCGAGGGGGTACCCAAGGGTACCCAGTTCGCGACTAAACGCTTCTGGAGTTGTACAAGTACTTGACTTAACGCAACCCCTGGCTCTGTAACTCTCGGAAGGCCCGGAAACACAGGGTGGCAACTGCCTACAGGCCGCAGAGGCCGTAGTTTGAAGTGCACGCAGTCTGTTTATTCACAAAACTAATGTCGAGTCTTGAAGAATATATAGATATTTTTTAAGTTCGTCTCCGGGTTACCACGAAACGCATCGGGGCGCACTAGCAGCATAGCCCGAGACATTTTCTCGCAGAAGCAGGTGAACAGAACGAAATTTTAATAAAAAAAACAGGTTTAAGGTGTTTTCTGAATACATTTTCAGAGAACACCCTAAAACCTGACTTTTCTAAACAGCATATATTAATTTGCTAAGTGCTTCTCTACGCAGTATCCTAGAGCTGGGACGCTCCTACCGTAGCAGCCACGTGCTTTATAAACTTATTACATTATAAATTAATTTCAAGCTTCGCCCACACCACGCCTCACTGATGACGAGGACCCTTATTCTGACCCATGTACAGAAACATGCCTGCATGCAGGACCTAAAATAGCAGTTTGGAAGGAGAAGTCTGGCAGGAGACAACAACATATTTTGCTCTAAATCATATTATCCAATGCAATTAAATGTTACACAAAAGGCAATACCTTGTTTTACTATAGCGCTTTATTTCACACTCCTGTAGTTTGTAAGCGATATACATAGGAAGTGTTACAAGTAACGATGTCATCGTGCACGATTTACCATCATCGGGAGGTTAAAGGCTGACTAGAACTCAACACCAGTGCTTTCAATGGAAATATAGAAGCGCAGGTACTCACTGTCCTAGAGTAACAGCTTGCGACCCAGAAGTGCATGCACTCTCCCCAGTCGTTCTTCCCCAGGAGTGCTGACACTCTCTCATTCACATGAAAGGAGTGTAGGAGCCGAGTACCTGACAGTGCCTGTACAAAGGACTGCCTTGACCAAATCACAACAGTTGTCAGTGGTGAGCGTTAACTCAATGAGTTGTGGATTAGTATGACGTGCCAAAAGCCAATGCTCGCAAAAGATGCACATGTGGCGAAAGGCTGAAGTGATACTCTCAACTAATCTGCTCATTTTAAATAACATCCAGAGGAGCAAACCACATTGGAAACTGAAAACTGTAAAGTGCAGAAGCCAGACATATCTTGAAAGGCGACGACTGCTTTATAGCGCTTCTTCCGGCTTGAATTACCTACTCTGTAGCGCTACCTCTCTCCCCACCACGACGCTGTGGGGTGACCGAGTGAAACCACAGTCTGGTGGCACCCGGGGCATCCGGATGTTATTAATTATGGAGCAAGGAGAGCTGCCCCCGCCAACTTCCGACCCAGGGGTAAGGTAACGCGAACCCCAGCGGTTTATGTCCTAGGGAGGTAGCGGAGTGCACTGCTGTGTCCAGTCCAAACCAGTCCTACGCCGGATGTGATGGTTGGCAAGCACACGCGATGGCATACTTAATTGGTTCTTCTGGCGGAGTGCGTGACATTCTACCTGGTATCGACAGAACGACATCTAAGGTCATAAGATCGCGACTCGATAACAGGCGCGACGCTCTTTCATTCATGGACATCGAGCTCCATTAGTTAACGCAGGCTACTGGGGCCGGGGTCACTCGGCATGGTTATTTATGAGTACATTGTAGGATGATTATAATGTAAAACAAGCTTGGGGTTCTCCCGGTAACCCCTGGAGTGAAGGGGCAGGACAAGTATGTAAGATACACGCGTAGATCTCCTGGGGGGTACATATACACGATTCAAAGTTATTCTAAATGGAAACCAGAGCAATTCAAAAGCCAATCATGAATCACCATGTGCCATACAAGATTGCTGCTCCCTTATGAGGTATAAAGATCAACTAGAATAGTCCCACCAACAACAATCCCCGCTCATGTCTTTCGTAAGCTCTGATTTACTTTTGCACATTATACACATCTTGTGACGATTGCTTAGACTGTATTACCTTCCATGTAACATTTAAAGAAAACAATGAGTACAAAACACAGATGCCTGATACGTTGATCACAATACCCTGTATAATATACAAACATATGTGGAATCAGTCGATGTATACACAGCCCCTGTGAAGAGATATGATTTGATGAAGCTCAGTGTGTTGAGTTCCTACTCGTTCTACAAAAAACGAAGCCTCTACATAACTCACGGGGACCCTTTTAATTTGCCTTTATCCATGAACACCACATAGATACATTTCTGTGTCCATTACTGTACGGACGGTGGGATTCAATGTCACAAGGTCGACGCATTTCAGCTACCTAAATTCCCGACTACGGGCCTCATGAGACAAAAACGAGGACCTTTTTTATATATAATTAACGGAACTCACCACCTATTTATGTGGTATGGGTAACGGGGGAGAGTTGTGCAGAGCATGCAGCCCCGCCAAGTTTCCAAACTCCATGCGTGAAGTGCTTCTCCAGCCCAGTGTTTTTCTTTGAATTCTGGGACTCGTAGTCTTGATTATTCCATTATAAAATAAGACTAAAAGTCTAACAATTAAAAGGAAGAACCCTGAACTGGAGCAGCACATCACTCATGGACCTGGGACACTTGGCAGCAATGAGCATAGGCAGCAAAAACCATCAGTGTTTCATCTCCACATAATGCCTGGGCCTTGGGGTTGTCCACATGATGGGAAAGGAGTGAGCCATAGTTAGAAGATAAGTAAAACGCCTGAAAAAATGCGTTAAAACCATGTGTCCTCCCTCACAAATGTCAATAGTGGTCTCTTAATCCAGGTAATCACCAGGGCATGACCACTAAAACTGTAATAAATAGTGTAAGAAACAAATATCAACACCATAAACTTAGGTCCCTTCCAAATCCAAAAATTAAGCCTATGAGCCACGTCTGGACCAGCAATAATCAAATCAATAGGGAAAATATGTGTTGAAGCATATTGAATATCAGATGTATGTATGAGATGCAAAATGTCTCTTCTACCTCATGAAGATGTATGCAGGAGAGACTGTATTCCCATGTAAATATAGCATGAAGGACTCAACAATTCTCTTTTTGTCCCGGTCTTACGCTTTTTCATAGAAATTAATGGGGACATCGGAAGAATACAGCTTGATTCTGGTCAGTATGTGCTCTCAAAATTTAGGTCTATCTTAATAGTGTTTAACACCTGAAAATATATTGATTCCATTCTCCTTAGTAAAAGGTCTGCATTGCCCTCTCTTTTCTTTCATTTAACATTGCCTATTACAGTCCAATGTGTGTCATTTGAGCTATGACCTTTCTCCATGTAGTGTTCTACAACAGTTGCTCTTTGCAAGTCAGATGTGATCTTTACTGAATAATGCATTTTTAAAAATCTTTTGTGTGATCATCCCTATATATGTTTTCTGGAAAGGACATCTTATAGCATCAACCATATGATAACTGTTACAGTTGGTGAAAGATTTGTCTGTGCATAATTCCGTAAATAGTGATTTCTTTGCTATTATTAGTGAATTCACAAACTGAGCATGAACCACATTTAAAGTGGCCTCTGACCTCTGGAAGATTCCCTAATATCCCATTGGGTTCTTTCACATGGCCATTGGCTCAAATAAGGGACGTTAGGGATTGCCTTAAATTTGTCCTTGCTTGAATGGAAACCCTGGTGCTGGGAGGCCTAATTGTGCTAGGACTGCTGCCCAATTCTCCCTTATGGATTTTTGGATTCCATTGGAAATGCGACTGCATGTCATTATGCATGTGAATTCCCAATCCCCATACCTGGGCCCCAGGAGTGTTTTTCTAGGTGTTAACCAGGCACCTTAGGGACCGTATAAGGCAAAATAACTCTGAATGACATAGGGTGATTCATAATTGACTTTTGGATTGATCTGGTTTCCCTTTAGAACCAATTTGAATCACCTATATTTACCTCCCATGGAGTTCTATGCTTGTATATTGCTTTGTAGCCAGGGCACGTGGGCATGAGTGGCACCACTCAAAAGCAGGTATCATTTTCAGAATGTAAAAGGTGTCTGCCCCCTATTTCATGTGAAGCCATGCTCACCAACTCATCTTTCAAATGCTGCTCTGCAGAAAGGTACACACACTGTTGACCCCGAGGCCTTGGCACAGAAAGTGATGTTGCATGTAGAGGCAAAGGCTCTTTAGAGGGGTCAATGCAGTGGAGATCGGGCCAAACAGGTGAAGCAGTAGCAATATAGGTTTGACAAATGTGTGACTAAAGGGAAGTGCCCCTCCCCACGCTAATGAAATAGGAAAAAACCCTAAAAGAGGTTAATTATCTTTACTGAAAAAAACAGGAATGAGAAGAATATACCTCTACCACAGTTGCATGATACCTTCAACCATTTAGGTATGGATCATGTAGTCCTAATGAAAGCTGGTGATAAAATTGGGAAGATAAAAGCAGCTGAAACATGTAGTCAAACATTCTAATAGATGTATGAAGCATTCATTTCAGTAAGCTTCTGCTGGAGCATTTTGAATGCTTTAATTCGAGGATGATGAATCTTTAGATGCGTGCTGAGGGAGGTAATTAGAGAGTTAGTAAACAATTAATTAACATTCAATTTACACTGTAACCAATGTGGCCACACAAGGAAAACCCAAATCGGAAATAAAGTTAAAGCGTTTTTTACAAATTAACACTCAGGTTAATGTAAACTAGTCTAAAAAATATACTGTAAAGATACAGTGTAACCATAGGGTAACTAAATCTTCTGAAAATGTTTAGACGAGTTAGCGTAAGGCAAACCAACAATTCTCTAATAGTAATACAAAATATTAGCAAAAGTATGTGATGCTCAGAAAATACACAGCAATCTATTCTCTTGCACATTAGTGCAAGTTAAAGTCATCTATCAAAGTAAAACTATGGGCAAGTAGGAATCCTCCTACTTTCTACGCAAATGCAAGAATGAAATCTAACTCAAAGACATAAGGGTAAAAAGTAAAAAGCAAAAATAGGTTGAAAAGGATTTGGGAAAATGGAATGGAAGGTCCAATAAAAAAATAAAAGGGAAGGTGTCAGAATTTCAGTAACTCAGTCTAAAGTCTTCTTGGTGATTCAAGTGTAAGCTTAAGCCGCCCTCAGCAAAGCCTGGGGGGTGAAGGGTAATATCAGGGGTCCGTACCGCACAAGTCCAAAGGAATCTGCTCTGCTGTCTATCAGTGAAAGCCTACTCGATACCACAACTTCTGAATCAATCAACGTAGGGGATCATGCTATCACATGCTCATGGATTTAAACGTGTCCCACAGTGTAATTTGAAACATCACGCTGCCCTCCTGAGGCAGTCTTGGGAAAGTTGCTGTCCTTGGTCTCCTGTACATCTTTTACACCATGTATGAATACAATCACCTCTCTCTTGGTCTCCCAATGTTCCTTCCATCGGGGTATCCCTATATATTGCACATATGTGCATGGATGCGCAGTGTACCAGAAGTGTTGTGACCCAGCTGCCAGCATTTTCTTTTTCTTTTAATGTTAATTCAGCTGGTTTTAATATGTTTTTATTGTGATTTGAACCTCAGGGCTGTTAATTTTAACCACCATTGGTGGGATTGTTAATGTGTATACATACTCAGTCACTTGGGGTCCTTTTGCTCCTTGTCTCCTTGGTCCACCACAACTGATTAACAGTCGATTGTTGCAGAGGGAGAGTAGAAGGAGAACATGTTATGTGGACTCCTGATTTCTTGCTTTGCGAGTTTAGCAGGGTAGTCTTTTGGCCTTCGGGGTATCCATATACATTGCACATGTGTATGCGGATGCACAGCGGATGTGCCAAAGGCAAGCCCGTCTGCCTCTGTCCATGCCTGCGCCAGGACCCCTGGTTCTTTTATGTCAGAAACACTTTCCCCTCTGAGTTACCTGAAAGCTTTTCTTCTGATTATGAGCCAGAAGGGCTTGTCTCCTTCTTGTACACAGGTGGACGAAAAGGATTCATATGACCAATCTAATGGTACATGCCTGGCCTGTAGGTTTAGGATTCCTTTTTTTATGGTGAGGAAGAACTATCTACGAAGGAGGAAGTACCTAGGGAGGATAATATGGTTCTACAAGTAAGAGAGGGCTGTTTTGTGACAAAACCTCAGAAGGAGAAGCTTAAAGGAGTCCTAATAAATGCCAGGTCCTGAGAAAGCACAACACAGAGCTTTCAGAGTTGGGCCCATATTTATACTTTTTGCGCTGCATCTGAGTAATTTTTTTTACGCAAAAGCGGCACAAACTTACATAATACAATTGTATTTTGAAAGTTTGCACCGCTTTTGCATAAAAAAATGGCACAAATGCAGCGCAAAAAAAGTATAAATATGGACCTTGGTGCTCACATGGAATTTGGATTGGGCCTTTATTATGGAGACATGGGCAAAATCATCCTCAGGCCCAGACCTGGTGGATGCTATTCACACAGGTTATGCCATTCTCAGATTGGACAGAATAGACAAACAGGGATGTGGCTTAGCATTGGTACATAAACTGAAGTATCAGTGTTACGTGGAATTGATCAAGTGTGCAAGTTTATGTGGGGCCCTCTATTTTTCTATTAAAATCTCAGCTACTGAATCGTTTGTTGGCAAATCAATATATTGGACACCTGGCCCTCGTTCTGATTTTCCAATTGACTTCTCTAATGTGATTGACTCTTATCTGACCAAGAGCAAAATCTATTTAATTTTCATCTTGAAGAGACCAAGTGCACAGAAAAAGCACTAATAAGTACCCTTGCCTCTATGGGACTTGAACAATTGGTGTGAATCCCTGCTCATTTAGCAAGACATACCCTGGATGGGGTTTTCTCAAATAATGCTAGGTTGTTGGTGCAGAAAGCTTTAGCACGTGTGTCGTCAGATCTTCTGGCAATAGTTTTCAAATTGGAACCCTCCTCAATCCAGATTAAAAAATAATGTATCCATCACTGTGACCCTGAAAAAATACGGGAAAAGGGGTATGGGCAGTATCCTTTTCAAATGCTTTAGGTCGTACCCCTTGCTTAGAAGCAGATGATGTGGACTCTGGAGCTACAAAAGTAGTGGAATGGCTTACCACTGCAGCCGAGCTGGTTGTGCCCCTTAATAGCAGCAGAACTCATAGGAAGGAATCTACAGCCCCCTGCCTTACCAAAAGGCTAACAATAAAGAGGCAGGGGTGTTGGCAGCAAGAGCACTGTTGGAGGAAGCTGTATAAGGATTGTGAAAAAACTGTTCACAAGGACCTCATAAAAAAATATAAATTGGCTATTAGAGAAGAAAAGTCTCTCTTTTGTAAAAATAAAATTCAATCTGTTAGTTCCTCCGAATAACATTTGAAGTTGATCCAGTAGCTTATATCCCCTATAGCATCCTCGGAAGTTGAGGGCTCAACCGAGTTTTGTAACATGTTGGCAGGATTATTTCAGTCTAAAGTGGTTGAAATCTACAAATAATTTACTTCAGACAAGAAAGAGGGGCTTCCAGAATGCCACAGTAATGCTTGGCAGCAGCAAAGAGGGCAAGCGGGCAGTGTGGTGGAGGAGGAACATCCTATATCTTTATCAGAATTTCCCTCCATATCTGTCAAGGAGACTGAGGCTTTTCTCTGGAAGTTGAAGTCAGGATCTCCTTTGGAGCCATGTTCCTCCAAGACTCTCAAGTTGGCTGGGAGTACAATAGCATTAATTGCCGTCACTAATAAAGCAAATAAATCTGGATGCTATCCACGACTGTGGAAAGAGGTAGTGGTCAGGCAGCTCCTCAAGAAACCCAATCTTGATCCCTGTGAATTGAAAAACTATCGGCCAGTCTCGTTGCTCCCAGCTACAATTCTGAAGGATCATCTCAATAAGCATCCAGTGATGCATGTGGAGCAACAGGGACTGTTGGACAACCCACAGTTTGGGTTTAGAAGCCAACATGGCACAGAAACCACCCGGATTTCTGCATTTGAGAGCATTAGGCAGCTTGTGATCTCTGCCAGGCCACAGTTCTAATCCTTTTGGCTTTGTCCGCGGCCCTTGACACCATTTCCCCCACCTTGCTGATAGGGCACCTACAGGCCATGGGGATTGTGGGTGTGACCTTAAAACTGCTGACATCTTTCTCGACGGACAGATCCCAATTGGTAACCATAGAGAAATTTTGATATGACCTCTTCTCACTGCATTGTGGACTGCCACATGGCTCTTCCCTGAGCCCAATGATTTTTTGATTTATATATCTCTCCACTGGACAGATTGATTCGGTCATTTGGACTTTAAGCAGTGTCATATGCTGATGATACAAAGATCATTGTATCTTTCTCGGAGGACTTGGAAGCCACTGTAGCCAATTTTAAGGACTGCTTGAGAGGGGTGGCCTAATGGATAACTAAAAACTGCCCAAAGTTGAATGGTCTGCCTGTTTGGCAGGCATTCATTAATATGGAGCTGAGCTGGTGGCTAGAGGAGTTAGGGACATTACCCGACCCTACAAATTCAGCAAAAAATTTAGGAATTTGGATGGACACGGAACTAACTTTTGAGTGACAGGTCTCCCACACAGTGGCAACCAGTTTCTGAATTTTTCTAACATTATGGGAGATTTGTCCTTATATTCCCCTTCCGGCTTGGAAACTGGTGAACCCTGCTCTTACTTCACCCAGAACGGATTACTGTAATGCTTTTCTACCAGAAGCTAAAAGGTCCACCCTTGGCAAACTCTAACTTTTGGCAAAATGCTGATGCAAGGCAGACTTCATGTGCTTCCTATTCAGAAGCGAGTGATTTTTAAGGCCCAGTGAATTGTGTATAAGGCACTATTTGGTGCAGAGTGGGGAGAATTAAAGATATATTTAAATGTGCCTCACCACAAAGGTCTCTCAGATCAGCAAAGTAGAACCTAGTTGTCATTCCTAAATCATACAGGAAGAAATGGGGTGGAATGGCATTTTTGGTGGCAGCTGCCAAAATTTGAAATTTCCTCCCCAGTCACCTATCTGGGATCAAATTCATCTCCCTTTTAGAAATGCCTTAAAAACCTGGCTTTTCCCTTTGTAATATCCTGGTTAGTGCCTAGGTTAAGAAGCTGGGATATGTCTCTATGGCATTTTTGCTATTCATTTTTCGCTAGCTCCTGTAAAGGCATCAGGGGATGAGAAAGAATATCTCAGGGTTGGTACTCAGTGCCTAGATGACTTAGGGTATTGATGCATTCTGTAAGTTTATCATTCATTCATTCTTCTTATCAAATTCTTCTCTAGGACTGTCAGGAATTCCATAGCAGGAACTAGAACTTACCTGTTTCAAAGTCCAACACACCAAAGACTGACAAGAACCCGTCGATATCCCCATTGATGGCATGGAAAACCATTCACAAAACTGTTGTTGAACGCCGTTCTTCACATGTTTGAAACAATCTTTGACTTCGAGAATTCAAAGATGGTGGATGTCCCAAGGAGGTCAGCAGTCTAGTGTTTGAGTGCGAGCTGGATATCCTGCTCGTGATGCAGGTGCTCCCCTTGGAAGGCGGCGCACTTCAATTGTACCTTTTAAGGCGCCGGTAGCGTCTCTTCAGTGCATGTGTTTTTCCTCACAGAAAAGACTTCCGTCGCCAGGAACACTTATGGGCATGTTCTTGTCTAGAGGCTCATGCATACTGGAGTAGTGTCTCAGTTCATTGTACCGCAAGCATTGTCTGTACCTTGCAGCACTCACCGTTCATAGGGAGTGTGAGTCTCAGTTCAGCATATAATACATTTAGAAGGTCTGGAACAGAAAATCTGTTTGCAAGAGACATTCAGTTTGAAGATAACAAGTTTTTCAGCATTATGACAAAATATTCATAGAAAACTTTACAGTCTATTTGTCCTGGCAAAACATTCATTTTATTGAAGACTGTAATATTTTCACAATTTGACATTGTTTCCATGTCTGAAGGAAAAATACATTAACAGCAATGAAATCCTCACTTTCAGACTGTACCACTCACTGAAATACTACTGTGTTGCACTGCCGCAATGTTAAATCCTCTATTACATTAGTAGAGATGTAAAAATGAATTGATTAATGACAGAATTAATTAAGAGAAAGCGAGTAGCTCATGTCTTTCTCTATGGGATATGAAACATTGATGTATATTGAATAGAAATAGCATTTCATGAAATTAACATCTAGTTAAATGCAAATGGTATTTTATATTTGTCTTCCCTTAGGTAGCTGTTACCTGTAACTCCGGAGAAGCATAGCAGCGAAGAATTACCCCTCGAGGTAGTCTCTCTTATTTTTTCCACTTCCCCTTTCCCCCTCGTTGATATCTCACACAGACTGTAATATAGGGTCGGGGTGGATATTGGTGAAGAGGCGTTGGGTCTAGCTTCTGCTCCTGAGGAACCCAGCTGTTCAGTATTGACACTCCTGAAAAGGGCTCTCAATGAGTAAAACAATAGCAGACCTATTTCCAAACTAACAATTCATGTGAAACTACCTGGAATGAAATGACACACCAGTAGAAATGGAAAGCAGTTTCTCACGTTAAAGAATTTCAGGCCTAGTAAATTCAAACTAAGGATACTATTCTCAATTACACATTTATATAATGTTATAAGGTGCACATTTAACTTCTTCCTTTATACAATGTTGGTTACACTTTCTCATTTAAACTCCATGTTACAGTTAATAAAACAAAATAAAACTGTATGCAAATATATTGGGGAACTGCTTTTGTCAACATTAACTCAAAAACATTAGCACACATTACATGAACTGTTATTGTTTTAAAGGTAAATACTCTCAAATAACGTGAGGATGGTTGAAAAGTCATACTCAATGCTTACATTTATTAATACAATAAAGGCACACAGTACATATTCTCCTACCACTACAGTGAATGAACTCTATTATAGGATTCAAATGCACCATTTTGCATTAATCAAATATTAATTCACATGCAATGCTCTAGATAATGGTCACATATAGATCAACATTGTTATCTCAGGGTTGGCAGCATATCTACGCTGCGCCACATCCATAGAAAATTATTTTTAACCATGCCCAGGGTATCCGATGAACAAAAAGAGATAATCTTTAGGATATGCCTTGAGACATTTTTACAAAAACAACTGTTTCCCTACCTCTATTTAGAATATAATTTATCATGAGCTCCTAACAGAGGTTGCGTCCACTTGAGTGGTACCTGCCTACCTGGATGAGGAGAAGACACCAATGATGAAGCAAGCCACTACAAACTGTGTGAAAGGGTCTTCTCCTATATATTTTATATTTCTATGACAAGTAGGCCAATCTCTGTTAAGGGCCCACTTACCTACTGTGAGAAAGTGTGATAATTAGCGAAGATGTAGGTAGGCTTTTCCCTCTCATTCTCTGTTTCTCCATTGATATGGAGAGGGCTATTTATTCACATATCTCTGAGATTAAGCAATTCTCCTGACCACCAACATCTGCCCCTCAAGACCTAAAGAAAGGCAAGCCAGAAAGTGACCATTCTGGGAACGACATAGACTTTCACTCTTCTGTCCTGACTCCTTAGGGTCCAACTCTAAAGAAATTAGGAGTAATTGAGAACTTTCAGGAAAGGAAACATATGCACGGCTTTCCTAATCTCTCAGAAATCCACTTCCTCTATCAGATTCAATCCTTGACCTACTATACTTGTAGAAGTAATTTAGGAATTGATGTATCGTTTGATGGGTGGCCCAGCCGGTTGCAGAGTTGATGGATTCCTGTATCTCTGCTCCCTAATGAAAACCACCTGACATAATTACAGATTATTACCTAGTAGGGATCTCTAGACCAGTGGTTCATCTGCTGCTTTGACAATTGCATTATAGGCACTGCAACATGTCAAATGTTTTATTTACCAGCTTAGCATTCATTTTTTACTCAAACTACCATATGTCTAAAGCTTTGCTGTGAAATAGGCATTTGAGCGTGCACTTTAGCGTTTCACTCAGAGATTATTGATGTGCTATCATAATTCCCAAAGTTCCTTTCTTTGTTTTGCTGTATTCATGTGGGGTCCAAGCTTGTCAACAATTTGATGGGAAGCTGCAAAGGTATATGAGAGCCTCTTTGCTCATCAATGAGTTAGTAGTTCCAATCATACACAAAAATAACTCCTTGTCTGTGTAGTCAGACCGAACAAACAATTTCATGCCTAACATGTTACTATCCATTGCAATCTTGATCTTAGGCACATTTTGGTGAGCAAAGTCCAGTTACTCAAGATTTCGCTCATCCATAGTTAATCACTGCCCTAACAAAACCAATAAATGGTCACAACTTTTCTCACTCTAATCCACCCAACTCTCAGTTTATCAAAGCCACACTATAGCCATTCACTATTTCATTTCCTTTTTCTCTATCACCCAGAGCTTCTCTCACCCACTGATCTACACTCACTTTGCCTACACTCATCAACACCCAACAACTATTCCATCTATTCAGAAGTTAAAGAAAATTGGAGTATTAGTTGGGGAGGACCCAACTCAATTATTAATTACAGTCTTTGTCAGGGTGAACCACTAAAGTTTCTTAATAAACCTGTTCTTAACTCTCTGGTAGCTCTGCACATAGCGGTCAGGCTTAACTTAGAGACAATGTTGTGGTAGAACAAGTCAGATCAAAAGCTAAAGCCGACTGCAATGAGCGTGGGTCGGATACAGGGATCAGGTTTGTCCCAGTGGAAAGTTTACCTTTGGACATAGAAATGTTTTTGGAGAAAAAGTGGTCACTGACAACTCTTTGACAGGACAACCTGGATACGAAGAAGGGCTCATCGACAGTGGATTCCTGAAGCACAGGGTCGTGATTTGGTCATCTATGAAAGAGGGAAAGCTCCAAAGTCCAAATTCTGTGCTCAGGAAGCTCCTCAGCATTGACAGGTTGTTGCTCAGCATCGTTCCTGATTGAGGCACCTATGGTTGTACTTTTCTGCAAGTCACATCTTCTTAAACTGGGCAAAGCAGCAAGCTGAGGTCAACTGGTGATTCAATATTGATGGCTGCGGCTTCAACTGCGTTGATTCTGTGGGCAGACATTAGGCAAAAAGTTTCTAAGTCCCTGTTTTGCAGTGTGGGCAGGTGGAGTATACTTTAGCAGGAACCAAGGATCCAGGACCTAGGGGCAACACTTGGGGGTTAGGACTCAGCCCAGCAGCAGTGTCCAGGGCAGCTCTAGATGGTACTGGTCAGCTGCTCAAGTACAGGGAAAGGGCATCCAGAAGCTTGTTATGTCCCTGTAGCTCAAACAGGAGGTCAGCCAACTGACCTTGGAGCCACAAGCAGGTACAGTCTTCCTTCAGGTTTTAGGCCTCAGGGTAGTCCTTCTTCTGATCTTCACAGGTCTAGGAGTATTTTGAGGAGTGCCCATTGCCAGCCTGTGGGTGGAGGGCAACACTTTGTCCACCTCCTAAACCAGTTCTAGTCAGTTCCTGCCCTCCCACTGGATTTGGTGCCAGCTTTACTAAAGGCATAAGGGGTAACCAGGCCTAGGTGTGAGCACAGGAAGAAGGTTGGCACAGCTCCCCAAGCCATCTTGTCAAGGGAGGGGGATCCATCCTCACACCCAGAGCCCCCGTCCACTGTCTAAGAGCAATACTCATCTCACCACAGGGGAATCATAAGGAGCCAGGTTACAGCTGGACACTGGTTGGTAGGCCTTTAGGTTTAAGTCTAGAAAATGACAACTTCCTAAAAGTGTCATTCCAAAATAGTAATATAAAGTGTGACGGGCAGGCGGTAACACTTCCAGTGAGAGTTAGAGCAGGATCACTAGAACTATCTAATTTGTGTGAAATGTGAGCATGGATGATAAATCCGTCCACAGGACAAAATACAGCTTAGAAGTCAGCCAGTATTGAATTTGCAAGACTTTTAAATTTTAAATCACTAGAAATGAAGGGCCCTATTTAGAAAGGTAAATATACACATGCAGATTCACTCACATATATACTTATAATTAAATCTAGTAGGAACTTTACCCATTTTGCTATATATTTCAGAGGGTAAAGTTCCTTATAGTCGGAGCTATACATGTCACAACCCCCTGTTGGAGCCTCCTGCTCCAGAATCTATGAGTGTATAGTCACATCTTCTTAAATGTAGATTTTCCTAGTAATTTATGACGGAAAGTCTTAATTTTATTAAAGACACGTAGGCGAATATTATGCGTTCTTTTCTTACTTTAATTCAAACAGCAGCAGTCAAGAAACTACAACTCCCAGAATGGTTAGCTAATGTCTAACCAATGGGAGCAGAACAATAATCCGAACTGGACCAATAGGAAGGGGCCATAAACCATAGAGAGTACCCTTGACTGCAAGCAAGTCAAATAGAGTCATGGAACAAAGGATAAATAAAACTAACAATTGCTAGAGATAAAACGATGGAGCACAAGTCTTGAACCACAGCGATGAGCCGACAGGGCGATGCTTGAGGAAGCTGATCCTGGACAGGTTGCTATGACGCCTCCAGAAGTCTCTTCTTGAGGATGGAACCGATAGAACTAGCGGAGTTACCCGGAAGCTGGAGGCAGTGCTGGAGTCGCTGGGAGGGAAATAAAAAGTACATATTAATAGAAGTACTGTGGTGGGATAATATTCGCATCCGTGTCTTTAATAAAATTAAGACTTTCCGTCATAAATTACTAGGAAAATCTACATTTTATGACAAGACCGGAGGCTCTATTATGCACGTTTAAAGCTGGTCAATAACTAAAGAAGAAGCAGTTCTAACAGGTTTACAATAGAAAGTTTTGAAAACATTATCATTTGACCAGTCAGCCGACCTGAGAATGTCCTCTAAAGTGGACCCAACGGCGAACGCTTTTGAGGCCATAGCTCCCCTGGAGGAATGGGCTCCAAAAACAGAAATATCTATTCCCGCTAGGGACATAATCAATTTGATCCAGCGGGCTAAAGTTGCCGAAGTCACTGAATTGTGGGGTTTTCAAAAAGAGATCAACAATTGATTGGAAGAGGACGTTCTCAGGTTAACGGTTCTTTTTTCGTATTCTTTTAAACAAAGACCAACACATAACTTTGGCTTGTCCGGAAAGAAAGGGTAGAAAACTGAGTGTAAGTTAGTTTTGGTGCGTTTGGAAATGTGAAATAGGACCCCTGAAGGTAAGAATTGTCGGGCAGAGACATCTAAAGACCTAACGTCTGAAGTCCTTTTTATAGAAATTAAGCATAGCAACATGGTAAGTTTAGCAGAGAGCATTTTGAGAGAAAGGCTTGGGTTATCTGTCCAGGAGAGGAAGAGATTTAAAACTAGGGAGACATCCCAGAGATATGAATACTTCGCAGAAGGGGGTTTGGAGAGTTTGACTCCTTTCAGGAGACGACAGATTAACGGGTGAGACCCAATAGGGTTGCCGTCAATATTTGAGTGGTTCATGGAAATAGCCGATCTGTAAAGATTTATTGTACGGTATGACTTACCTAAACCCGCTTGGGCGGTTAGGAAATTAATAATAAGACTTAGATCCGCTGAAAAGGGATTGGAACACTTTCCCAGACACTAGCTTGACCAAAGAGCCCAAGCTGATTTATAGGCTCTTCTCGTGCCAGGTGCCCAGGCGTTATTGATGAACTCTGTAGCCTCTGCCGAAATAGTATGGGTCTGTTGGGTAGACCGGAAATGAGCCAGGCTGCGAGTGTTAAAGATTGGTCGAGAATCAGATTGTGAGGGCGATCGAAAGGATCGAGAATGAGGGATGGAAATGTCGGGAGTAGAATAGGAAAATCTACTGTCAGTTCGAGAAGGGGAGGGATTCAAACCTGAGATTGCCAAAAGGGGGTTAGCAGGACGAGGGATGCCTTCTGGCGTCTGACCTGGTTCAGGACCCTGTTGATCAGGATAAAAGGAGGGAAAGCGTAATTGAGAGAACCAGACCAATCTTGTAGGATGGCGTCGGTAGCCAGAGCCAGTGGATCGGGGCGCCAGCTGAAAAAGTGGGGAAGCTGAGTGTTGAGTCTGGACGCAAAGAGATCTATTTGGAAAGGACCCCATTTCCTTTCTATCTGATGAAAGACAGACTGGTGTAATTTCCAGTCGCTGGAGTCTGTGAGGTGGCGAGAATGCCAGTCTGCATTGGAATTCAATGATCCCGGAAGGTATTCTGCTAAGAGGGAAATCTTGTGGGACAGGCAAAAATCCCAGAGACTCTTGGCTAGTAGAGCCAGCAGTCTGGACCTGGTGCCCCCTAAACGATTGATGTAACGCACCGCTGAAATGTTGTCCATACGGAGCAGAATGGAGCATCGTGCTCTGTTTTTTGTGAAACTTTTGATCGCAAAGGAGCCTGCAAGAAGCTCTAAACAATTTATATGCAATCTGGACTCCTCTGTGGACCATATACCGCCAGTCGATATCGAACCACAGCGGGCGCCCCAACCCGTGAGACTTGCATCTGATTCTAACACAAGATCGGGCACAGAGGGGAAGATGGATCTGCCGTTCCAAGCTTCTAAATGGGATATCCACCATTGGATTTCTTTCTGGGATTCCTGATCTAATGAGACGAGGTCGGAATAAGCCAGCCCTCGACGAAGATGAAGGATTTTGAGGCGCTGGAGGGCGCGGTAGTGGAGGGGGCCGGGAAAAATGGCCTGGATGGAGGACGAGAGAAGGCTGACGACCCTCGTGAGGGCTCTGAGAGAGATGACATCTTTTTGAAGAGTTAAGATTAGTTCTTTTTTTATTGCGGAAACTTTGGACCGGGGAAGGAACAGAGCTGCCGAAACGGAATCTATTTGAAAACCATGGAACTCTATTTGTTGACAAGGTAGAAGAACTGACTTTTCGTGGTTTATAATGAAACCGAGATCTGAGAGGAGAGTGGACGTTATCTGCAGGTGAGATAGTAAGGATGATTTGCTTTGGTGCATGATCAAAATGTCGTCGAGATAAATAATCAGTCTGATACCTAGGGAGCGAAGGAAGGTTACAACCGGTCTCAATAGTTTTGTGAAGCACCAGGGAGCGGTTGATAGGCCGAAAGGAAGAGAGGAAAAGTGATAAGTTTTAGAGTTCCAAAGAAATTGCAAAAACTTTCTGTGAGAAGGATGAATAGGAACAGTCAGGTATGCGTCCTGTAGGTCTAGTCTGACTAACCAGTCGAACTGGAGCAAGATATCCCTGAGATGGATAATGGTTTCCATCTTGAAGTGTCGGTAGATGACAAACTGATTGAAAGATTTCAGGTTGATTACTGGTCTTAGTTTTTTGTTCTTTTTGTGGACGAGGAATATAGAACTGGTATTCCCGGATGGGTCTGGCGTGCAAGAGTGGATGGTGTCTTTTTTTAAGAGGGATTGTATTTCCAAAGAGATTAGAGAGGACATTTCCAGAGAAAATTTTGGTAGAGGAGGAAGACAAGATTGGAGAGGGGGGGAAAAAGTTCGATCTGATATCCCTGAACAGTTGAGAGTACCCAAGGATCTGCAGAGATTGACTTCCACTTTTGAAGGAAGAAGCGTAGGTGACCTCCTACGGGAGGGCCAGAAGGTTGGCTTACCTTGGTTAATGGGCGGTCTGGAGGAGCGCTGGCCACGGTTGCGGAAACCCCTAGTTCTTTGTGGGTAGAATTGGGGTTTGAACTTGTGAGTGTAGGAATTGAATGAATTGGCATATCCTCTTGAGCCTTGATTCCTGTATGTACGGCCGGTAAAGTGGCTCCTACCTCTACCGGCCCGGGCAAAAACACGTTGGTTAAAAACTTTTTTGAGGTTTTGTTGGGCTTTGTCCAAGGATGAGAACGTTGAAACGAAACGGCTAACGTCTTTTATAAAATTATCACCAAAGAGTTTCCCGTCGGCCTAGATGCCGGGGTCTCGAGTGGCCAAGTTAGCTAACTTGGGGTCCATTTTGAGTAAAAGACCCTTGCGTCTTTCGTGGATAATAGCCGAGTTCGCATTGCCCAAAAAACAAAAGGCTCGCTGAGTCCAGAGGGAAAGATCCAAGGGATCAATAGGTGATTCCTCTAACCTGGCTGATTCAGCTATATCGAAGATCCTTGCCAGAGGGCCCACCACGTCTAGGAGCTTGTCCTGACAAGTGGTCCAGGCCTTGTCCACTCCCTTACGGGGATCTTTACCGAATTTGGTAAAGAAAGTGATGAGAGAATCATCAATAGTTGGGGTTGCTGTAATGTTAGAGTCTAATGATGGTCTGGGGCATTCTGATTTTAATTTGGATCTGGTTTGCTTGTCTAAAGGAAGGCGTAGGCGGGAAGAGATGTAATCACCTACATGGTCTAACGGAAGCCATTCTGTTGAATTAGGGTGGTGAATGAGGGAGGGATCGAACATAGGAACACCCTCTGAGTCGACTACGCTGGTAGAGGGACCACTTGTCGCAGTTTTGATACGTTTGGGGGAAGGTGGGGACAACGTATCATTCGGATTGTCAGACTGAGATAACTCATCCATGTCCTCATCGTCCGTGTCCAAAATCTTTGAAATCACAATCTTTTTAGGCACAGTAATATGCTTCAGTTTAGATTTGCATTTTGATTGAGGAGCTGTATTTTTGGCTGAAATCCCCTCCTTTGAAGGAGGCCTGGGAGGAATCAAGTCCTCAGTCTGGTGTGAGTCAAGCTCACTTCCTGTCTGTGCGCCTTTACGTGATTTGGAAGAGGATAGTTTTTGTTTTCTGCTTTCCCCCGCAGAATAGGCCATAGATTTGGACATCATGGACAAGACAGAATTTTCGATATTTTTTTTAATGTTTTGCATAGACGCTTTCATAGCGTGTTTTACCGAGGACTGGATAAATTTGTTCCAATCCTGAAAAGATTCCTCATCCTCCTGAGAGGTAGACCTTGAGGGAGAACTCCCTGATTCCATGGCAAAATAAAATTAAAATTGCCAGAAATGCGAGGTCCCAGAAATGTGTTGTATGAGTATCAAAGATGCAAGGCTGAGAAAGGGTTAACAGGAGCAACACGCTCCGTGAAACTAAACTTTGGCTCCTCCCTAAGGCGGAGACCTGAAGGGGGAGGAAGACGATTGTTAAACGCAACGGCACCGAGGAGCGACAGCGGAGTGAACGCTATGCTCTGGGGCCACGCGTGAATAGCCAAGAAAAGGAGAAGCCGAGGCGAAGACGCGCTGGACGGGTAAGAGCTTCTCTGTCAGACGCGAGTTAAAACGAACTGCGCGATGGAACGCTCGACTTAGCGCCCGCATGGGAGCCCGGAGCTGGAAGGGGGGGGGAAGCGGGATAAAGCCGCTGCGAAGCGGTAAGCAGAAGGTAAATTATACGATAAATACGTAAACAGAAAATTGCAGTAAAACTTTAAATGCCTGAAATAAAACAGTTAAGAAAATCAAGAAATACGTAGGAGTCGAAAAGAAGAGTACTTATCTTGACTGCGAGCAGCAAGAAAAGAGGACTGCTTGCAGTCAAGGGTACTCTCTATGGTTTATGGCCCCTTCCTATTGGTCCAGTTCGGATTATTGTTCTGCTCCCATTGGTTAGACATTAGCTAACCATTCTGGGAGTTGTAGTTTCTTGACTGCTGCTGTTTGAATTAAAGTAAGAAAAGAACGCATAATAGAGGCTCCGGTCTTGTCATAAAATTTGTATCTATTTCTGATTTTTGCTAACATTGAGCTTTTTTAGATGTCGATTATTGAAATTTGTGACTTGAGTCATCTAGTTTTATTTGCTTTGTTTTTGTTATTTATTGTGTATGGGATTTTTCTTCGTATTTATTTTTCTAGATTTTTATGTTATGCTTTTATGATTCATTAGAATAAAATAAAATTTTGTGACTGAGTGTATAGTTACTACTTGTAACTTTCCAAACAGAAGCAGAGACCTCTGCCGCTGTAATTGAGGTCTTCCTATGAAAATGATTAGGGAACAATAAAAAGCTTTATGAAACTTTAAAAAAAAAATATATATTTCAATGTATAGTATTGAAAAATAATTAATTGAAATATATGTAGTTTTTAAATTATATATTTTTAAAATACCTAACAATCCCACTTCCCATCAAATGTGTATTTTTATTTCATCTGTATTAAAATGTACTGAAAGATATGTCTAGAATTAATTTATTTTTATTTTTTTAATGTTTTCAATGTTTAATTTGACTTGAACTATAAAATATGTTTATTATATATATTTATATAGTTATAATAATTATTTAGTAAGTATACCATTTAACATGAAACAAATACATATATTTATATGTACATGTCTATATAGATGCGTATGTATATATGCATATATATGTATTTGTGACCTTTGCTTTTTTAAGTGAATATATATATATATACATTGTGTGTATATATATATATATATATATATATATATATATATACAATGTATATATGAATATATCACCTAGTGGCAGTCGCCACTAGGTAGTTATAGTTAGGACTTTAGAAGTTTGCTTGACTCTATCTTTGGCGTCGCTTGACGAATTTTGATGACATTTTCCCCAAAAATTGACAGGCACGTTAGCTGTGATTAGAAAATTTCGGAGTGATCTGTCAAGTGGGGGCCGAGATAAAGGAGGTGGTGAATTTTAGGGCGTTTACAATGTTAATTCCCATAGGTAAAATTGAACAGCGATAGCACCAAAAACACTGTACGGAATTACACCAAATTTAGCACAAATTTAACTCTTGGTCCAGAAGAGGCCTTTTTGTTATTTGGTGTATATCCGTTTAGTAGTTTTTGGGAAATGTAAGGAAATCCAAATTTGTATATCTAGGTACAAAGAGGATTCGCAACCCTTCCCGATCTTGTGCTGAGATCTGATTGGCTGTCAACACTTCAACAAGGGAAGTGTTGGCAGCCATCTTGGGACTCTTGCATAAAAATTACAAAAGGGGTCAGGGTATGAACACGCTGACCCCTTAGCTCTGGGGTCTCAAAGGAACCACAGAGCTAAAAAAAACATTTTTTTAAAATGTTTTACTGGGTGAAGTCTCAAATCCATGGTAAACATTAATAAAAAACAAGCATGGGCTCCCATGCTTGTTTTTAAATAAGCTCCTGGGTGGGCCAGGTCCCGGGGGCACTCTTTTCTTTCTAATGGGGGGCCTCGTGGTCGTACCGGGGACCACCACTTCCCCGGGGCGAATAATGAAATATGAGAGGAGGAGCTGCGTGATCCCCCCATGACCCAGGGGCCACCACCCCCAGGGCAAAAATGCTTTTAATATGTGGGGGACGCCTGATGGACTCCCCCACGGTCCCTGGAATCACCACCTCCCCGGGGCACATACTAAATAATGTAAACGGGATCTGTTTCAGAGCCCCATTAGCCCTGGGGACCACCACCTCCCTGGGGCTATGCCTACATTGGAGGGGGGCCATGCAGCTCCCCTCAAGGAGCCACTGAAGGCCCTGAGGGCCGCCTCTGCCCAGGGTGGGCTCCTTCTATGACCCAGGACATAGCTGTTTGCTGTGGCTTGGCTGCAGCTTTGAAGCTGCAGCTAAGCCACAGCAAACACTCTGATGTTTGACAGCGGGATCTGTCAAACAGGTCCCACCATCAAAAACTGGAGTTTTCACCTCTGTCCAGAGATGAAAGATTTGTTTCAGCAACCACGGAGCTGCTACTTAAATCAGCTCCTCGGTTGCTGAAGCAATGGGACCGCGAGGGAGCCTTTGAGGACCCCATCGTAGTCCAGATAGCCCACCAAGGGCTGAAAAAAAATGAATAGCTCAGTATGGAAGTCACATACTTCCACACTGAGCGTTGAGGGTTGGAGTCCAGCCGGACTTGTTTCCCTCTTTTATTTTTACTACAAATGTTTAAGGCTCATTTTGAAAGGTGATCTTACTCTTTTTTAATCACAAATACATTTTTCTTTTTAATTGGTCCAGAATTATCTCATTCTAAGTTTATCATATATCAAAGCCTTAATATTTCTCTCTCTCTCTCTTTCAATCTTTTTCCCACTCACACATCCACTCAGACACTTTCACACCCACTCACAGACTCACCCAGACAGTCATGCACCCACTCACAAACCCACTCAGACCCTTGTGCACTCACTCACAGCCCCAGTCAGACCCTCATGCACCAACTCACAGGCCCACTCAGGCCGTTATGCACCCATTCACAGAACCAGACTCCCGCACACTCACTGATAGACTCACTGACACCCTCATGCACCCACTCACAGACTTCTGCACTCACTGATGAACCCACTAAAACACTGGTTTTATGCACTCTCACACCCAGACACTCTCACAGCCACTCTCACCCCAAGACACACCCTCTCACACCTATTCTCACACTCAGAGAGGCTGCGGCCAACTCCTGCCATGCCCGTGCCCATGCGAGTTATAGTTACCTTAGGGCACGAAATACAGTGACTAGAGTTAACTCTAACTATAACTGGTGAATTTCTATGGTTTTGCAAGTTTGAAATGTGAACTTAACTATAACGTTCCTGTAACTTTTGCTTTTTTAGGTATATATATATATATATATATATATATGTACACACATATATATATATATATATATATAATATATAGTTAGGTAGTTATAGTTAGGATCTAGTTTCTATAGAAAATATGTTTTTTACTTGCCTATATCTTTGGTGCTGCTTGACAGATCTTCACGAATATAAATATATGTATAACCAAGTCTCCATGGAAAAACCCATTTTGATTGTCATTCGATCACCCTGGGCCTGTGAGCAGCTTCAGATCTCCTTCCAGCCACCTTTTCTGGTGTTTACGGTATCAGTCTTCCCTGTAGGATGTACCGACGTCTCTAATCAGCCACAGGTACATAGGTACATTTGTCTTAACTCCTGTTAATGCGCTCAGCTTTTTATTCTCTTCAGCAGACTTTAAGATGTACTTTATACCGCATACCTGTCCTGTGCTTCCACCTTTAAGAGTCTTTATTCAGACTGATTGTTAGCTCTTTTGGAAATGTTGTTGCAAGCCTTTTAATTTATATAATGATAACTTCACATGAAGGCATGAAATAAAATGCAGATTTCCTCCTTTTGGTCCGGAAATAATTATTTTAGAACAACACAGAGCCCAATATCAGTCCTGCTGCTTGACTTTAGGCTGTACTTCAATTTTTCTGCTTTGTTGTGGATGTGTCAATTTGTTCTAACATGCATGAATTAATAAATCAACTTTCTTGAGTAGCTGCTCGGGCCCCTTGTTTATTGGCTCTAAGGTCTCCCTGAAAAAACACACAACACTGCAAGTTAAAATTTGTTAAAATGCTGTAAAAGGGCAACATAATAGGAATTGGCCCTGCAGAGTCCAATGTTTCAACAGCCTGCGCACCAGAGACATTTTAATGAGGTTGCATGTACACAAGTTTGATTTTAAGCCAAGGTTAAAGGACACAGCGCAAACCTTGATAAGGAAACATTGGGTTTTCTGCAGACATGTGACTGTAGTAACAGCTGCAGTCAGCTTCCCAGAGGGTGGAAGTGTATTGCAGCCGCAGCCCATCCTTTAGGGCAGAGGGGCCATGCCCCAACAAATTTTGCCCCTCATGAAGAGTGCCTGTCAGGCTGAACAAAGGTCGGCCTGACAGACACTCTTCATGTTCAACTCAGGCAGCCAGGAGCTAGACGTGCCTGATTTGCGCAGACTCCTGGCTGCCTGAGCTGAACTTTGCTGGTCTGAAGAGGTCACAGCTCCTATGGGCGTGACCTCCTCAGCTCAGCAAAGGTGCCTGGAGGCCCTCCCCCTCGGTGACGAGGGGAAGCGTCACCCATTGACTCTGACTTGGGCGCTTCAGGTTTAAGCCCTGAAGCGCCAAGGAAGAGTGTCAATCAGTGACACCTCGACACAGAGTGGGATGGGGTCAGAAGTCTCACTGACCCCATCCTACTCTGAGACGAAGTTGGGACTGCTGCCTTCCCCCATTGGCTGACCTAAGGTCAGCCAGAGAGGGAAGGCAGCATTCCCAACCCTCCTAGGAGCTCTGAGCTGAAGGTAAGTGCGTGTGTTTTTTAAATTAATGTTTGGTGCATGCGTGTATGTTTGAATGTTGATGAGTGTTGTGAATGGATGTGCGTGCATGTGTGAATGTATGAGTGAGTGCGCTTCCCGCCCGCCCCTACCCTCCTAAAATTACCGGCCACCACTGGTGTATTGTCTGCAACCCTTTGGCTTGAGGGTGCAAAGGCGACACTGAAGTGAGAAAGGATGGGAAAGGACCCCCTTTAGAAATTCAATGAGGGCCTTCTTAGGATGGGGCCGCTGAATACTTGTTCTTCCTGAGTGCTGTAGGTTGGTAGATGGTAGGTGTTTGGTGGAGGGGGGGAGGCTGCAGTTTTTATAGCCCAGGTGGGGAAGTTTCAAGGCAGGGCTCTTCCTTTTGTTTGTCTGTTAACTCCTATAATAAGGCTGAATGACAGGAAGGTGGAAGACCTAGCACTTCATTCTGCCTATGTCCTAAGTGCTTCAGATAAGAGACAGTTGCAGTGCTACCTGCTCTGAGATGCATTACTTTACTCAAACTCACTAAAACAGACTCTGTTCTTCTTTATTACCCTCCGATTACCAGAAGAAAAGGAAATCACTAGCACCAACATTTAAAATACAACAGTCCTGTTGTGCATTTTCCTTCCATTTAATTTTATGATAAAATTAAACCATATTTATTCAAATTCTATTTACCTGTGGGTGATGGTGGTGTGTGTGTCTGATGGTGTTCTCATCACCTGTAGCACAAAATGCTATAGGCTACAGACAGCAGTAGCTAGCAGCCATTTGTTTTCCCTTAGTTCATTGTTCCTGTGCTCCTTTGGTAGGAATTTTGCCCCAAATTATTCTTAATTACTCAAGTTGGCATAATAGAGTCATTTTGGTAATTTCAAGAGTAGCGCAAAATTACTGAAATTACTTCAATTACTCCGGCGTAATTAAAATTTTGGCCTAGCCTATTGGTAAATGCTATATAAATGCATTTACCATGCAGAACAATATATAACCTCCACTAATACTACTAGTCTAACATTGAGCTGTTGAGCAGTCAATTGTTGTTCATGCAGACTGCATAATAATTCCCCTTTATTACTTGCCACCCTTACACTTAAGGCAAAACTGCTAAGGCTCTTGTCCATCACCGAAACATGTAGCAGTCCAAAGCAAAGAAATCACGCATCACAAATTGCACAGACATGGAATAAATGAAGAGATCTGCTACAGGCCACTGGCTAATGGATGATTTTATCTAAGTTCATCACTGCAGGTCACAACAAGTTGCATGCTATGACTGCTTCTGGGCATCTCACAATGAAAAGCAGATATGGGATAACATTAACAAATCACATCCCAGCAGATTTCTCCATCATTTTTCCCTTAAACCTAAGCCTGCTCAGGACCATAAACGTTAAATAAAATATAACAGAATACACAACCCAGTGCAGTAAACAGCTGAGTGAACTAAGATCACAAAAAATACCATAAGTGGAACCACAGAGCTGTTCAAAGCTGCCAGCTTACTGAAAACTATAAACTGTGTGCCTGTCTCCCAAACTTCTTCATCCATCAAGCTACTAATTGCTGTGTCCCATAACATGATAACCATACATCAAAGGTGATCACGCATGACATGGAAACACTTCCCACACAGGATCAAAGCAAAGACCCTGAAACACACATCCTAACTGGTGTAGCATGCTACCCATGCAGGAAAGTGCATCAGCACCCCACAGATAGGTAGTAAGCTCTACATAAGTGTTGCAATACAACGCAATACATTTCCTAAAAAATGGACCACATTTATTTCGTACAACCTTAGATGCTTCTGTAACATCCTATGTAAATTTATGATTTTACAACATCCTCATTCCTATCTTTGATGTTTGAGAAGTGAAAGCAGTTTTGCTCTACTAATTTGGCAAACACTGCCACATTAGTGCTGCGCTTGTGGCTCTATTGTTTGACCTGATGCAACCATTTATCGAATAAGGATTTAGAAACATTTGAGACAGGTTCACAAATCACAGATTCAGATTCCTGAGTGAGTCAGTTGCTGACTTTCAGACCGCTGCCAGCCTTAATACCCATTGCTGTAAAATGTAAACTGTTCACTTTTATGGCTATTCTTTACCTGTATGTCTCTTTGACTCATAGCGTCATTTGTAAATGTAATTTTATAAATGGTGCAATTATCCAACCTACAGCTTTTCACTTAGGATTAATGTTGACCACTTTATCCATTGTGCTATGTTCCACTAGTGTTTCTCATGTTTTCTGTTTCAATCACGTAATTTAATCGATCACGTAATTTATAAAGCGCGCTACTCACCCGTCAGGGTCTCAAGGTGATGGGGGGGGGGGAGAACTACTGGTTGAATAGCCATGTCTTGAGGCATTTCCTGAAAGTAAGTAGGTCCTGGGTCTGGCGTAGATGGAGCGGTAGAGAGTTTCAGGTCTTGGCGGTGAGGTGAGAGAAAGATTTTCCTCCAGCGGTGGTGCGGCAAATGCGGAGGACGTAGGCGACGGGAGTGTGGAAGGTGAGTCTGTCTTTGAGGTAGGCCGGGCCTGTGTTGTGGAGGGCTTTGTGTGCGTGGGTGAGTAGTTTGAAGATAATCCTCTTCGATACTGGTAGCCAGTGTAGGTCTCTGAGGTGGGCAGAGATATGGTCCGGCGTGGGACGTCGAGGATGAGTCGGGTGGAGGTGTTTTGGATACGTTGCATTTTCGTTTGCAGTTTTGCCGTGGTTCCTGCATAGAGTGCGTTGTTGTAGTCCAGTCGGCTGCTGACCAGGGTGTGGGTGACAGTCTTTCTGCTTTCGATGGGAATCCACTTGAAGATCTTGCGGAGCATGCGAAGGGTGTTGTAGTAGGAAGAGGAGACTGCGTTGAGCTGCTGAGTCGTGCTGAGTGCTGAGTCCAAGATGATTCCCAGGTTTCATACTTGGGTGGTGGGTGTGGGTGCGGCTCCTAGAGAGGTAGGCCACCAGGAATCGTTCCAAGTGGAGGGGTTGCTGCCGAAAATGAGGATCTCTGTTTTGTCTGTGTTTAACTTGAGGAGGCTTGATTCCATCCAGTTGGTGATGGCGTGGAGTCCATTGTGGAGGTTGTTTCTTGCTGTTGTAGGGTCTTTTGTGAGGGAGGTGATCAGCTGGGTGTCATCTGCGTAGGATACTATGTTGATGTGGTGGGATCTTGCGATGTTGGTGAGAGGAGCCATGTAAACGTTGAAAAGTGTTGGGCTGAGGGAGGATCCCTGGGGGATATCACAGATGGTTTTGGAGGATTCGGACAGGTAAGGCGGAAGGCGGACTCTCTGGGTTCTGCCAGAGAGGAATGGAGAGATCCATTTGAGGGCCTTGCCGCGGATCCCGGTGTTGTGGAGGCATGTTTGAAGGGTGTGGTGACAAACGGTGTCGAAGGCTGCGGAGAGGTCCTGGAGGATGAGCGCTGCGGTTTTGCCTTTGTTGAACATGGTCCTGATGTCATCTGTAGCAGCAATGAGTGCGGTCTCAGTGCTGTGATTCTTGCGAAATCCAGATTGGGAGGTATTGAGCGCTTTACTGTCTTCCAGGAAGCGGGATAGTTGGCTGTTCACGATTTTTTCAATGACCTTCGCTGGGAAGGGGAGGAGGGAGATGGGCCGGTAGTTTTTGGGGTTATCCGAGTCCGCCTTGGGTTTCTTCAACAGGGCGTTGACGTCGGCGTGTTTCCAACTCTCCGGGAAGGTGGCTGTCTCGAAGGAGCTGTTGATGATGGCGCGGAGATGGGGGGGGTGATGTCGCTGGCTTTGTTGAAGATCTGGTGTGGGCAGGGGTCTGAGGGGGAGCCGGAGTGGATGGAGGCCATGGTGTTGATGGTGTCTTCATTGTTGACATGGATCCAGGCGCATAGAGGGTTAACGTTGCTTGGTGTGTTGGGTTCGTGGCTGTCTGTGGTTGGCTGGTGGGTCTGGGGTTTGAAGCTGTAGTGGATGTCTTCGATCTTTCGACAGAAGTAAGTGGCGAGGGAGTTGCAGAGCTCCTGTGACGGTGGGGGATCGTGGGTGCAGGGCTTGGGGTTGGAAAGTTCTTTGATGATTCCAAAGAGCTCTCTGTTGTTGTGAATGTTGGTGTTTATGCGGCTTTTGTAGTAGGTTCTTTTGGTGGTGCGGATCAACTGGTGATGTGCGCGGATGGCAGTCTTGAGGGCGATGTGGTTGGATTCGGTAGGTACAAGGCACCAGGTCTTCTCCATTCTTCCGCATTCCAGTTTGGAGGCCTGTAGGTCGGGGGTAAACCAGCTGGCCTTGGATCTGTGGTGAATGTCGGAGGGTTGTTTGAGTGGCGCGAGGGTGTTGGCACAGTCGTCTATCCATTGATGCAGGTTGGTGGCGGCTGAGTTGGGGTCCCGGGTCCTAGGAGGAGGTGCCTGGGCGAGGGTGGAGATAAGCTGTTCTTTCGAGATTCTGTTCCAATAGCGGCGGGGGGGTTGAGTGGTGAGGTGGTGAGTGACCGGCTTCTGAAAGCAGAAATGGATGCAGCGATGGTCGGTCCAGTGGAGTTCGGTGGTGTGGCTGAAGGAGACATAGTTGCTGGCTGAGAAGATGGGGTCGAGTGTGTGTCCTGCGGTGTGGATGGGCGACGTGACGAGTTGCTTGAGGCCGAGGTTGGCGGGGTTGGCGAGTAGGTTGGTGGTGTTGATATCGTTGTTGTTTTCTAGGTGGAGGTTCAGGTCGCCAAGGAGGATGTAGTCCGTTGAGGCGAGGACTTGGGCGCTGATGATGTCGGTGATGTCGGCGCAGAAGTTAGGTCGGGGGCCCGGCGGTCTGTAGACCAATGTCCCTCTGAGGGTGGTGTTGACGTGGATTTTGAAATGGAGGTGCTCAGCGCAGTTGATGGTGTTGTGGGAGCTGGTGGAGACTCTGATGGTGCTTTTGCGGACTATGGCGATTCCTCCTCCTGGTTTGTTGGTGCGGTCTCTTTTAGTGATCTTGTAGCCTTCAGGTATGGCTGTGGCTATGTCTGGTTCCGAGGCCGGATTCATCCAGGTTTCGGTGAGAAATGCGACGTCAGGTGATGATGAGGTCAGTAGGTCCCATAGTTCGATTGTGTGCTTGTGGACGGAGCGGTTGCTGAGCAGAATGCAGCTGAGGTGGTTGTCTGCGGCTCTGTGTCGGAGCTTGGTGGTTAGTGTGCAGGTGAAGTTGCAGGTTCTGCAGGAGAAGGGTCCTTTGGTATGCTTCAGAGTGGACTGGAAGCAGATGGAGGCTGCCATATGAGGGAGGTGGGAGGGAGTGGCAGCAGGGAGGAGGGAGGGGAACCAGCGAATGGGAGAGCAGGGGGGCGGGGCCGCAGGGACACAGCGGCGGGGAAATGAAGACTGAAGTGGAAGAGGGGGCGGGGCTGTGGGGACGCAGCGGTGGGGCCAGGGGAGCGGGAAAAGAGAAAATTAAAGAAATCAGAAGAGAAAAATAAAAGAAATCAAAACCTGGGCCCCTGGCGCAAAGTCATTGGTGAGGGGAGTGACCTGCCTGAAGCAGGGTCAAGGGTCGCTCTCCCTACCGTGCCGCGGCTGCCATATGAGGGAGGTGGGAGTGAGTGGCAGCAGGGAGGAGGTGGGGGAACCAGCGAATGGGAGAGCAGGGGGGCGGGGCCACAGGGACGCAGAGGCGGGAAAACGAAGACTGAAGTGGAGGGAGGGGGGCGAGCCACGGGGGCACAGTGGCAGGGGCCGGCGGAGCGGGAAAAGAGAAAATAAAAGAAATCAGAGGAGAAAAATGAAAAAGAAATCAAAACCTGGGCACCTGGCGCAGAGGCAGCGGTGAGGGGAGCGACCTGCCTGAAGCAGGGTCAAGGGTCGCTTGGAATATTGTTAGAAATTGGGTTTCTAGTTGGCACAGTTATGCATCCAGCCCCAGCCGGAACTACACTCCTTTCAGGGTAAGTAAGATACACACAATAAATTAACTTGTGCTCACCCTCTGGTAGCTTGTCACAGAGCAGGCAGGCTTAACATAAAGGGAAATGTGTGAAGAATTTATGCAACACTTCAAACAGTGGTACAGTGAAAACACCATACAAGGTTAGAAAAATAGATTATATTTTTATGAACAAAACAAGGCCAAAAATACAATAAATGGGAGCCGAGATATGAATTTTTAAAGAATAAACTTTGTTGTAGTGCTCAGAAGCATAAAGCACCAACCGGAGCTATTTGGTCACGGTAGACCGGATCAAATCTGGAAAGTCGGGCTGATGGCGATGGAGTGTGGATTGGATTCAGGGTCCAGCCTTGGCCCGCTGAAAGAGTACCTTTGTTCGGAATTGCGTCAACATCGAGAATCCAATGTGAGGAACAAAGGAGGCAATGCGTTGGTGTTGATACCGAAGATGTTGGCTATTCATCAGCTCCAAGCCACAGAAAGTTGGAGATGCTTCGGGAATGGGGTTGATGCATCGTGCAGTCGGCAATGCGTTGTTCCAGATCCTCGGAGCAGCGGTGGTGAGCCAGTATCACTGACGATGCGGTGTCCTTCATCCTAACAGCAGCAGTCAGCGTCGGAGGAGATGTGCTGGTTCCAATGAGCGCAACAGCATCAATGTGCAGGTTTCTGGCATTTTCAGCACTTTATACCCACTTCCAAGGCCATGGACTGGTTTGGCACCACTTGGCAGGGCAGGACTTGCAGCAAGCAAAGTTTAGGTGCTGTTGCAGGAAGATGAGAAGTCTTTGATGTCCCTGAGACTCAGAACACCATGCCCTTGGAGTCACTCTAGGATCAAGTGAAGTGGGTTCAGTCCTTCCTCAGCAAGGCACCAGGCAGCAGGGCAGCACAGCAGAGAACCAGCTCTTCTACAGCAGCAGTTCAGAATGGCAGTTATTCTAGCAACACAGCAGTCCTTCCTCCTAGCAGAGTTTTGCACAGGTCCAGTTGTTAACTGAGTTGGTAGGATCAAAGGTCCAGTTTTTATACCCAGTTGTGCCTTTGAGGTGGGGTGATTGCAAAGAAGTGTCTTTGAAGTGCACAGAAGTCCTTTCTTTCCTGCCCTGGCTCCAGGCTCACTACAGGGGATATACAGCCCTTTGTGTGATGACAGGACATAGCCTATTCAGGTGTACGTGTCAGGCTGTGCCCAACTCCTCCCTCCCATCCTGCCCTGTATGGCCCATCAGTGTGCAGATGGCCCATCAGTCACAATTAAGCTCCCTTTGTGTGTGACTGTCTGAAGGGAATGCAGAAGCCCATCTGTCACCCCACCCCAGAGACAGGCCGCAGGCACACAGGAATAGGTGCAGGAAAATGCCAACTTTCTGAAAAGGTGCCATTTTCAAAATAGTAACAATAACTCTGTCTTTACCCTTAAAGAGGACATGCAAAACCTAAAAGTATATGTCTCACCTCTTAATTACATAGCACCCTGCCTTATGGGCTACTTAGGGCCAACCTTAAGGGTGACTTATATGTAATAAAAGGAGAGTTTAGGGCTTGGCAAAGACTCTTAAATGCCAAGTTGACATTGCAGTGTAACACTGTACCCAGGCTGCACTGTCAGGCCTGTGACATGTTTTAAAGTGCTACTTAAGTGGGTGGCACAAGCTTTGCTGCAGGCCCACTAGTAGCATTTCATTTACAGGCCCTTTGCACATGTAGTTTACTTAACTAGGGACTTATAAGTAAATTGAGTATGACAGTTGTGGATGTTCCAATCAAACCATGTTTTAGGGGAGAGAACACATGCACTTAGCACTTCTGAGATGTGGTAAAGTGTTCAGAGTCTTAAGGTCAATTAAAAAAAATCAGCAAAATAGGAGTTGAGCGGGCACAAAGTTTGGGGGAAGACCACCCTGAGGCTGACAGGACTAAAAAATATTACTAGCAGTTTTTATTTTGTAAAGAAAAAAGATAAGTGCCAGGGTCCTCGTCAAGAGGCCACCACAGCTTGCACCACCCATTGCTACTGCCATCATTGCCAATGACAGTACCTGCACAACTACCTACTATCACACTGCTACAAGTGTGACAATTCAGACTATAAGAATATAGACTATAGCTTTAAGAATGGCTTAGGCAGCAGGTATAAGTTGTTTTTAATGTAAGTTGAAACAATCAACAAATGTTATTCTCCTTATCTCTAAAAAAGACAAACAGCACCACCATGTGCCAGCTGTTGTAAGTGCTGTTGTTGTCAATTAAGTGCTGGTGCTGAGCACCAGAAACCACCAGCTCAAAATGAGCCCTTATTACTAGTGTGAATTAAATGAATACCTAACCAAGTAGATAAATAAAATGGCCTCCCAGGGAGATGTGCCACTGGAAGCAATGCCAGAGAAATTGGTGCTACCACCCTACAAACTTTGGAATACAGAAATCAAGAACATTGTAGGTTTTTCTAAAAAAAAAAAATTCCATTTGCATAGTAAGAAAGAATTAAAATCATGCACCTTCCTTTTGTGTAATTAAACATATATTGAGAAATACAGAGAAAACTTTAAGAAACTCTGTACCCAGAATGTTATTATTTATATTTCAAACTTAAAAGGTTGATAGTAGGGATGACATGTTGTCAAAGGCAATTATTTTTGATGCATTAAAATATGCTGTGGTTCAAAACAAATGTGATCTGAATATGTTTTGATTACTGTTCTGAAGTGGCCTTCTAACCGCATGAACGCTGACAAAAACATCAACTATTATAAGTACTGACACACATAAAACTATGAAAAAACATTTTAGACTGTGTTTTCACTTTGTTGTAAACCAGATGTACAATTACCACAAAAAAGGACCGCCTGAGTTTAGAGATGACTGAGAATGACCAGGGTTAGGATTTTAGAAATCCCGGGCTAAAAGAAAACATATGAGCCTCATCTAATTTGCAAATGATTAAATATCACATGAAATGACATCACAGGATGGGACATCCATTAACCGTTAAATTCCTCACATAGTTGAGGCAGGTTTAATGAAACAACTTTCCTGGATGACCATCCAAAAATCATCATGAGATAATTTAACTAGCCTAATAAAATGAGTACATGTATTTTAAACCTCTGTATTGAGTGGAAAGCTTGGCCCAGGTCTCTCCAAGCCTGATTTCCTTACTGAAATGCCAACTTCTGGTTTACAGAATAGTGCATTATTTAGGCAGTGTAAACCTATCTAAGGGGATGGGCATTGTATAGAGTGAAAGGCAGAGACACAGTCAACGTGTGGTAGGAAGTGCAGCTGGTCTGTGGACTGTTACTGCATCATGATGCAGCGTTCTTTAAAGAGGTGAGTTTTCAACTCTTTCCTAAATTGGAGAAAGGTAGTGGAAGCCCTGATGGATATTTTGTTACAGCTTTTAGGTCCCTTGAAGGGGATGACCTGCTGCTTTGTTTCTTTGTTTGTTTGCACTTCTCAGCTTTGTTGCTTTTGTCTGCCAATTAAACTGCATTGCTATTTGCAGTGTCTTTGTAAGTGAAGCAGATATTCCGAAGCAAGTAGGAATCCGTAAAGGGGGAAGGCAGAATGCTTTAAATTTCAACATGTTTTCCCATATACAAAGTGCTATAAAAGGTGTGCAACACAGACACATTTTGAGCCAGATATAAAAAGCAAATAGTTGAAAAAGCTTACTTTGAATTGAAGGTATCACTCATGTCACTGTAATATTAAGTAAAAAGGGCTAGTGATATAAATATGAGCTCTGATATACTTGTCTTTTAAAATGAGAGTCAAGTAAAGCACATGCCAGCCTAGGTAAGCTGCTGCAGAAGCTAAAGTTCACAGGCCAAGCATTAACATTTAGGGGTTTCTGCGGCAATGATCAGCATTCTGGGATTTTTCAGCTCAATCGTACATTGTTAAATGTGAAGCTAATATTATGCAATGTTAGGGAGGCTAAAAGGGTTAAATATGATTTGCTTTGAGACTTGGCTACAAGGCCCTTATAACCTCTACTCCATACTTTAAATCTTCTAACACTAATTACCGGTATACATTTAGGAGGTTAAAAAGTGCATTTCCTTTTGTAACCTAGCATGCAGATTTAATTTTGCAACATACCTGAATAGCAAACAACCAGATGTTATTAAACGATGCTGTGGCCTGGCTCACTAACTGACCCCCTTCTCTTGACTACACGGTGCTAAGTCATGGCTGTGAGGGGGTGCAATGTGGGCAGAAATTTACAAGCATGGCCTGTATTTTCATATCTATAGTAATACACAATTCAGGAAAAGGAGCAAAAGCTGCTATTTTTCTAAATTGTCTACAGGAGGACCAAGTTTGAATTGCATCGTGTTGCTCCTCATCTGTAGCACACTGACCAAAACAACAATATTTCTAAGGGAATTAAATTGTTGAAGCATTCCAGCATTCACCTTTTCTTCCTCTTAGTAAAACTCCCTAAGTGCAGCAGGTATGCCCAAATGCTGCCCCTTTTTCTTACCAGGCCAAAGGAAGCAATCTGTACCTCACTGAAGACCAGTTTGGACTTGCTTGTGTTTCTGTTGAGAGGAGAGATGACATGACATGGCTGGACTGTTCCTGTCTAAGCAGGACCAAGGTTGAGTTGCATAAGGTTGGTCCCTTTCAGTAGTGACACTGTCAATAAAAACATAGACTGGATTCCAGTCAAGTAATTATACATTTTCCAAGATTATTTAAACACCCCCTCCCATCATTTTCTGTTTTTCTCTCATTAGAGAAAACATCTTAAATATTTATTGTGGAATATAACTTTTATCTGTTTTAAATCCAGCCAGATATATTTTAAAAAACCTGGATGACTGGATTGTCCTATTGTTCAGTGAACACCATCAGCTCAAGCCAGTTCACATGTTTTGTATAATAAGATGCATATTGCACAATTTAAATCAATCATTTCTAGTAAAATATGTGGAATGTCTTTTAGCAGTGCACAATAATTAGATACTTAGTTACCCACACCCAAAAATCAGATATTTACTGAACAGACTTGGCCATGTGCAATCTGAAAAGTCACTACATGACTTTAATTCTGTTAATTTGCCTAGAATTCTCTTTCCTTATACATTTGGGTTGCCTGGCCTACTTTCCCAATTTATCATTTTGTCTTGTTATTTGCCACACAGCTTTCTGCTTTTAAAAATATATATATTATTTACCTTTATTGTTTGTTTTAGATTAGACTTGTTCCCAAAAGCAGTTAGTAGAGGCATTGAAGGGCACGGGACTGGACTCACTTTAATCCTGTTAGCGCATAGTAGATCACAGTCCACTTTCTTGTTCTAACGGACTCTCAGGCCATTTCACCGTCTCTCTGCGAGTTGCCCTCTGCAGTGCAGACACACAGCACTACATGACAACTGAGTTGGACTTTTTTGTTTATTTGCCACTTGAGCCGTTCATTATTTTGTTTTGTTATTTGCAGCACCACTTTGCATGTCTTTTAAATTATTTTATTGATTTTAGTCTCTGTTTTAGCTCAGTTTTTGTTCTCAGTACCTAATACTAGCAGGTACTCAACCCAGACCAAATGATGTGTACAATAAGTTATAAATCTTGCACAATTTCAATCAATCATTTGTAGCAAAAGAATGTTGACTGTTTTTTTTAGTATAGCACACATTTTTAGGTGCTTCAGGCACAACAACCCAGATCTTTGTTGAATGAACATGGCCAAGTGCCATCTGAAAAGTCAATAGAAGAATATTGGATTGGACTTTTATTCTGTTTATCTGTCCACAATATTTTTTTTTTTTGTAAGTATGGGTCTCTTGACCCACTTGCTCTGTTTGTCATTTTAATGTGTTAATTTAATTGCCATACAACTTTGTGTTTTTTTAAAGTTCTTTATTGTTTTTATTCTTTCCTTCAGTTCAGTTTTTGTTGCCAGCAGTTGCTCATAGCAGCATCAGAGGACACTGGACTACATCTTTTCCTGTTTTTCTTGCTCTACCACGCTGCCTAGGTGTTACACGGGCTTCACCACCATGGTCATCCTCAACTTTGGCTAATTAATGGCATGAGAAGTGCAGACCTGTAGTGGGTGTGCTGGAGGTTTGCCGGAGGTGGAATAAAAGGAAGCCTATCTTCACCCATCCATGACCCACCAAGCAAATGGCTAGGAACACTGGCAGTATCACTACTCGGATAAGTAGGGATCATCTCCTAGCTTTAAGTTCCTCTTCTCTCAGTAAGCATTTGCCTCCCTGTCTTTCTACTGCTTCCTCTTTGTTCACTGTTTCTTATGGCCTCCAATTCCACATTTGCTATTCATACACGAGCTATGTTGGCTTCTCCTAAAACATCGGCTATTCTCACCATTTTACTGTGCCATAAAATTCTGAAATTATCAGTCCCCTCTGTCAGTTAGCTGGGCAGAAAAATATAGCCATAATCTGGGTGCATTGGGCACCTAACACCCCCGGGCCACAGTGCAAATGCACATGCTGCTGTACTATTCAAAGCTATGCCCTTGAAAGTGCCCCGTCCCCTCTGCCTCCTAGATATGGTCTAGTATTGCAAGGCCCAAGGGAGGGTGTAAAGCCCGGAGGATGGGGAGGGGCTTTTCTAGGGCTTGCGGTGAAGGATCATGTGCGGTGCCCTCTCATGGGCCTCACATCCCCTTCTTCGGAATTCCAACAACACTCTTCTCCAATGTATATTGTAGGGGAAAGATGTCGGGGAGGCACAAGAGTAGTGTAGTAAGTACAGTATGAAATCATGATTAGTGGGATGCACAAAGCTGGTGCCGGGCACCATGGTGGGCAGCTGACACTGGGGTGCTGTTTTCATTGAGAAAATAAAAGCCACTGGTGTATTGTTTTATTTTTTTAAAGAAATAAAGCACCACCCTCAACCCTTTGGAGACATTGACACCTCATTATGGGATAAAGGACACATTAAAGGCAGCGGAGGGCCAAGAACACAACTCCTTGATTGTCAAAGCTACAGCGAATGCTACAGAGGGAGTGTGTTTAAAATACCCTCTTGGGACATATTCTAAGTGTATGTGATAGTATGCAATTGCTCATGTGACGAGCTGAGACAGTGGATTACTCGGAGGCAAGAAGACTTGGTTCACAACAAAGGGAATAAATTCCTTCCTCTATTAACGTCAGATTAGGGTGAGGAGGGTCCACTCTCCAAAAATAGTGGAGGGATGCCGTCCATTCAAGCCTGCCATCAACATATGCCCTGCCCACTTCATCATTTTGGAGTAGTAGTGCTACCTTCCTCTTGAAAGACACTGATTCACAGCCAATACTCCAGGTAAGGCATAAGGGTCCCCAATGTATGTGGGTAAGAGTGGTTACTGCAACAAAATGTATATGGAGTCTCTGGGACATGAGTGCAGGGTGAAATGCACAACTCTTGTCACCAGGATATGAGCATATACTATTCTGGTCCAACTCTTGGCGGGGAAGAACACCATAATGTAGTTGTAAGTTTGCAGGGCTCCATCTACTTACCTACACTTACTCATACGGATTGACAGCAGTGAGTAAAACTAAAAAATATGGATGGCGAGGACATGCATCTGTATGGCTTTCTGTGGCTTACTGTTTTTATTTTTGAAAAAATACTCCATCTACAAACTATTTTATACTGTTGAGCTGTCCCTTGCCAATGAAGCTGCTAAAATTCTGAAGGCTTCTGGGGGCATTTTCACACCAAATAAGCACACTTATTGCAGCTGGAACTGAATTTGAGTGTGGGAACTGATTATAGAAAATCATTGGGCATATTTGTGAATACGTTGCAAGTTACAACTCTAGGATTATCAAGAAATTAATGATACCGTGTCACATTAGAACAAATGCCAGGTTACTAGAATACCCGACATTTTCCCTCTGTGACATATTTGTGATTACTATCAAGAGTTGTGTTTCCATCAGTCCTTTCTGCGTCTTCACTCTGGCAGCAAAAAACTGCTCTAGATATGTTCATTAATTAAGAAGCTGTGTGACAGTGTGCCCTGGCAACAATAGGCTGCTGATAATATTTTTGGTGATCACCAGGAGGGTGTGGGTTTCCCATCACACTTAATAATTACCGGAGATGTCACCAGCAGGTTTTCGCTGAGAAGCCAGAAATGACCAGCAGCAACCTAATTACCATAGACCATTCGCCGTGTTATTCAGGCAACTTCAACATGCGGCAGCAGTGGCCTCTGCGAGTGTTAATGCCATCACAGCTATTACAGTTGCATTTAAAATCAGATCACTTATCAGGGCTGTTGATCACCCACCACATACCCAACTGGCCCTGCCCTCTCCTAGCCACACGCATTGTCCTGGACGTACCGCTAAATGTATAATTGTGGTTTACTGAACGTGCAATAAAAGACTGCGGGTTGCATTTGTTCGCCTTATATGAGAGCGTAAATATCTTCTAATATTTGGTTCTATAAATTAATTTCTGTCTTTTGCAGTTAAAGATGGCATTCATTTGACACTTGAATTTGAAATACTAAGTAACAGTCGCACAAAATGTTTTGTAAATGCAATCTTCTATGTGCGAAGCTCACAAATGATTTGTTATTCATTGTGTGCACTAACCCTGTTTTGTGTGAAAATACCTCTGCAGCATAGGAGTGCACCTGTAGTTCACAGTTAATGCAGCTGTTATGGGAATCTCGTTCTTCACTGTTAGTGTCGGAGTCTGAGCAGCGGAGGAGGGAAGTCCGTGCTAACACTCCACATCAGCAAATCACTTCCTGTTTTACTGGATGGAAGATTAAACAAATTACTTTGTGCATACGGAAGAGTGGATGCCACCACGCTGTCTTCACCTTGTAGTATGTGGAAACTGGTATCTCTTTTTAGATCTGTAAAGTCTTGTGCCCAGTACACAGAGTGGGCTTTTAGATCAACCCCTTTAAACCATTGCCTTCTTATTTGGTGAGATTGTTAACCACATCATGGATTAGGCCAGATGAGCTTTCATCTGTCACGGATACGGTATTGGCTCAGGATGTATCCTCCCCCCTCTGAGGAATTCCTTCTATTGAGAAATATGAGGACCTTCTTTACATCTGAAAAGCACACTCAAGCATTACACTTCTGTCACATACGGTTTGCTATCTTTCACATGTATTGTATAAAAATATAGTGTTCTGTTATTTTTTTCACTGTAAAGCACATTGATTCGCATTCAGCTAACACAAATACATTTTTAAAGTACCTGAAATGGCTGTCTGTAAATTAGATGAAGATTCTTTCGATATCTAGAGCAACCATATTTAGCCTCTGGCCTGCTGATAAGTTTGTAATGGTCTATGAATGTGGCTGTGGGAAAATGAAATCGCAATATCCTATGATGGAGTACATTGGGTTGCCCTGAGTGGCGTAGGCTACGGTCGAGGGGATAGCTCATATTACATACATCCTTATATATCCTTTAGTCTGTGCTGTGGCACCCGTATTTCATTGTTGCATTGAAATAGCACATAATTTTTCCAATCTTCCTAGTCATTGGCCAGGCTATGCACTCTGAAGAACATTAATTGTCATCGCCCTTTCTCACACTGCAGTCGGTGCCCACAATATGTGATATGTTGTATGCCATTCTTTGATATCAAGCGTGCACATTGATCTGTGCACCACATAAATGCACTCTTTCAAAGCACTTTACAAAATGTAAGGGATAGCTTTAGAAACATTTTTTGGGAAACATCACGACAAAGCAAGCAGCTGTGGATAAAATACTACAGGGATTGAAGAAGAAAGTCCCAAATTAAATTCAGGACATCATGACATCTGAATGTGCCTCCTAAATGGCACTCCATGCAGCAGCCTCGTAACCATCTCCTACATATCCTGTCAAAGATACCTTTCTGAACTGTAAGTGTATATTCTCTAATGTAACATCTTTATCTCCTGTCATCCAAATCTTTGACCTTGATGCAAAAGCACTTACAGAAACATGGTTCTCCTCATCTTCTAAACTACCATCTCACAACCAGAACAGAACTCCCTTCAACAGAGCAGTAAAAAATTGTTGGAATTGCCTTTACACAGAAGTAGTCCACCAAGTGCAAAACGAAAAAACAACTGAGGATGAACGTCTTGTACTGGCTAAATAGTAAAAAATAGTTTGTTGATGGTTTACTTGGTTACAGCACTATGAATTCACCTCCTCACAGGATCAGATTCTCCTAGATTTCAATCGCCACTTAAAAAATGAGAAAGATCCCCACACATGTATCCTCAACTCATTGCTATCAGATAACAACTTACAATACCACTGTACATTCGCTATCCAAAATAAGTATTCAACCACCACTACAAGCCACACCACATTTCTAACCACCTCACACTGGATTGTTTATAATACGGGGCATCTTCGCTACTTTTTGGTGCAGGGTCGCAAGCCTTTTTGCTGCGCAGCCCTGCTTCAAACGAAAAGGGCAGGAATGCGCTGTATCTTCAAGATATGGCACATTCCTGTCCTTTTCCCCTGCACTGAAGCACAATGGGCTGCCCTGCACCAATGTAGGCACACTTGCACCATAGTGCAAGGGGGTCTGAGTTGCAGAGGTGATTATTTTTGTGCAGAAAGGGACACCTTCCTGCACAAAAATAAATATGAGAGGTGTTTTCCTCTTTATATATGTGTGCTGCAGAATGCACCATACATTGAAAAACTAAAGAACAAGTTAAAATACATGTATTTCTCCTCTTTGCACCTTCCTCATCCCTCCACTAGGGAGGTGTAGACTTTTGACACATTCCCTGATTTACAAACCCTATACATCAAAATCCATGGGTGTTGTGTGGGAACACCCACTGCAATCCCCATGGAACGTCTTCATGCAGAGTAAGGCAACGCAGCAACTTGCAATGCATTACATTACTCCATATCAACAAGGTCATGAAAAGCCACACAAAGTTGCTTTGCCTGACCTTGTAGATATGGGCCCTCAGCCTGCACTGTCGGTGTGTCAAAAAAGTGATGCACTCTCAGCACAAGCTACTTGTAAATATGGCCCTAGGTTTTTATTCATTTCAACATTTTGACCTTCACCCACTCTCTTCATGCAAAACTGGAGAAGGAAATGGTAAACTCAAGAGATCTCAAATACAATTGCAACAAGTATCAGCGAACTCAACAGCTCTGGCTTAAATGTGATATTGCATGGCAACACAGGCAGGCACAAATGCACGCAGTCAGACGAGGAATAGGTGAAGCAGGTTTTGAGACTATGAAATGTCATTGACTTATAAATACACACTTTGTTCTAGCCCTTGTAAGCTAGTCATCTGTATCCATTCAAACTACTAAGCTACCTCAGCAGTGTATAAATATATAACTTGTGCATTATGGTGCTTTCTGTCTGGATAATCAGCGAAGCTGAGACTTAATTTGGTAGCATCCATTACCACAAATGATCAGGAAGCATTAAGACATGCTTAAATCTAGATCATGCTTGAAAATCCACACTGCTGAATGGCATCCTCGAACATCCAAACTATTGTTATGTACTGTAGGAAAGTACAATCTTGCCTGGCATGTTACCCCCATATTTCACTGTATATATGTTGTTTTAGTTGTATGTGTCACTGGGACCCTGCCAGCCAGGGCCCCAGTGCTCATAAGTGTGCCCTGTATGTGTTACCTGTGTTATGACTAACTGTCTCACTGAGGCTCTGCTAATCAGAACCTCAGTGGTTATGCTCTCTCATTTCTTTCCAAATTGTCACTAACAGGCTAGTGACCAATTTTACCAATTTACATTGGCATACTGGAACACCCTTATAATTCCCTAGTATATGGTACTGAGGTACCCAGGGTATTGGGGTTCCAGGAGAACCCTATGGGCTGCAGCATTTCTTTTGCCACCCATAGGGAGCTCTGACAATTCTTACACAGGCCTGCCACTGCAGCCTGAGTGAAATAACGTCCACGTTATTTCACAGCCATTTACCACTGCACTTAAGTAACTTATAAGTCACCTATATGTCTAACCTTTACCTAGTAAAGGTTGGGTGCTAAGTTACTTAGTGTGTGGGAAACCCTGGCACTAGCCAAGGTGCCCCCACGTTGTTCAGGGCAAATTCCCCGGACTTTGTGAGTGCGGGGACACCATATCACTCGTGCACTACACATAGGTCACTACCTATGTGTAGCTTCACAATGGTAACTCCGAACATGGCCATGTAACATGTCTAAGATCATGGAATTGCCCCCCCAATGCCATCCTGGTATTGGGGAGACACTCCCATGATTCCCCGGGTCTCTAGCACAGACCCGGGTACTGCCAAACTGCCTTTCCTGGGGTTTCACTGCAGCTGCTGCTGCTGCCTACCCCTCAGACAGGTTTCTGCCCTCCTGGGATCCAGCTAGGCTTGGCCCAGGAAGGCAGAACAAAGGACTTCCACAGAGAGAGGGTGTTACACCCTCTCCCTTTGGAAAAAGGTGTTAAGGCAGGGGAGGAGTAGCCTCCCCCAGCCTCTGGAAATGCTTTCATGGGCACAGATGGTGCCCATTTCTGCATAAGCCAATCTACACCGGTTCAGGGATCCCCCAGCCCTGCTCTGGCGCGAAACTGGACAAAGGAAAGGGGAGTGACCACTCCCCTGACCTGCACCTCCCCTGGGAGGTGCCCAGAGCTCCTCCAGTGTGCTCCAGACCTCTGCCATCTTGGAAACAGAGGTGCTGCTGGCACACTGGACTGCTCTGAGTGGCCAGGGCCAGCAGGTGACGTCAGAGACTCCTTCTGATAGGCTCCTTCAGGTGTTGCTAGCCTATCCTCTCTCCTAAGTAGCCAAACCTCCCTTTCTGGCTATTTAGGGTCTCTGCTTTGGGGAATTCTTTAGATAACGAATGCAAGAGCTCATCAGAATTCCTCTGCATCTCTCTCTTCACCTTCTGCCAAGGAATCGACTGCTGACCGCGCTGGAAGCCTGCAAAACTGCAACAAAGTAGCAAAGATGACTATTGCGACCTTGTAACGCTGATCCTGCCGCCTTCTCGACTGTTTTCCTGGTGGTGCATGCTGTGGGGGTAGTCTGCCTCCTCTCTGCACTAGAAGCTCCTAAGAAATCTCCCGTGGGTCGACGGAATCTTCCCCCTGCAACCGCAGGCCCCAAAAAACTGCATCACCGGTCCTCTGGGTCTCCCCTCAGCACGATGAGCGAGGTCCCTTGAACTCAGCAACTCTGTCCAAGTGACTCCCACAGTCCAGTGACTCTTCAGTCCAAGTTTGGTGGAGGTAAGTCCTTGCCTCCCCACGCCAGACTGCATTGCTGGGAACCGCGTGTTTTGCAGCTACTCCAGCTCCTGTGCACTCTTCCAGGATTTCTTTTGTGCACAGCCAAGCCTGGGTCCCCGGCACTCTAACCTGCAGTGCACTACCTCCTGAGTTGTCCTCCGGCATCGTGGGACCCTCTTTTGTGACTTCGGGTGAGCTCCGGTTCACTCCACTTTGTAGTGCCTGTTCCAGCACTTCTGCAGGTGCTTCTTGCTTCTGAGGGGGCTCCTTGTTTTGCTGGGAACCCCCTCTGTCCCCTCATGCAATTTGCGACATCCTGGTCCCTCCTGGACCACAGCAGCATCCAAAAACCCTAACTGCGACCTTTGCAGCTAGCAAGGCTTGTTGGTGGTCTTTCTGCACGGAAACACTTCTGCACGACTCTTCACAACGTGGGACATCCATCTTCTAAAGGAGAAGTTTCTAGCCCTTGTCGTTCTTGCAGAATCCACAGCTTCTACCATCCAGTGGCAGCTTCTTTGCACCCACAGCTGGCATTTCCTGGGCATCTGCCCACTCCCGACTTGATCGTGACTCTTGGACTTGGTCCCCTTGTTCCACAGGTTCTCTCGTCAGGAAATACATCATTGTTGCATTGCTGGTGTTGTTGTTTCGGGCAGAATTCCCCTATCACGACTTCTGTGCTCTTTGGGGAACTTAGGTGCACTTTGCACCCACTTTTCAGGGTCTTGGGGTGGGCTATTTTTCTAACCCTCACTGTTTTCTTACAGTCCCAGCGACCCTCTACGAGCTCACATAGGTTTGGGGTCCATTTGTGGTTCGCATTCCACTTCTAGAGTATATGGTTTGTGTTGCCCCTATCCCTATGTGCTCCCATTGCATTCTATTGTGACTATACATTGTTTGCACTGTTTTCTATTGCTATTACTGCATATTTTGGTATTGTGTACATATATCTTGTGTATATTTGCTATCCTCATACTGAGGATACTCACTGAGATACTTTGGCATATTGTCATAAAAATTAAGTACCTTTATTTTTAGTATATCTGTGTATTGTGTTTTCTTATGATATTGTGCATATGACACTAGTGGTACTGTAGGAGCCCACTCGTCTCCTAGTTCAGCCTAAGCTGCTCTGCTAAGCTACCTTTTCTATCAGCCTAAGCTGCTAGACACCCCTCTACACTAATAAGGGATACCTGGGCCTGGTGCAAGGTGTAAGTACCCCTTGGTACCCACTACAAGCCAGTCCAGCCTCCTACATGTACTTTCCCAATTCATGCACAATCACTGCTTATCTTTCTATAACTCCAAACCATGTTCTTCTTACTGCTTTGTAGACTGACAGCCTCTCCTTTACCACAATCTATAACTTGATTCCTTTGTAGCCACCAGTAACACATTGGACTTCTGTAAATCTTCTTACTTCCAATTCTTCAAAAGCTCATGAGGTTTGTGCACTGTGCAAGCATCTAATCTAGTTTATCTTTCTCTTCATTACATCTGTCTCATTTCTGGGAGATAGAAAGATACATGTAGAGCACTCAGCATCCACCATCATGGCATGTTAGCTTCTTCTTAAAGGCTTCAGTCACTATATTATGGTACTTTAAAAGTCATTTTCAGAAGCTTCTAAACAATTTGACCATGACTGCTGACATGTTGCATCCATATTGTGTAAAATACCAGACAGGCACACAAACACTCTAATTTCTAATTCAGCCCGATTACCTTTGCCAGTACGTATTATACTTTTGATATTGTGCCTCCCACTGGCATATTTCTGCCAACCCACAAGGATGGGGGCAAACCCCAAAGTTTAAAGACTGCTGCCTTTGAACATTAGTATAGCCTCCATTCACATTTGATCGATTTGGGGTTCCGATAGTTTAAGCCTTACTGCAGCCTTGTTTGCAAGCATTGCCTAAAAAGCAAAATCAAACAAGTTTTAAAAGAAGGCGAAACACTCATGCTATAATGTTAGTAAACCTCACAACAAAAAGCCAAAAAGCACATTTGCAGAATGTTCATTCATTATTAGGAGTAACTCTCATCGGTTGAGATTCTAAAATATGGATTGAAGGGGTTGGAATGTCTATTTTATTTTCCAGACCCCTCCCCCACCCCCGTAGATTATTCCACGCTAAATAGCATCACCTCCAATAAAAACAGAATATGGGGGAAATGCAGAGGCTTCTGCTAAGCCAGTAGTTTTCCAGCTTTTCACTGTCTGACCCTCGGATAATTTCATCGGGGCCCAGCAAAATGACAAAAATATTCTCACAAATTTGCTATAAAATGTTAAATACTGCAAACAAATAATTTAAGGGACTTGAGTGAACATTTTCTAAGAAATGCAGACACAGTGGATTTGCAGAAGCACTTTCCACCTTGGAACACTAGATATATGAAAGGTAAAACAGGGTAGGTCAAGCACTTCAGATGAGAATGTTCCAGACTCTGTATTCTGTACTTCTTTCCCTGGGTAAATCATTATTGTACATCAAACTGGGTAAATATTTCACTTAAAGGACTCCAAACGGGTTGTGAATTAAGATGGCGTCAAAGGCATTTTTACAGAACTTTATTTTTTTTGTCATATTATCATAACTTGTTGACAACTGGTCCCATGCCATGTGGGTGTTTGGACTAAATATCTAGCTCTAAATATTGTGTGGAAAAATAGTGTATCTAGAATATCGAAGACAAAAATATTATGAAAGTACGTTTCTATGGGTATGCAGATTTTTACTATGCTTAACTTCACATCTATCCATTGCCTTCTTATTTGGTGAGATTGTTAACCACATCATGGATTAGGCCAGATGAGCTTTCATCTGTCACAGATACGGTATTGGCTCAGGATGTATCCTCCCCCCTCTGAGGAATTCCTTCTATTGAGAAATATGAGGACCTTCTTTACACCTGAAAAGCACACTCAAGCATTACACTTCTGTCACTTATAGTTCGCTATCTTTCACATGTATTGTATAAAAATATAGTGTTCTGTTATTTTTTTCACTGTTAAACACATTGATTCGCTTTCAGCTAACACAAATACATTTTTAAAGTACCTGAAATGGCTGTATTGACGATATTTATATTTATATATCGTCAAGGTACATAGATGTGGAGTTAAGAATAGTAAATCTATACTTCCCTATTTGCGTTTACCATCTTGATATATCGATCCTCATTATTTTTGACACAATTTTCTGTCCACACAATACTTTTCCCCTGACTATTCTGTCAGTGATCCTGGCATGAGTGTCACAGCCAACCCCTTCTAGAATTTTAGCTAAAAACACTTAGAAACCTCTTGTACTTGAGCCCATCTTGAGTGTTAAACTAGACTGCATATACCAACACTGAAGGTACCTATGCAATATTTAACAATTTGAACATTAATTCAAAAATTGATTCTGCTTTCACTTAACACTTTTAAAAGTGCATTAAACATGTTTGCCAACATGCGATTAGCAGAGCTGAACACGGAAAGCGTCACTGTGATCCTTTATCAGAAATTATGTTGGGGGTGGTGGTATTTGGAAGCCCCTCTTGACACCTACTACTCCCATGGACATGACTGACAAGAGGTACTCATTGCCCATCACAGAGTAGCTGTTTTCCTGCAAGTCTTTCTGTGCTCGACAGGTGCGTATTAAAATCTTTACTTGGCCACAGCCTGGTACCCCCCCTGACATCAACTCCGCCCCTACCTCCCCCAAGAGAGCCGCCCTCCCTCCCCTACACAAGTTTGCAGACCTCTGTACTAGGCTGCACGCATAGCTTGCTTGTTTATTTACGTTTCAGAATCTAGCCGAGCAACTAGTAACTAACTACTCTACTAAATATATGTTCACTTTGGGGAAGGGGTTTCTGCCTTCCACAGCCTCACAGTCCATCATAACAATGGCGGCTCGGCAGACACCACCAAGACACAGCGTGCATATGTTAGTATTAGCACCGCATATTACAGGGACTGGAGCCTTGTTTACTCCCAGACTGTGCCACAGAGTCTGCATTTGGGAAACACGTGCCTTAAATAGGGCTCTAGTTGTTTGTAGGGTGCACAAACTGAAACCATAGTGCTAGCGTCCAAATTCATATCTATCGGAACCCAAGAAACTATAATTTCAGAATGAGAAAGCATTCATTACAGCGTGTTTATGGTCATAGGCTGTGCTTTAATTGATAGTCTCAGCACTTAAATGAATAGTGGAAAACCGTGACCTCATTCTAAATGCCTTTATTACAGCTACAGGCCCCGTCACGTGACCCACAAGTAATCAACAAGAATGACTAGAGTCAGTGAAAACTTTAAGATGGAAAAAAGCAATAACTTGAGGAGGTGAAGGAGTTTATCGTTTAGTCCAGGTGAACTCAAGTGTGTTCGGTACATTGCGGCAGGCAGCAATATAATTCAAGGGAGGAAGTGTACTTGAGCAGTGCTTAACCACCGAATCTGAGATAAGAAACCTTAATCAGAGGCCCTGCCTTCTCACAGTGGAAACTCTTAAGCATTTCATTTCTTTTTATAGTTCACAGCAGAACCGCAGCTTTTGCGAAGAAAACAGCATCAAGCCAACTAAAAAATGTAAAAGAGTTAATAGTAGAAAACAAGAGGTGACAAGAAACACTCACAGAGGACATGCCCCATTGGTTTGAGAGGATTGAAGTATAGGCGTGGGAACAACCCCCAGTTACACAGCAAAAACATTTCCACTATAATTTTGATAACATTTTCGGCCTATCCAAAGTTACCTACTGAGAGGACCGGGGCTCTTTTTCCTGACTGAGAACAAGTGTGCCTACACTAGGCTCTTCCCTTACATGAGCATTGGCTAAGCTAATAGCTCTCTCTTTTCTTAATCAGCAATAGGTCTGGCTTTCGTTAGTGGTAAGAGGTGGGAAACTTTGTGTGCGTTGCTCTGAGTTGCACTAGAAAGTAAATATTGTAATAGAGCAGTCTCTTGAGCTCTAAAAATATCAAAGGTTGGAGTGGGACTCATTTGTTGAAGAGTCCCCGTTAGACCTGGCATCCTTGGTGTGGTTTCCCCTGACTTTTTGCCTTCTGGCCTTGTGTTTTGCTGACTTCATATTTGCTGGCTTTAGGATTCTGTGTGCTTTACCACTGTTAACCAGTGCTACAGTGCAGGTGCTCTGTACTCAAAACATGATAACCTTGGCTTATTCACAATTAACATATTTAATTCACTTGTAAGTCCCTAATAAAGTGAATTATATGTACCAAGGCCTCTACAGTAAATATTACTACTGGGCTTGCAGCTCTGATTGTGCCACCCATTACAGTATCCCTTTAAACATGTCTCAGACCTGCCACTGCAAAGCCTGTGTGTGCAATTCTAAAATGCGATTTCTACTTGGCAATTGTACCCACTTGTCAGGCCCAGTCCTTCCTTTTTAGTAACTGCTAAAGTTCTAGCTAGCCCCAAGGGCAGGGTGCAGCGTATTCAAAAAGTTGGGCATTTACATTTAAGTTTAACATGTCCTGGTAGTGAAAAACTATTTAATTCATTTTTCACTACTGCAAGTCCTATCCCTCCCTTAGGTTAGTATTGGGATTACCTTGAAACATTTATCAAGTATAATTTCCAATTGGGAAAAGACAGGAATTTGGAGTTTGGTGTCCCTGGACTCACAATTTATGAGGAAGTCAGATTTTACATTGGTAATCTGAAAATGACACGTTTAGCAAATTGGCATTTTCTTACTTTAACCATTCTGTGCCTCTGCCTGTCTCTGTATACATGTCTGGGGTGGGTGACAGCTGGGCTTTGTGCATTACCTCTAGACAATCACACACAAATGGAGGTGGGTGTGACATTTGCTTCCTGATGGTCCATCACCAGGCTGATGGGCCTTGCTGGGCTAGATGTGAGGGAGGAGCTGACACTGACACCTGAATAGGGCTGTGCCTGTCCCCACACAACGAGCTGCATAAACCTCTGTAGAGTGTCTGGAGGCAGGGAAGAAAGGGCACGTACTTTTGAAGTACACAAAGGCACCACTGGGTATAAGTACTTAACCCCAAGCCTCAATAAATCAGTACACTTCTGGTTCTGAGGTAATTCTGCCAGGAAGAAGGGGTGCTGTGCCGCTTTTTTGTGTTGGCTTGCTGCATCTTGCCTGAGAATGAGAAGGACTGGACTTAACTCTCTACATCCTCACAAGAACCAAATGATGTCAAGGGCTTGCTGGCTTGTCTCCTGTTCTGAAGTCTCAGGGTCATCAAAGACTTCCTCCAACTCTGCTTTAGGTGTTAGACTTTGCCTACTATGACCCTGTCCTGCCAAGAGGTGCCAATCCAGTCCTTGGCCTTGAAAGGGGACTTTGCAGCTGTTTTGCTGCAAAAGTCAATGCACCAATGCTGTTGCGCCGATCAGAACTGCTGTATCCTACCTCGAAGACAATGCATCGCCGCTGAAGCTGAGGACTTAATATCGCCTACGCTTGCAGTTCGATGATGATGCATCACCTTCATCACAAGGGGTTCGATGCTGCATCTTAACGACATTGCTTCAACAACTGTGCGGCTTGACAATGATGGATCCCCCGGACTGCATGGATCAAAACTGACGAATCACCTTCGCATCGCCTCCTCGACGTTGACAAGACCCTCCAAGGTACTTTTCAGCAGACTCTGCCTGGGTCCTGTAGCTGACCTGTTCTCCGTCACAGTCAGCCTGAACTTTGGGTTTACCCTAGTCTAGAGCGACTTCAAGTAACCTTTTAACACAATTGACTTCTAAGAACTATATTGTAGATTATTCTTTCAACATTCATATCTCAAGTTCTATTTATTGGATGTTTGTCATTTTGGTCTTGTTTGACTCATATAAATATTCTCTATTGTTCTGAACTGGTGTGGAGCCTTTATATGGTGTTTTCACTGTGTTACTGTAATTTAAGTGTTGCACACATACTTTACACATTGCCTCTTATGTTAAGCCTGTCTGCTTTGTGCCAAGCTACCAGAGGGTGAGCACAGATTAATTTAGGTTGTGTATCTGACTTACCCTGACTAGGATTGTGGTCCCTACTTGGACAGCATCTGTAACAAAACATGACTCCCTGTTGAACAACTGCCTCCTGCCTTGAATCCTAGCTGGATCGGGGTCAACCAGATGCATGACATGTTTTATACCTTAATTTTAGACTGGGATCACCCTTGACAAAAAGAATAAGTCAAAAACCAACTAGGATCTCAGTGATTGTAAAATGGGATGGAGACACTCCATTTCACACTTTGGGCCTGATTATGACCCTGGCGGACGGCAGAGGCCGTCCGCCAAGGTACCGCCGCTGAATGACCGCACCGCGGTCAAAAGACCGCGGCGGCCATTTAGACATTTCCTCTGGGCCGGCGGGCGCTCTCCAAAAGAGCGCCCGCCGGCCCAGAGGAAATGCCCCTGCAACGATGACGCCGGCTCAGAATTGAGCCGGCGGAGTTGCAGGGGTGCGACGGGTGCAGTTTCACCCGTCGCGTATTTCAGTGTCTGCTTAGCAGACACTGAAATACTTTGCGGGGCCCTCTTACGGGGGCCCCTGCCGTGCCCATGCCATTGGCATGGGCACGGCAGGGGCCCCCAGGGGCCCCACGGCACCCCCTACCGCCATCCTGTTCCTGGCGGGCGAACCGCCAGGAACAGGATGGCGGTAGGGGGTGTCAGAATCCCCCATGGCGGCGCAGCAAGCTGCGCCGCCATGGGGGATTCTAAGGGCAGCGGTAAACCGGCGGGAGACCGCCGGTTTGCCTCTTCTGACCGCGGCCGAACCGCCGCGGTCAGAATGCCCTGCGGGGCACCGCCGGCCTGTCGGCGGTGCTCCCGCCGACCCTGGCCCCGGCGGTCTTGTACCGCCGGGGTCAGAATCACCCCCTTTATGCTTTAATGTGCAAAGACACATTTCCCTTATTAAAAATGGCTGTTACCCCTGTTTCAAACGTACTGATGCACTTACACTTTGTTACTGAACTAACGAAACATCAGTATACTTTGCAGTACCATCCTACATCTGGTTTGCCTGGTTATCCATCTGCAACTCTAAATAGAAAGAACAGAATGACTGCCATATATTCCCTTTTGTAGATTAATTTTGCCAGCACAGAATCGGGCAGTACCAAGGAGAAATAACCAGGGAATCTCATTTGCTGCACCGTTTTTTAAAATTATTTTTATTTTTATTAGTGATTTTATCCTGACTGTATTTGAGTATTTTTCAAGTGTAACTTTAAAAAAAAATATTTATCGCAGTGTCCACATCAATAAAGTTTCTTATACAATGCTAGGGAATTAGAATTGATAGACTGTCCGGAGTGCTTGGCGAGCGGAACTGTATCGCTAGGGTAGTACATGTTAGTTAATACATATTTCTTCCAATCATGATAAATCTGTCTCCGTTTGCCTGAGCTGCTTAGAGGAGACGGGCAAGAAACTTGTGGAGCCCAGCAAGGAAGCTGTAATTTAAGAGAAGGCGCTGCGTTGTTTTCCATCATATCAAAAATGTAAATGTGGGCTGCTGGGTGTACTGCTATATATTTACATCCTAAACGTTACAATGAAATTCACTTGCAGGTTAGTGCCGGGTAAGGGAGTCCCCAGGAAGGAGCCAGGCTAAACTTGCGGAAACTGGAACTGTTAACCAGCTTGACACACGAGAGTATGGGCAGTTTCTGCAATCCGTAGTATTTGTAAAAATTTCAGGTTGGTGTCCTTCTAATGACTATATTACAAGTCTGTTCAAAATACATAAGGTGCGAAGTCTTGCTTCTACTAAAAAACGTGTATTTTTATGCTAAGAAGAGGCATTATCTCATTTTTGATGCATTAACACATCGTGACTTTAAATGACAAAATCATGTTAATTCCGTAGAAATCCGTTTACCAGAAATGTAACACAGCACTTTCAACTTCTTCCTTCTCTACATGGGGGCCTTAATGCCACTAGACCATGAGTTTGATGTAGTATAACTTGTCACAAACAGCATGGTCCTGTTCTGCGGGTCGTAAATGGAGAATGTAAGCTTGAAACAAGCAAGCACCACTGTTGCTGTGGACCACGCTGATGCTCAGGCGCAACAGTGACCGGATGCTTTCTTTGGGTTGACTTCGCACCTATGACCTACTTCATACATAAATGTCAATTTGATGAATTGTGCGAGGCCCCCTTCAACATTCTCATCGCCTTGCAGCCATGCAAAATGAATAAATCTGGCATTTAAAACAATGGTGTTGCCAGCTGCAAAACAATTTCCTAAATTAATTCAAAGAAATGGGATGACAGGAGAGATCGAAATGGAGGATGGCATCAATGCCAAAAACGTATATTTATTTGGTTTTGAAATAGCTTTTGTGGTGGTACTAGTAAAGGCTACCTTCCCTGTTGCTCCCTTAAGAGTGGCCTATTGAGGGAGAAGCCAGAACACGTGACAGTGATGTTGTGCGTCAATTGCAGCTCCTGCCTGGGCGTTTTCATGTTTCTCCTTTGCTTGATTGATGGCTGACACTAAACACAGGTGGACTATTTGTGTGGAATTATTCAACGACCGACATAAGGCATTTTATGAAGCAATTTATACCCAATGTCAGAACATGTTTTTCAGAAACGGCTACATATATTTTATTAGCTGTAAATCATATATAAGGAAGTAATTATTGTGCACTTTCCTAACTCTGTTTTGATACTGTGCCAAAAAGGAGAATGAACATCACGTCTTATGGAGGTACATACTGTGTCTGCGCATTTAATTAAAACTCGCCTGTCTTCACTGCTAATAGTCACATATATTTTGGGAAGTATAAGCATATGATAGTTGCCAATGTGAAACATCTCGTTACACTCATTCGACTGGTAGTCAGTGTCCCTCATAGGGTTCAGTACGTGAAGACATACTGCTATCAGCGACCGGTTGGTTGCCTGTCAGAATATCGCCTATAGAAATATCGTTCTTGTTTGCCAGAATATTGACAACAGAGCTATCGTCCTTGTCTGTTACAATACTTACTATAGAAATATCGTGCTTCAAGAATAACATCGGAAAAAAGACAACATAACCATCATAACCAAAATATTGAGGAGGTACGTGTATATATAGATTTACTATTCTTAAAGCCACAACATATATATATATGTTTATATATTACCTACCGCCAGTAGGTAGTTATATCTAAGAACATGTTTCCATTAAAAAAGCGTTTTTTTAACTTGCCTATATCTTTGACGCCGCTTGACGAATCTTCACAAAACGTTCCAAAAAAGTGTTTCAGTGACTCTTGTTGTACATGGGAAATTTTGGAGTGGTCCGTTAAGCAAAGGCCAAGAAAAAAGGGGATAAAAAAAACGTGTGTTTCCCGTTATAATTCCTTTAGGGATTTTAGGGCCATATTTACGAACACATTTTCCCATAGACACAGAATGGGCAAAGCTGCTTGCTACATCTGGCCCTTAGACACAACTACAGCTCAAACTGCAGGATGGAATTACACCAAATTTGGCTCTTGGTCCAGAAAGAGTGCTTTTTGGTTTAAATCCATTCAGTACTTTTTGAAATATTAAAAGAAAACTAAACATAGATATCTAGAGGCATGAAGGGTTTGCGAATAATAATGAGCTTGTGGATGAAAATGCAGAGCGTAGATTGTCTGCCAAAACTTTAATCAAGAAGTTCAGGCAGCCATCTTGGGACTTGACTTCAGCTGAGTCCCACAAAAAAGATGAAAAAAAGCGAAAGGGGCCAGGGTAGGGATACCCTGACCTCTTAGCAAAAAAGCATTTTAAAAACATTTTTCAGCACAGGAAGCGTGACAGATCTGTGGATCCACCCAAAAAAAAAAAAAAAAAAAAAAAGCGCAGAATCCCATGCTTGTTAAACTGCAGCCCCCATGTAAGCTAGGTCCTGGGGGCATTAAAATTTTGAATGTATGGGGGCTGTGTGGCCCCCTTGCAGCCTAGGGACCAACACCTCCCCAGGGCACTATTACAAATGAAATGAGAGGAATACTCGCCCCACCACAGCCCCAGGGATCACCATCTCCCTGGGGTGAACTCAACGTCAAATGCGGGGGGACCGGCTCTCCTGCAGCCCCGGCGAACACCACCTCTCTGGGGCACATCTTCTAAATCCAGTGCTCGGGAGAACACCTGGCTCCCCACTGCTCAGGGGACCGCTGTCTCCCTGTGGTTTAATTAAAAAAAGATAGGAGTTCTTTGGATGACGGTAGGAGTTTGGCCTGTTTTGTAGTGGGTACCAAAGGTACTTACACTTTATACCAGATCCAGTTATCCCATATTAGTGAAATGTAGTAAGTGTATAGCAGCCAGGCTGTCTAGGGGTAGCTATAGCTGAGCTGCCAAGGGTGACCTAGGAGACATGCAAAGCTCTTGTAATACCACTGTAGTCACACAGTACTCACACACATGAAAGAAAATACTCAGTGTTACAAAAATAAAGGTACTATATTTTTAGTGACACAGTGCCAAAAGTACCTTAGAGACAATACTCCCTTATGAGGTAAGTATTATACACAGTATATACACCAGAGTGCAGAAATACCTGTAAAAACAGGTAGAAAACAGTGCAAATAGTGAAAATCACAATAGGATGCATTGGGCCTAGGGGGAACACAAACCATATACCAAAATAATGGAATGCGAAATGCGATTTCCCACATAGGCAAGTGTAGTGTGTAAAGGGGCGCTGGGAGTGTAAGAAAACGCCAAAGGTAAGTAATAGAATCCACCCAGAGCCGAGGAAAACAGGGGTAAATCACAGTAAGTATCCTGAGACACACAATAAGTCATGATAGAAGATTATGCAAGAACCAGAAGAGATTGCAAGACACCAACAATGGATTCCTGGACCTGAAGACCTGTGGAAAAAGGGGACCAAGTCCAAGAAGCACTGAGGAGTCGATGGAGAACAGGAGCCCCTGCTAACCTGGATGAAGTTGTAAAAGAAGAACCACCGGTGGGAAGACAAAGTCAGTTATGCACCCAAGAAGACAGATGTAGGTTCCTGGTTGGTGCAGAAGATGTCCCACACCGGATGGATGATTGCAGTCTGGTTTGTGTCACTGGATTCTGCCAACAAGCCTTGGCATATGCAAAAATCGCTCTTAGCGGAAAATGGCAGTGCCTGGGACCTGGAGGGACCTGGTGGCCTCTACCCAGGAGGGGGAGGCAGAGGGGGCTTTCAGCAACTCAGAGAGCCCTTAGAAGACCAGGCAGCACATACAGGACTCCCACACTCTGGGGATAAAGAAGGTGCAAATGGATGCCCATGCAGCACAACACAAAGGGATCCCACGCTGCTGGAGAACCACTCAGGAAGCTGTGCATCACAGGATGGAGTGCTGGGGGCCTAAGCTGTGCTGTGCATGAAGAACTTCTTGGAATGTTGCACACAAGCCTTGGCAACTGCAAATCACGTAGTGCATAGGTATACTGTCTTCCATGGGGAGGCAAGCTCTTCCCTCCATCAAAGTTGGATAACTGGACCTGGGACTATTGGGGTCACTTTAGTCCACAACCTATGTTGCTGGATCCAGGCTCGTCGTCTGGAGAGGGTACCCACGCCACCGGTCATCGCTGCAGAGAGGTGCCTGCTGAAGCAGGGAAGTGACTCTGTCACTCTAGGGGAGATTCATTCGGTTCTTCTGGTGCAGACTGAAGACAGGCAGTCCTTGGAGGATGCACGACCTGGAAACAGTTGCAGTTGCTGGCAGGAGCTGAAGATACAATGTTGCAGAAGTCATCTTTGCTTCTTTGTTGCAGTTTGTAGAGTTCCTTGAGGATTCAGCTGTGGTTCTGTTGGTAGAAGATAAAGTAAAGGATGTAGAAGATTCCTGCTGAAGTCTTGCAATCTGAATCTGAGGAAACACCCAGGAGAGAGACCCTAAATAACCTTGAAAGGATGATTGGTCACCTAACCAGGTAAGCACCTATCAGGGGAGGGCTCTGATGTCGCCTGCTGGCACTGGCCACTCAGATGCTCCCAGAGTGCCCAACCACCTTGGAATCCACAATGGCAAAACCCAGGGACACTCTGGAGGAGCTCTGAGCACCACCCCTAGGGTGGTGATGGACAGGTGAGTGGTCACTCCCTTTCCTTTGTCCAGTTTTGTGCCAGAGCAGGGACTTGGGGTCCCTGAACCATCCTAGACTGGATTATGCAAGGAGGGCACCATCTGTGCCCTTCAAAGCATTTCCAGAAGTTATGGGAGGCTACCCCTCCAATGTGTGTCACACCTATTTCGAAAGGGAGAGGGTGTAACACCCCTCTCCCAAAGGAATTCCTTTGTTCTGCCTTCCTGGGCTTGAGCTGCTCAAGCAACAGGAGGGCATAAACCTGTCTGTGAGGTGGCAGGAGCTGGGGTTGCTGGAAAACCTCAGAAGGCTGGTTTGGCAGTGCAGAGGGTCCACTGTGGAGCCCCCAGAGTGCATGAGTTTGTACAACTAATACTAGAATCAGTATTGGGTACAATTTCCAGTTGTTAGACACCTTACACGGCCACATTTGGGGTTACCATTTTGAAGTTTGACATAGGTATTGACCTATGTCCAGTGCACCCGTAAAATGGCATCCCCGCACTCACGAAGTCCTGGAAAATGGTCCTGGATGACGTGGGGGCACCTCTGCTAGTGCAGCCTTCAGGGTTGGAAGGCCTGACACATAGGTGACTTATAAGTGACCTGGTGCAGTGTAAATGGCTGTGAAATGGTGCATGCACCATTTCACACAGGTTGCAATGGTATTCCTGTAGAAGTCTTTGCATGGGCTCCCTATCAGTGGTAAAAGTAATGCTGCAGCCCATAGGGATCCCCTGGAACAACAATGCCGAGGGTACCTAAGTACCATATACTAGGGACTTATAAGTGGTGACCAGTATGTCAATTTGGGATGAAATACTGGGTTACCAGTATGTAGTGACAAATTTGAGGAAAGAGAGAGCATGAGCACTGGGTTCCTGGTTAGCAGGACTGAAGTGACACAATCAAGCATAATGATAAAAACAGTGACACATACTGACAAGCAGGCCAAAAGCCATAAGCAGGGGTCGTGGCTAGCAGGATCCCACTGATACAGTCAAAACACACTGACATCAGGCAGGAATTGGGGGTAACATGCCAAAAAGAGGGTACTTTCCTAAAACCACCACCTCCCCAGAGCTATTTACACTGGAGGGGGGCTGTGCATCCCTCCTTGAGGAGCCATAGTTTGCCCTGGGGACCACCGGCCCACCTAGGGCCGGCTCCTGCTATGTCCCGGGGTACCCACCCCTGGGACATAGATGTTTGCTCTGGCTTGACGGGGGCTTTGACAGCTCCCACCACGTCAGAGTAAACACTTCACTGTCGGTTTAACAGCTCTCACTTGAAGAAAGTAAAGTTTTCAGCTGTTTTCCTGTACTCAAATATTTGTGGCCATTTTAAGCAGCTACCTGCTTGTGTGAGCAATGCTGGCTCCCGCAGGATGTGGGGAGCCAGCTAGGACAGTGGGGGCATTGAGGCTCCCCCCACAGGTCTTTCTCTCTCTATTTCTCTTCCATCCCATAAAGGGATGGAGGAGTAAGAGATATTGCATTTGTAATGGTCTCTTCATGCAGTGACTTCATAAAGTCAGACTACCAAGATGTTTGGTACCGATGTTATAGTTACGTTTCGATGCAGAGCAGAACAGAGTCACTTCTGGCCTAATGGTCAAGGTCTTGTGCTGTCACTCAGTAGACTGAAGGTTCAAAGTCTAGAATCGCCTGGCAGTGTGTTTGTTTATTCAGTAGTGTTTTGACTGTTAAACCTTCCCAGTGATGTAACATTCATGTTTCTTTCCTATCACATGCATGGGTTGAATGTCATAGGTATTTCTGGAAACAGCATGGTAAGGAGTCACCTGTGGTGTAATGGCTAAGGTCACAGACCCTCACACTGAAAGTTAAGGCTTCTACTCTGTGCTTGTTGTCTTTTTTCTTCTTTAATTTATTTTAAACTTTTAAAAGTTAAAGGTTCGTACTGAAAGGTGATCTCACTCATTTTAAATGACAAATACACTTTTCTTTTTAATTTGCCCTAAAATATCGCATTTTATGCACATCATTCATCAAAGCCTAAATCATTCTCTCTCTCCCAATCTCTCACTTTCTCTCTCTCTCTCAGGGTTGGGTGATTGGGGGACTGGCCGCAGGTACAAGGTTGGTTGGTTATAGGGGGTCAGCTGTAGGGACGGGCTGGTAATTAGCATTACTAAACCTTAAAAAAAGGCCATTGAAATTCACTGAAAAAACAAAGGCTGCAGGGAGTTTATAGTTAGGAAATAGAATTTTAAAAAGCACAGAAATCCACTTAAAAAAACAAAGGTTACAGACACATTATAGTTAGATTCTGAATTTACTTGTACAAAACCTTAGAAATTCACCAGTTGTAGTTACAGTTATTTTAAATAACTCGTGCCCTAAGGTAACTATAACTCGTGCCCTTGCCATGCACTGCCAACTACCCCATATACTACAGCACTCATGACAACTTTTATAACATCACTGATAGTATCACTGTAACATTTGTTGTAAAATTATTCATAAAAAGCCTGTGCATGGCGAGGGCATGAGTTATAGTTACCTCAGGGCATGAGATATAGTTACTTGAAATAATTATAACTATAACTGGTGAATTTCTAAAGTTTTGTACGAGTAAATTCAGAACCTAACTATAATGTCCCTGTAACTTTAGTTTTTTTAAGTGAATACACACACACACACATAGAGGCCTGCTTTTCCATAAAAAGTGTGTATTTTGATTTGCTAATAACTTTGGCCCCGTTTGACAAATCTTCACAAAACATTAAAAAAAAAAAAGAAAATAGTTCATCTGCCTCAGCATTCTCCTAGAATGTTTTGGGGTGATACGTCAAGCAGTAGCCAAGGAAAAAGGGGGTTCCCAAAACGCAATATCTCCATGCATTTTCCATAGACTTCTTTAGATAAGGCTACAGCAAAAACCGCTGAATGAAATTACAAAAGATTTTGGCCCGCAGCTTGTGCTTTTTGTAAATTGGTTTAAATCTGTTCAGTGAGCTTTGGGAAATTAAAAGTAAAAAATATTCGGGTTATAATAGAGTATTCTTATTGGCCCAGGCAGCTTTATTTCCTTTGGGCCACCTCAATCCCACAGGAGTCAGACTACCGCAAGAGTGAGAGCTCTGATTGCTTGTCAGCAACATGTTGGACCCCATGGGGGAAACCCAGAGGGACCCTCCCTGGAGCCAAAAAAAGACGAAAGGAGCTGGAAAAAATGCTGCTAACACCCGCAACACTATTGTGGGATAAAAAAAAAAATGGCGGAGGGCTACATTTAAATCCCTAATGCCCTGGGGACCCGATCCCTGGAACTCATTTCACATATGGGAGGAGGGGCTTGCTGCCCCCTGTACTGAACTTCCAAAAGCCCTAGGCTGCCCAATTCTGCAGCCAAAAACTGACCATATGAAGAGGGGAGACATGTGGCCCACATCCTCGAGCTGCAAGGGGCCCCACAGTGCCCGTCCCCAAGGACAACATTCCTTTTTATAGGGAGGGGTCCATGCCCTCCCCGAGCCCTAGAAGGCCTTGGGGAGCCCATCCCAGTGGCCAAAATGTAAGAAAATCGGGAGGGGGCCTCGCAACCCCCGTCCCTGAGCCTCTAGAAGTCCCTTGGAGCCCACCCCAGGGCTGACATTACAATTTATGGGGAGGGGGTTGTGTAATCCCCCTCCCTGTGCCTCAAGAGGCCTCGGGGAGCCCATCCACAGGGCCAAAATATAGGGAAATGGGAAAAGGCCCTAGGGAGGCCACCCCTTGGCTGATTTCTTTAAGGAAGGTGGACCACATGCCATTAATGACCCTGGGAGCCCCATCCTCGGGCCGGATCAGATGCTATGAATTCATATACCTCAGTAATGTCATCAATTATGCTATTTCAGATGTCAACAGTGATGCCATAAATGTCATAGAACATGTCATGAGTGATGTTATATGTGAGGTCATAAACAGTGCATAGTGGGGCATAAGTTATAGTTAGCGCTGCTAACTATAACTGGTGAATTTTTGTGTTTTTTTGTAATTCAAAACCTTAATGTTATCACTAACATATTCACCTTACTATGTTACTTTAACTTTTGTTTTTTTAGTTAATATATATATTTATATATTATATACATATCAAAGTACATATACATGGAGTTATAGTAAATCTATTCTTATTGCTATGTTATGCAGATTTGTAGAGCGCACTATCACCCATGAGGGAATCTTTGCTCTGAGCAAAAACCCAGGTCTTCAAATACTTCTTACACAATTAAAGAAGTGAGTTGGATGCTCTCATGTGTAGAGGCAAGTCATACCATGTTTTAAGAAATGATGTAGGAGAAGGCTGAACCGCCATATCTGGTTTTCCATATGGTTAGGATTTGTACAAGTAGGAGTCCGGACGAGCAGAGATGCCTGGAAAGTTTGTGAAAGCAGATGCAATTTTTGAGGTACGCTGGGCCAGTGTTATGTAGTGCCTGGAAATTGTGAGTGAGGAGGTTGAATTGTGCTTCTTTTTGAATGTGAGTTCGAGACATCTGCAGAAGGGGGCAGGGTAGGAATTCAGAGGGCGCCACTCCTTGATGAATGTGTGACTACAGGAGGCGCCAACCCCCTACAGACCATGAATCATGGGGTTTCAATAAACTAAGTAAATTGCCTGTGTTTGAAGAGAATAGATAGGTCCTTTCCTCAAATATTCCTACATCATCTATAAATGTAGAAATAGGGATCCTAATAAGCCCTGAAAAATGCCCTATACCAGATTTAGCTTTAAAAGGTAAGAAACATTTCAGTATAGGAAAGGGACTTTAGGTCCACAATACCCTGGTTTGTTCCTTCAACAATACTTTATGAGGCACTGAGTTTCAATAGACTAGGCAAATTACCTCTGTTTGAGAAGGAGAGATAGCTCCTTTCCTATGGTATTCCTACGTCATCTATACATTTGGAAATAGGGATCCTGATAAGCCCTCAAGAATTCCTGAGACCAGATTTGGCATTAAAAAGGGCAGAAACATGTTGGTGTAGGAAAGGGACATTAGGGCCATTATACTATGGCTTGTCCCTTAACAATACAATACTGTATGGTATTTTTCATCCATACTAAGGGTGCCACCTGATAAAGAATATATATTTTTAACCGATACAACCGGATCGCCAAAAAATTATCCAGACTAGTACATTTCTAAAAACTCCCTCAAGAAAATTTCCCCTTGAGGTCTAATCACCCTGGTAGTATTATCTTTCCAGGGTGGGATGAGGTGGGCAGTGATGAAGCATGTTACATTACTTGAGTGAGCCCACTTCATTCTTTTCTTCAACATTGCCGAATTTAAAGAGATATGAGTAGAGCACGTACTGCCCAAAAAAGATGGTAGTACCTTATGGAGCACTGACCGCATCCCTTTTGTGTGTGATAAATTAAAGGCAGATAGGGTATTCGAAAAAACCTTGACTTTTTTTCTCTCTCTGTGCGGTTTAGTGTAAATGCTTGTGCCAACATCAATTAGACTAATTAAGCAATACTTTATGGGGTCTGCCAGGCTCCCTTTAAAAAAAATCAGTTTTATTATTGCCTCTTTCCACTTCTCATGGAAGGTGCAAGCAGATGTAAATTGTTTAAACACATCTGCATAACGTGTCAACCACCAGTTTACATTAGTCTTTTTTTAATTGCCTGGAGGTCATTTGGTGCTGCTGCTCTAGTTAGTTTACATGCTTAATAATATCTCTAATTTCAGCTTCTGAGAATAAAGCCATTATTTCAGGGTCAGTAGGGATTATTTTCTTAAATCCTGCATTATTTTTCCCTGCATAGAGTGATGTTAGATGTTCTTCCTTATCCTCTGTGGGTATATACTCACCTCCCTACCATGAACACGTATTATGATCCCATTATAGACTGTGGGGATCGTAATATGGTGGACAGGTTATCTGTCATGTTTGTGACAGAGTAACCCCTCTGCCGAGATCTTAATCAAGCCCTTAATTATCCATGAGTCTTTACACCTAAGAAAACATGCACACCCTATTGACTATGCCTGAATTATTTCTCCAAAGCTTAGGTCTTCTTGACAGGGTATCAAATGCATGTGAAAGTCACCCACAATCATTATCATAGCTTTTTTATCTCGTTTCGTGACAACATGGGGATACTCTGGAGGGTCTGGTGACATCTTTTGAACTTCGTTGTCATAAATATGTGGTGTAAGATTGTGTGGAGGTGTAATATTATCAAAATGACTTCCTTGACACACACCTCTTTTTGACCTGGAAAAGCAAAACCTTGATTGCATTCAGAGTTTAGGATGGCATGATTTACAGACAAACCTGGGTTACCTGGGTTACTGGCATGATTTGAGACGGACCTTGGTAACTGTGGCTTTTCAACAATAATAGCTATTGGTTATTTGCAGCCAATGAAGCACTTGCAGTATATCAGAAATATGGTCATTTATTCCCAATGTGGCCATTAGTCAGCCCACAGAGTAGTATTTTACACTGAGCAATGGAAGAGTGGATTTTCAAATACCTAAGATTGCTTTCTCTATGAGCAAATAGGAAAATTGAGACACTAGTATGTTTTATGTTTAATAGCACCAGTGTCCAGGGTCTGGAAAGCATCATATGTCTTCCATCCTATTTATATCACAAATTTAAGGAGGTTTAAAGCCATTTAAAAAAAGGACTGAAGTACCAGGATTCAACCAGCAATAAAGGGCCAACAAACAGTAAAGTAGTTCAGTGGGTTAAGCCCCTTGCTATGTACGCTGTACACTATCTCAGAGGGAAAAGATGAATTACATATACTGTATAAAGAAATCACATAACATATGATGCACTTAATAATATTGATAATCCGAGATCTCACAGTTACAATTAGCATCAGTGTCTGCAGATGGTAATAGGAACCAGGTGTGATGTCATTAGCTCCTGGCTAGACAGCGCATGCGCTGTCTCGCAGAGGTGTGTTGTGTTCAGTCTGTGGGCTTCAGCCTGCTCATAGGTTTACCATTTGCTCCATCCAATGTCGCTCTCATATCCTTTGTTCCCATTTGTGCAAGACATGCATGTGCCATACCTCTTCCTGTGTTTAGTACTCACTAGAGAATAGACTAAGTACTTGTGTCCATCCTCTGCTTCCGTTTTAGGAGCTTTTTTTATTTGTGTTTGAGCACGCCACACAAGTGCTCATGTTTTCACTCGCTCTGTCCTCCGTCTCACCATAGTGTGAACACGATCTGATGGGAATAGAGTGCTTTAAGTGCTCACCAGTTACATTACACTATGACACCTTCATTTTTGTTGCTGATCCTGTTTCGATTGAGGTATTTTTCCCGTTCATTGTTTCTTCCTACTGCCCCCTCCCTTTGTTGCTTGCCTGTCTCCCCATTCCCTCCAGCTTCTCTGTTGGACTCATCCTCCCACTACCTCCCTCGACGCTGGTGCTCTTTTTTTATTTTTTTCTGCATGATCCAATAGTTTTGAAGTGCTTCAAGTGCTCACCACTAACATCACGCAATGACACATTAATTGTCGTAGGCAGGGGGAAGAGTAAATGATGTGCTTAGAATCACAGATTGTTCAGCCGATGCTGAGATTCGAACCTTGTTCCCCAGTTCCCCTGTCGGCAGCTCTGGCAGTTACACCACATCCTTCCTTCAATTCAAAGCGCCGCAACCGTTTCTCACTGTCACTTGCACATTTGTTCAGCAAGACACCGTCAACATTGAATACGCATTGGCAAAGCTGAGAGGTCTCAGCAGTACCCAATCTATTGGCCTTGTCAAAGTGAATGTCTTTTAGCCATTTTGTCTAGCAGCACATCTGCTGTTTAGCATGGCTTAAAGTCACTGAAAAAATCCTACGACGGGGCTAGTGCAGGCCATGTCATATCGCTTTATTGTGTGTCAGAAGGGGCAGGACAATGAACTCAACATGGAGGGCGAAGAGACTCGGCGTCAGCTCAACATCCTGCGATTCTGGGCTTTCAGTGACTTTCAAACATGGTGAACAGCAGAGGTGCTGCTAGACATCATGGCTAAAAGACAGTCCCATTGACAAAGCCAATAGTTTGGGCATTGCTGAGACCGACTGGCTTTGTCAATGCTTGTTTTGACCCTGCCACTGACGTGATGAAACTGTATCATAAAAGCAGTTTAACCACTAAATACATAATGCGGCCAAATGGTAATATATGTAGATAGTGGATGTTTACACGTATTGTGCAACACTTTATAAAAGTTCCATCATGCATGAAGGATGAGAAATGGCATTGTATGACAGCCATATGTTGCACATGGTTGTTGACGTAAAAAGGTACATTTTGACTCTTTCCCCCTTTCACACTTCAAGATATAGGATCACTTTCTTGAAAGTTCAAGTATCAGTATTTTTAGGTTCACTTCCTCAACTGAATGGAGATTTGGAGCAGTTTTGGAGACTTGTGAGAGTTGGAGGTTTACAGGAGTATCTCTGGAAAAAGAATATGGATGTCAAAGTATGTGTGTGCAAATACAACTTTGCATGTTTAATTGTAGATAGCGTATAAATAATTGTGCATTTTTAAGATGACGACATTAGTACAGTTGCAGTTTTATATTCTTTTGTACACAGAAAAATATTATCCCCACTGAGAAATTCCTTTCTCAATCCCTGACGAAATTTGTGGTGGAGGGGTTGGTTTGTTTCCCACTCTACCAAGGAAACAATTAACTCCAGTGATTGACAGAAGAAATCTCTGATTGTTTTCAGGGTAGATATGGGTGATGGAGAAGTTTGAGAATACCAACAAATGTGTGGGTTTGTGCAAGCTTCTGAATCTTCAGGACATCCCTGCCCTAGAATGCCCAATCTGTACCCCTAGGAGACGATGATCTTATGTCTAATATTACACCATACTGTGAGGTTATTAAGCACGAGGTAATTATTTACATGTGCAAAATAACCCTTTGTAAATTTCAGAAGAGCTTTGCACTCCTAACCCAAGCCATTTTGGGTCTCCCTGAAGTCAACATTGCCTCGTGTGTGCTTCACATGCTGTTAGGATAATTAAAAGTACATGCAAAGTTTAGTTTGAAAACCTAACAAATGATTACTGCATGGGTTTGTTGGAACACCCTTGCCTTTCTATACCCTTTTACTTTCACACACTCCTTCACTGAGTAGCAATGTCCACATTAGGAAAAGTCTCTCGTTTTGTTGTCACAGAAACGACAATAAAACAGTCTCAATGTTAAAATAATTAGGAACAGTTTGTCAGGAGAAGTGTCCCATATTTGAAAGTCGGTCGACAGAAATACAACTAATGCTGCTAGAAACAAACCTTCTGTACTCTTTTAAGTTTATGTGAAGTGCTGCAGCAACTTCCACACCCCTAGTTCGAGAGCTACTGCTTGCAGAGAGTTGCTTGATGTATAAGTCAAAACATCGAATTTCATCTTGAAATCACTTTCGGATAGTGCCCTCCCGAGTGTCCATCAACAGGAGTATCCCTTCTACTCTCCACGCAGGAGAAGCCAGAAATTAACCCAGCCCTGCAAATAGAGGAGTCACAAATGAATGGATTAGTTAACATTTTGTCAACACATCCAGAGACGGCTGCCGCATAACACAAGGGGAGGGAAAGGTGGGCAGGTGTTCGAGGGAGAAAGTAAAATAAAAATAACTCAGCTCGCCTCCCTCCCTGCCGCCTCGCGCTGCTCTTCTTCTGGTGTCCCAGCATTCACTGCTGGGACACCAGCACAGGCTCTGCAGCAATCCTGGTGCTGCTTTCATGCAAAACATTCCATGAAAGCAGCACCAGGATTGGTCTGAGCGGACACAGCCCTGGGGTCTGTGCAGTGAGCTGGAGAAACCTAAGTGCGCATGTGTGTTTGGCCGGCCTCAGATGAAACACAAGCACACTTAGGTACACTCTCCACCCCCCCACCTCCCATGGCCCAGCCCCTCCCCTCCCTGCACTGCTGGCTGAAGGAGCAGCCCCTGAGCACATCTAGCATTTCAGGAAGAAGCAGCAGAGGTCTTACTGCCCACAAGCCCACAAGCTTCACCTTCAAAGAGGTATCGCAAGTGCTTGAGAAAAGGCAGAAAAGGCAATGGTGAAAAAATATTCAAGTGCACCAGATCCACCCAAAACCAAGTACATTGTCACCACCCTGAGAAAAATATTGCCACAGAGCAGGCATAAAACACAGCTCCCAACACCATTCGGTATCTGATATTTCGGCAGCCAGAGGAGCACTTAGAAGCCTTGGAACCAGCCTCTACTACCGAGCCACTCTGTGCCACAAGCTTCATCAGTGCCCAAACCCGAAAACACATACTCAGTAGTCTGCGGCTGACACATCCCATCCACCAGCTTCACCTTGGAGCTCCGTAGTCACTTTAGCCAGGATACACAAGACAGTGATTTGAGTATGGGCGACCATCTCAATTGCAAAAGGTCTGGCCCACTGGCAGGTCCGAGTCACAAAACAGGCATCCTTCATTCTGGGTGGGAACATTGCTTAAAGACGGGTCACCTTGGTGGTCCCTCATACTGAACTTCAAAGAGTGTCCCAGACCCATCCCTCCATCACCCAACCCTCCCAAATCTGAGCACGCCACCGGTGGTACCAGTGCATCAGGGGCTGGGTACCACAACCCACGAGAACCAAGGATCGAGCTGATCCCTCATTATAAATCAAGGGGCTACCATGACATCTTAAACTAGAGCACAGTATTAAGGTTGTTGGAACATTACAAGGTCTGCATCATATCAGGTCCAACAACATAGAAGCAGTCAAATTTAGACCCAGCCCCAACCAAGCAGGGAACAATATCACCACCATCACCTGGTCCAGTGAAAGTATTGCATCCCAAGTCTGGCAGCATAGGGAAAACAACTAACAAGGCCATTATCGCCACCTAATGAAGCACATCAGCTAGTCACCCCTGATGGACACCAGCAAATTGGGTCATCAAGTAGCAGATCTATCTTGTGGCCCATGAGGAGGTGGATTTGGGCCTACTATGGAATCAATGGGTCAAGCTCACAGTCACTATACACTCATTACTAATAATCCTGAACCTCTACATCAACTCAGCCCAGAAGCACAAACCAACTAAGATCCAGGTCTTGACTGGACTACCCAAAGCCTTGAATTCCATGCAAACACAGGGGGTTATTCCAACTTTGGAGGAGGTGTTAATCCGTCCCAAAAGTGACGGTAAAGTGACGGATATACCACCAGCCGTATTACGAGTTCCATAGGATATAATGGACTCGTAATACGGCTGGTGGTAAATCCGTCACTTTTCTGTCACTTTTGGGACGGATTAACACCTCCTCCAAAGTTGGAATAACCCCCACAATCTTTTATAACACTGGCGGGCGACTTCAACATGAACCTACTGCAAGGCTCAGATGTCAAACCACTCACCCAAATCCCAGAAATAATCAGAAATCAGACCAGACGTGACCTCTCAGGCAAGACATGCATAGCTGCACTCAAAGCCCTGGACTTTTACACACTTAACAGGTGAAGCCCATTGGACCATCCTGCAGCCTTCACCTGAGTGTCAGACAGGCCATGCTCCACCCTAGACGACCCTAAACTACACCTTAGCCAACCTTCACTTGTTTACAAGAATTACTCACTTCCTATAAAAGCAAGGCCAGACAGTGACCACTTCACCCAAATATTTACCCTGTGGCTCACACTACCCTAGGTCTTAGAAGCCCAAGGCCTGTCAGCCCCTCAGCTGTTCAACATAATGCGCTTCATATGGAAGGACATGATGATAGGGAGCATCATGGACTTCATCACCTCTCACATCACATGAAATTCACTGAGTTTCAATTCCAGTGTGTCACCCGTGCAGGCATGGGAGGACTTCTTTGAAACCCTCACTGCAAAATTTCCTACCAGACCTTCTAGAAAACATAGCATTGGCCCGACTGGAGCAGATTAGTTTACCTCACAACTTCTGACCATGAAAATGGAACTTAACAAAGAGCTCAGGCGTGCCCTCCTGCGGAGTGGTCACCTCAGCCAGGCTTCAATCTCTAAAATAGCCAAAATGAAACAAACCTACAAAAAGCAATCTGGTCTGTGAAATTCAACTTCAGCATGGGTCTTTGGACCAAACTTCTCCATACAAGCAAGCATAAGAACTCTTCTAGCCTTAAATAAATAAATTGGCTAACAGTGGCCTGGTCAACACACATCGCCACTATCTATAATCAGGCTGACCAAGACCTCCCTCTGCCAACACATGCAGAGGCAAGCTGGGAGGTGTAACAAAGTCCAGATCCGACAGAGGTGGACCATCCTCTGCTTGGTCACAAGCAGGTTGCCCAAATGCTAAGAAGGCTTAGATCGAGGGGGATCCTGGGTCCAACGGGCTCCAAAATGCATTATTTAAAAAGGATTCCTTCTTTTGGTCTTTGTACTTAACCCCTCTATTCAGTTATGCCATGGCAACAAACAGCATCTTGGAATCCTGGGGAGGCAGCATCCTCCAGCCAACATATAAATCGGGCCAGTGTTCGAATCCCACCAACTACAGATTACTTAACTTAATAGAGATTGAAGCCAAGATTTATGCTATAAACTTGCCCATCGATTTAGAGGACTGGGTCATTCGTTCAAACTTAATCCTAAAAACCCAGACTGACTTCAGAGCAGGAATGAGCGCTCTCACCAATCTGCTGGGGGTTTCTCTCCTGGCTGTGCAAGCAATTGCTAAATCCAGCAATATATGTTTGCTGTACCGATCGAAAAGGAGCTTTAGATAAAGTCCCAAGGGCTCAGTTGTGAGAAAATATGGCTTGGTGGGGGGTGCCAACAAAACTACTGGAGGCAATAATTAACCTTGATTCCGACACATGGGACAAATAAAACTAGAGGACGGTTGAAGTACCACCAAAATAATGTATACCAATACTGGCATAAAACAGGGGGGTGTTTTGGCACCCTGCCTATTCAACATCTACACGGCTGACCTCAACAGACACCTGGCACAAGCTTAGGGTGATCCTCCTAGGCTGGACAAGGAACATATCAGAAGTCTACAAAAAGTCCACATCGTCCTACTCAGTAAAACACCCATCGGGCTGCTGCAGTTGATAGGCCATTTACTTGGGTTAACTATCAACTTGTGACTGGGACTTAACTACAGTAAATCCAAGGTACTGTGCTTTACAAGCCTAGGCAACAGCAGGCAGTCCAAATTTACCTAACAGGCCATTTGCAACATCTTAGAATTGGTAAAAACCCATAAGTACCTATAAGTACCGCAGAGTCCATCTAGGCTCACACTTAACCTACAAACTGCACCTTCAATAAAGAGGAGCCACTGCTAACAGTCTGTTGTTCGCATTCAAATTCCTACAACAAAAGGTACAAAACACCTCAACTCATCATTTCCTCTAAGTTGTGGGAGCCAGATTCATCCATTTGATATCCTAAGGCTCTGAATTGCTCTAAGGGAATGATGCAGCAACCTTATACACCTTACAATCGAATCTCTTCAAACAACGATTTCATGGTATGTCTCGCAATCGCAAATCAGGCTTGAGTTTGGTCTGCATTACCAGGACCCATCCAGGCATTGGGCCCTTGTGAAATTCTGCTGGAGGACGAGGGCAGCTGAAACGAACTTGCAGCACGTCAGTGTTGGCTGGAAATAGAAAAGCAGGCCCTTTAAAATAATTCTGTGTTCCCTGCATTACAACAGTCAGTCTCAGCCCTGCAATTAGAGGAAGCTTGGCACTCCTCAATGGAATATGCCATCTTCAAATGAACTACCAATAAAGCAGGCAATCTTTTATCATTCAGCACAGACAAGCCCACTTTGGCGAGAAAATGTCATATGTGGGTACTCATATGCTACCTGTGGTCCCCAGCCATACCTGTGTTCCCATTTCTCCAAGGCCAAGAAACATGATCTAACACTAAACCGACTTGGCCTCTTTATATTGAAGGACCTAGTGCCTTCCTGGGCGCTGCTGTGGTCCACCACTGAGTGCCATCTTTGTGGATACATCAACAAAATGCTTCTTCACGTATTGTGCTTCTGCCTGGTCTTGCTAACACACAGACAAAAACTCTTAAGTCCATCTTTAAGATCTCTGCAAATCAGACCATGCCATCCAGCTGTAATAGCCTTACTGGAAGGGGACTCGGTGCAACTAGCATGCAAGGCCATGAGGTTATTGAACCTCGCAGCCAAGGAGCTGGAAAAGTCCAGTGCTTGACTTGACTCTCCTCCGATCTGTTCTCCCAGTCGAGGGCCATACAATGGACACCCTTAGGAAGCACATAGCATTTTGAACTCCTGCACCTGTTATCAATCTCACACTTTTACACAGACACCTGATCAGGTCAGCGACACTAGAATAAACCATAAACACCATTCAGATCAGGCCTTTACACCTCAGGGTCCTTGTTATGTTCTAAGGAACAAATTAGGTGTTCGAACCCTTAGAAGTACTTGCTCACACAGGTTGTCTGCAGGCTTTTCACAGTTCGCCCAACCATTCATTTAGGAAACATTGGAAATGGCCCTTTCTGCAAGGTTATCCCCAAATTAGTTTTCTTTCTCCTCATATTTTTCTGACCCTCTTTTTGTTGGCTTTAGGACTCTGAGCACTTTAACACTGCTAATCAGTGCTAAAGTGCATGTGCTCTCTTCCCTAAAACGTGGTATGATTGCTTACGCCTGCTTGGCATATTCAATGTACCTGTAAGTCCCTTGTAAAGTGGTATATCATATACCTAGGGCCTGTAAATAAAATGCTACTAGTGGGCCTACAGCGCTGATTGCGCCACGCACAGGAGTAGCCTTTCAAACTTGTCTCAGGCCTGCCACTGCAGTGCCTGCATGTGCAGTTTACTGCTGCATTGACTTGGCAATTCAACCTACTTGACAAGGCCTAATCTCCCTTTGTACTACACCTACGTCACCGGTAAGGTAGGCCCTAGATAGCCCTATGAGCAGGGTGCTGTGTATGTGAAAGGTAGGATGTGTACTGGTGTGTTTTACATGTCCTAGTAGTGCCAGTCTAGTTCTTTTGTCACTACTGTGAGGGCTGCTCGACTCATAGGGTAGCATTGGGAATTCCCTAATATATTTTAAGTGGTAATTTCTAATCTGGAAGGAGTAGTGTGGGCATGTTAGGTATATTTGGAATGACAGTGAGAAATCCTGGTTACCGGTGCAGTTGGGCTTTACCGTACTATTTTAAAAATGCCACTTTTAGAAAGTGGGCATTTCTGTTTGCTCTCAGTGTGCTTTTCAGCCTGACTCCAATCCACGTCTAGGGCAGAGTGACAGCTACACTTTGTGCATACTTTCCAGACAGCTGCCACACAGGAGGGGCTGGATGCCTCTGCATACTGATAGTCTCCGTGGGCTGGTCGAGAGGAAGGCGGGGCACACTTACATGTCAATAGGCTGTGTCCCTGCTTCACACAATGGGCTGATTTACCCCCTGCTGATGTCTGGAGCCAGAGCTGGGTTGAAAGAGGTTTGTGTTACACTTGAAATGGATCCTTTAAAGTCATCCCCGGAACAAATACATTTTTGCGTATAAATACAGGGTCTCTGACCCCATGATTTTAGAGCATCTTTGGAACTGGGGCTGAACCTCTGTCAGAAGGACTGCTGTGCTGCACATAGATCTCATCTGGACTGCTCTTTTGTTGTTGCCCTCAAAGGATTGCATTTCTGCTTGTTACCTTACCTGTCAGCAATTCCCTGACCCTGTTTCCCCAAGACACTGCTGGTCCACCAAGAGAAATGCCTGATGTCGGGTGGTTTTATTTTTTTAGGGCTTTGGGTGGGTGGGGGGTTGGGGTAGTTTAGTTAATAGGGGTGGGAGAAGGTTTTAGTGCTCAGGGCTGGTGGGGGGTGTTAGGGTAGTTTAGTTTTTAGGAGCAGGGGTGGGTAGTCGGTGAAGTTTTTTTTAGGACTTAGGATGGGTGGGGGGTCAGGATAGTTTAGCTATTAGAGGTGGGAGTAGTTTTCGGCCTCAGGGCAGGTGCGGAATTGTATAACAGAACCACAATGCCGTTTCCACTTAAGCATTTACTAGGCATGCTTTTACAATGAAATTAGTTGTAAAGACATGCGTGGTAAAAGCATGCGTGGAAATGACAAGGTTGTGGTTCCAACCGAGTTGTTAAGGCATGCATTGTTCTCTCATGCATGGTTCTGTCATACAACCATGCACAGCTTAACTTGATTGCATGTGATATGGCCTGTCTCTTAATGTGTTTTAGTGGATGTATTATATTGACATTGCCATTCTTTTAATGTGTTTTAATGGACATGTAATGGTACTAATTAACTACGCCTGATTAATAAACTTGAACTTGAACCTTGAAAGTCATGAAATGTCTGAAATGGCAGCAATTTACTAGCATGCTACAGATGCAATGAGCAGATAGTCTTAATATGTTTCGAACATTTTCGGTGATGGTAACCTTCATGGTGGGTTTGTGTGGTACTTGTGCCCAGCGTGCTCTTCACTGCAGACAGTGTTGCAACAATGACTATTGAACAAGTTTACTGATCACGCCTATGTAGTGACTGTTTCCCTAAAAATAAATCAACACAAGAACTCATTCAGAGATCCGTAGGGAAAATGGAATCAGCCAGTAACGGTGCCCGGGGTATATTATAACTGTGCATCCATGGTATTTACCACAGGTGGTTTTAGCGCCCAATAATTACAGTCACCATGCAAAGATGGGGCCACTACGTAATCGGTCTGATTATTATTCATTCCGAACAAAAGAGCACGAGTTAATTTCACTCTGCCTAATTTTTAGTGGTTATGTTTTTCCACAACCGGATTTATCCAGTGTGTAAGAGCCTGATCTGATTTTTCCAGCTAAAACAACTGACTGGAAAAATCGCATGACACTTTGGCTGCAGCTGAAGCCAAGGTCTCGTTACAAGTCAGGCAGAGCAAAATGAATGCATGGAAGCCTGATTATTAGTGGTTATATTTTTCAACACCTACATTTACCGGTTGTGGAAGAACTTGACCCTGACGAAAAATTCACCTGAGACTTACTGCAGCGACAGCCTTGCCTTTTTTCCTAAGGAAACAGTGCTTCCCACTGATAAAATAGATAGGTTCTTCTTTTCTTTACCATCTCCCCTCAGCTCCCTTCCTAAGCACTGGCAAACTACATACATTTGCCGTCTGCTCAGAGCAGTGGTAAATGTATGCTGTAAAATCACATGGAATAGGGGATTCCGTATGCTTTTATGGCCATTAAAATATCCCCCACAGGGTTACTCCCCATACCATGGAGTTGTTCTCATTATTGCGGTGTCCTGCGTCAGTTCTACCGAATAGTAAAACACATGCATTTTAGAGTTCATAAAATCACCTCAATGCCATGCAACTAGTTATTAGGGCGCATCAAGGCTCGTCTTGGCCCATTGGTTGCAGGGGGCCACCAACACTCATTCTTGGGAACTCACACACAGGTTTCCTCATCATACAACAGTCAAACCTGGAGATTCGAGAGTTCATGTGAACGGTAACAATGGTTATCCCCAGCTCCCCTCCTGGTGTACCCCGTTTATAATAGTCCTAAAGGATATTCCGATAGTATAACTGACTTTGAAGGAAGATTACTGTGCCTTAAAAAACAAGAAAATTCACTGGCTAAAATCAAACTCTGGATGGTCTAATGATCTCTTAGCAGAAGTGCTTATGGTTAGAAGAACTCCCTGGATGGGTATTTGTGAAAAGCAAACACCTTGTGAGGCTATGATCATCAATTTTACCCCCTCTCTCATAAAATCTCTTCTTGGCGGTTTATATAAATGGAATCAAGTGTCAGGTTCAATACAAGCCCTGTCCCTGGGTTACCTTCATAGACTGTCTGTCCTTTCAACAACACTTACTGTTTCGATGGACTCCAAGATTCCAAACCATAGGCCAATATGTAATGTGGAAACACGAAACAGCTTTGTTCAATTCCTATTTTTCTATATCCTGAATTCTGTGTGTTCTCAATGTGGGAAGTGCTCTTTCATTTTTCCTCTTACTTAATTTGCTATTGTACCATTTCCATCCGTAATTGTATTCTGGCAGATACAGTAGCCAAGGCCTGCCGGTGTCCATGAAATGACCTGAATGCTGACTTACACTTATTTGTTTTTGAAATAGCTTGGGGTGGTGGCTCTTGTAAAGGGCACCTGCCTGCCTTCTGTGTTGTTCCCTTCAGAGTGTTCTGTTGCAGAGTGAAATAAAACACACAAGGTGATGGTATGTGTCAACCACAGCTGTTGCTGCTTCCTCAGTTTTCCATGTGTGTTCCCTCTGCTGTGTAGGTGACTCAGAGCTACCTATATAGGTGGAGTGACAGGTGGACATTTCGCTTTCATTATGGGCTGTACGTTTTTGAACAACCTATGTGAAAAGATACTTTCCTAACAAGATTGCAAATACTTTATAAACTTAAAATTATAATAATGACAACCATATGAGCAAATCATTTCACAGTTCAAATGTGTATCTTTGTCAAACCTCATTGGAATTGATTTCACCCCAAAACGTATGATGTGTTAGCATAGCTGGTAAGATGGAGTTCGCTTCCCCTACTATCAACCACAAATATTTCTACATGAAGTTTAAGACACAAGCCACCTTATTTCTACTCACTATTCTCTTTAGTACTTATTGCCCCTTATAGAGAGCAGTGGGTGGAGACAAAATGCGAGAATCTTAAATTAGGGAGCAATCTCTTTCAAGTCTTTAAGGATGATGACTTCCTAGCCCTGAAACGAGGCCCAGCGGTAAGGTGAGTTTGACCTTGCTGCCTCGACTCTAAGTGGTATAATGTTGGTCTCGACTGATGACTTATGGCAGTTCACATATCGTCTCCAAACACATATGTGTGTCTTTTTTGTATGCACCTATGAATTGTTTGTTTTCAGTTCCAGACATTCGGACATAGTTAAGTTAAGCTATAAATTGCTGTCTCAGAAAACTGGGGTGGGAAGAGACATAGAATTTACACAGCAAAGAAGTGACTTTCAGTTGAGGAAGAAAATACATTGCCATAAGGAAATCCTGAAATAAAAATCTAACAATCTCTCGAAATGATGGGAAAGCATTGAAGGCATGTCTTGAATTATAATAGCCTAGTTTTAGACGCCTCATTGGCAGAAGATGTTGATGTTCTAGGGAAGATGGCAACTATAGAGCAGAACAGATGAGACTTAACACATCTTCTAAACTTGAGAAAGTCGTTCTTCCAATCTCAATAACTGATGAAGGAAGTTGGAGAGGGAGGTACCCTGTATGTGTAAGGCTCTGGTCAAAAATCTTTTCAGCTTAAGTGGATAAGCAGAGGAGCACCTCAAGTGCCTGGGTGTATGACAGGGCTGAAGCAGATTACCAGGTAAATGGGTGCATGACCATGAACAGATTAAATATGATTAGCAGTTTTCTAAAATAGTCTCTCATTTTGATAGGCATACAGAGGGGAGACCTGACTTGGAGGGTGATATGATCTTTGCACCTACAGTAGCAAATGAGCTTTGCAATTTAGGGCCTGATTTAGAGTTCGACAAACGGGTTACTCCATCACAAATGGTATATTCATTGGCACTTGTAATACAGGATATCCCGCATGTTTGTGATGAAATAACCCATCCTTGAACTTTAAGTTAGGCCCTTAGTTTTAAATTATTTTCAATTTGTCTATCATATTCTTCGGGAAACCAGTGAAGATGAATTAGTGAACTCTGATTATTGAAGAGGTACCTCAGCCTGAGTTGTCCATGCCTCATCTCACTTGCACGCTACAGGAAAAACAATGACATACCTCTATTCCTAGGCTCCTTGATGCCACCTTCGTATCTCCTGCATGTTTAGTGTCCTTCTTTCCCTCTCTTCCCTCTATCATTGCTTGGGAGTTTCATGGAGAAGTGAATTAGAGCCTCAAGTAAAAGTTCAATAAAAGTCCCATTTCTGAAGCGCTTTGATTTTATGTCGGATTTCAGATGAGGTGCTTAAACAGCTTTGATGCCCAATGCAGTGTGGTTTAACTGATGGATTTTTGTTTACGGCAATAATCTGTGAAATCAGTGCAACATGAGTAATATCTCTGCTGTCAAATGGCAGTCTATGAAAGCTTGAAAGCCCCACTTTTCTTTTACTTTGTATTATTTTCTTTTGAACGTGATGTTATATATCTTCTGGTATTTCGTTGTTTTTCAAGGCCAGAGTACAACAACTGCCTGCCACAGTGCTTCAGTGCTGTTTTTTCTTTAAGACCCCTAGTGCCATCAGTAAACACCGCCCTCTCACCTACTTGCCCTGTCCCACTTTACCACTATTCTACATGGTTGTCTCAGGGAGTAAAATGTTCCCATTTCCAAATCTGCCTTTCAAAATGATAACAATTACACGACTGAACCAGTTACGGAGAACACACACTGAAAAACACATTTACCCCTAGGCACTGAAAGTGAAGAAAAAGTAGGAGGGAGCGACATGGAGAGAAGAAGAGTGAGTAATGAGGGGCACATATATGAAAACAGGATCAATAGAAGACATTGGTTATTGATAGACAGCGCAGCTTTGTGGAATGTGGGACTCCCCGGGAGCTGTGTAGACAGAGGAACTCGTCAGCACAAAGAGCCAGAATCTCCCACGCGATTGGCTTTTGAGGCTAGATGGGCTGTGGATTTATGACAGGCTTGTGGTGGAATCTGTTAGCAGTCTGAAGAGGGAAGGAGACAGCCATTACTGGTAAGGCCTCGGTGCTTCCAGTTTATTACTGGTGTCCAGTGCTTGGAAACACACTTCACTTGATGTTTTTTCCTCGGTGTCTCTATGTGCAAAAGCAAACTATTCCCCTTTTTTATAATAATCTCGCTAAAAAGGGGAAAAAGGAATTTCATATTTTTTAGAGTGAAGGTGCAGGAGTGACTGAGAAACTGGTAGCTGATACAATGTAAACAAGCATTTGCAATGCACTAGGGTCTCGCATTTCTCCGAGTTACAGCTATTAGCAGTTGTAAACTCCCAACCGGATTTTTCTTTCCACAATGAAAGAAAAAAACAGCGCAATTCACTCGTAATGAAACCTATCGGCAAAAGTGCAATTATCTACATAACCGGCAAAAGTGCAATTAACCATGTAACAAGGTCGATGTTATGCAAAGCGCTCGACTTCTGCCAAGCGAGATTGCGCTGCGAACAACAGATAAAAAGTAGTCCACAAACCTGACGGGAAACAGCGAGCCTTGCATGTTTTCAGTAGTTGGTCGCTGCGCTTGAGGAGGGCTAACCACTGGAAAATGCATGACGTATGCGTGCCTTCCACTAATGAAAGCAAGCAGATTTTAGCAGGCAAGCCCACGAACCAATGAAAGACAACTGACGTGACGTGACGTGAACGGGGCTCCGAGCCCTTTTCTAACTCCTAAAGCGTCCCGCAACCGAAACGCATGCGCAAGCGCATGCAACGAAGGCTCGACCCTAAAAATAAAGGCCCACATTTAAGAAGGGCGTAGCGCCAAGTATCGCCATGTTAGCATCAATTTTTTTATGCTAATATGGCAACAGTGTGGCAAAAACACAGCACCATATTTGCTCCACTTTGTAAACCCTTGCACCACATTATGCCTGCACCAGGCATAATGTTTGCAAGGGGGCGTTCCTACATTAGGGGGCCAGCAAAATGGTGCTGTGGAATCTATGAAATTCCACTGTAGCATTTTTAGCATCATCTTTAACGCCTGCACAGACAGGCATTAAAAGGAGGCACACCAATATTTTTAATGGGCCTCTCTGTACTTTGCAGGATTAGTGCCAACATTTTTGGCGTTAGTCCTGAAAAGTACAACAATACCGTCAAAAATTATGATGCTATGTTAGATTCAGGGCACACATGGTGGCCTTAGGGGGTTGCAATAGGCCGCAAGAAAAGTGGCGCTTCATGACATGAAGCGCCACTTTTCTTAAATTTTAGCTAAAGTGTGCATGATACGATGTCATATAGCTCGCAATCAGCAATTCTTAGATTATACTAGAGTGGGGGAATCATGGACACGTTATACACTCTGTCCTCTGTTATTTGCTAGAATAATTCCAGACTCCTAACTACAAGTAATGCGGTATTCGCCAGCACAACATTCTGAGTTCCACACTTCGCCGTATGGTATCACACAGAAAAACCATTAGTTTTTCCCCCATCGGAGATGTGAAACTCTTAATCACATGTTTTTTTCCCCGCACAAATTTAATCAGGTATTACCCGGCGAAAATTGTGCAGGGGAAAATATAGTGGTGCATAAATATCACAGGTCTTGGACTCTCGATTGGAATGAGGACCTTTAACTTTTTTTTGAACCACTGAGAGTGGGCCAGCCAAATGATAAAACAATGGGCAGTGTTGTTTACCCCAATGAACATATTCCCATTTTCTGGCATCTAAATAAAATGAATAATCCAGACCTATTGTGTTAATATTACTGGATTCAGCAAACTTATTTGAAAATTAAACGTGCATTTTATGCTCAATGTCTGGAAGAAAATGTTTTCCTACGATACAGTCATTTTAACAACACAATAGGGTTGAATGTACAGGGCATTTTACATAATATTTTTAAGTAACGGACTAGTTTGTACATTAGTTTACTGTTTTGTTCTCATTGCTTTATTTGGCTACGCATATTTGCAGTAGCTTGGTTAGTACACTTAAATGTTGACCTTGAATTTAACCTTACTGGGCGTTGGTTTCTCCTCTTCTCACATTCATGTTGCACCTGCTGTTTTAGGCGTGGTGTATGTTGTGCATGTGATTTATGGATCCTAAACTTAACATAAATTATGTTTCCATCAGTATTCACTTCAACAATGAACTTGTTTTGGCAACGCTAAATATTTATTTAACGCTCTCTTGATATAACACTCCTGCTTATCATGCAGTGGCGACTCCTCCACAATGGCAGAGGATCGTCGACTCCCCTGGCTAAGAGCCAGCAGCTGCAAAATAAAACAATATTTCTGTCTCTTTTTATTTTACAGCTGCTGGCTCAGCCATCAGCATGTGCAGGAAGGGGCAGGGCTGGGCCACGGGACAGGGGGAGGAGAGAGGGTGTGGAGTCTGTGCCCTAAGTGCGCATGTGTGTTTGGCAGGCTGTCTCAGGCTGGCCCAACACACATGCACACTTAGGTTTCTCCAATCCAGCCGTGCAAGACAGTCAGGTTAGAGAAACTGCACAGGCTCCAGTGCAGTGTCTGAGTGGCAGACCAAGCCTCTCAGACCAATCATGGCACTAATCTCATGCTAGGTTTAGCATGAGAGTAGCACCAGGATTGCTGGGGAGCCTGTGCTGGTGTCCCAGGGAATGTTGGGACACCAGAAGCGAAGAGAAGCAAAGCATTGGGAATGGTAATTTTTTTTATTGTTTATTTCCCCCCATCCCAACTGCCCCCCGATTCCCCTTTAGATTTGCAGTGGCTGCTGCTGTGCTTATGATCGTATGCTGGTGGGCTCATTGGATCAATTCTTTAGTGGTAGAAATGTGCAGTATTTGTGTTTTCGTACAGTTCAGGAAATACCACATTTTCAGTAAAGCTTTGGGCTCACAGGACTCAAATGCAGTAGTGCCAGAAATATATTTTCCTCTGCATGTTCATTGATCACCTTTAGTGGAGCTTATCTATGTATAATATCATTGTATAGACAATGAACAGTGTATCATTTACAGTGCTTTGCTGTTCTTGCTATCTAAGAGTGTAAGCTACATAACATAGCCCAAAAGTCGTGATGTTCACAAAGATGTCGTAAAGCAAAAAACTTTGCAAACTTGAGCCCTGACACAAGCTGCATGGTACTACTGGGGTGCCAACTCTTCATATGTTATTACTGTGACCATGTGGTAACACCCCTCCAATACTCTGCAATTCTAAGTTGCGCTCTATAGAACGCTGTTGAAAAATGTCCCTCTCTGAAGGGTCACCCCAAATGTTTTGCCTTCCTCCTCCCATTTTTCTGACCTCATTTTTGTTGGCTTTAGGACTGCGGACAATTTACCACTGCTAACCGGGGCTAAAGTGCATGTGTTCTCTCCCTAAAACATCGTAACATTGGATCATACGCAAGTGGCATGTTTAATTAACTTGTAGGTCCCTAGCAAAGTGCACCACATGAGCCAAGGGCCTGTAAACTAAATGCTACCAGCGGGCCTACAGTACTTATCGTGCCTACTATATAAGTTCCCTCTTAACCATTGCAAGGCCTTTGTGTGCAGTTTCACTGCCACTCCGACTTGGCATTTCTAACTACTTGCCAAGCTTTAAACTCCTCTTTTTCTACATATACGTCACCCCTGAGATAGGCCCTAGGTAAATCATAGGGCAGGGTGCTATGTAAATAAAAGGCAGGACAGGTGTTTATTTGTTTTACATGTCCTGGTAGTGAAAAACTCACAAATTCATTTTCCAATACTGTGAGGCTTACTCCTCTCATAGACTAGCATTAGAACTGCCCTCGTATACTTTTAAGTGGTAGATTCTGATCTGGAAGGAGTACCCCTGTCATGTTTAATATTGCCAGAATAGTAATAGAAAATCCTTCTTAGTGGTGTGGTTGGATTTAACATTACTATTTTAGAAATGCCACCTTTAGAAAGTGGGCATTTCTCTGCACTTACTGCCATCTGTGCCTTACAGCCTGTCTCCAATCCACGTCTGGTCTGTGCTGGTTGACAACTCCCCTTGTGTATTCCACCCAGACAGCCATAAACACAGGATATTCAGTCACATTTGCATTCATCTGCCTACGGAATGGGTCTCCTTGGGCATGTAGGTTGGACGGGCTCTCTCTTACACTTCAAATGCCAGTGGCCTGCACTCACACAAAAGACTGATAATCCTCCACAGGGATCCTGACAGACAAGACTAGGCTGAAAGAGGAACTTGTGCACTTCAAAACCCCTCTTTGAAGTTTCCCCCACTTCAAAGGCATTTTGGGTATATAAACTGGCTATCTGACCTGATCAAATCAGACACTTCTGGATTCACACATGAACTCTGTCAGAGGAGCTGCTTGGCTGCCTAAAGGACTCATCTGGACTGCTTTGCTGAGAAGGACTGCTGCCCTGCTGTTGCCCTGCTGCCCTCTGACTTTGCTGGAAGGACTGTGCCTTCTACAAAAGTGCTCTCCAATGGCTTGGATTGAGCTTGCATCCTGTTCTGAAGTCTCAGGATCAACAAAACTTCAGCAGCTAGCTTGTAGCTAGTTTTCTGACTTCAGCGATGCAAGGAACAACTTCAATGATGCCAGGAATGATGCTGCAGCATGCTTCTGCTCTGTGGACATCGCTGCACGAAACGACTGTGGCCTGCAATGCAAGTCGGACGTTGCCTTGGAATCACTGATGTCACACAGGATCATCGCAACACTGCGAAGTGGACACATTGTGTCTTGACTGACTCGATCCATCGACCCCACCAGGTCACAAGGAACCGACGCATCGCAACCGATGCCACACCAGCACCTCCTGCAACTGGACAGAACCAACTCCTCACCTCTCCCTGCCTCGCAGTGCGGAACCAATGCCTCATCTCACTAGACGCCGCAAGGGACTGACGGCGCACCAGCCTCAGCGACACTTCATCTCCTGACTCTGTGCGAGGTCTTTGCTTCTTTGTTTCTAAAAGGTACTGTACCTGGGGGGTCCGTGTGACTCCGTGATCGGCACCTGTGAGGTTGGATTATTGGAAATGGCTCTGTCAACAATTATTATATATATATATATACATGTATATATCTATACATATTTATGTATAAATATATTTATGTATATATATTTATATATTGTTAGAAATGGGGTCTTTGGTTGACAGTCAGGTTACCCCCTCTTCAAGCAAGGACCCTCACTCTATTCAGAGGAAAAGAGAATCACCCTCAGCTAACCCCTGCTTACCCCCTTGGTAGCTTGGCAGAGCAGTAGGCTTAACTTCAGAGTGCTAGGTGTAAAGTATTTGTACCAACACACACAGTAACTTAATGAAAACAGTACAAAATGACACAACACAGGTTTAGAAAAATAGGAAATATTTATTTCAACAAAACAAAACAAGACCAAAACAACAAAAATCCACAATACACAAGTCAAGTTATTATTAAAAATGCCAAAAGAGTATTTAAGTAGTTTTAAACACACACTCACACTGTTAGCATGGAAAAGTACCTCGGGTGTGTCAAAAATAATCCCGCACAGTGAGTGTGCGTCAAAAAGGGCTTGCGATGCGTCGATTCCACTCACGAGCGGGACCTTGCGTCGTTTCTACTTTTCTCGGGTCGGGCGCGTTGTTTCTTCTCTATGTAGGAGAGTGATGCATCGATCCGGTCAGCACTCTCGGATCCAGGCAGGCCTTGTGTTGTTTTTACACGCCCAGGGGTACTTGAGTCAGAAATCCAGCTGCATGATGATCCGAAAACCACACAGTGTGGGTTGCGATCTCCCAGCCTCCGTCAGTGATGTTGCACATCATTTCTCCTGCTCCATGCATCGACTCTTCGGTCGTGTTTCCGGCGAGCGCCGATTTTCAGCCGCGGAGCTGGCAGCGCGTCGTTTCTTCAGCCGCAGATTGATCTTTTCCCCGCATGGCACTCTGTGTGTGGATTTCCTTTTCTTTAGGCTGCCAGCTTCTCCTTTCAGGGTCCCAGGAACTGGATGGGCACCACAGGGCAGAGTAGGAGTCTCTCCAGATACTCCAGGTGCTGGCAGAGAGAATTCTTTGCTGTCCCTGAGACTTCAAACAACAGGAGGCAAGCTCTAAATCAAGCCCTTGGAGAGTTCTTCTGAAGATGGAAGGCACACAAAGTCCAGTCTTTGCCCCCCTACTCTGGCAGGAGCAGCAACTGCAGGATAGCTCCACAAAGCACAGACACAGGCAGGGCAGCTCTTCTTCCTCAGCTCTTCAGCTCTTCTCCAGGCAGAGATTATTCTTGTTTCCAGAAGGGTTTCTAAAGTCTGTGGTTTTGGGTACCCTTCTTATACCTAATTTCTCCTTTGAAGTAGGCCTACTTCAAAGTAAAGTCTCTTTTGAATGTGAAATCCTGCCTTGCCCAGGTCAGGTCCCAGACACTCACCAGGGGGTTGGAGACTGCATTGTGTGAGGGCAGGCACAGCCCTTTCAGGTGTGAGTGATCACTCCTCCACTCCCTCCTAGCACAGATGGTCCATCAGGATATGCAGGCTACACCCCAGCTCCCTTTGTGTCACTGTCTAGTGTGAGGTGCAACCAGCCCAACTCTCAAACTCACCCAGACGGGAATCCACAAGCAGGCAGAGACACAGAAATGGTTTAAGCAAGAAAATGCTCACTTTCTAACAGTGCCATTTTCAAACACACAATCTCAAATCAACTTTACTAAAAAATGTATTTTTAAATTGTGAGCTCGGAGACCCCCAACTCCACATGTCCATCTGCTCCCAAAGGGAATCTACACTTTAATCAGATTTAAAGGTAGCCCCCATGTTAACCTATGAGAGGGACAGGCCTTTCAACAGTGAAAAACGAATTTAGCAATATTTCACTGTCAGGACACATAAAACACATTACTATATGTCCCACCTTAACCATACACTACACCCTGCCCTTGGGGTTACATAGGGCCTACCTTAGGGATGTCTGACATGTAAGAAAAGGGAAGGTTTAGGTCTGGCAAGTGGGTACACTTGCCAAGTCGAATTTACAGTTAAAACTGCACACATAGAAACTGCAGTGGCAGGTCTGAGACGTGATTACAGAGCTAATTATGTGGGTGGCACAACCAGTGCTGCAGACCCACTAGTAGCATTTGATTTACAGGCCCTAGTACCTCTAGTGCACTTTACTAGGGACTTACTAGTAAACCAAATATGCCAATCATGGATATGTCAATTACATATACATTTTGTAAAGGAGCACTTGCACTTTAGCACTGGTTAGCAGTGGTAAAGTGCCCAGAGTAACAAAAACAGCAAAATCAAGGGTACAGCAAACATTCGCAACCTTCGCAACAGAGGCAAAAAGTTAAGGGAGACCACGCCAAGGATGAAAAGTCTAATATATATATATATATATATATATATATATATACATAAAACACCTAGTGGTGGTGGTAGTTATATTGTAATATTTAGGACCTCTTTTCTATAGAAAAAGCTGTTTTTTTTGCTTGCCAATAGCTTTGGTGCAGCTTTATAAATCTTCACGAAATTCTCCCGAAAAATTTGACAGTCAAATGAGCTGCTGTCTGAAAAGTTTTCGGTGATCTGTCAAGCAGGAGCCAAGATAAGTGGGAGGGGGAGCACATTTTGAGCGTTTCCACTGTTAATTCCCACAGAAAAAATTGAACAGCGATAGTGCAAAAACCACTAGATGGAATTATACCAAATTTGTCAAAAAAGTAGCTCTTGGTCAAGAAAGAGACCTGTTTGTTATTTGGTCTAAATCCATTTAGCAGTTTTTGAGAAATCTAGGGAAATCCAAATTTGTATATCTAAGGATGCGGAGGTTTCGCGATCCCTCCCGATTTGGTGCTGAGATCTGATTGGCTGCCAACACTTCAAACCAGGAAGAGTTGACAGCCATCATGGGACTCAGTTTGAGCCGAGTCCCAGAAAAAAAGAATAAAAAATTTAAACATGGCCACGGTATGAACATCCTGACCCCTTATCTCTGGTGCTGGGCATTTTTTAAAACATTTTCACTGTGGAATCACGATGGGGTCACAAATCCATGGTAAATGTTTTTTAAAAACAAGTGCAGTCCTTTCGTGCTTGTTTTAAAAAAAAAACAGGATTGGCCAGGGCCTGAGGGCACTCTTTTTTTTTTTGTAGGAGGAGGGGGCACCTGCCCCCCTCACAGCCCCGGGGAGCACCACCTCCCCAGGGCACATACTAAATAATGTAAAGAGGGTCCGCTTCAGTCCCCCAGTAGCCCTGGGGATCACCACCTCCCTAGGGCTATGTGGAGGTTTGGGGGGGGGGGCCTGTGGCAACCCTCATGAAGCCACTCATGGCCCTAGGTACCGCCACCCCCCATGGCCGGTTCCTGCTATGTCCCAGGGTGCCCTCCCAAGGACACAGTTGTTTGCTGTGGCGTGGCAGCAGCTTTGAAGCTGCAGCCAAGTCATAGCAAACACACCACTTTTTGACAGAGGGATCTGTAAAGCAGGTCCTGCTGTAAAAAAGTGGCTCTTATATCTCTGTTCCCTGCATGCAGGTATGCATGCAGGTAACAGAGATTAAAATTTTGCTTCAGCAACCACATAGCTGCTACTTAAAGCAGCTCAGTGGATGCTGAAGCAATGGGACCGCTCGGGAGGACTTTAGGCTTTCCTCGCAGTCCCAGATAGCCTGTAAAAGGATTTTTCTAAAATAAAAAAAATAAAAAAAATAAAAAACATGTAGGGACGGCTGGGGAGCCTTTGAGCCCAGACAGCCCATAAAGGGTTAAAAAAAAGATTAAAAAACACAAATTGAATAGCTCAGTATGAAGGTCACAGACCTTCACGCTGAGCGTTCAGAGTTTGAGTCCAACCAGACTCATTTCCCTATGTTATTCTCTGTAAAAAAGACTCATACTGAAAGGTGATCTTACTCTTTTTAAATAACAACTGCATTTTTCTTTTCCAATGGTGCAGAAATATCACATTCTAAGTGTATCAGACATTAAAGCCTAAAACACTCTCTATCTCTCGCCCTCTCACTTTGTCTCTGCTCTCTTTCAATCTTTCTCTCACTCACACAGCCACTCAACACTTACACACCTACTCACAGACCCACTAAGACCCTCCTGCACCCACTCACAGCCCCACTCATACCCTTATGCACCCACTCACAGACCCACTCAGGTAGTTATGCACCCACTCATTGACCCACTCAGACTCTCACACACCAATTCACAGACCCACTGACAGCCTGATGCAGCCACTCACAGACCTGGGCTCACTGACACACCCACTAAAACACTGATGTATGCATTCTCACACACAGGCAGACACTCTCACAGCCACTCTCACCCCCAGATACATCCTTTTACACCTATTCTCACACCCAGAGACTCCGCGACCCAGTCCCGCCGTGCACGCCGATAGGGCCGTGCACAACAATTGATTGGGTGGTTAGTGGGGGTTTGGCTGCAGGGTCTGGCTGCAAGCCAGGTCTTGCGGGCAACATTTGCATCGCATGGCCCCAAGCTTTGTGCAGCTGTGATTAGATTAACTTATAGTAATGAGAATTACCATACATTAAAAAACCATAGAAATTCACTGAAAAAAACAAAGGTTACAGGGACGTTATAGTTAGGAAATATATTTAAAAAAAAAAAATAGAAATTCACTTAAAACATCTAAGGTTACAGGAATGTTATAGTTAGGCTCACATTTTTAACGTCCCAAACCATAGAAGTTCACAGTTATAGTTAGAGTTACCTCCAATAACTCGTGCCATAAGGTAACTATAACTCGCACCCACGCCATACACTGTTATCCACCCAAAAAAACACGGCACTGATGACATCTTTGATAACATCCTTGATAATATCAATGTAATATTTGCAGTAAAATTTTTGATCAATAAGTTGTGCATGGCGGGGACATGAGTTATAGTTACCTTAAGACAAGAGTTATAGTTACTTGAGGTAACTATAACTATAACTGGTGAATTTCTGTGATTTTGTACGTTTAAAATGTGACATTAACTATAAAGTCCCTGTAACCTTTAGATTTTTAAGTGAACACATATATCTATATCTATCTATCCATATATATATATATATATATATATATAGATATATATATATATATATAGTTATGTGAAAATTATTTCCTATAGGGTGTTATTTTAATTCCCTGCCTCCATTATTTTCTATGGGTAAGTACATCTACTACATGGCTGGTCTGGTGTACATTTAAGACTGTTGTGTGATCTTCTGGCCTGTAGTAACCTTAGCAGTGTTGTTTGTGAATAGCAATAGGCTTACTTTTTATGGGTGGGAGTTTTTATTTTCAAACACCAACCTAAACTCCTCCTTGCCCTTCCCGAGTCCCATTATTCCCACCACTCCCCCTGGTTCCTCCCACATTTACTACTAAGTAGTAAATGTAGCCATCTCCCTATTTAAAAGAAAGGAGAGGTGGATGTTTACATTCCTAGATTTATGAATTGCATTTTGTAGTAGTAAACACTACTAATGTAGCACTACTTTACTATACTGAAGGCACACCAAAGGCAATCCCGCCAGTGCCCATCTGTGTGGATCACACTCAGTGCCAGAAACCCTGGTCCCTTCACCACCCACAGGTCCTCGTCCCCATAACTCCATCTCCTGAACCCTGGACTCAAAGCTAACTAAACACAGCGGCAGGACCTTTCTCATGTTCACACTGTCACTTCTCTTCCCAGCCACATCCCAGCCTTCATCCAGCATCCAGCCCCACTTCTGTCCATCACACTCACGCACCCAACATCCACCACTAACCACTGGCATGCATACTACTAAAACCTGCTCCCTCTACTAACACACCACAGAGGTTTGGGACCTCATCCACACACACACCTGAACTCGCCTTTCTCACAGAAACATGGCTCAACCCGCCATCTGCCCCAGACATCGCCAACACTGTCCCAGCAGGCTACAAGATCTTGCACCAAGACAGAACCTTTAAACCCCAGGAGGCATCGTAATAATCCAGAAAGACAACATAAAGTGCATCACCGTCAATGATCCGGACACCACCTTCATTGAACACTTCCACTTCAAGATCCAAACAGACAGCAGCTCAACTACCAAGGGTAGCCTCACCTACTGACCACTGGGCCCATGACAGAATTTCACTGACCTCATCACCCCCCCATTGCCCTCAGCTCAAATAATTTTTTCCTCACTGGTGACCTCAACTTCCATCTAGATGATGCCACCGACCTCTACACCACCGGCCATCTGGACAGCCTCTTCAACGATGGCCTCACGCAGCTCATGAACGGCCTCACACACACAGCAGGCCACGCATTGGACCCCATTTTCGCCATCTGCAACATATTCAAAATCAACCACACCCTCCCACTCACCTTGACAGACCACTATGTCATCCATTTCAACATCTTCGCCCTTTTGAGCATGAAAGCAGTGACACTTTCTTCCCTGAACCGCAACTGGAAAAACATCACCTGACAAGCATGGATCAACACCCTCAACCTACACCCTCTGACTCTCCCCTAAGATGCTGACAGAAATGCCCAATGCCTCAGCAATTGGCTCACCAGCTGCAGCAACAGGCTCACTCCACTCAAAGACAACAAACCCATGAAAACACAAAAACAGGCAAACGGTTACACAGACACCCTCAGAAACCCCAAGAGACACTACAGACAGCTGGAAAGTAATTGGCATTCCTCTCAAGAACCCTCAGACAGGAGTACCTACAAGGACGCACTCAGAACCTACCACCACAAGCTGATAGAGGCCAAGAAGAGGGCCTTGTCCCAGAGAATGAAAGCCAACAACAACAATGCCAAGGAGCTCTTCACAATCATCAAGGAATTCACCCATCCAAAAACCACATACAACTCCATCACCCCATTGCAGGACCTCCGCAGTCAACTCTCAGATTTCTTCCACAAAATATACGCAAATTTCAACCAGCCACGTCCACCCATGATCCTCCTGCCTGCACCTTAGAACCTCACCTCAGGAGCACCAAACCTCTCTCACTAGATCCCATTGACCAGCAAAAAAAACACAGCGTTCATGGCATCCACCCACTCAGGTGCCCCCACGGATACATGCCCACACTGCCTTCTCAACCTCGGCATCATGACTATAGGCCCAGTACTACAGTCCATAATCAACACATTCGTCACTGCAGCCACAATCACAGACACCTGGAAACACACTAAGGGCATCCCTCTCCTGAAGAAACCATCTGCAGACCTGGAAGTCCTCAGCAACTACCAATCTATCTCCCTGCTTCTTTCCTCCGAAAACTCCTGGAAAAAGCCATCAACAACCATCTTTCCCTCTTCATTGGACAGCACAAACTCCTTGATGACTCACATCTCGCCTTACCTATGGGAACTCCAGTACCTCCCAATTCAGAAATGCTGCAACTTCAATATACTCTCCCAGCTCACAAAGCGCTACACCAGAATGGACCCCCCTACCTTAGCCACCATTTACACTACCACCAGCCAACACGCAACCTCCGATTGGCTTCGCTGTCACTCACACACAATCCCTGTAGTCACAAAAGCAGGGAAGGAGGCAGCTCATTCTCCTACTTGGCTGCTAAGACATGGACCACCCTCCCCTAGGATATCTGAACAGCCACCATGCTCAAAACATTCTGCAAGAAACTGAAGATCTGGCTCTTCGTTTGAGACTCATGACCCTCCACACCTACTCAGTGCCTAGAGACCTTCACTGGTGATTAGCTCAAGCTCCACAAATTCTTTTACATTAATTTACACAATAAAATGCAGTTTGTGACTTGGGCTCTATATTTACCAAAGGAACAATGGTGAGAATAGTTTTGCCATATAAATTGACAGTACAATACACCCAAAATATCAGCGGCATTATTAAGTGGATAATTTCCAACCCTGAAAGCTTATAATAAATAATGTCCAGGTTTGGTTTGGCAAAGGAACATAAATTTTACCAAAAACATCTGGTGAATTATGCAAAAGAACATTTTTTAAGCCTCAGGACTGGAAGGTAAATGCAGTTGAAAATAATGATGCACTTATTTTAAAAAAACATTATCGTATGAACTCATATCTGAAACATAGAGGTGGAAATGTGCCATCTAGGGGCATAAATGAGTGATGGTGGATAACAGAATCCAGCCAGATTGATGGACATTCACACCCAGACATGGAATCTAGGTACTTGAAAAATCAAACACATTCAATTTGTTACAGTTTGTCACTCAGCCAATTCACTCCAAAGGACAAATCCTCAATGTTGTCTTCTCAATCCAGGCAATACAAAACTCCCATACAACTGGGCTAGACCACCCACCTTGTCATTTCCATTATGCTGTTCACCTTCCAACCTTCATACCAAGGTCTGACCAGAAGGGGGCAATTGTCCCTCAAAGAATTCTCCGTAGCCATCTAAAGCTCAAACTCATTGTTTTTCTGCCATCCCACATCTGATATAAACACACTTCTAAAAACAAGTTGATCCCATTTCTGGAAAACCACATGAATGCACATGCTCAAACTAAAACACTACAGTGCAAGCTGAGCATTGCAGCACTCTGATATTCCAAAGACCTTGCCAGCAACAAATTCTCTCTGCAGACAGGAAATAAAACGGGAGAACAAACCAATGCCTAACATCCTCACACTACTAAAGTCCCTCCAAGCATCACATCTGCAAAAGCCAAGTACTTACAACACTGATGCTGCTAACAGAAGTAGAAAACTCTTCAAGACAATCATCCACTGTATCAGCCCCCTTTGACAACCCCAAGTCCCACACGCCACAGACAAGTGCAATAGCATCAATCTATTTTTCAGTGAAAGAATACAGAGTATCTAACAGTGCATCAAGAACTCCAAGCCTGCGTCTTCTTTGACAATTGTCATCCTTCAAACTACTATCTCTTGTAGACTTGGCAAATATCTTCGACTCTCTCATAGTTTTCTTCTATGAAGATGATGTCTTACCATTCTCCTTCATCAAAGCTGTCATCTATGAAGCTCTCTTACCCCTGCTCTTCATCATCATCAACACTTTCCTCCCTCAGGTAGAGTCACAGACTATCTGAAGAGAGACAAGATACTTCCATTCCAGAATGAAACTCGAAGTGTGGTGCCTGTGTGCAGCGGGGGAAGCTGAAGAGGGCTCTATGGTACACATGGGGCCATGGAAGTGGGTGGTGGCACCTGTGCCTCGGATACTCCAGAGTCCACATGCTCCTCTGGCCCGGTCAGCACCTCTCACCCCTCACCCCCAGTCTGGTGCCTCGACCGCATGCATTCAAATCACTGCCTTGCCTCCTCACTTCCTCACTGCTGCCCTGATACTCTGTGGGAGAGCAGGCTCTGGTGAGTGAGGGTTGGGAGTCTGGGGCAGCCAGGTGGGGAGAGGATAGTAGCATCAGGCCAAGGTCACGGCATAAGGCCATGTGTGCGTCCATTTTTAACTCCTTAGTCAGGAAGGCCTGGCTGGCAGCCCATGAGACACTTGTGGATGCCCCTCTCCTTTTTTTCTTTCCTCCTTTCTTTTACCTTCTTTTTGTCAAGCTAATCCACAATTCAGCTGCAAGCAATTACCAAGTCTCAGCATTTCTAAAGCCTACCGCCAGCCACATCATCATTGGATATCTCTCTTCTATGTAAGCATTGCTGCGCCCCTTCATCAAAATGAATTTGAATGTATCATCAGTGGAGTAATACAGACTTGAGAACTCGGACAAGCCGATTATTACTGCAAGTGGAGGCCCAGATCCGGCCCTAGGCATCTACAAAACAGTATACCGTTTACCGAAACACCCCTCTCCTGCCTAAACCCGGCTTAAATTTGGTATGTACAGTCAAGTCGTGGAAAGACAAGCCACCTTCCTGTAAATCTGTTTTAAGGTATGCTCAGCAGACTCCGATACCTTAGAGAAGATACTCTGGACTGAAACAACCAAAGCGGCTAGCCCTCCACTGCCGGAGATTCCAGGACCAGTCAGCCAAGAACCTACAGGTCATTGCACTATGGGAAACCCAAACCTCATTTGCTAACTTCGAAATGATACTTAACAAAATGGTGCATCAGATTTCATGGCAGGCCGATAAACAAAAAACGGCCTTAAGCTCGCACGTGTGGGCGATTCTAGGTAGCTAAATCAAGCCTGCCTGCACACGTTAAACAACAGCTTATTGGATACAGACTTGGGGGGCTACCAACCTTGGACTGCCAACCTGCATTTAAAAGGGAAACATCAAATAACCTATGCCGGCTCTGCCTCTTCTGCAGGGAAATTATTGTGTTAATCACTTGCAGTTACCGTGCCCAGCTGAAAGAATGACGGGCACTTTTAAAACTACAATTCCCGGTCTTGGGCATTGGTTACTGCAGACCTGCCATAACTGCCTGCCTCTCTGCTGAACATCCTATTCAAGATTCTTGAAATTCATTCAGGTGTTTGAGAGAACTCTGAACAATCTAGCCCACTTGGACTAATTCACCCATATAGCATCCCACTCGTGCTTCATCAGGAATGTATGGTGAGAATTACCAGTCATTTACAATTCTCTTCCTAACCCTTGTGGCTCATGAAAATGCTCGCAACTTGCAGTGTGATGGGTCAAGACCATACATTGCACGCAACATCTGTTCCTGTCCCAGGTAAGCCATTCTGGCAGGTCACTCATGCTCCAGTTTGCACGTTTTCTCATTGATATTTTTAAACTCATAGTCATTTAACTGCTTCACCAGGAATGCATGGTGAGATGTATCAGTATCTTACGACACACGTTTTAACTCCTGTGGCTCATAAAAGTCAAGACAGTACTCCACATGTGCGCTTTTCTAATGCAAGCCACCGTTGCAACTCACTCACGCTCAATTTGGCACATTTTGATGTTCATTTTTTAACTTGTATTTTTTAACTTGCAAGTTATTTTTCATGCAAGTCATTCTCCTAATGTTTTTTGCATGCAGAATAAGAGAATTGTTTTAGAATGATTTTTATTAATCATACACATAAATAAATAATAATAATGACCAGACCTAGTAAGATGATAGAAACAAAAAATGCAATAACGCCTTTCTAAGCAAAGTACAAGGCATGACTTTTCAACAATCCATGGTCTCTTTCGTCAACAGGATCCCTCCAGTAGACAGTTAGAAATGGAGTCTTTGGTTGGCAGTCAGGTTACCCCGTCCAAGCAAGGACCCTCACTCTAGTCAGGGTAAAAGAGAATCACCCTCAGCTAACCCCTGCTTACCCCCTTGGTAGCTTGGCACGAGCAGTAGGCTTAACTTCAGAGTGCTAGGTGTAAAGTATTTGTACCAACACACACAGTAACTTAATTAAACCACTACAAAATGACACAACACAGGTTTAGATAAATAGAGAATATTTATCTAAACAAAAAAAGACCGAAAAAAAAAAATCCACAATACACAAGTCAAGTTATCACTAAAAATGTCAAGAGAGTCTTTATGTAATTTTAAACACAACGCTAACACTGTTAGTGTTAAAATGTACCTTGGGGGCATCAAAAATAACCCCGCACGGGCAAGTGTGTGTCAAAAAGGGGCTTGCGATGCGTCGATTTCAGTCATGAGCGAGACCTTGCGTCGTTTCTCCTTTAGTCAGGTCAGTGTGCCTCATTTCTTTTCTCCGCAGGAGAGCGATGCGTCAATCCGGTCAGCACTCCCGGGTCCTGGCAGGCCTTGCTTTGTTTTTACACGCCCAGCGGTGTTTGTGTCAGAAATTCAGCTGCACGATGGTCCGAAAACCACGCAGCGGAGGTTGCGATCTCACCCAGCCTCCGTCAGCGATGCTGTGTGTCGTTTATCCTAAAATAAAGATATCGAGCAGGGATGAATATACGACCAAATATCTAAGTGAAAACCTAAATTTTTCACTGAAAAGTGGTTTCTTTATTACAATTAAGTCAATTAAATCATAGAGTCACCAAAACACACCTGCTCACCTAGAAATCACTAATACACAATATATACAACATGAAAACAAATTAGCTAATTATATACAATTACTACACACAAACAAAGCAATTAAGCCAACAGTTCCTTAGGGCACCGTAATACATAAAGCATAGGCTGCTTAGCCATCCAGTGGCAGGCAGTAACAATGGGAGGTAATGACAGTTGTACACGGAGAGTATCTTCCATCAGTGAGAAAAGTCAATCACTGGCATAAGTGTCCGATACAGTCCAAAATTATTAAATCCAATATTTCAGAAATTCCAACAGTCACTCCTCCGAGTTTATAGTCGACGCGTTTCGGCCTTAATAAATCCGGCCTCCTCAGGACAATGGAAACCGTGCCTTAGGGCAAATAAATAAATAAACTGCAGTGCCGCTGAGTCAGTAAAAGCATCATGCAGCTAAACACAGTGCTCAAATGGAACAAATCCAACCACCTACATTCCCGACGTAGAACTTATCAAAGAGCAGTGCTAACGGAGATCGCGTTTAAAATGTGTTGTTTATCCAGCTTGGGGCGTCGATCTTCCAGTTGTGTTGCAGGCCTGTGTCGATTTTCAGGCGCGAAGCTGGTGGAGCGTCGATTTTTCGGCCGCAGATCGGAGTCGTGTCGATCTTTTCCCCGCATGGCGGTCGGTGCGTGAATTTCTCACTCTTGGGCTGCCAGCTTCTCCTTTCAAGGTCACAGGAACTGAATGGGCACCACTTTGCAGAGTAGGAGTCTCTCCAGAGACTCCAGGTGTTTGCAGAGAGAAGTGTTTGCTGTCCCGGAGACTTCAAACAACAGGAGGCAAGCCCTAAATCAAGCCCTTGGAGAGTTCTTCAGAAGAAGGAAGGCAACACCAAGTCTAGTCTTTGTCCTCTAGCACAGGCAGAAGCAGCAACTGCAGGATAGCTCCACAAAGCACAGTCACAGGCAGGGCAGCTCCTCTTCCTCAGCTCTTCAGCTCTTCTCCAGGCAGAGGTTCCTCTTGGTTTCCAGAAGTGTTCTTAAGTCTGTGGTTTTGGGTGCCCTTGTTATACCCATTTTGCCCTTTGAAGTAGGCCTACTTCAAAGGAAAGTCTCTCTTGATTATGAAATCCTGCCTTGCCCAGGCCAGGCCCCAGAAACACACCAATGGGTTGGAGACTGCATTGTGTGAGGCAGGCACAGCCCTTTCAGGTATGAGTGGCAACTCCTCCCCTCCCTCCTAGCACAGATGGCTCATCAGGAAATGCAGACTACATCCCAGCTCCCTTTGTGTCACTGTCTAGTGAGAGGTGCAACCAACCCAACTGTCAAACTGACACAGACAGGGAATCCACAAACAGTCAGAGTCACAGAAATAGTTTAAGCAAGAACATGCTCACTTTCTAAAAGTGGCATTTTCAAACATAAAATCTTAAAATCAACTTTACTAAAAGATGTATTTTTAATTTGTGAGCTCAGAGACCCCAAACTCCACAGGTCTATCCGCTCCCAAAGGGAATCTATACTTTAATAATATTTAAAGGTAGCCCCAATGTTAACCTATGAGAGGGACAGGCCTTGCAACAGTGAAAAACGAGTTTAGCAATATTTCACTGTTAAGACATATAAAACATATTACTATAAGTCCTACCTTAACCATACACTGCACCCTGCCCTTGGGGCTACCTAGGGCCTAACTTAGGGGTGTCTTATATGTAAGAAAAGGGAAGGTTTAGGCCGGGCAAGTGGGTATACTTGCTAAATCGAAGTCAAATTTACAGTTAAAACTGCACACACAGACACTGAAGTGGCAGGTCTGAGACATGATTACAGAGCTACTTATTTGGGTGGCACAACCTGTGCTGCAGGCCCACTATTAGTATTTGATTTACAGGCCCTGGGCAACTCTAATGCACTGTACTAGGGACTTACCAGTAAATCAAATATGCCAATCATGGATAAACCAATTAACCATACAATTTACACAGAGAGCATATGCACTTTAGCACTGGTTAGCAGTGGTAAAGTGCTCAGAGTTCAAAAGCCAACAACAGGTGAGAAAAAATAGGAAGCAGGAGGCAAAAAGATGGAGGATGACCCTGCATAAGCAAAAAAGTCCAACATAGACTAACCCACTGTACTTCAATTATGGCGACATTGGCTTCAACGAAGACCGCCAAAGATATTCAGGGATATTTTTCTATCATGCCAAAAACGTCAACACCAGTGTAGGACTACAGAGTGACTCATCCCAAGATCATGAAGAAATACCCTCGGAGTGAAAGCAATATAGGCCCTCATTATGACACTGGTGGTAAATTCTGCTTACCACCACGCTAACAGCCTCCAATTTACCGCAGCGGTGGCAGATATCCGTTCAACATATTATGACACACACACACACCAATTCGACAGAATACAGCCACAAAAACAAATCCGCCACACCAAAGGTCAGTGATGAAGTGGCGGTCCCAAAACCAATACTCTTACACCAACAGAACAACGCCCACCACATTATGACCCATGAATCACCACGGTGGACATTCAACAGCGGTAAAGTATTGGCGGTACATGCTGCCGCGCTCAGAATGGACACCCACATACAAAACAACACTATATTGGCCAATACCAAAAACACATACGTGACACACATACGCACACCACGCCACTATAAAACACACACCCACATCACCCAAAACCCCATACAAAAAACAATTGCTGCCAAGAGACTGAGAAGAAGAGCACATAGACAACTAGACACACACACCACTGACACCCATACACCCCTCATGCACTTCACATCACACACCCCACCACATCACCCAACACACCCTCACCAACACACATCACACAACACCCATGGCACCACAACGGTACCCCCATTTCACTGAGGAGAAGTTTAGGATCGTGGTGGAGGAAATTGTCAGGGTAGAGCCACAGCTCTTTGGAGCACAGGTACAGCAGAGATCAATAGCAAGGAAGATGGAGCTATGGCGGAGAATCGTGGACAGGGTGAATGCCGTGGGATAGCACCCAAGAACAAGGGATGACATCAGGAAGAGGTGGAACGACCTACGGGGGAAGGTACGTTCCATAGCAGCAAGACACCAGCTTGCCATACAGAGGACTGGCAGTGGACCCCCACCACCTCCCCCACAGCTCACAGCATGGGAGGAGCAAGTACTGGCATTACTGCTTCCTGAGGGACTCACTGGAGTAGCTGGAGGACTGGACACTGATAAGTCACATTTAACACTTATCACCCCCGTACCTGCATGCCATCTCACTCCCTCACCCTCATTCCCATCACTCCACTACATCCCACACACTGCACCTACACATCTCACTAATCCCAATGCCAAGCCCTGAATGCCATACCAATGCATGGACACCCCTCATAGCCCTGCATGGACACACATCACTAAAGCAGGCACAGCATAGGGAAACTAACATAACCACAATACATCACCATACCAGTAAAAAGCTGGCAGGGGACATAGAGGGGAAGCTACAGAAGTACAAATGTCATACACTTGAATCATGATACATAATTTACATCCCCACAGGTACCCCAGCCAATGTCACTGGAGAGGAGGTGCCACCACTATCTAGTACCCCAATAGAAGAGGCCCCCAGTGATGATAGTAACTCAGGACTTCTGGATCTGGAGGACCTACCTAGCCCATCAGGGACCACTGGACACCTGGTCACCTAAGCCCACTCACAGACCACCACAGAGCCTCCCTCATCAGGAACCCACACCACAGCACCCACCCAGCGTACCCCCACACCTGTCCCCAGGACACGTCAATCAGCAGTGTGCCCACCTGTAAAGGGACCCCAGGCCACACCTCATACCTAAGACAATCAGGGACCTGGGGTCAGTGGCAGTGGGCACACTGTTCAGGGGACAGGGGCACAGGCCAACTGGGAGGACTGCTGTGTGCCAAGACGAGGACAGGACCATTGAATCGACTCTCCAGGAGGCACTCTCCGAGATCCTGGGAGCCTACCAACATTCCCAGGACACAATAGGCCAGATCCTTGACAATGTGCAGGAGAACAGGCGGCTGCAGAAGGGAATGTATCAAGGGATCAGGGAGCACTTGCAGGCCATTAAGAATACCCTGATCTCCATAGCAGGGGTGCTGGCTGACAGCATCATGAGGGAGGCAACAGCACATCAGCCGGCCCCTACCACTAGCCAGTCAACTGAACAGCCCTCCACTTCCACTGCCACTAGTGACCAGGAGGCCCCACCACAGGACCCACAGGCCACCAGGATCCCTCCCCATGCAGAAGGTGAACCACCCTGCAAATGTTCCCTGCAACCCAGACAGAAGCCAGAGACACTTGCCAAGACCACCACCAGGAAATGAGACTTTCCTGATTGTCCCCCATGTGTCCCACTCAGTCACCTTGCCCACCTTGAACTGCCATTGCTCCCCTTCCTATGGCCTCCTGGACAGTGCACCTGTGCTACAAACAGACTGGAACAATACCCTGGACTTTCCTCCATCACCACCCCATTCCATTGCACTTTCCCCTCTATTTTTAGCACTACAATAAACACCCTCGGATAAAACTCGAGTACTAGTATTTCATGTATTGCAAATTTGTATTGATTGAAACAGCTACATCCATTGCAAAGGAACTGTACATAGTGAGAGCATAGGATGAATGACCTGTTGCTAGCTGTAGTGATCACATCAGGTCATTGTTGTCATATTGCCAACATCTGTAAAATGATAATCCATAGGTGACAAGAAGTAAAGATAACAAGTGGGTAATGCCAGTAGGCCACTGCCACACAGAATACAACAATGGTCATAGAAATGTGAAGTTGCACTGTCTCACCTGTGTGTCATTGGAAGTACTGACGGATCACTAATATTCTGTTGTCCACATCCTCATCCTCTGCCTCCTCATCCTCACTGTCCTCAGGGTCCACTGCTGCCATAGGGGCATCTCCAGTATCCTCCTCCTGCAGAAAAGGTACATGGCATCTGAGGGCCAGGTTGTGCACCATGCAGAATGCCACTACTATCTGGCAGACCTTCTCGAGTGAGTAGCACAGGGATCCACCTGTCAGATGGAGGCACCAGAACCTGGCCTTCAGGAGGTCAAAGGTCCTCTCAATTATCCTTCTGGTTCGCCCATGTGCCTCATTATAACGTTCTTCAGCCCTTGTCCTGGCATTCCTCACAGGGGTCAGCAGCCAAGATAGGTTTGGGTAGCCAGAATCACCTGCAAGTATCGAGGGAGAACATTTAGCCACACACTATTCTATTTGTCTAACAGCAGAGTCATACACCAACATACACTGGGTGGGGACCAAGGCTCACCTATAAGCCACACCCTGTGCCTCTGTAGTTGGGCCATCACATTTGGGATGCTGCTATTCCTCAGGACAAAGGCATAATGCACCGACCCAGGATATTTAGCATTGACGTGGGAGATGCACTGGTCCGATAGGCACACCATCTGCACATTCATGGAGTGGAAACTCTTATGATTCCTGTACACCTGTTCATTCTGCCGGGGGTGAAAGATGCAATATGTGTTCCGTCAATTGCCCCAGCCATATTGGGGATATGTCCAATTGCACAGAATCCGGCCTTCACTGTGGCCAAATCTTCCACCTGGGGGAAAGCAATGTAGCTGCACATGTGTTTTACCAGGGCAGACAACACCCTTGCCAGCATGATTGAGAAAATTGGCTGTGAAATTCCTGCTGCCAAGCCCACTATCACTTGGAAAGAACCTGATGCCAAGGAAATGGAGCACTGATAGAATCTGCACAAGAGAGGGGGTTACAGTTGGATGATGGATAGCTGAGATCAGGTCAGGCTCCAACTGGGCACACAGCTCTGTGACTGTGGCCCTGTGCATTGATTAGGTGAGTATTATGTGCCTCTCCTCCAGTGTAGCTAAATCCACCAGGGATCTGTACGCAGGGGTATGTCTCCATCTCCTATTCATCCGCAGCGGTAGGTATCTAAAGGACACAAGAGGGAGAAGGCTGTCACAATTGGAACAACTATACCACAACAGCAGTCCACATCGTGAATATATTTGTTGGGACAGTGTTATTTTCAAAGTATGTGCCTATTCATCCTGTGACGCAGCAATTATCGATAAGCCTGTCCTGAAATGGCGACTGCCTGTCCTGTGTGGAAGGACAGGTGGAAGTGATGTAATTCAGCCGACGTTGTGCACCGTGGCGGTAGGCGGTCGTGAACCACTGTGCAATTCCTCATTGAATAATATTGGACCCTATGGGGTACAGTGGCCAATGGGGAGCTACCCCAGAGGTGATGGTGTACACCGCCGTGGACGTGACTACCATTTTCTATCTGATTGCTCACTTGTTTCCTGACCTTCCACAAGAGAAGACCTACAATGCATGTGCTGCTGTGACCTGTGTCTGGAACCTACCATGGCCCATGTGACCGGGAAAAGGGCCCAAGCCTTCACTTTGAAGGAGCTGGAGCGACTGGTGGATGGGGTCCTACCACAGTAGGGACAGCTGTATGGGCCTCCAGACCAACAAGTGAGTACACTGTGGGCACGATGCATGTGGCACGGATGAATGGAGATGTGTGTAAAGGCATTGTGTAAGGGTGGCTGGGAGGATTGTCTGTTGGCGGTGTACATGTTGTGAGCTGGAGTATGTATGTGCCAATGGTGATGGGATCGGGTATGGTGGGCCATGTGTGTGAAAGGCTGGACTGTTTGTTTAATGGAATTCTCCTGTGTGTATTACCTCTGCAGGTCAGCGTGAATCAAAAGAAGGGATTATGGCGTGCCATCGCCAATGATGTGCGGACCCTGGGGGTCTATGGAAGGCAGAGCACCCACTGTCAGAAACGGTGGGAGGACCTGAAACGCTGGGCATGGAAGGCCGCGGAGGCCCAGCTGGGGATGGCTGCCCAACAAGGAAGGGGTGCCCGTCGGACCCAGACCCCCCTGATGGCCCGCATACTGGCAGTGGCCTACCCTGAGCAGGGTGGGCGCTTGAGAGAATCAGAGCTGCCTCGAGGGGGTGAGTACAGTGGGCATTATTGCAACATATGGCTGGTGGGGTGGTATCCGGGCGGTGGTTGTGTGTTATTGGGTGCCCCTAAGGCCAGGCCAGATATTGCAGCATGGGTCCTCTGAAGGGTAATGGTTGCATGGCAAATACAGGTAACCTAGCTTGTTAGTATTCACTTCTAGGCAGAAGTCATCCTGTCCTTGTGTGCATTGGCATCATCTGGCGGAGGAGCAGAGGCACCGGCGACAGAGGGAGCTGCATCCCACAGGACCCAGGAGGCAGAGTCCACCGACGCCGAGAGAACCAGTGGGACAGAGGGTGAGGGGAGCACCTCGGCGGAGACTGGAGGGGACAACACAGACTCTGATACCTCCTCCAATGGAAGCTCCCTGATGGTGGCAGACACCTCTGTGACCACCCCAGCTGCAGGTACAGCCGTCACCTCAGTTCCTGCACTGCCCTCCCAGTAGCCCCTCAGTGAGTTGCCCATGCCTGCTCACCCAGGAGGGTGGGCATCTCCTTCGCCCCAGGCTCCTCAGGCCCTGCCCCAGTGAGCCCTGCTGCCCTGAGTGAGGAGGCTATTGACCTCCTGAGATCCAGCTCTGTAGGGCAGTCAACCATTCAGAATGCCATCCAGGGTCTGGCACCCCAGATGCAGCAATGCATTCCTGGAGGGCATTCATGGTGGTTTGGCAGCCCAACAAAGATCGATTCAGGCCCCGGCCTCCTCTCTGATGGCAGCCATTGTCCCGGTTTCTAACGTCCCCCCTCCAAATTCCACTTCCCAGTCCTATTCTCCTCAACCCCAACCCCTCCCAAGCACACAGACAGATGAGCATGCACACAATGCAACACACAAGAGAGGCACAGGCAAACACAGGCACCACACTTCATTCCACAGGCACTCACACAAACACCATACCAGTTCAGACACGACAACATTCACTGCCTCCACTGTCTCCCCCTCCTCCTCCCTCTCCACCTCCCTCCCAGTTACGTTCACACTCACACATGCATGCACTACATCTACAACCACTATCAGCATCACCACACCAAGCAAAACACATACCTCACTGGCAGACACCTCCACAACAGCCATGCACGTGTCCCCTGTGTCCTCTCCCACTTTGTCTATCCCCCCTCCTAAAGGACACAGACACAAGCACCCAAACACCCAACAGCCATCCACCTCACATCAGCATACAGTCTATGCACCTGCACCCAAATCCAGCAGACATACACCTCCAACAACTACTCCCTCATCCTCCACTCCCATTATTCCTCCCTCCTCCTGCCCCAATGCCCTTAAAAAGCGTTTCCTTTCCCAAATTGATTTCTTCCCTACCCCTCACCCCCCGTCCTGCACATATGGGCAAGGTACCAAGGACCCAGCCCAGAACCTCAGCCAAACAGTCCACAGGACAGTGGTAGCACCACCTACTAATGGTGGTAAGGATACCAGAACTACAACACTGCAGGGGAAGGAGCCAGCACCACTAGGGATTAAAGGGAAGAGTCCTGCACCAGCTGTGAGGAAGGGGAAGGGGCCTGCACCAGCTGTGAGGAAGGGGAAGGAGCCTGCACCAGCTGTGAAGAAGGGGAAGGAGCCTGCACCTGCTGTGAAGAAGGGGAAGGAGCCTGCACCAGCTGTGAGGAAGGGGAAGGAGCCAGCACCAGCTTTGAGGAAGGGGAAGGAGCCTGCACTACCAGGCAAAGAGGGGAAGAGTCCATCCATCCCTGCCAGGAGGTGTAAGGGACCCTTGACCCATGAACAGGAGGAGACGAGGCACTCTATGCCAGCGGAAGCTGTCAGGCTAACACCGCCACCACCACCAGCTGTCACGGGGCCCCCACTGCCAGCTGTAGATGTGCAGCCATCAGTGAGTACAGGGGCTGCCCAGGAGACTCCTCCAGCACCACCACAATGCAGCCATCAGTGAGTGCAGGGGCTGCTCAGGAGCCTCCTGCAACCACCATCAGAATGCAGCCATTGATGAGTGCAGGGGCTGCCCAGGACCCTCCTCCAACCACCCCCACCACAATGCAGCCATCAATGAGTGCAGGGGCTGCCCAGGAGCCTCTTCCAACATCCACCACCATGCAGCCATCAGTGAGTGCAGGGTCTGCTCAGGAGCCTCCTCCAACTACCACCACAGTGCAGCTATCACAGTCAGCGGATGCCATGTCTTCCACCCTCCAGGGGCTACTGTGCGGCCTGCCCCCTCCAGAACCGGTGGGCAAGTCACCCACTTGAGAGACTGTGGCCTTGCACTCCCCAGGACAGAGCAATGGGCATGTTGCCTCCGCTAGAACCAGTGGGAAAGTCACCCACCTGAGAGACTGTGGCCTTGCACTGCCAGGACAGAGCAATTGGCATGTTGCCCCTTCCAGAACCAGTGATCAAGTCACCCACCTGAGAGACTGTGGCCTTGCACTCCCCAGGACAGAGCAATGGGCATGGTGCCCCCTCCAGAACCAGTGGGCAAGTCACCCACCTGAGGGACTGTGGCCTTGCACTCCCCAGGACAGGGCAATGGGCATGTTGCCCCCTCCAGAACCAGTGGGCAAGTCACCCACTTGAGAGATTGTGGCCTTGCACTCCCCAGGACAAAACAATGGGCATGTTTCCCCCTCTAGAACCAGTGGGAAAGTCACCCACCTGAGAGACTGTGGTCTTGCAGTCCACAGGACAGAGCAATGGGCATTGAGCCCCATCCAGAACCAGTGGGCTTGTTCCTGCATCTGGCTGAGGTGCCCCCCGAGGTGCCTGCCTATTTGCAAACTGATGCCCCTGCAGAGTAGTACCCAGATGTGGTCAGGACTCGAGTTGGGCCTTAGATTGTGCCCTGTGGCCATGTGGGCCCTTGAACATTGGACTGGGCAGTGTCCCTTTGTGTACATATGTACATATCTGTTCCATTGACAAATCAAATTATTAATTTTGAATTTGATCTGATTACAATCACTCAAGTCAATTCCTGTTGTCCAAATTGTTTTTCGTATGCAGCTGGTTGTGTGTTTCTGGTGTGTGTCGTGCTTGTGTGTGTCACTCGCATTTTCCTCCCACCCTCCCTTGTTTGCTAGGTGGCTGTACTCACCGTTGTCATCTTCGTCGGTGTTGGTGTTCCAGGTGGAGCATGACGTAGAAGATCATCGGGAAAACTTGCAGTTCGGGTTCCATGGCGGCATGGTTATTCCCTGTGTCTCCAATGGTGAGTCCTTTTACTTATGAGCTCTGTTTCCGCCAGGCTTTTTTTGCCGTTGGTACTGCCCCGTAAAGGGTGGCGGATTGCAGGGTCAAAATATGGTGGGCGGTACTTTGTCTCCCACCTGGCTGTTGGCGGCTACAGCTGTGGTGGCTGTTGTTTCTACCGTGGCGGTTGGTGTGGTACATTGGCTGTCTATGTTTGTTATCACTGCCATGGCCACAATTTGGCGGTACTTACCGCCAGCCTGTTGGCAGTATTACCGCCACTTCATCACCCACCGCCAGGGTCGTAATGAGGGCCATAATCTTTCTGGATTCCGGGACCAGGATCCTTCCCTGTTAACCCTCCACTTTAAGTATTAACACCGGGCGACTATCCTTATATGACCAGTCAAGAGAGCAGCCAGTGGCTATGGTTTGGTTGGAACCAGCAGCCCCCTCCACTTCTGAGCCTCAAAGTAAAAATGGTCAACAATGGCTCACTGTTATGTAATGCAGACAAGTATAAAGGGGCCCGCTGCCTGGGGGAAGCCTGCCACCTTATATGCCTTCCTCTGTCCTAGTGAATGAGCGTATTCAAGCTCCAGTTAGCTTAACTCAGGATCAGAAATTGACTCTTCTTCTCCCTGACAGTGATCACCGCTCAGTCCACCAATGACTGCAATGAGACCTGCATTCTATCCTAACGTCCTCACCAGAAGCTGGTATGGTAATTGAGGCTAAGAGGCCACTATGATGGGGGCTATAGTCCGTTGAGCAGGCTCCCTGTAAATCCTGCACCCCTACATTATTTCCCCAACTCCCAAGACAAACAGCTCAGCTGCCTAAACAAATCAGGGGTCACTACAAGTCAGCTTTTGCATCCACCCCTTGGAAACCAGAAGAGTCCTAGAACCTGGAGCCCCCAAGGATGTACCTTTTGGACAGTAGGAACATCACGCTGAACTCTATGATGCAGGCTGCCTTGCTGCATGCTGAGAAATGAGTCATCCAAATCCCATCTTTACAAACCATAGCCTCCTTAATCATGGCTGTTGATGGTAAACTGGATATTCAAAATCAACTGATAATTTGAGCTCCCGAAAATGATGGCAGAGGTGGCTACATGCCATTGCAACCCTTGATTGAAACATTGGCAACCCTACCCTTTATCATGGCAACCATGATCTACGATCTGAAAGATGAAACAGCAAGGGCAAGGGTGACCTGGGGCAACAGCCAAGGTAGTGTCAACCAAAATAGAGCACATGCCCTCTATGCGACACAATCAACCATTGCACTATCAGACGTAGAAGTAAATGCGCAAATGCAGCATCCCAGCATCTTGGACACTACAGAATGTTTAATCCAGGTGAATAATAGCTGGCACCATTAACTTGGGGCTTGACAACAGATGTTGCTGGACCTGGGAGTGAATCCTCGCCACAAAACAAGGCAATACCAGCTGACCAGGCACCACTTCTGTCAAGGAAAAATAAAAAAGACTTAAGGATTTTAAAAAAGTAAGGGAAAACGGCTACCCTCAAACCAGCAAAAGATAAGTATGTGCTCAATCACAAACGTCTGCACAGCTTCACTGGGTGAGGAAATAGACCAACCAATGCAGAGGACGACAATAGGGAACAGTAGCCCCAATCAGGATTCGGTCCTTGATGGTACTGTAAGAGATCTCATTGATGCTCATCGAACATGGCAGGAAATTAGAACATGCCTCTCCCTAAAACTGCGTCAGCTCCCATCAATCTGCCTATTAGAAATCGGGTCTCTGTTTGACAGTCAGTTTGCACTCTGTGAAAGCAGGGACCCTAACTCTAGAAAAGGCAATGGAGATACACACTTTAGATAACCCCTGCTCACCCCCTTGGTAGCTTTGCACAAGCAGTCAGGCTTATCTCAAAGGCAATGTGTAAAGAATATGTACCAAAATACACATTACTATAGTGAAAACACTACAAAATGGACACCACACCAATTTAGAAAAATAGGCAATATTTATCTGAATCAAACAAGACCAAAACAACAAAAATACAACATACACAAGTCAAGATATGAATTTTAAAAATAAAACAAGTCTTACTTGATAATAAACAATAGAAACATTGTTGTTACACAAAGTACCTGGGTTGCTTGGAAAAAAAGCTGCACGGGGGAAAAACTCAGCGATGCGTCGATTCCTTACTCGCAAAAGAAGCCATGTGTCATTTCTTCTCTGGTCGGGTAAGTGATGAGTCATTTTTCTCTCCTGCAAGAAAACGATGCATTGATTTCTGGACAGGGCATTTCAGATCTACGAAGCTTTACGTTGATTTTGATGCCCAGCGATGATGCATGAGAAATCCGGCCTCACAGTGCGTGGTCTTTGCGTCGTTTTCAGCAGCTGCAAGTGGGTTTTTGGTTGTTTATGCAGCCGTGCTGCAGGTGATGCTTAGATTTCCCAGTCGTGAGGCAGGTGGTGCATCGATTTTAGCCGCAAAGCGGGTGGAACGTTGTTTTTACAGCCACATTGCAGGTGGTGCATCTAAAGTTTCCCCGCACAGCTTCCTGTGCATGGATTTCAGTACTTGTTCTACCAGCTTCACATTTCAAGGGCCCAGGGACTGGATAGGGCACCACTTGGCAGGGCAGGAGTCTCAGAAGAGAGTCTAGGTGCTGGCAAGGGAATTCCGTGAAGGCCCGAGACTTCAAAACAGGAGGCAAGCTCATTCCAAGCCCTTGGAGATTCTTCACAAGCAGGAATATACCACAAAGTCTAGTCTTTGTCCTCTTTCAGGTAGAAGCAGCAACTGCAGGCCAACCCAGCAAAGCACAGTCACAGAAAAAGGGGCAGTACTTCTCCTCCAGCTTTTCAACTCTTCTACTTGCAGAGGTTCCTCTTGGTTCCAGAAGTAATCTGAAAATCTGGGGTTTTGGGTCCACTGCTCATACCCCTTTCTATGTTTGAAGTTGGCCAACTTGAAAGGAAAGTCTCTGTTGTTCACAAGATCCTGACATTCCCAGGCCTGGCTCCAGGCTCACACCAGGAGGTTGGAGTCTGCATTGTGTGAGGGCGGACACAGTCCATTCAGTCCATTTAGGTGTGACCACTCCTCTCTCCACTCCAGCCCAGATGGCCCGTCAGGATATGCAAGCTACATCCCAGCTCCCTTTCAGTCACTGCCTAGAAGGGATTCACAAACAGTCTAACTTTCAGTATGACCCAGACAGGGAATATACAAGCAGGCAGAGTCACAGAATTGCTTTAAGAAAAAAAAGGCCCACTTCCTAAAAGTGGAATTTTCAAACTGATAATTTAAAAACCAACTTTACCAAAAGATGTATTTTTAAATTGTGAGTTCAGACACCCCAAACTTCAGATCTCTATCTGCTCCCAAAGAGAAACTTCATGTGAAAGATATTCAAAGGCAGACCACATGTTAACCTATGAGAGAGATAGGCCTTGCAACAGTAAAAAACAAATTTGGCAGTATTTCACTGTTGGGACATGTAAAAGACATAAAGTACATGTCCCACCTTTAACATACACTACACCTAGGGCCTACTTTAGGGGTGCCTGACATGTATAAAAAGGGAAGGTTTGGGCCTGGCAAGTGGGTACACTTGCCAGGTCGAATTGGCAGGGTGAAACTGCACACACAGACACTGCAGTGTCAGGTATGAGCCATGTTTACAGGGCTATTCATGTGGGTGGCACAGCCAGTGCTACAGACCCACTAGTAGCATTTGATTTACAGGCCCTGGGCACCTCTAGTGCACTTTACTAGGGACTTACTAGTAAATCAAATATGCCAATCATGGAAAAAACAATTATACATACAATTTACACAGGGAGCACTTGCACTGTAGCACTGGTCAGCAGTGGTAAAGTGCTCAGAGTACCAAAACACAATAAAAAACAGCATCCAGCACACAGTCAAAACATGGAAAGCAGAGGCAAAAAAGAGAGGGAAGACCATTCCAAGGATGCCAGGTCTAACATAGCCGATCCCTGAGACCACCGCCAGCACCCTCATCAGTAAATGGGTAGCTGGCAGTCAAACAGGATTTTCTGAAGCACGCCCAGTAGTGAACCGGGCAGAGTCTCCAAAAAGTAGCCCGAGTATAAATATTGGCAGTGGGCATGGGCCATATATACAAAGCCTAGTGCAAGGCCAGCAGAGACAGAGCCTGGGACTACAAGATTGAAAGACGGAGGATTTAGATGTTATCATCAGAGAATGAATGATCCCAGTAACACAACCAGATAGGAACACGCTAGTAAATGCTACTATACCACCAAGACCAGTAACAAGATCATACTCTATCCAGATTATTAAATAATAAATGTTCCTGAAAAACAAAGTGGTTGATGCTAAACGTCGCACATCTGAGACAACAAAGTTCCAGGTAATGAGTTTTAAATGCAGTCCTATGATGGGTGTCAGCCTGGTGCAGGAAACCCAACCACCTAGGGTTTCAAAGTACACAACAAACACAGGCGGAGCGACACCGTCTATGTCGAGTGCTGTAGAATACAAAATGCAGGAAAGGCAGCAACCAGGGCACTCCAAAAGAATGAGTCCGAGATGAGTGAAAATTCAGTAGAACTGTTTAATCCTTTTTGATGATTAGTCGAATAACATCTCCAAAAAATTAAGTCCACATACAAGAATAGACATGTATGAATTCATAAACAGCCAACACGTGTTTCGTCCTTGCGGACTTTTTCAAGGCTGGAAACAGAAAAACATAGGAACTATTTACAAATAGTAACACTACCATCCAGTAGGTATAAATAGTAGGGATGTTAAATATAAAAGTTGGAGCACGCAAGAGGGTTTAAAAGTTCTTATGCATAGGGCGAAAGTGGCCATTTGGCGTGACTAGATAGTACACCACATTGAGGAGGAAACCCATATTGTTGAGCCGAGAAAATAAAAGAAAAAACACCCTAATACAATTAGTGAATATAGACAGGCAGTGGATAAGAAAGAAAATTATTTAGCGACTAAAGAGTGGTGATGCAAAGAACCCAAAAATGTTCAAGGAGGAAGGATGTACTGAGGGGTGTGCTTAAAAAACCAACCAGAGTGAGCATATGCCTAGTGCACACCCTAGAAAATAAGTGAGACAGACGGCGCCCGAAATTGAATTGCTTTACATCAGAACTCAAATAAGGATGACAACAATAACTCCTGTTATCCCTCCAATGGTATTATTTTATCTGAAAGGGAGGATCAACGTACAAAGAAAAACAAATCACATAGTTACTATCAGTGGATAGTAATTAATATATAGGTAAAGCACTGAGTACTAGAAGGGAAAGGGAAGGTGGTAGTGAACCTACCAATATCAGAGAGTAGTCCAATAAAGTACAAAAATTGTCCCTTAAAGTCACGGGACAGAGATTTATTACTGCAGCATTAATCCTTTATCCTTAGAGGTATCCGTAGTATGTGAGCACACTGTTGGAGGGGCCAAGTAGACCCAACCTGTAGTTTTAAACGAGAGAGGAAAAAGAAAAGGAAACAGGCGTTTTTTTAAAAACCGTGGAAAAGAAGGGTCCTGAGTACCACATAATGTTGTGGGGATAGTGATTAAATAATGGCTATATATTGGCCGGGGCCCAGACATTAACCGCGTTATTAAATTCCACAAATGGAAGCGGTGAATGTCAGGAAAACGCGGTAAGTAAGATTGGCCCGTGAAACGGCTTACAAAAGTGATATATCCAAGGTCATGCTCTACTCGAGCCACGTAAAACCGAAAAACATGTAAGTCATAATTTCTAATGGAGAAATGTCCTCTAAGAACAGAATACCTTAGTACAAAAATAGTAATTAATTATCCTAGGTCATGCTCTACTCGAGCACGTAAATCCGAACCATGCAAGTAGTGAATTGTAATGGAGCAAAGTCCTCTGAGATCAGGTTACCTTAGTAGAAATAATAGTAATTACGGGGAGCTGCAGCGTGTGTACTGGGGGTGTGGTACACGGCAGTAGTGGCCTGAGCAGGGGTGTCGTAGAAGTATTTATAGAGTTTGCATTGCCAAATTAATTTGAACAGACTGATGTGTAGTTGAGTGAGGTCTGGAAGTGTGGTAGGTACAAACCCTAAACCTTTCCTAAGGATGTTAATTTGATCAGGATTGAGGATTAAAGAGGATAGATTAACAATAGAGATGGTTTTGGGAGTATCCTCAGTAGAGGCATGTTTGTCTGTCATTGTTGAGCATTGCTGGGTTATCGAACGCGTGGCAACGCCCTCTGGTCATCTGTTTGTATTTGAGCTTGTGTTTCCCCCGTCTAATGGTCTTATGGTTGTTTCTTCTCTCCTCTGGGGTTGTTTCTGGCCTCTCCGAAATCTCTCCAATTCTAATAAAAAAGGTGATCTATGTGTGGAGGATGACAGTAGTGTTTGGTCCCTTGTGTCTTCACTAGTCCCACTTGAGATGCTGGATATGTCTGTGTCACTGGTAGTGAGATTAGAAGGAGAAAGATTTTTTTGGGTGGTTAGGGATTCCCTGTTGCTATCTATTTTGAAATTGTCATACTTGCGTGCAAAAGTAAAAACCCTCCCATTCTTATAGTCATTGTCGTCTCTCCTAAGTTTTCGTAGTTTTTTGTCCTTTATATAAAGTTGGTGTTTCAGTAGGACTTCCTTAAGAATGTTAAAGTTTTTGGTTTTATTGTCAGAAGCGTCAATGTCATTGATTTCTTTTTCCAATAGTACAATGTCATGTAACAGTCTATCTCGCTTGGCCTTGGCATCCCGAATGAGTATATCCATCATGCCATATGATGATGTGATAAGTAGTTGTTCCCACTCTTTAAGTAAGTCGGGCTGAGGTCATCAAAAGATGGAAATAAGATGACCCTGAGACCCCTCGGGATTTGGTTGTTTTCCATGTATTTCTGTAGGATAGTGTAATCCCACCAACGTGAGAGTTCTTGTTTTTTTAGACGCTCAAGTTTGATGAATTTATTTCTAAGACCCTCTTGTGTAGGATTAGATGCAATATGTGCACTAGTCTGAGCAGTGGTCTGAAATAGTTCCTTAAGCAGAGTATCTCTATTGTCGTCAAAGTTTGCCATAGTTGAACATATACAGATAGTGTCAAAAAGAGGTGTATAGTAATCAATATATAGGTGTACAGCTAAGAAGCAATCATGAATTCAAAACAAAGTAACATAGAGTAAAAAAGTGACAGAGTGCAGACAGCATCTACTTAACAAATAATAAATGTTCCTGAAAAACAACGTGGTTGATGCTAAACGTCGCACATCTGAGACAACAAAGTTCCAGGTAATGAGTTTTAAATGCAGTCCTATGATGGGTGTCAGCCTGGTGCAGGAAACCCAACCACCTAGGGTTTCAAAGTACACAACAAACACAGGCGGAGCGACACCGTCTATGTCGAGTGCTGTAGAATACAAAATGCAGGAAAGGCAGCAACCAGGGCACTCCAAAAGAATGAGTCCGAGATGAGTGAAAATTCAGTAGAACTGTTTAATCCTTTTTGATGATTAGTCGAATAACATCTCCAAAAAATTAAGTCCACATACAAGAATAGACATGTATGAATTCAGAAACAGCCAACACGTGTTTCGTCCTTGCGGACTTTTTCAAGGCTGGAAACAGAAAAACATAGGAACTATTTACAAATAGTAACACTACCATCCGGTAGGTATAAATAGTAGGGATGTTAAATATAAAAGTTGGAGCACGCAAGAGGGTTTAAAAGTTCTTATGCATAGGGCGAAAGTGGCCATTTGGCGTGACTAGATAGTACACCACATTGAGGAGGAAACCCATATTGTTGAGGCGAGAAAATAAAAGAAAAAACACCCTAACACAATTAGTGAATATAGACAGGCAGTGGATAAGAAAGAAAATTATTTAGCGACTAAAGAGTGGTGATGCAAAGAAACCCAAAAATGTTCAAGGAGGAAGGATGTAGTGAGGGGTGTGCTTAAAAAACCAACCAGAGTGAGCATATGCCTAGTGCACACCCTAGAAAATAAGTGAGACAGACGGCGCCCGAAATTGAATTGCTTTACCTCAGAACTCATATAAGGATGACAACAATAACTCCTGTTATCCCTCCAATGGTATTATTTTATCTGAAAGGGAGGATCAACGTACAAAGAAAAACAAATCACATAGTTACTATCAGTGGATAGTAATTAATATATAGGTAAAGCACTGAGTACTAGAAGGGAAAGGGAAGGTGGTAGTGAACCTACCAATATCAGAGAGTAGTCCAATAAAGTACAAAAATTGTCCCTTAAAGTCACGGGACAGAGATTTATTACTGCAGCATTAATCCTTTATCCTTAGAGGTATCCGTAGTATGTGAGCACACTGTTGGAGGGGCCAAGTAGACCCAACCTGTAGTTTTAAACGAGAGAGGAAAAAGAAAAGGAAACAGGCGTTTTTTTAAAAACCGTGGAAAAGAAGGGTCCTGAGTACCACATAATGTTGTGGGGATAGTGATTAAATAATGGCTATATATTGGCCGGGGCCCAGACATTAACCGCGTTATTAAATTCCACAAATGGAAGCGGTGAATGTCAAGAAAACGCGGTAAGTAAGATTGGCCCATGAAACGGCTTACAAAAGTGATATATCCAAGGTCCTGCTCTACTCGAGCAACGTAAAACCGAAAAACATGTAAGTCGTAATTTCTAATGGAGAAATGTCCTCTAAGAACAGAATAGCTTAGTACAAAAATAGTAATTAATTATCCTAGGTCATGCTCTACTCGAGCACGTAAATCCGAACCATGCAAGTAGTGAATTGTAATGGAGAAAAGTCCTCTGAGATCAGGTTACCTTAGTAGAAATAATAGTAATTACGGGGAGCTGCAGCGTGTGACATAAATGTACTAAAATAAAGGAGAAGGCATAGATAGCCTTCTCCTTTACCTGTGGGACTCCCTGACTACGGGAGTCGGCGAGAAAACAGCGCAAGTAGTGGGTCGCAGTCCGTGATAAGGCTGCCGTGTTCCTTTTGGAAGACAGTTTCACACGAAGTGTCAGCGTCTATAAACGCGCACTCCCGAAAAATAAAGAAAGGACTAGTATTAAACCTGCAAGAGACGAGCAGGAAAAGCTCGTGTTACGGATAATAAATATGGGCGCCATATTGGAATGTAGCCTGAAGGGTTTAAAAGAAACAGGGCTGTGTGTGTTAAGTGGTGAAAAAAACACAAGTAGATACCCAGGAGTATGAAAACACCAAGAAGAATGGAAATGTGCATAAGAAAAAAAAAAACGAGTAACAATAATGAGACCCCATTACCAGAGTTTGTTAAGAAAGGAATTATGTCTATATATACTCTTTGATGGGAAGGGCATACAAAGCATACATAAGCAAGGTTACAGTCGTGGCACAAAGTTACAAAAGTATACACGACATTGAGGCACACTGTACATAGCATGGAGAGTAATTAAATACTGGATAAAACATTAAACATACATTATATCTATCTATACTTTTTTGATGGGAAGGGCACACAAAGCGCACATATAAGAGGTTATGAAATTGACAAAAAGTTCTAAAGGTATTTGAGATATTAAGGCACAATGTACATAGCATAGAGAACAATTGAATACTAGATGAAACATAAAACATACGTTATATACCATACTAATGCAGGATATTGGGCACGATACAGGTCATGTTATGGGGCAAAGAAAAAACCCCAAAACACCAAGAGTTATATAATACAATAGGAACTAAATATACTTTCCATCAGGGCACCATCATGTAAGAGTTGTCACATAGTATATAACATGATAGTCATGTAGTACACGATAATAGGGGGGGGAAGAGGATGGTGAAACAGAAAAAAGGTTGGTGACTTGAAAGTTTAGACATGAATAGCTCCCTAATGACATATTGGTATACCACAAAGATCTAGTTTATGTCCTCCTTAAGAGATACAACGAAAAAAGGGAAGCTGGGTCATCAAGTTGTAGCATTGTGGATAAGACTTTTTCTGAATTACATGATACAAATATTAAAGCTAAGGAATGTAAAAAACATACGTGAAAAACATACGTAAAAAACATCCCTATTCAGAGAAATACATGGAGGTCCTTGTGGATGTTGAGTCCCTGTTCTACCGCTCGTAGTTTGATGATCCATCTACTCTCAAGGCGTCTTAAAGCCAAAGTGCGGTTGCCTCCCCGAGGTGTTCTATTCAGAGAGTCAATCCCATGGACATGTATGTCCAGGGCTTCCCTGTGTCCATGTGTTTCGTTGTAGTGGATCGCAAAAGGATAGTTGATGTTAGAAGACCTAATGGCTCTCAGGTGTTCTTGAATTCGCTCTTTTAGTGGTCGAATGGTGCTTCCAACATAGATGAGCCCACATGTACAAACAATGAAATATACCACAAAACTTGTGTTGCAATTAATAAAGTGCTTTAGTTCATGTGTAACCAAGGTGTTGTATTGGAACCTTATTGTTTTATCTTTAATATACCCACAGATGTTACAGTGTCCACATCTGTATGTGCCAGGTGGTGGTTTTGGCAGCCAAGTATCCTTATTATCCGGAGGCATGAAACTGTGGCACAGTTGGTCCCGTAGGGTGGTGCCCCTCTTGTAAATAACACTGGGTTTTGCAGTAAGACCATTCTTTAAGGTCTCATCTATTAATAGCAAAGACCAGTGTTTGCGTATAGTCTTAAAAATTTGTGGGCTTAGTGCACTGTGTTTGATAACAAGAGAGATACGTTTTTGTGGACTGTTCTTCTTGGTGTTGGTGAGTAAGTCATGGCGTTTGGTTTTCATGATCTTGTTTCAGGCTTTGCTGAGAGTCTGAGTGTGGTAGCCCCTGTTTCTAAAACGTAATTTCATATTTTGCAACTCTTCATGAAATACCTGCTCCTCACTACAGTTTCGGCGGATTCTTGTACTTTCCCCATAAGGAATCGCATTGATTTGTGGCTTAGGGTGTGAACTATTGGCATGCAAAAGGGCATTGCATGCTGTGGGCTTTCTGAATAGTTTTGTACAAATTTTACCATGTTCAATGTAAATAGTGAGATCAAGAAAGTTGATGGAGGATTGACTGGCCTCGTGAGTGAACTTGATGTTAAAAGTATTGTTGTTAAGGTGCTCCGTAAACGCTGTAAGGGAAGGTGTATCACCTGACCAAAAAAACAAAATGTCATCAATATATCTGCCCCAGTAAAGGATGTGCTGTGTTAAGAGGGGAGGGCAGGAACGCCACACATGTGTTTTTTCCAGGTATCCCATATAAAGATTGGCATATGATGGAGAAAATTTAGCCCCCATAGCTACTCCTTGTATCTGACGATACCAGTCTCCATTGTGTAGGAAAATGTTATTGTCCAGGACCAAACTTATGAGGTCCATAAGCATATTCGTATGGTCTAATAATGAGGCATCTCTAGTGTCAAGAAAATGTTGGATAGCCGTAAGACCCTCTAATCTCGGAATGCTAGTGTATAATGACGCAACATCCAAAGTGACTAGGTAATGGCCCTCCGTCCAGTCATAGTCCGCAATTTTACATAGTAGGTCTTTGGTGTCCCTGATGTACGATGGTAGGTTCTGGACAAAAGGCTGAAGGAAAATGTCTATGTATTCTGACAATTTCTCCGTAGGGGAGCCAATGCCAGAAATGATAGGCCTGCCCGGGGGAAATAGGCCAGTTTTATGTATCTTTGGTAGAATGTAGATACATGGTGAGGTGGGCGTATTGTTGTATAGGTATTTAAATTCCATATCAGATATAAGATCAAGGTTCAAACAAGTTTGTAGTTTTTGTAGAATGCACCTGTTTACTCCCGGCACAGGGTTGGAAGTAAGTTTAAGGTACGCAGTGCAGTCTGACAGTTGTCTGTCCAGTTCAGATACGTAGTCCGTCCTGTCCATTATCACAATGTTCCCACCCTTATCTGCCTCCTTGATGACTATATTGTTGCAGGATCCAAGTATGGAAATAGCTTGCTTTTCAGCTAAAGTGATGTTGTGTGTAAGGATGGATTTGTGTCCCAAAATATATTGTTCTTCCATGCAATAAAGATCATGGGTAACTTTGTTGCAAAAAGAGTCAATTGCATAATCCCTGGGTATTATAGGTGTAAATTTGGAAGTTGTTTTAAGACCACTAGGAGTCCTAATGTTGGATTCCAGATTTAAATCGGTGAGAATCTCCGCAAGTGAAGGCACTTGACCCTCTCTATGTTCAATAGATAGCAACGTTTGAATATCCTTAACATCCCTGATGGTCATTGTACTGGGGGTGTGGTACACGGCAGTAGTGGCCTGAGTAGGGGTGTCGTAGAAGTATTTATAGAGTTTGCATTGCCGAATGAATTTGAACAGACTGATGTGTAGTTGAGTGAAGTCTGGAAGTGTGGTAGGTACAAACCCTAAACCTTTCCTAAGGATGTTAATTTGATCAGGATTGAGGATTAAAGAGGATAGATTAACAATAGAGATGGTTTCGGGAGTATCCTCAGTAGAGGCATGTTTGTCTGTCATTGTTGAGCATTGCGGGTTATCGAACGCGTGGCAACGCCCTCTGGTCATCTGTTTGTATTTGAGCTTGTGTTTCCCCCGTCTAATGGTCTTATGGTTGTTTCTTCTCTCCTCTGGGGTTGTTTCTGGCCTCTCCGAAATCTCTCCAATTCTAATAAAAAAGGTGATCTATGTGTGGAGGATGACAGTAGTGTTTGGTCCCTTGTGTCTTCACTAGTCCCACTTGAGATGCTGGATATGTCTGTGTCACTGGTAGTGAGATTAGAAGGAGAAAGATTTTTTTGGGTGGTTAGGGATTCCCTGTTGCTATCTATTTTGAAATTGTCATACTTGCGTGCAAAAGTAAAAACCCTCCCATTCTTATAGTCATTGTCGTCTCTCCTAAGTTTTCGTAGTTTTTTGTCCTTTATATAAAGTTGGTGTTTCAGTAGGACTTCCTTAAGAATGTTAAAGTTTTTGGTTTTATTGTCAGAAGCGTCAATGTCGTTGATTTCTTTTTCCAATAGTACAATGTCATGTAACAGTCTATCTCGCTTGGCCTTGGCATCCCGAATGAGTATATCCATCATGCCATATGATGATGTGATAAGTAGTTGTTCCCACTCTTTAAGTAAGTCGGGGCTGAGGTCATCAAAAGATGGAAATAAGATGACCCTGAGACCCCTCGGGATTTGGTTGTTTTCCATGTATTTCTGTAGGATAGTGTAATCCCACCAACGTGAGAGTTCTTGTTTTTTTAGACGCTCAAGTTTGATGAATTTATTTCTACGACCCTCTTGTGTAGGATTAGATGCAATATGTGCACTAGTCTGAGCAGTGGTCTGAAATAGTTCCTTAAGCAGAGTATCTCTATTGTCGTCAAAGTTTGCCATAGTTGAACATATACAGATAGTGTCAAAAAGAGGTGTATAGTAATCAATATATAGGTGTACAGCTAAGAAGCAATCATGAATTCAAAACAAAGTAACATAGAGTAAAAAAGTGACAGAGTGCAGACAGCATCTACTTAACAAATAATAAATGTTCCTGAAAAACAACGTGGTTGATGCTAAACGTCGCACATCTGAGACAACAAAGTTCCAGGTAATGAGTTTTAAATGCAGTCCTATGATGGGTGTCAGCCTGGTGCAGGAAACCCAACCACCTAGGGTTTCAAAGTACACAACAAACACAGGCGGAGCGACACCGTCTATGTTGAGTGCTGTAGAATACAAAATGCAGGAAAGGCAGCAACCAGGGCACTCCAAAAGAATGAGTCCGAGATGAGTGAAAATTCAGTAGAATTGTTTAATCCTTTTTGATGATTAGTCGAATAACATCTCCAAAAAATTAAGTCCACATACAAGAATAGACATGTATGAATTCAGAAACAGCCAACACGTGTTTCGTCCTTGCCGACTTTTTCAAGGCTGGAAACAGAAAAACATAGGAACTATTTACAAATAGTAACACTACCATCCGGTAGGTATAAATAGTAGAGATGTTAAATATAAAAGTTGGAGCACGCAAGAGGGTTTAAAAGTTCTTATGCATAGGGCGAAAGTGGCCATTTGGCGTGACTAGATAGTACACCACATTGAGGAGGAAACCCATATTGTTGAGGCGAGAAAATAAAAGAAAAAACACCCTAATACAATTAGTGAATATAGACAGGCAGTGGATAAGAAAGAAAATTATTTAGCGACTAAAGAGTGGTGATGCAAAGAACCCAAAAATGTTCAAGGAGGAAGGATGTAGTGAGGGGTGTGCTTAAAAAAACAACCAGAGTGAGCATATGCCTAGTGCACACCCTAGAAAATAAGTGAGACAGACGGCGCCCGAAATTGAATTGCTTTACCTCAGAACTCATATAAGGATGACAACAATAACTCCTGTTATCCCTCCAATGGTATTATTTTATCTGAAAGGGAGGATCAACGTACAAAGAAAAACAAATCACATAGTTACTATCAGTGGATAGTAATTAATATATAGGTAAAGCACTGAGTACTAGAAGGGAAAGGGAAGGTGGTAGTGAACCTACCAATATCAGAGAGTAATCCAATAAAGTACAAAAATTGTCCCTTAAAGTCACGGGACAGAGATTTATTACTGCAGCATTAATCCTTTATCCTTAGAGGTATCCGTAGTATGTGAGCACACTGTTGGAGGGGCCAAGTAGACCCAACCTGTAGTTTTAAACGAGAGAGGAAAAAGAAAAGGAAACAGGCGTTTTTTTAAAAACCGTGGAAAAGAAGGGTCCTGAGTACCACATAATGTTGTGGGGATAGTGATTAAATAATGGCTATATATTGGCCGGGGCCCAGACATTAACCGCGTTATTAAATTCCACAAATGGAAGCGGTGAATGTCAAGAAAACGCGGTAAGTAAGATTGGCCCATGAAACGGCTTACAAAAGTGATATATCCAAGGTCCTGCTCTACTCGAGCAACGTAAAACCGAAAAACATGTAAGTCGTAATTTCTAATGGAGAAATGTCCTCTAAGAACAGAATACCTTAGTACAAAAATAGTAATTAATTATCCTAGGTCATGCTCTACTCGAGCACGTAAATCCGAACCATGCAAGTAGTGAATTGTAATGGAGCAAAGTCCTCTGAGATCAGGTTACCTTAGTAGAAATAATAATAATTATGGGGAGCTGCAGCGTGTGACATAAATGTACTAAAATAAAGGAGAAGGCATAGATAGCCTTCTCCTTTACCTGTGATACTCCCTGACTACGGGAGTCGGCGAGAAAACAGCGCGAGTAGTGGGTCGCAGTCCGTGATAAGGCTGCCGTGTTCCTTTTGGAAGACAGTTTCACACGGAGTGTCGGCGTCTATAAACGCGCACTCCCGAAAAATAAAGAAAGGACTAGTATTAAACCTGCAAGAGACGAGCAGGAAAAGCTTGTGTTACAGATAATAAATATGGGCGCCATATTGGAATGTAGCCTGAAGGGTTTAAAAGAAACAGGGCTGTGTGTGTTAAGTGGTGAAAAAAACACAAGTAGATACCCAGGAGTATGAAAACACCAAGAAGAATGGAAATGTGCATAAGAAAAAAAAAACGAGTAACAATTAATGAGACCCCATTACCAGAGTTTGTTAAGAAAGGAATTATGTCTATATATACTCTTTGATGGGAAGGGCATACAAAGCATACATAAGCAAGGTTACAGTCTTGGCACAAAGTTACAAAAGTATACACGACATTGAGGCACACTGTACATAGCATGGAGAGTAATTAAATACTGGATAAAACATTAAACATACATTATATCTATATATACTTTTTTGATGGGAAGGGCACACAAAGCGCACATATGAGAGGTTATGAAATTGACAAAAAGTTCCAAAGGTATTTGAGATATTAAGGCACAATGTACATAGCATAGAGAACAATTGAATACTAGATGAAACATAAAACATACGTTATATACCATACTAATGCAGGATATTGGGCACGATACAGGTCACGTTATGGGGCAAAGAAAAATCCCCAAAACACCAAGAGTTATATAATACAATAGGAACTAAATATACTTTCCATCAGGGCACCATCATGTAAGAGTTGTCACATAGTATATAACATGATAGTCATGTAGTACACGAAAATAGGGGGGGGAAGAGGATGGTGAAACAGAAAAAAGGTTGGTGACTTGAAAGTTTAGACATGAATAGCTCCCTAATGACTTATTGGTATACCACAAAGATCTAGTTTATGTCCTCCTTAAGAGATAAAACGAAAAAAGGGAAGCTGGGTCATCAAGTTGTAGCATTGTGGATAAGACTTTTTCTGAATTACAAGATACAAATATTAAAGCTAAGGAATGTAAAAAACATACGTAAAAAACATACGTAAAAAACATCCCTATTCAGAGAAATACATGGAGGTCCTTGTGGATGTTGAGTCCCTGTTCTACCGCTCGTAGTTTGATGATCCATCTACTCTCAAGGCGTCTTAAAGCCAAAGTGCGGTTGCCTCCCCGAGGTGTTCTATTCAGAGAGTCAATCCCATGGACATGTATGTCCAGGGCTTCCCTGTGTCCATGTGTTTCGTTGTAGTGGATCGCAAAAGGATAGTTGATGTTAGAAGACCTAATGGCTCTCAGGTGTTCTTGAATTCGCTCTTTTAGTGGTCGAATGGTGCTTCCAACATAGATGAGCCCACATGTACAAACAATGCAATATACCACAAAACTTGTGTTGCAATTAATAAAGTGCTTTAGTTCATGTGTAACCAAGGTGTTGTATTGGAACCTTATTGTTTTATCTTTAATATACCCACAGATGTTACAGTGTCCACATCTGTATGTGCCAGGTGGTGGTTTTGGCAGCCAAGTATCCTTATTATCCGGAGGCATGAAACTGTGGCACAGTTGGTCCCGTAGGGTGGTGCCCCTCTTGTAAATAACACTGGGTTTTGCAGTAAGACCATTCTTTAAGGTCTCATCTGTTAATAGCAAAGACCAGTGTTTGCGTATAGTCTTAAAAATTTGCGGGCTTAGTGCACTGTGTTTGATAACAAGAGAGATACGTTTTTGTGGACTGTTCTTCTTGGTGTTGGTGAGTAAGTCATGGCGTATGGTTTTCATGATCTTGTTACAGGCTTTGCTGAGAGTCTGAGTGTGGTAGCCCCTGTTTCTAAAACGTAATTTCATATTTTGCAACTCTTCATGAAATACCTGCTCCTCACTACAGTTTCGGCGGATTCTTGTACTTTCCCCATAAGGAATCGTATTGATTTGTGGCTTAGGGTGTGAACTATTGGCATGCAAAAGGGCATTGCATGCTGTGGGCTTTCTGAATAGTTTTGTACAAATTTTACCATGTTCAATGTAAATAGTGAGATCAAGAAAGTTGATGGAGGATTGACTGGCCTCGTGAGTGAACTTGATGTTAAAAGTATTGTTGTTAAGGTGCTCCGTAAACGCTGTAAGGGAAGGTGCATCACCTGACCAAAAAAACAAAATGTCATTAATATATCTGCCCCAGTAAAGGATGTGCTGTGTTAAAAGCGGAGGGCAGGAACGCCACACATGTGTTTTTTCCAGGTATCCCATATAAAGATTGGCATATGATGGAGAAAATTTGGCCCCCATAGCTACTCCTTGTATCTGACGATACCAGTCTCCATTGTGTAGGAAAATGTTATTGTCCAGGACCAAACTTATGAGGTCCATAAGCATATTCGTATGGTCTAATAATGAGGCATCTCTAGTGTCAAGAAAATGTTGGATAGCCGTAAGACCCTCTAATCTCGGAATGCTAGTGTATAATGACGCAACATCCAAAGTGACTAGGTAATGGCCCTCCGTCCAGTCATAGTCCGCAATTTTACATAGTAGGTCTTTGGTGTCCCTGATGTACGATGGTAGGTTCTGGACAAAAGGTAGAAGGAAAATGTCTATGTATTCTGACAATATCTCCGTAGGGGAGCCAATGCCAGAAATGATAGGCCTGCCCGGGGGAAATAGGCCAGTTTTATGTATCTTTGGTAGAATGTAGATACATGGTGAGGTGGGCGTATTGTTGTACAGGTATTTAAATTCCATATCAGATATAAGATCAAGGTTCAAACAAGTTTGTAGTTTTTGTAGAATGCACCTGTTTACTCCCGGCACAGGGTTGGAAGTAAGTTTAAGGTACGCAGTACAGTCTGACAGTTGTCTGTCCAGTTCAGATACGTAGTCCATCCTGTCCATAATCACAATGTTCCCACCCTTATCTGCCTCCTTGATGACTATATTGTTGCAGGATCCAAGTATGGAAATAGCTTGCTTTTCAGCTAAAGTGATGTTGTGTGTAAGGATGGATTTGTGTCCCAAAATATATTGTTCCTCCATGCGATAAAGATCATGTGTAACTTTGTTGCAAAAAGAGTCAATTGCATAATCCCTGGGTATTATAGGTGTGAATTTGGAAGTTGTTTTAAGACCACTAGGAGTCCTAATGTTGGATTCCAGATTTAAATCGGTGAGACTCTCCGCAAGTGAAGGTACTTGACCCTCTCTATGTTCAATAGATAGCAAAGTTTGAATATCCTTAACATCCCTGATGGTCATTGTACTGGGGGTGTGGTACACGGCAGTAGTGGCCTGAGCAGGGGTGTCGTAGAAGTATTTATAGAGTTTGCATTGCATTGCCACTTTCGCCCTATGCATAAGAACTTTTAAACCCTCTTGCGTGCTCCAACTTTTATATTTAACATCCCTACTATTCATACCTACCGGATGGTAGTGTTACTATTTGTAAATAGTTCCTATGTTTTTCTGTTTCCAGCCTTGAAAAAGTCCGCAAGGACGAAACACGTGTTGGCTGTTTCTGAATTCATACATGTCTATCCAGATTATGTTTCCCGTGGTAAATGAAACTTGTTAAACAGAGGCAATGTTATCAGACTTTCCTCAAACCTCGCTGGCCTAGAAGTCTTCAGCACTAAGGATATCAAATCCATTACATTTATTTCTCCAGCAACAGGCAAAGCTAATGAGCTCTCAGAAATTACCTTCACCAGTTCAAAAACAGTGCAAGTTCTAGAGGAACATCAGACACAAAAAGAGCAATGGGGTATAAAATTAGCAAAGTCCATTATAAAATGCCATGCAAGAGTCCCCTACATCAAGCAGGAGCCCCTGGAAAGGGACCGGAGTTACAAACAAAAAAATGAAGGATCATGTTTCCATTTTAATTAGTGCAAAACGTGCCTTTAGCTATCCCACTGTAACCACGGGTGAATTGAAACTCAGTACCCAGATGCCTGGGAAAGGCAGAACACGCACAGACTATCAACCAATCATTATGGACTCTGCTTGGCTTCCAGGTTCTTTGCCCCAGCATCCCTAGACAACATACTGTAATCGTCTGGATCCTATCATACTATCCTCATGGAACGTAAATGGTTTGTCAATTGCAGAGGGAAAAAAGAGGCAATAATAAACTTAAGACCAGTGGACATCATCTCCTTACAAGAAGTTTGGGCACTTGACTCATCTCCCTGGCACGACCACGCTGTATATGAATCCCTCACCAGTCGATCAAAGGTGGGTGGTCAATTTTTGTGAAAAACAAGTTTACAGTGGTTGCCATTATATGTGCCATGGGAAATGCTAACTCTATGATCATCAAATTCAATTTGGTAAACCAATCTAACAATGATAGCCCATTATCCTAGGTCATCTGTAGTATTTATTTGAAGCCTGCAAAAGCCAAAAGATCTGAGGCACTAGCTCACTTGCTGTCAGCATTGAGGCAGCTAAAAATTAGCAACTCAAAGGCTACATGGCTTAATATGGGTGATTTCAATATCAATTTAATAGATTTTGGTACAAACTCCATCTAGAGGGATTACGACAATCAAAACTGAAATATCTCTCCATCTGATATGCAATTTCAAAGCCCGAACAACGACAGTCAAAAAGTGAGCTATGTACTGAATTATATGGGGCTGGTTTATTGAATGGTGGATTTAAGACAGACTCCCTGGCAGCTTAAACCCACGTCCCCCGTAACAGAATGGCCACCCTTGATTACATAGGGAAATCAATAGCACACTTCTGTCTAATAAACACATTTGAGGCCCTTCTATCTCTGGTTAATGATCACACCTTGTTGAAATGTGAACCAGATCCCCCGGGCATTAGAACTTTAAGAACAGCCTGCAGGAGTTTGATACAGAGCAATAAAAAGAAAGACAATGAAATCAAATGGACACACTTCACAAAACAATAAAATAAAATCACTCAATGAAGTTTTGGTCTTTGATCAATGGTGTGGTAGCTGCCAAATCCCATTCAGCTGTGTCCAACATCACTCCTTCCTGATGGGAAAAATGCATTAAAAATTACATGTTGATCTCACTACCACAAGCTTCCCGCTAGCCCTGTCTGACCCCGATGAAAAGGGATTTAACATTGAAGTCATTAGGAAGTATGTGCAGAAGGCAATTCACCTTATGTTCTTCAATGGTGCCCCAGAGCTGAACAGTCTGTCATCCTTGATATTCAAACTGGGGCTCAATAAGTGGGTGAACTATTCCACTCTTACATCTTAGGGAGCTAGCCTAATTCTCAATAGATGGAGAGGGTCCCTGCTAGTCCCAATCCATAAAAAAGGGGACATCTCATATCCTAAGAACTTTAGACTGATCGCCCTTCTTGACATCAAGGGCTACCGCTATTCGAGCATTATAAATCAGGAGTAGGAAAAATGGGCGGGAATAAGCAAGTAATTCCCCAATTTCAAATAGACTTTCAAAGGGGCTGCAATATTGAGGACAACCTGATCTGCTTTACTCATTTGGTAGATCAAACTATGGCGCACAAAGACAGTCTATTGCAAGTGGGATTCATCAACTTCTCATTTGCTTTTGACAGTCTCTCAGGAGGTACACTACGTGCCAAAAATAAATAAATTGGGCATTCCACCACCTTTGGTTAATGGCATAGTAGCTTTACATACAGACACATGGGTAAAAATAAAAGTCAGCTCTAGTTGGGCTACATCCACCAAAATTCAGGCCAATAAAGTGTTAAAACAAGGGTACATCCTCATCCTTTTATTAAATAATTTGTACCTAGCTGACCTAAAAGAGAATCTGGAAGAAGCAAGAACTTTCTTACCCAAGATAGCCGGCCATAAATTAAAATGCTTCTGTCTGTGGACAACCCTGTGCTAATTGACCGGATGTGAAATTGCCTAGAGAGGGTCTTGGTTCATTTTAGAGAGTCCATTTGGGAAGTTAGCATCCTATAAGTATGCAAATGCCCTCAATAGCCTAAGGCCAAGTTTGATTAGAATTTAAATTGACACAACAACATCTGGTTCTGAGAATAAGGTTTGGGTTGATTCCCCTAAAAGCCTACTGGCATGGCAGGAGGGGAAGCGAAAAAGCGAAAAGGGCACACAGTGCAGGCTATGCACCTTGGGAGCAGAGTCCCATTATTAATATGATTTTCATTTGTAAAATGCTACTACTGCACCAATAATATTAATTACCCCCATCCTAATGTAATTGAATATGTGCCCCTGCAACGAGGCACTGGAATGTTGTTTAACCCCTTCTGTGCCGCGGACGTAATGGTTACGTCCTGCGGCACAGTGCTGCTGTGCCCAGGACATAACCATTACGTCTTAGGCATACAGCCCAGAGGGAGCGCTAGGGATATCTTTTCTAAAAAAGGAAATGGACATAAGGGAGCGACCCCTTGGGCAAGGGTTGCTCCCAGGGGGGCATTTTTTTTAAGGCCTTTTCTGCCCCCCCTGGGGGCAGATCGGCCTATTGGTATTAGGCCGATCTGCCCCCAGGGGGGGCAGAAACCTCTAGGCGCCAGGGCAAATTGTTTTTTTGTTTTCTTTTTTTGTTTGTTTGTTTTTTTAGAGATGGGGAGCGACCCCTTAGGCAAGGGTCGCTCCCCTGGAGGGGCAAATTGTATTTAGGCCATTTCTACCTGCTTTGGGGGCAGATCGGCCGATTTTAGGTCAATCTGCCCCCCTTGCCACTAGGCACCAGGGATCTTTTTTTTTGCGCCATCACGCAAGGGGAGCGACCTTGTAGGCAAGGGTCGCTCCCCGGAGGGTGTGGGGGGCAAATTTATTTTAGACCATTTCTGTCCCCCCCCCGGGGGCAGATCGGCCTATTGGTATTAGGCGATCTGCCCTCGGGGGGGCAGAAACCTCTAGGCGCCAGGGCAAGTTTTTTTTGGTGTTTTTTTTTTGTTTATTTGTTTTTTTAGAGATGGGGAGCGACCCCTTAGGCAAGGGTCGCTCCCCTGGAGGGGCAAATTGTATTTAGACCATTTCTGCCCTCCTTGGGGGCAAATCGGACGATTTTTTTTCCGCCGTCACGCAAGGGGAGCGACCCCATAGGCAAGGGTCGCTCTCCGGGGGGGGGTCAAATTTATTTTAGGCCATTTCTGCCCCCCCCCCGGGGCCGGCTGAGCTAGAGGCTAAAATCCACAGGTAGGCACTTTGCAAAAAACACCTCTGTTTTCTGTGAAAAAAATGTGATGTGTCCACGTTGTGTTTTGGGCCATTTCCTTTCGTGGGCGCTAGGCCCACCCACACAAGTGAGGTACCATTTTTATCGGGAGACTTAGGGGAACGCTGGGTGGAAGGACATTTGTGGCTCCTCTCAGATTCCAGAACTTTCTGTCACCGAAATGAGAGGAAAAAGTTTTTTTGGGCCAAATTTTGAGGTTTGCAAAGGATTCTGGGTAACAGAACCTGGTCAGAGCCCCACAAGTCACCCCATCTTGGATTCCCCTAGGTCTCTAGTTTGTTACAAATGCACAGGTTTGGTAGGTTTCCCTAGGTGCCGGCTGAGCTAGGGGCCAAAATCTCCAGGTAGGCACTTTGCAAAAAACACCTCTGTTTCCTGTAAAAAAAATGGGATGTGTCCACGTTGTGTTTTGGGCCATTTCCTTTTGTGGGCGCTAGGCCTACCCACACAAGTGAGGTACCATTTTTATCGGGAGACTTGGAGGAACGCTGGGTGGAAGGAAATGTGTGGCTCCTCTCAGATTCCAGAACTTTCTGTCACCGAAATTTGAGGAAAAATTGTTTTTTTAGCCAAATTTTGAGGTTTGCAAAGGATTCTGGGTAACAGAACCTGGTCAGAGCCCCACAAGTCACCCCATCTTGGATTCCACTAGGTCTCTAGTTTTCACAATTGCACAGGTTTGGTACGTTTCCCAAGGTGCCGGCTGAGCTATGGGCCAAAATCTACAGGTAGCCACTTTGCAAAAAACAACTCTGTTTTGTGTAAAAAAAAATGGCATGTATCCACGTTGTGTTTTGGGCCATTTCCTTTTGTGGGCGCTAGGCCTACCCACACAAGTGAGGTACCATTTGTATCGGGAGACTTTGGGGAACGCTGGGTCGAAGGAAATTTGTGGCTCCTCTCAGATTCCAGAACTTTCTGTCACCGAAATGAGAGGAAAAAGTTTTTTTGGGCCAAATTTTGAGGTTTGCAAAGGATTCTGGGTAACAGAACCTGGTCAGAGCCCCGCAAGTCACCCCATCTTGGATTCCCCTAGGTCTCTAGTTTTCACAAATGCACAGGTTTGGTAGGTTTCTCTAGGTGCCGGCTGAGCTAGGGGCCAAAATCTCCAGGTAGGCACTTTGCAAAAAACACCTCTGTTTTCTGTAAAAAAAATGGGATGTGTCCACGTTGTGTTTTGGGCCATTTCCTTTTGTGGGCGCTCGGCCTTCCCACACAAGTGAGGTACCATTTTTATCGGGAGACTTGGAGGAACGCTGGGTGGAAGGAAATGTGTGGCTCCTCTCAGATTCCAGAACTTTCTGTCACTGAAATTTGAGGAAAAAAAAATGTTTAGCCAAATTTTGAGGTTTGCAAAGGATTCTGGGTAACAGAACCTGGTCAGAGCCCCACAAGTCACCCCATCTTGGATTCCCCTAGGTCTCTAGTTTTCACAAATGCACAGGTTTGGTAGGTTTCCCTAGGTGCCGGCTGAAGTAGGGGCCAAAATGTACAGGTAGGCACTTTGCAAAAAACACCTCTGTTTTCTGTAAAAAAAATGGGATGTGTCCACGTTGTGTTTTGGGCTATTTCCTTTGTGGGCGCTAGGCCTACCCACACAAGTGAGGTATCATTTTTATCGGGAGACTTGGGGGAACATAGAATAGCAAAACTAGTGTTATTGCCCCTTGTCGTTCTCTACATTTTTTCCTTCCAAATGTAAGACAGTGTGTAAAAAAGACGTCTATTTGAGAAATGCCCTGTAATTCACATGCTAGTATGGGCGCACCGGAATTTATAGATGTGCAAGTAACCACTGCTCCTCAACACCTTATCTTGTCCCCATTTTGGAAATACAAAGGTTTTCTTGATAGCTATTTTTTACTCTTTATATTTCAGCAAATGAATTGCTGTATACCTGGTATAGAATGAAAACCCAAGGCAGGGTGCAGGTCATTTATTGGCTCTGGGTACCTAGAGTTCTTGATGAACCTACATGCCCTATATATCCCCGCAACCAGAAGAGTCCAGCAGACGTAACGGTATATTGTTTTAAAAAATCTGACATTGCAGGAAAAAGTTACAGAGTAAAACGTAGAGAAAAAGTGCAGATTTTTTCACCTCAATTTCAATATTTGTTTTTCAGTTGTCATTTTCTGTAGGAAACCCTTGTAGGATCTACACAATTTACCCCTTGCTGAATTTAGAATTTTGTCTACTTTACAGAAATGTTTCGGTTTCTGGGATCCAGCATTGGTTTCATGCCCATTTCTGTCACTGACTGGAAGGAGTCTGAAAGCACAAAAAATCGTAAAAATGGGGTATGTCCCAGTAAAATGGCAAAATTGTGTTGAAAAATTGGGTTTTCTGATTCAAGTCTGCCTGTTCCTGAAAGCTGAGAAGCTGGTTATTGTAGCACCACAAACCCTTTGTTGATGCCATTTTCAGGGGAAAAACCACAAGCCTTCTTCTGCAGCCCCTTTTTCCCATTTTTTTTAAAAAAACTAAATTTTCACTGTATTTTGGCTAATTTCTTGGCCTCCTTTTGGGGAACCCACAAAGTCTGTGTACCTCTAGAATCCCTAGGATGTTGGAAAAAAAGGACGCAAATATGGCGTGGGTAGCTAATGTGAACAAAAAGTTATGGGGGCCTAAGCGCAAACTGCCCCAAATAGCCAAAAAAAGGCTTGGCACAGGAGGGGGAAAAGGCCTGGCAGCGAAGGGGTTATAGGAGAGATCTACCCAGTTGTTTGCTCACTTCCTGAAATTCTTAAAAGTCGCTTTCTCTGTTCTCCAGGCTGCCTCTGAGACTATGGGTTTCTTAGGCCTCCCCAATTCCCAGTGCAGTTTGATTCTAGGTGATTCAGGGGAAAGTGAGAGAGGGGCCTTCAGCTCCTTTTATTGAATCAGTTGCTCGGCACTCCATTGAATTAGTGAGAGGGCAGTGGGCGGTCTTTAGAGAACATCACATATTAGCCTGAAACACTCTATTTTTTCATAAGCACTGTGCATCCCCATCTCCGTGCTACCCACGGGAAAAAAGATAAGGGGATTTCAGTCCTACCACCGAGCTAACTGCCTGGCATTTCATTCAACCAACAAGAAGGCACTGGGTGGGCACCTATAGTACTTCATGAAGCAGCCAGAAGCACTTTAACTCACACCTTTGTAGCACTTTAACCTGAAGCAATTTAAATATGCATATTAAACAGAGTATTAGCCGGTTGCCACCATAGTTCCATGTCTCCCTGCGCTAGTTGTAGTTAACTAAGCTATCTTCCATTTAATGGGGATTACTTGATTATCTCACACAGCTTGTATGTTTTGCTTTTTAAAACCACTTTGAATCTGCACTTCAAGTAGAGCACTAGCTTGCTGCATCTGCAATTTCACTCCCTTCTGTACTGGCTTCAGCTAGTTAAGCCACTTACTTCCGTCGTGATCAGTGCTTTAATTGTAGTATCCATTGTAAAGTTTTAATTTACGCTGTTCAGCTCCTATATTCACATCAGCCCTTTTTAGGTAATTCAGACTCTGCAGTTGCACGTTTATGATTGCTTAGAGCAAAGTTTTTAAATAGTTCAGACGGTTTTGGTACTCACTACCGTCCTCCGAACTAAGGGCCACATGTAGCAAAATCCGATATTGCGACTCGGAAATTGCGGGACGGTGCGACTCGCAATTTCCGAGTCTCAATATCGGATGCAGAACGGTGTCTCAGACGCCGTCTGGGACTCGCTATGGGGTCTCAAAGACCCACCTCATGAATATTAATGAGGTGGGTCGCATTTTGCGACCCCATAGCGAGTCTCTGCACTCACAGGGATGGTGGCCTGCTGAAGTCAGCAGACCTCCATGTCTGTGACTGCTTTCTAAATAAAGCAGTTTTTTTTTTCATTTTGCAGCCCGTTTTCCTTAAAGGAAAACGAGTTGCAAAATGAAAAAATTACGAAACCATTTGGTTTCGTTTTTTCAGTGTAGGCAGTGGTCCATTGGACCACTGCCTGCTCTGAAAAAACCTTTTTGCCCACATTCACAAAGGAGAAGGGGTCCCATGGGGACCCCTTCCCTTTTGCGAATGAGTTACCACCAACGTGTGAGACAGGTGGTAACTGCGAATTGCGATGCGAGTCGCAAATAGGAAGGGAACACCCCTTCCTATTTGCGAGTCGCATTCACAATTTGCGAGTCGGTAACCGACTCGCAAATTGTGAATGAGCATCGCGTTAGGCTGTTTGCATGGCGCAAACTGCGATTTTCGCAGTTTGCACCATGCAAACGGCTTTCTACATCTGGCTCTATATGTTTACTCTGTGGCTTCACTGTTGCAACACTTTTTCAACTATATTAGCTATGCCATCTTCTGATCCCGTATGCCAATGGACAATGTTATGATTTAGTAGCCATTATATTTATTACATTGATTGAATCATGATGGGATATTGTTAAGTTCTGAAGAGTGTGCACCTTTAGAAATGGTTTAGCTGAGGGTTTTTGACTGCAATGATTTTTAATAATTGTGCAATTGTTTAAATAAATCTAAATCTACATTGAGTCGTTTGTTACTTCAGACACAACAAAATTCATCAATATGACAATAACACACATCTTTAATTGAATGTCTCCTTCGTTCCAAACATCCATGCTTCAAACCCTGTCTGTACCTCATCAAAAATTTACTTGAAGCTTAACATCAAGAGAGAATAATTCCTACTATTTGCGCAGAACAGGCAAAAGCTAGTCTAAACCAGGTTCAATCATATGAACCCGAATAGATTTGCACCCCAACATTCAGTTTAAGTCAAGCCACACAAATTTACTTTGGACACCTAACTCACTTTTAAGGAACACATTGTGAAGAAATCCATGACCTGGTGCCACCGTGAAACCATTCCTCTTAGAAAGCAACTTCAGAAATGCTGCTCAAGCCATCTTTCTCTCTCTTCAGGATAATCGTAGTGGCTTGTTCCATAGCTTCTGAGACTCTGATTATACCTGAAGGCATCTTACAAGCTGTGCTAAATATCATCAAGGACCTGAAGAAATATGATCACATCACCCCTAAGCAATGGGTCAACACCTGTGCCAATACTCTCACCACAATCAGGAATCCCTCCAATAGACGCACCAACAGAAAGGTTTTTTGGTTTACCCCATCCTCAAAAAACCCAAGGCGGACCCAAAGGACCTCAAGAACATCTGACCTATCTCCCTTCTTCCCTTCCTGGCAAAAGTCATTGAGAAGGCTGCCAACAGACAACTAACCCGCTTCCTAGAGGAGAACCACACCCTGGACCCTTCCCGATCTGGATTCCACAGCAACCACAGCACCAAAACAGCCTTAATCGCCGCCACCGACGACATCATAACCATACTGGACAGTGGCAATGTTCCTGGGATGGCCTTAATTACACCAAGCAAGCCATCTCATTAGGCTCTTCACAATGAGATACTTTGCCCGACAGCTCTCAACCGGACACTATGGGGTCTATTTACTAAGTTTCAGCACTATGTTTGCATCACAAAAGTGACCCAAAACGGCACAAAATCTTTTTTCACTAATTAGCTCTGGAAATTCACTAGTAAGTAGCGGATAGCACTGCTTTCAGTTACTTAGCGCCAAGGGGGCATACCATGGGTGGGCATTCCCATGCAACCATCCAAGGTATCTGATGCTAAGCTCCATCAACTTAAAAAAGTAGACAAGGTTTAGCATCAGAAAACTGCTCCCCATTCAGTTAGGCGCTATGAAGGAGAAATGCTTTTTTTTCCCTTTACTTTCCGACTTTGCAAGTGTGCTGCTCTGTACAACATACATACAAAGTGGGCAAATGTTACTTTAACCATAGCATTTTGTACTGGAATGAAATCCTTTCAGCACAAAACCCATGCTAGACTCACGGAGACAGCCTTGCACTATATTGCAAAGGTGTGTCCGTGGTGTACGGCCACACATTTCTGTGCCGGCATTAAGGAGCGGAAGGATAGTGCCATATTTCTGTAAATATAGCTCTCTCCTACTTTCTCCTTCTCACGCAGCTAAGTGCAGCATTTGTGGCAATAACATATGCAGGGCCAGCTGTAGGGTGATGCGAGCGGTGCAGCCATACTGGGTGCAGACCTGGTTTGGGGACGCTGACCTCAGGGGAGCGCTGTGTTTAGCACAAACTTACGAAACTTGCGATTTAAAATCACCTGCTGAAATGTTCCTTGTGCATCCAGCCTTCAGGAAACAATTAAAATGTCAAGATACCTCTTGTGATTAATGTTCCTGCTGGGGAAAGAGATGGGCATTTTGTCTAGCGGCAGCTTTGATGCACCATAAAGTAGCGTAGAGGATTAATATGCCTACTGCAAAGAACAGAATTATATTTTATGTGGATAGCTGAGGGGATTAGTAAAGTCAGCCTTTACAAGTGCTTTAAAACAAATGAATGTATGTGAAAGGGTGGCTATGGAGAGATGAGGGACACATTTGCTGGGTGGTAGTGGAGGAATCTGAGGAGGTGGTCATGGGAGGGGGGGGTGCCAAAAAGGCTGTCGCACAGGGCGCCACCAGTGCTGAAGCCGGCCCTGACCATATGCCCTGGTCGAATAATCACCACTAATGCATGCACAACTGCATCTGAGTTGGATGTAATTTCACATGTCATTTATTGCAGATAACAATCCTTTGCTGCATACATATTGAAAAGAAATAGCAACTGTGGTGGTCATCTTTAATAGATTACATTTTGTACAGCCATTTATTGTGCTCATTCAGCTTTTACACATAGTTCACAATGACCATAGCTAGATCTGCCATGTACCTCCTCTAGCTTCCTTGAAATACGCCTATCTAACTTGAATGTAAGCACATATCAGTATCTTTGGGAACCTCTGTCACCCCAGCTCGCAATCAGCTTTTTAGTTGACACAGTTTTTATTTAATGAATTTCACCATTAGCATTATCTCAAGACACAAGCCAATCTAAGGACTTTATCAACCCATAGATTTAATGCCTGATTTAGATCTTAGTGGTATTACCACTAATATGCCATGGAGGCAAACTCAAAAACACTGTCAAGTTGACGGTGTTCCGCCCGCCATATTTAGATGCATTTTGGCTGAGCCGCAGACTGCCATGATGGAGAGTTCTAACTAGCTGTCAGGCTCTCGGGATCCTGATGACCTTACTTAGATGTTGCAGGCCTGCAGGTGGTGTACTGGCCACAGGTTTCTGTCAAAGGGAGACAATCGCAGGACCATTGAAGGAGCCATTAGGCATTGTACAATGGCAGTGGCTGTCGCATAGAGGTAAGTGACACACACACACACTTTACCTTAGCTATATGAGTTTCTGCACAACATACAGCACAATACGCAACATACACATTATTATCCATTGCCATTCTACCACAACACTACATTTATATGCAGAAAACGTGCATTGCCATAAATCCATGACACAACATATACACACCATGGATACAACACATACACACACATACAACACAACCACAACAACCAACACAATGACACATCAATCTACACAAACACACATGCACAAAAGCACAATTACACACATTGCAACGACCACCACAAACAACAACACACCTGAATGTTGCACACATCAACACAACACACAACCCAAACATACACAGCAGACATCAGACCCACATGCATGTGGCACACATACAGACACAACCACATCACCCACTCCAGCTCACTCTACCTCAACCAGCCTCACGCATGCATGTACTGACTCACATATAGAACTGGACTCAAAATATCACAGGTACACATTCACTTGCAATGTGCACACATAGACATAGTGACAAGTGTGATGCCATCATTATTGTGATGCCAGCATTCATTTGGCAATGAATACTGACACCACAATAGCAATTGTGTATGTGTGTGATATGTGCCTTGTACCAGTGTGTCCCCATCAATCACTGACACAAATGTGTTCGAGACACATGCATCTCAGAAGTGTTTAACAAAATACCTGTGGCATGTATGTTTCTGCAGAGGTCCCGAGCTCATGTGAAGTGCCCACACAATGTACACAGTACATGCAGTATCCCTATCTTCGAGTCTGGCGACGGCGGGGTCGTGTGTCCTCTTGGTTCAGTGGCAGCAGCGATGGCAGGTGATGTCGAGTATAGTCCACTCCAAAATGGAAGCGGAACACTGAAAAAGGTAGGTATTGTGCTTTACCCTCCAATTCGCCAACTCAGGTGTGGAGGCCGAACCATCACAGTTGGCTTGGTGGTAAGGCACATCCACATCTGCTCAGCGGTAAAGGTGGCTGGAGTACCACCTTCAGCCCCTTTTTCTAATGCTGCTGCGAGGCACCTGCAGATTCTTGACAGCATGTCTCCACACTCTACACACATTTCTGTACCCATACTCTACTCATCTTGCAAAACTCATGTTAACCACAAACTTTACTAAATCAAACAGCCCCATACTAGTCCAACATCCCCTAAGCATGTAATCCCCATCAAAACACACAACACCTAAACACCACCTCCCCAACTACTTCAGCAAAGATGTATTTATCCTATATTGCTGCCTTATTCCCGCACTACAGCGTATATATAATTTTCATAAAAGATACATGGGTTTCACAGCAATTCCTTCTTTGATTCACTCATACTGGAAAATTCTACCATTATTCACAAACCATGTTAACATACATCAGGAGGTTGTCTTGCCTTTTTCTACAAGACCTACCTCCAGATTACAAGTCTCTTATCAGCCTTCTTCTCTTCATCTGAGCTCCTTTTGCACTGCATTTCATCTTAACTGTCTTCAGTACATTTCATCTTAATTATCAACCCCCTTGATACAGCAAACACTTCATGACTGACACCTCAGACTTCATTTTCACAACAACAGTATCTCGCTCCTCTAATACTTGCAATGGTGTCAACGATCAGTGGACCATAACATCAAAGTCAAAGCCCATTCATTTATTGACACCTCATATCAGTATTGCAACTCGTTTTAAGGGTAACACCCATGATCTTATTATGTCTGCCTAGTTGTTCATGCCATGCCAATTCCTGCTTCGTTTCGATTTCATATAACAATCTAGCAATTCCAATTCATATTAATACTACAAGACCACACAAATGGGCAACCATAACCTTCTGTAATTGCCATGCTGACAATGCCCTTAAGACTTTAGTGACACCTATGCTCCTTTGAGTTACACAAAACCCTACACTTCTTGCTAAAGTTAGGAATAGAATGCTAAAAGAAAACCAGCCACACACATGAAAGGGTGTAAATGTAAATCTCAGGTCAAAAGGCGTTACCCTTTATCTTTATACTCTACATGTATGGAGCTTATACATTCACATTGAACCTTCTTAGGGCATTGACGTGATCAATATCATATATGGGAATGCCACTCATGGTAAAAGATAACTATACAGAAATACAAAATGTTGTGAAATAATGTTAGATAGAAGATAGGACTATGGACTATGACAGGAGGGTATGTCAAATATACCACACATTTCAATACTTCTATTGAATCTTACATTGTGCAAATATCCTCACTTCTTATCAAATTTGGGCTAAACATAATTTCTTATGACATAGTTAATTTGAAATTTTATTCAGGTGGCATGATTGATTTTCAGAAACCCATAATTATAGGTGTAGCTGGCACCATGTCAGCAAAACAAAATTTTCATGCTGCTAATAGAACAGTGCTTACATGCCTAATGCTACCTACGAGTGATGGGCATGATTCGAGGAAGATTTCCCTTCACAAGTATTTATCTATATGAAACTTAATCCTTCAGTAAGCTTTCCAGACACCACCTGCCCAAATCATAAGCACCCTGCTACCAGTTCTATTGTCTTGACAGCTAGGGCACTGGTCAGAAATATTATGATGAAGAGTATGGAGAAATGCCACTGCGTAACAGCCCGACCAAGAGGCATAAAACAGTAGTTTACAGTAGCGGTTACTTTCTACCTTCTTAACAAAAGAGTATTTCTGATAAACTCCGCCTTTGAACAAAAGGTCTTAACCCCTTCGCAGCCAAGGACGTAACCGTTACGTCCTTGGCTGTGACACTGAGGTGCCAAGGACGTAACCTAGCTCTCCCCCCATGAGCCTCGCCTCAGCGCTGCCACTGTAGGGATGGAAGGGGAAGCCTGCCCCTCTGCGCTGGAAGCTCAACTTTCAGTGTGGATTGGAGAAGAAATGCTTTTGCATTTCTTCTCCAACCACGTGGAGGGGCTGAGAAAGGCATCAAAGGAAAGGAAAGGCCTTTACTTTCCTTTTATGTCTTTCTCAGCATTTCTGCTGCGATCGGGCAGGGCAATTTTTTTTTTCTTTATTTCTATTTTTTATATGTGGGGAGTGGCCCCTTAGGCAAGTGTCCCTCCTCGGGGGGGGGAACTTAATTTTTGGCCATTTCTGCCCCCCTTGGGGGCAGATCGGCCTATTTTTCTTAGGCCAATCTGCCCCCAAGGGAATTTTTTTTTTTGCCATTGACATGAGGGGAGCGGCCCCTTGGGCAAGGGTCGCTCCCCAGGGGGCAAAATTATTTTTAGCCTATTTCTGACCCCCCCGGGGCTGATCGGCCTAATATGATTTGGCTGATCTGACCCTGGGGGGGCAGAAACCCCCTAGACACCAGGGATTTTTTTTTTGTTTATTTGTTTTTTTTATATGTGGGGAGCGACCCCTTAGGCAAGGGTCGCTCACTGGGGGGAAAATTTACTTTTAGGCCATTTCTGCCCCTCTTGGGGGCAGATCGGCCTCTTTTTATTAGGCCAATCCAGAAACCACTAGACAACGAGATTTTTATTTTTTTATATTATTCAATGAGGGAGTGGCCCCTTGGGCAAGGGCCGCTCCCCTGGGGGACAGGAAAGGCCTGCCTCCCATGGGGGCAGAAAACCCTAGACACAAGGGATATATTTTTGTTTATGTTTACTTTTGTTTTTTATTATATGGGGAGCGACCCCTTAGGCAAGGGTCACTCCCCTGGGGGGCAAATTTATTTTAGGCCATTTCTGCCCCCATTGGGGGCAGATCGGCCTATTTTTATTATGCCCATCTGCCCCCCTTGGGGACAGAAACCAAGAAGCACCGGGATTTTTGTTTTGTGCCAATTTCATGCAAGGGGAGCGACCCCTTAGGCAAGGGTCGTTCCCCTGGGGGGGGCAAATTTATTTTAGACCATTTCTGCTCCCCTAGTGGGCAGATCGGCCTATTTCTATTAGGCTGATCTGCCCCCGGGGGGGCAGAAACCTCTTGGGCTCCAGGGATTGGTGTGTGTGTATGTGTTTTGTTTGGGGGGCAGCCCCTTGGGCAAGGGTCGCTCCCAATGGGGGCACATTACTGTTGGCCATATCTGCCCCCTTTGGGGGCAGATCGGCCTATTTTTCGAAGGCCCATCTGCCCCCAAGGGGTGCAGAAAGCCGACCAGAGACCAGGGAAGATTTTTTTTCCAAAATAAGATGGTGGGGTATGCCCATGCCCCCACCCCAAATAAATGGGGCCAAAGTTGTTCTGCCCACAAGTGGGCTGATGGGGCGATTACCCCCGATCCACACCCCAGGGGAGGGGGGAAGAAAGTCTACTGGATTCCAGGGAATGTAAAAAAAAAAAAAAAATAGTGGGGTGGTGGCTACCAACCAGTATGGGCCTGGTTATGCCCCCACTCCAACTGAAGGGGGTAACAGTTTTTCAACTCCCCCACACTAAAACATCTCATCCCACAGCAAGCAAGAGGACATTTGATTTTTTTTTTTTTATTTTTTTTTTTTTACATTTGGGCCATGAGAGCTTGGCTAACTGTCATAATCGTCCCATTTGGAATGGTGAGGGCTGCACTTTTTGGACTTTGGGACACTGCCATGTAGAAAAATTCACAAGACCTAAACACATCTGAAAACTAAATATCTGGGTGAGTCCAGGGGGGTGTGCTTCACATGCACCCCGCACCATTTTCTTAGCCACAATTCCCTGCAAACCCCCAACTTTGCTGGAAATCACACATTTGTCCCACATTTTTGTGATGGAACCTTCAGGAATCTGCAGGAATCCACAAATTTCCAAACACCCAGCATTCTCTCATCTATACCAATAAAACTTCTGCTGCACTTGTCAGTCTAAAAATGTTTTTTTTTCAAACTGCCCTTTTGGACCCGCTTTGGTTCCCCCTCAATTTCGACAAATTTTTGGCTCTTCACTGTCACAGGCACTTGGCTCCCCTACACAAGTGAGGTATCATTTTTAACGGGAGACTTAGGAGAACATTGGGTGGTAGGAAATTTGTTCCAGGTGTGGTGATCCCACACAGAAATATGGGAAAAATGTGATTTTTAGCTAAATTGAGGTTTGTTGAGGATTCTGGGTAAGAAAACATTGGGGGATCCACGCACGTCACACCTCCCTGGACTCCCTCGGGTGTCTAGTTTTCAGAAATAGCTGGGGTTGGTAGGTTTCCCTAGATGGCTGCCAAGCCCAGGACCAAAAACGCAATCAGAAACAGGTAGGTTTGTACTTGATCATTTTGATGTGTCCACATAGTGTTTTGGGGCATTTCCTGTCACGAGCACTAGGCCTATCTACACAAGTGAGGTACCATTTGTATTGGAAGATTGGGGGAACACTGGGTAGAAGGAAATTTGTTGCTGTTCTCAGATTCTAGAACTTTCTGTCACAGAAATGTGAGGAAAAAGTGTTTTTTTGGCCAGGTTTTGAGGTTTGCAAAGGATTCTGGGTATCAGAACCTGGTGAGAGCCCCACAAGTCAGCCCATCATTGATTCCCCTAGGTATCTAGTTTTCGAAAATGCATAGGTTTGGTAGGTTTACCTAGGTGCCAGCTGAGCTAGAGGCCAAAATCTATAGCTAGGCACTTTGCCAAAAACAGCTCTGTTTTCTTTAGGAAAATGTGATATGTCCACGTTGTGTTTTGTGGCATTTCCTTTTCACATGCGCTAGGCCTACCCACACAAGTGCTGTACCATTTTTATCGGGAGAGTCGGGGGAACGCTGGGAGGAAGAAAATTTGTGGCTCCTCTCAGATTCCAGAACTTTCTGTCACCGAAATGTGAGGAAAAATTGTTTCTTTGGCAACATTTTGAGGTTTGCAAAGGATTCTGGGTAACATAACCTGGTGAGAGCCCCACAAGTCAGACCATTCTGGATTCCCCTAGGCATCTAGTTTTTTAAAATGTGCAGGTTTGGTAGGTTTCCATAGGTGCTGGCTGAGCTAGAGGCCAAAATCCACAGCTAGGTACTTTGCAAAAAACAGCTCTGTTTTCTTTTGGAAACTGTGATATGTCCACGTTGTGTTTTGTGGCATTTCCTGTCACAGGCGCTAGGCCTACCCACACAAGTGAGGTACCATTTTTATCTGGAGATTTGGGGGAACGCTGGGCGGAAGGAAATTTGTGGCTCCTCTCAGATTCCAGAACTTTCTGTCACTGAAATGTGAGGAAAAAGTGTTTCTTTGGCCACATTTTAAGGTTTGCAAAGGATTCTGGGTAACAGAACCTGGTGAGAGCCCCACAGGTCAGCCCATCCTGGATTCCCCTAGGTGTCTAGTTTTCAACAATGCACGGGTTTGGTAGGTTTCCCCAGGTGCCGGCTGAGCTAGAGGCCAAAATCTACAGCTAGGCACTTTGCAAAAAACACGTCAGATTTCAGTGTAAAAATGTGATGTGTCCATATTGCCTTTCCTGTCGCAAGCATTAGGTCTACCCACGCAAGTGAGGTACCATTTTTATCAGGAGACTTGGGGAACACAGAATAGCACAACAAGTGTTCTTGCCCCTTGTCTTTCTCTACATTTTACCTTCCAAATTAAAGACAGTGTGTAAAAAAGACATCTATTTGAGAAATGGCCTGTAATTCACATGCTGGTATGGGCACCCTGGAATTCAGAGATGTGCAAATAACCATTGCTTCTCAACACCTTATCTCGTGGCTATTTTGGAAATACAAAGGTTTTCTTGATACCTATTTTTCACTCTTTATATTTCAGCAAATGAATTGCTGTATACCCGGAATAGAATGAAAACCCATTGCAAGGTGCAGCTCATTTATTGGCTCTGGGTACCTAGGGGTCTTAATGAACCTACAAGCCCTATATATCCGTGCAACCAGAAGAGTCCATCACATGTAATGGTATATTGCTTTAAAAAATATGACATTGCAGGAAAAAGTTACAGAGTGAAACGTGGAGAAAAATGGCTGTTTTTTTCAGCTCAATTTCAATAATTTTTTATTTCAGCTGTTATTTTCTGTAGGAAAACCTTGTAGGGTCTACACAAAAGACCCCTTGTTGAGTTCAGAAGTTTGTCTACTTTTCAGGAATGCTTAGCTTTCCGGAATCCAGTTTTGGTTTCATACCCATTCCTGTTACTAACTGGAAGGAGGCTGAAAGCGCCAAAAATAGTGAAAATAAAGTATGTCCCAGTAAAATGCCAAAATTGTGTTGAAAAATGTGGTTTTCTGATTCAACTCTGCCTGTTCTTAAAAGCTGGGAAGATGGTGATTTTACCACCGTAAACCCTTTGTTGGTGCCATTTTCAGGGGAAAAAGACACAAGCCTTCTTCGGCAGCCCTTTTTTCCCATTTTTTAAAAACAAATGAAATTTTAGGTGTATTTTGGCTAATTTCTTGGTCTCCTCCAGAGAAACCCAGAAACTCTGGGTACCTTTAGAATCCCTAGGATGTTTGAAAAAACAGGACGCACATTTGGCATGGATAGCTTATGTGGACAAAAAGTTATGAAGGCCTAAGCGCAAACTACCTCAAATAGCCAAAAAAACAGGCTCAGCACTGGGGGGGGTGAGGGAGAAGGTCCAGCAGCTAAGAGGTTAAAGTAAACAAAGGCAGAAAAGTCATGTTACAAATTAACACTACGATTTTGTTTAAAGAACTACTTAGTATCAATGCTGGGCCTTTGCAGACTTTTCAAACAACACCAAATGGGTGGTATTTTTCGCCAGAAAAGGAGACAACCCTATTGATGGAAGATGCAGCCATGAGGGAGTGTGAGACAGCTCAGTAATTGGTCTCCAAAAAAGTAAGGTGGTGGGATATAGTACAGCTGGAGACCATTTGCACTAAGTGAGGGCATGATTTAAACACTTCGTCGTGGAATTTTCCCTTGATTATGGCATAAACGAGGCCAGGGCCAGCAGAGCTGATCTAGAGAGTGGCCATCTTCTCTCAAACTCCACCCCCATCACCCAAACTTTAAAAGCAGAAGTTGGCATCCTTCCAACCCCACCACTCTATGAATTCCTCTTTCCTCACTCGCTCCTAAATATTTAAATAATGCATCTTCTACCCTGCCATCCACCCCATCTCCCTTTGGATTTACACTGCAATTTCATGTTAAATAAAACGTATGCCCTAACACCCACTCATGCCATCCTCTTTCCAATTCCTCCCCTCCTCCATCACCCAAGTATAAAGTAAAATACCTGACTTCTTGCACCCACCCCAAACACACTCTGTATTTACCCCCTACCCCTACATTGAAAAAAGCACCTCGTGTCCTGCCATCCATTAACACCGCCCTTGCTTCAATCTATTGTTCTCCTAGCCGAAGACATGTAAAAAAGTACCTGGTCTCCTTGCATCCATCCCCACCATCTTCGGTGTTTTTCGTCCCTGAAGTGGCCTGACGATGTCCTCTCTGCCATCCATGAAGAAGAGAGCCAGTGCTGCACTGATATGTAGCAACAGACAAAAAACATTTGTTTCGCACTGTTTTTACTTTTTATCAGTGAATAGCTGGATTTAGAATTAAGTATTCCGTAGTGTTTCTCTGTGAGTATCATGCATAATATGTATTATATACTTACAGATAAATACACCTAAAACAGCAATGCATGATTAATCATTCAGCTCCATAATACGTCCAGAAACACCTCCCCAACTTCCATTTTGAAGCCTTAGTGCTTATGTTAAAGAAACCCAACAAATTAGCAATTTGTGAGCCTGGAAATCCAGAAAATATTAATTTTGCCAATTATGCCTACACCTAAAGGCTCTACTTCACTTTCTAACAGAGGGCAATTTTCCTGTAGAGCCATAGTGGATCCCTCTTAAGGTGGCTGGATATCTGAGGTCTAGTGAGGTCAGTGGCACATGACATTAGTGGATTGCTGGTTGGCTTACAATTTCGTGGCTTTCAGAACTCTTGAGAACCTGTCATTTGTTTTCTTTTAGTCTCTATCTAGAGCAAGATGGTACTTTCCAGAGCTATAAGAAAGGGAATGGAGAATCAAGGTTCCCTTGCTTGTGAGATATGTCGATATGCACCCATGGGTCCCACAGGCCGTACTGCTCCCAGGACTTTTGATAGGATGGTACATGCCCATGTTAAACCTGGTCTTGTTGGTGACCTTAACTTCCCTGTCCACCTTTCTCTGACCATCTGTTCTGACTGACCCCTGAGACTGGACATACATCTCTGAAACCCCTGAGATCCATGAGTGTCTTTTGCTGATTGTGTTAGAAAGATGTGTTTCTAAATGATTATCCTAAACAGATGTGTTTTTCGGTGATTACACCTGACTGGTGTGTATCACAATGAGTAAGGCATACATATCGTTTTCGCAATGGCAGGCTTCATGGATGTATACTATTAAAAATATTCCAAGACAAGAGAATATCACGATGATTTTACTAGACTTACAAGTGTCACAATGTTTATCCTAGGCTGCTGTGATTAGCAATAATTATACTCTAGAATGGTGATTATCTTAGGTTTGTCTTCCCAAAAGTGACTGCTCGCACTCCAATAATCTAGAAATTTATGGTTCACCCTACAGTGTGTACCTAGATGGCGCATATTCATTTACCAACCAGCTGGAGAGGTACACTGTGCTAAATTGAATATGTAAATTCCTGATGCATATGCATAAAGCTGGTATGCCCACAGGTATGCTCGTTTTTTAATGAACCGAGCAGTTAGAGAATGTTGATTTCTACACCCTGAAGTCATTAATTGACTTTAAACCCTGCTTGTTGTGTTTGAAAATTGATTTTTCTGAATAATAAAGTTTGTTTTCTAGTTGGACTAACAAGGGAACTGCAAAATGAAAATCATGCAGTCTTTTTTTCATACTTCTGACATCAGTTTTGCCTTTTGTATATCTGTAAAAGGGTTGCAAATATTTCCAAAAACATATAAACACATAAAAGTGATTGTTCAAAAGTAATATCAACATATATAATGATATTTGAAAGCAAACTCAGCAGCACACACAATTTAGTCACTGAGAAATTGAAAGGCCATACAGGACAAAACTTGTAGTAGAAGAAGGATTGGTGAGAGATAGTGTCACTGTTGAAAAACATAATGGTTTAACTGGGCTAAAATAAAACGCTCTCCGTGGAAAGGTGCTGCTTGCTTCATCCTCAGTGCATTCAGAAGTACAGTGGAGGAGTTTGCCTCGTGGACATTCTGAGTGGCGTCGGATGCAGGATTTCTTCGGCGCCCTCGCTTTGCAGCGAAGCCAGGAGTACCCGAGTCAGCCAATAAGGTACTAAAATGAGCTGCACCAGCCTCCAGGCCTGAAGCTGGTCTACGTTGGAGACATAAGAGGGGAGAGTCGCATACCTGAGACGTGTGAAATTATACTCTATTTGTCTGGCAAGTGTTAAAAGCAATTAGCTGCCAACGCATGGTATTTTCCAATCTAGGGGCCATGTGTAAACGGAAATGCAACTGCGATTTACATAACGTGGCAAATATGTAAATAGGCCTTGCATTGTGATTCGCTTATTGGATTGGCATGTGTGTAGCTCTTTCAATGCCTACTCTCCCTCCCCCCGCCTAAATATTGCAGATGCATTAAGTGGTGTATCAAGAGTTTTACATACAGTTACAAAGGAAACTATCAATGCAAGAACGTGCTTTATCCCGAGGCATCTTTGGACCCTAGCAATGCAATGCGGCTTACATAACAAGGCCGGAATAAATATTCAACCATAGAATACTGACATAAACCATCACGAATACATTGGTCCTAAAGTACGGTTTTGATAGGTCAATAATGTCTTATTTACATTTTGTAATTAGATATGTTCTTAAATCGCGATGTCTACATGTGTTTATATGAATGAATATGTTTTGTACAATAGATGTGATTTTTATGTTTTTGCTCATTATTGTATAACCCGCAATTGCATTATGAAAAAATAAATATAGCAAAAGATTCATAAAGTAAATGAACGCCTGAAAAAAAAGCTATATGTTTGTCGATATTGATTATTTTTTAAATGTTTTTTTACACAAATTTGTTTTGTGATAAACAAACATATTCAAGCTGTGTTTGTTTAAGTATTCTTTGGTTGAATATTTATTCAGGCTTCTCATGTTTTTGTGTTGTAACACATGGCATAATGAGCAGCCCAGATCTAAGTGGGCATCAGAGATCACCCTTGATGGTCTGAAATACTGAGTACAATTTTGGCATTTTTAAAACACATTGGACAAGAACATGAGATATCAATAGGAAATTAATAAAATAGTAGAGCAGCATGAAATGTTATAACAAGACTCTAATGTGCCCATTCATATAATGGCTGCACAAAAGCATACTATATAATCAATTGTGATTAATAGGCATATAAAATGTGACGGACATTAGGTTCTGGAACCGTAATTAAATGTGGTGTTTTTTCTCTGTACATTTTCCAAGGGGCAGACTAAATTAAACAGGTGCTGCTCTAGCTGTCAAATTATTTCCCATCTCATGTATTATAAAAGGTGTGGAATTTTCTTACACAAACGTGGAAGGCCCTAAAAGATTGCTATATTCCATTGAAGCTACGTGAAACACATGAGCAATTTCTTTGTATATTCACACCAACCTTATGTCTGTAGGGGTAGGGAATAGTATCCTACTATCATATCATTGATTAAGTCACCTATGAAGACACCAATAATGGAAAACCGATTCCAACAACTACCAGACCACCACTAACAGGTCCTTCATTGGCAACATTACCAAAATAGCTGTGCATGCACAACTCTGATTCCACCAACCCAGCCATCTGCTGCATGACTACGAATCTGGCTTCAAAACACTCTGCGGCATGGAAACACATATTTTAGCTGTCTAGCTGTCCTGGATGATGCTCTACTGATCAGTGATAAAGCTGGCTTTTGCTTTCTGGACCTCTCGGCACCATTTTCAGCATCAACAATTGAAACCTCATCCACACCCTGAAGTCTCAAATGGTATTCACTTGTGAGAACCTCCACTGATTTTCCCAATTCTTCAACAGACACCATTTCATTCACATGGGTTTCTCCAGAAAAATGAAGCGACTTGTCACTTGTGGAGTCTCTCAAATATCTGTCTTGTCTCCTGTGATCTTCAGCTGCTACATGGAAGTCTACTCGCCAATAGTATCAATATCCATCAATATGCCAGTGGCACACAATTCTACATGAAAGTCCTACACCACTTTATATAACCACTGCCTCAAGTACTACTTGCACCTCACCTAGATGTGGATATTGGTCACCTGCTTGAAACTCATCTCTGCCAAAAGCGAGTTCCTCCTATTCACCAACAACAGAGAACAACTCCACAACCAGAACCTGGACAGTTTCTAGGCCCAACTTTTGAGTCACGCCAAGTCACTTAGATTGGCACCGACAATGAACACCTTAAAGAGACACATTGCTAAGAACACCAGTAATGCTTGATACCACTTCTTACCATTAAAGAAAGTAAAATGTTCCTCTGAAAAAAAGTGACTTCTGAACATGCATTCAAGCTCATGTGGACTCTCATCAGGATGGTGATCAGGCCTTTCTCTGTTACCCCCTCCCAAACTTCACACAGTTGAGTTGTACTGTGTCAAAAAATATATAACATAAAAGAAAGCAGATACAATTTGAGTATCTTGTAGCACAGCCCCCTTTAATTCCTGTTGAATAACTCTGAATGTACCATGTGTGTTTCATAGAATTCTTTGCAACAGCATCAGTGTGTTTAGCAGGGGGAATGTGATTATCCCATAGTCACGTACGTATGTTTGTGTAAGATTACATGGCATGCACATAAGTACATTAATTGGATCAAATACTTCCACTGTGATTAGAGATGACTTAACTCAGAGGTGTAAATATGATTGTGGTTACTCCACAGACATACATTGAACTGGACTCAGAGGCCAATTCACAAAGCAATTTATGAGTATGACAAGTTGTACTAAAGAAGTGTCTGATACACACTTTTACACACCTTTGTGAGTCGGCCCCAACAAGTCCAAATCTCTATTTGTAAAAGTGCGAAAAGGGCACAACAGTAGCACAACATAAGCCCCCATGGTGCGCGGGCCCCAAGCTCCAGGGTGCTCCCTCACTCAAAGTGGTAGGTGGTGGGCTGGGGAGGGAGGTCCCCTCCATCTACTTTTCTGGGGGTCCCCTTAAGTTTTGTTACACCACTGGGGAACTGTTGTTTCTGTTTGTACTAATTGCACATAAATAATTTCTAAATATTCCAATTTTAGCCCCATTTTATGTTTTGGGGCCAATTCACAAAAGCATGGAAGAATACCTAGAAGAGTACTATTGAAGAATTCTTTGTAAAAAGGCCCCTCATTATATAGATGGTTCTCTGTGTTCCCTTCCACACCAGCATAGGTATTGTTGGACCTGGCTTTTTGACAGGGACATCCCCAAACTTTTTGCCTCCTTCCTTCTATTTTTTCTGACCTGTTGTTGTTGGCTTTTGACCTCTGAGCAATTTACCACTGCTAACCAGTGCTAAAGTGCATATGCTCTCTGTGTAAAGTGTACTATTGATTGGTTTATCCATGATTGACTATTTAATTTACCTGTAAGTCCCTAGTAGAGTGCACTACATGTGCTTAGGGCATGTAGATTAAATGCTACTAGTGGGCCTGCAGCACTGGTTGTGCCACCCACCTCAGTAGCCCCTTAACCTTGTCTCAGGCCTGCCATTGCAAGGCCTGTGTGTGCAGTTTCACTGCCACTTCGACTTGGCATTTAAAAGTACTTGCCAAGCCTAGAACTCCCCTTTTTCTACATATAAGTCATCCCTAATGTGTGCCCTAGGTAACCCCTAGAGCAGGGTGCTGTGTAGGTAAAAGGCAGGACATGTACCTGTGTAGTTATATGTCCTGGTAGTGTAAAACTCCTAAATTCGTTTTTACACTACTGTGAGGCCTGCTCCCTTCATAGGCTAACCTTGGGGCTGCCCTCATACACTGTTGAAGTGGCAGCTGCTGATCTGAAAGGAGCAGGAAGGTCATATTTAGTATGGCCAGAATGGTAATATAAAATCCTGCTGACTGGTGAAGTCGGATTTAATATTACTATTCTAGAAATGCCACTTTTAGAAAGTGAGCATTTCTTTGCACTAAAAACTTGTTGTGCCCTTCAATCCACGTCTGGCTAGGTTTAGTTGACAGCTCCTTGTGCATTTACTCAGACACACCCCAAACACAGGGTACTCAGCCTCACTTGCATACATCTGCATTTTGAATGGGTCTTCCTGGGCTGGGAGGGTGGAGGGCCTGCCCTCACACAAAGGACTGCCACACCCCCTACTGGGACTCTGGCAGACAGGATTGAACTGAAAGGGGGCTTGGTGCATTTCTTAGAGACTCTTTGAAGTCACCCCCACTTCAAAGGCACAACTTAGTATAAAACAGGGCCTCTGCCCTACCTCATCAGACACTTGCTGGAGAAGAAACCTGAACCAGAAACTACATCCTGCCAAGAAGAACTGCCTGGCTGCTCAAAGGACTCACCTGTCTGCTTTCTACAAAGGACTGCTGTCTTGCTGTTGCCCTGCTGCCTTGCTGAACTCTTGTCTGGCTGTGAAAGTGCTCTCCAAGGGCTTGGATAGAGCTTGCCTCCTGTTCCTTGAAGTCTCAGGACCAAAAAGACTTCTTCCTTTCACTTGGACGCTCCGTGCGCCGAAAATTTCGACGCACAGCTTGTTTCGCGGCGAGAAAAACGCCGCACACCGACGCTGATCGACGCGACGCCCTCGGGACGATCGAGACTTCGACGTACAACCTCGCAAGGACAAAGCCGCCCGTCTTTCCAGGAGAAATCGACGCGACGCCTACCGTGAGTGCGAAACTTTGACGCACGGCCTCGCAAGGACAACGCCGCCCGACTTCCAAGGAGAAATCGACGCGACGCCTGCCGTGAGACCAAAATTTCGACGCACGGCCTCACAAGGACAACGCCGCCCGACTTCCAAGGAGAAATCGACGCGACGCCTACCGTGAGATCGAAACTTCGACGCGCAGCCCCGCAGAACGACGCGCAGCCGGAAAATAAGCAGGAGAATCCACGCACAGACCCGGGACATCTGGTAATCCCCGCGATCCACAAAAAGAGACTGTCTGCGCGCCGGAAAACGACGCCCGACTTCCCCGCGTGGAAAAGAACGACGCAAGTCTGTGTGTGCTGAGAGGAAATCGACGCACACACCCCTTTTTCCACGCATCTCTTCTCCTGTGGCCCTCTGAGGAGATTTCCCACCAGAAACCAGGTACTCTGTGCTTGAAAGACACTTTATTGCTTTTTAAAGACTTAAAGACACTTAATATCACTTTTCAGTGATATCTTTACAAATTCGTATTGCAACTTTGATCGTTTTGACCTACAATTACCCAGATAAATATTATATATTTTTCTAAATACTGTGTGGTGTATTTTTGTGGTGTTATGCTATGGTGTTGTATGATTTATTGCACAAATGCTTTACACATTGCCTTCTAAGTTAAGCCTGACTGCTCGTGCCAAGCTACCGGAGGGTGAGCACAGGCTGATTTTGGATTGTGTGTGACTTACCCTGACTAGAGTGAGGGTTCTTGCTTGGACAGAGGGCAACCTAACTGCCAACCAAAAACCCCATTTCTAACAGGTATATTCTCAGGAAAGATCTGAATTGTTTGGACCTCTGGATCAGAAACATGAAGCAATGACTATTGAGGTGAGGACAGTAGTATACTCTATGCTCAAAACTGGTTGGTCCTCTCTTGACATAGAGACGTATGGGTCTGGAACCTTCACTGACATTTCTGGATCTAAAAAAGAGAGAGTCAGTCCACCCTTTGTGGACAGTATCAAAAATGCATCCACTACATATCCTGATGTCGCTCTACGTCAATAGCCGCAATGTTTGCGTTGTGAGATTCCATTTGCTTCCTTGAGCCCTTGTAGCTTTTATTTTTAGTCAGATGTAGGAAAGGGTGCTTGAGAAAGTGGTTGTTTGGGTTGAGCTTGCAACATAGTGAAGGACTGGCATGGAGTGAAAGGTTGGTAAAGTAGGGTTTGCATCGAGATAGAGTGCATGTTAGTGTTTGAACAATGCATATATCAAAATGTCATCATTTTGTGGTTTTGAAGGTAGTGTTTTGTGGATCTGAAAGGAGTTACAAGCTGAATGATCTTTCTATTAGGTATGACATCTACATGTGACTTAGAATTCTTATTTTCAATGTAAGTGAGGGTTTGGCTGTTTAGCAGTGTGTCCATGTAGATTAGATGATTGTTGTGAAGCAAATTACAGTGAGGAATTAATGCATTTTGCATGTCCTCAAGGGTGTAGGTGGGTGCCATTGATGTAGGAGTATCAATGGAGACCGATGACCTTATGTTTATTGGGTCTGTCATGCAGTGGGATGTGATCATGATTTCATCCGTATCGGCTCTACATCTACTGGACAAGGGAATGCAAGTAGCCTGTTCTTAGTTTGTACTACACTATTCACATGTGGTGTTGGTGGTCTGGATGCATGAAAAATGATTAGAGATTAAGTTGTGTTCAGTGTGACTATTGGAGTAAGTTATGTTGCATGCTGGACTGCAAACCAAATTGTTGCTTTATTTATTAGGTGCCATATGGCTTTAATCGATTGTGGCGTGGTAGTCCAGTGCAAAAGGGTAAGATCTGGAGTATGTGGTATAATGTGAATGTGAGTGGCAGGTCAGTGTTTTGGGTGGCAGAGTTTAACTGTATGGGTTTGATTGTCAGATAATGCATATTTGTAATAAGAAGATGAATATTTTTAGTCATCTACAGATAGATCTAGCTGTGTTTTGTCATAGACTTGTTGTGGACATTACTATACACTTGGAGCAATCAGTATATGCAACTGCTAAATGACGCCCTTCTCTATTGACCTTTGCTAGAATCCCTGCTCTGGTTACCACCACCCTGTGAAGGATCTGAGGCTACGGCTACTGCTTGTAGTTCCCACCATGCCGGTGATATCACTCCAGAAGTCCATTACACTGACCTCTCTCACTGTTAATGGTATGACTCATTATGTCAAGTATAAGAAAGTGCTGTCATAGCTAGCCATGAAGACCCCCAACATTGAGATAATCAGAAAACCCAACTCTTAATGATTGAATTCAAGAACCAGCACAATGAAACAACAAGCTGATCCCATACACAACATATTATAAACCATGTCCTCACACCATTGTGCAGTGGTGACATTGATTCAAATATCTCTACAACACACAATCTTGAAAACCTAGATTGACCCACCGGAGAAATATTCCATTAACAAAATACATACTCTGGGCTCCACAAACATGGGCTTCATATTCACCTTCAATACCTGAAAAACTTCCTGTCTGCCACATTCAGAATCCTTACTGAAGTCGGGTTCACAAAAAAGGTAATTTGGATTGAATGGAAGATGGAAAGGAATGACTCAACTGACAGATACAACATAGCAGAATGGTCCCTCATGATATTACAGGTGAGCATGGTTTGGTTGACCCTGACACATAGTTCACTCAGCAGCCATAGAATATGGGCCTCATTCCGACCCGGACGGGCGGCGGACGCCGCCCGCCGGGCGGAAACCGCCCAAACACCGCCCCGCGGTCAGAAGACCGCGGGGGGCATTTCAACTTTCCCGCTGGGCCGGCGGGCGATCTGCAAAAGATCGCCCGCCGGCCCAGCGGGAAAGCGCCTTCCACGAGGATGCCGGCTCCGAATGGAGCCGGCGGAGTGGAAGGTGTGCGACGGGTGCTGTGGCACCCGTCGCGCTTTTCAGTGTCTGCTAAGCAGACACTGAAAAGCAATGTGGGGCCCTGTTAGGGGGCCCCTGCAGTGCCCATGCCATTGGCATGGGCACTGCAGGGGCCCCCAGGGGCCCCACGACACCCGTTCCCGCCAGCCAGGTTCTGGCGGTGTAAACCACCAGAACCAGGCTGGCGGGAAGGGGGTCGGAATCCCCATGGCGGCGCAGCTTGCTGCGCCGCCATGGAGGATTCCCATGGGCAGCGGGAAACCGGCGGGAGACCGCTGGTTTCCCATTTCTGACCGCGGCGTTACCGCCGCGGTCAGAATGCCCATGAATGCACCGCCAGCCTGTTGGCGGTGCATTCGCTGCCCTCGGCCCTGGCGGATTCAATCCGCCAGGGTCAGAATGAGGGCCTATATCTTCATGTCGAGTCCATAGCATTTGCAACCAAAGAGATAACTCCCTAATAGCTAACTACATTCTACAGTATATGACAGGGTCCTCCATACATCACAGACTAAGCAGTAACTCAAATCAACCTTGACTTGGGCCTTATGTTTCCTGTGTCCAAAAGCTGGAGAATGAACATCTACAGATACAAACTTTAGGCACAGCAAACCTCACTATGGAACCCCTTGGGTACCTCTCTAAATGTGAACGGAGGCTCAGTATCCTCGCCATAATCCATATGGGCAGCAGGTAAATTCAGAAGAGAACAGAAAACTTTTGTAAGGAACATTAGAAGTCTGACTGCTAGTTATGACACACAACCATCTCTTGAACTATGAAGGGAATTGGAATGGAAGAAATTTAATCTTAATACGTTAGTTGAGAAGAAGAGGAAATAAGCTTTAACTCACTCACAATTGCACCATTACAGGCAGGATGACAATGTGAGCTGACTCCTGGCAGTCCAACTCAAGCAGAGGCCATCCCAGACTACCGTAACTGCTGTATATAATGAATAGCACTCCCTTGTCATACATCCTGAGGAGATATGAAAGGCATTTGAAAGCTTCTTCCACTGTCCTTATAGCTCTGACTGCCACAACGCCTCACTAGCTGCAATTGAATTCCACACTGGTCTATGCTTACTCTGTTGTCTGATGATGGCAGGACACTGCTCGAAATGGAGATCAAGGATAAAGAAATAACAGTGGTGAACATTGACTTACCCAATAGCTAAGCACTGTGTGACAAGTTTTATAGAATCAATATAACATGTATCTCATCCATTCTGTGTGAGGTATTCAAAGATGAGGAGACTTCAGGTAGGCTTCATAAAGAATTCAACTTAGCAATAATAACTTTGTGGCTCAAGCCAGGGAGAGCCCTTTCACAATGCTCTATAGGCCCATCTACCTGATCAATGCTGACATAAAAATCTTGGCAAAAGCCAGGGAACGACATATTAGGAAAGTAATCCTAGCTTGATAAATGACTTACAGGTACTTGGCTGAATATCTAGGAACTACCTGAGGCTTGTTAGACCTGTCAGCCATAGACTGGTTGCCCCCCAAATTTTCTGCCCAACTCCTCATTATTTTTCTGATCTCATTTTGTTGGTTTTAGGTCTCTGTGCACTTTACCACTGCTAATCAGTACTAAAGTGTGTGTGCTCACTCCCTAAAAACATGATAATATTGGCTTATACCCATTGAGCACATTTAATGTATCTAAAAGTCCATAGTAAAGTGGTACACCATGTACCCAGGGCCTGTAAATTAAATGCTACTACTGTTCCAGCAGCACTTATTGGGTCACCCACTTAATAGTCCCACCAACCTGTCTCAGGTCTGCAGTCTGTGTGTGCAGTTTCAACTGCCATTTTGACCTGGCGAAATAAACCTCTTGCAACCCCTCAACCTTGCTTTATAATACATATGAGTCACCCCTAGGATAGGCCCTAGACAGCTCACGTGGCAGGGTGCAGTGTATTTAAAAAGTAGGACATGCACTTTTTAAGGTTTTAAATGTCCTGGTAGTGAAAACCTCTCTGATTCGTTTTTCACCCCTGCAATGCCTGCCTCTCTCATAGGATAACATTGGAGTTAATTTATTAAATTGAAAAAGCTATAGCATCAAACTGGGAACAAGAAGGCAGTACCTGCTTGGTGTCTTTGGAATTGTAATGAACTATTCTCTTCATGGTAAAGTCAGATTTTGAATTACAATTTTGAAAATGCTTCTTTCAGAAAGTTGGCATTTTCCTGCCTTAGCCATTTAGAGTCTGCAGCCCCTGGACCACGTGATGAATTGTAGTTGGCAGTTGGACTTTTTCTATTCCTCCTAGCAAGCCACATACAATAGAGAGCGTAGGTGTGCCTGGATAGGCCATCACTGGTATGATGGGGGGAGCAGGGCACAGCTCCACTTACACCTGAATAGGCTGTGTCCTTTCACACAAAAGATTGAATACTCCTTGCAGTTAGTCTGAAGCCCGGGAAGGGGAGGCAAGAAACCTAAGAACTTCAAAGGAAATTCTCTAGATGCTTCTCCCACTTCAAAGAAGGCACCAGGTAAAAATATTGACCCTCAGACACCAACTCTTCAGTACGGTTCTGGACCTGTAGAAGGCTGTCAGAAAGAAGGACTGCTGTACTGCTGGAAGGACTGCTACTTTGCTAAGCTGCTGCCCTGATGGACGGCTGGCCTGCTGGCATGCTGGCCCGCTGGATTACAGCCCTGCTGCCTTGCTGCCCTCCTGCCTGGGTGAGAAGGACTGGACCTTGAACTTGGACCCAGGACCACCAGAGTGACCCCAAGGGCTAGTCTCTTGTACCCTGCACAGGACTTTGCCAACTGTGAGTCCAGCCCTGCCAAGCGGTGCCATCTCAGTCCTGAACCCTTGGGAGTGAGCCAGAAGGTGCTCTGCCAGCCCATCTCTGCACCCAGTCAAACTGACGCATCTTCACTGCTGTGTGGCCAAACCCCTATTAGAACCGATGCATCACAACTGCTGCTACATGGACTTCCTAGACGAAGAACCTTACATTGCCCATCACAGCCTGCAGCCTCATTGGAACTGCAGCTGTGCAGTGCATCCCAGACACAGGTCCTGGAATTGCAAGCCCCTTGTAGACTGTGTCCTTGTCCACACAGTTGGCTGCTTTTTGGTGCTATATTCACTGAAATCTTTAAGCTTGCATATCTCTTGTTCTACTGATTGGATTTTTGTCATTGTAGTCTTGTTTGTTTTATTAAAACGTACTCTGTTTTATTTAATTGGCATGGGCTTTTGCTTGTGTTGTGTTGTTTTCACTTTATTGATGTTTGAAGTGCTGCATTTATACTTTATATATTGCCTCTAAGATAAGCCTGACTGCTCTGTGCCAAGCTGCCAGGGGGTTGAAAACAGGTTAATTTGGGGTTTGCTTGTGACTTCACTCTGTCAAGGATTGTGGTTGCTGCTTGAGTTGGGGCTCACCCTGTCTCAACTAGTAAGTCAGTTTCTTGCAAGGCTACTGCCAGATATTCTTTGGCACGTGATAGATGGCCAAGATGTCATTGTGGCTGTATCATTAAATATTGAAAAGGCAGTACCCTCCATTTAAAGGGTCAGCACTGCTTCACCTTTGTGGCTTTAGAGCAACCATCATTTCAAATTGACTATAGGCACCTTCCCTCCCAGAGAGGTATGAAGCAGGGCTGTCACTCTTTCTCCTTCTGTTCCTGTTCCATTGGAGCCTAGGCTGTTACTAGGAGGCGCACAGCCTTCATTAACCTCTTGGGTGCCTTGGACGAGATGATCTCGTCCAAGGCTACAGTTCCCCTGTGCCTTGGACAAGATCATCTCGTCCTAGGCACAGGGGAACTTGGGGGCGTGCTAGCGCGCCCCCCGTGCACCCCCCTCCCCCCCAGGCAGGGATGGAAGGGGAAGACCTTCCCCTTCCACCCCGCCCCCCCCCACGGCAATCCGATGACGTCAGCGCGCGCACAGCGCGCTGACGTCATCTAGTGTTGCCGGGCGCGCAGGAAGCCATTTGCTTCCAGCGCGTCTACCGAGGAGGACTCAAAAAGTAAGTCCTCTTCGTTTTTGGGGGTCGGTGGGTGGTGGAAACAGACACGGGGGGAAAGGAAAGGGTTTTTCCTTTCCCCCGGTGCCTGTTTTCATTAGATTCCTGCTCCACGATCGCGGGCAGAGCCCGCGATCGTGGAGCAGGAATCTCCACTAGCCACCAGGGATTTACTGTGTTAAATATTTTGGGGGCGACCCCAGGGGGGGGGGGGGAAAACCACTAGACACCAGGGATCGTGTTATTTTGCCATTATTTTGGGGGCGACCCCTTGGGCAAGGGTCGCCCCCCCCCGGGGGCAATTTTTTTTTGTATTTCGCCCCCCCCTGGGGGCAGATCCGCCGATTTTTCGGCGGATCTGCCCCCAGGGGGGGGCGAAAACCACTAGACACCAGGGAAAATTTATTATATTGATTATTTTGGGGGCGACCCCTTGGGCAAGGGTCGCCCTCCCCCGGGGGCATTTTTTCATTGTATTTCGCCCCCCCCTGGGGGCAGATCTGCCGATTTTTCGGCAGATCTGCCCCCGGGGGGGGCGAAAACCACTAGACACCAGGGATATAGTATTTTATGTTTATTTTGGGGACGACCCCCTTGGGCAAGGGTCGCCCCACCCCGGGGGCAATTTTTTTTTGTATTTCGCCCCCCCCTGGGGCAGATCCACCGAATTTTCGGCGGATCTGCCCCCGGGGGGGGCGAAAACCACTAGACACCAGGGATTTTATATTTTGTGTATATTTTGGGGGCGACCCCTTGGGCCAGGGTGGCCCCCCCGGGGAATTTTTATTTGTATTTAGCCCCCCCCCCCGGGGGGCAGATCCGCTGATTTTTTGGCGGATCTGCCCCCGAGGGGGGTTGAAAACCACCAGACACCAGGGATTTATTTTTATTGTAAAGTTTTTTTGGGGGGGCGACCCTTTGGGCAAGGGGCGTCCCACTGGGGGACAAATTTTTTAGTATTTGCCCCCCCCCCCCTGGGGGCAGATTGCCAATTTTTGTGCTGATCTGCCGCCGGGGGGGGGGGGGGGGCGGGTGGGCAAAATCCACTAGACACCAGGGATTTTGTTTTTGTTGTTTATTTTGGGGGCAACCCCTTGGGCAAGGGTCTCTCCCCTGGGGAGTTTTTTTTTCTGTTTCGGCCCCCCCGATGGCAGACCAGTCATTTTTTGGACGATCTGGCCCCGGGGGGGTGGAAGCACACTAGGCGCCAGGGATTGTGTGGTGTGTGTGTAATTTTGTAGGCCCATCTGCCCCCAAGGAGGGCAGAAACCACCAATACGGCAGGGATTTTTTTGTTTTGTGCTGGGGTTGCCCCCTAAAAGGGGGCACAGAGGTGTTGCCCATTTCGGCTAATTTTCTTACGCCCATCTACCCCCGAGGGGGGGCAGGATCCACTTAGGTACCAGGGACAACTTCTAAGTTCTTGGTGGTGGGGTGTTTGTCAACTGGCAAAGTATTTGTATTTGTGATTATAACAATTTATTTCTTCTTTTTCTTCTAGTTCAACGCTTTTGCTTCCTTTGCTGTGGATCTTAGCGGTTTTGGCAGTAGTTGTCCAGTGGTTTGCATAGCTGCATGTTTTAGGTAAGTGAAAGCAATTTACTCCAAAGGAGTATTGTTGACATGCATGAATGACATGTTTGTAGGTGGTGTACTAAATGCAGTATTGTGTGTTTGACATTGTCCTTAGATTTGAGCACAGTGATGTTTGTGTTGTCATATGTCTAATTTGCTTTTTTCTTTTTTCTTTTTAGTGGGATATCATTGGTGATTGCTGTGTCTGTGCAGAGTAGTTGCTTGGTGAGTAGCTATTTCAGGCAACTGAGTGATATAGTTTTTTGTAGTACATAACTCTTTGTGATAAAGCTACACTTTGTTTATTACTTATTTTAGTGCTAGTTGTTGTTGGCAATCCATTTGTTGTTAGGATCATGGCTAGCCGCAAAGTGACCGCTCAGCAGGTTGTTCGCATGCTCTTTGAGTCGTCTTCAGACCATGATTACGACACTGACTCTGCATCTGAGGCAGAGGAGGAAGCAGGAGATTCTGGAAGTGAGTTTTCTGTCCAAGAGTATTCTTCTGATGAGGAAGCTACTCTCAGTGCAGATGAAGGGCCTGAGTTAGAGGAGGACATTGATGTGCCAAGAGTGCAGCAGCCTGGGGCTGAAGGGTTTCCCATTAGAAGTCCTGACACCTGGATTGCCCCAAACATGGACGATGTATTTTTGGAAGAGATTGTGGAGCAGACAAATGTGTATGCAGAGCAATATTTGCGGGACAACGCTGCCAGACTTAAGCCTCAGTCTAGAGCTACTCATTGGGTTCCCACATATCTGGAAGAGATGAAAAGGTTTTTAGGTTTGTCTTTTTTGATGGGGTTCATCAGGAAGCCGTCACTGGCTTCTTATTGGTCTACTAGTCCCTTGATGGCAACTGCTATATTTCCTGCAACTATGACACGTAATCGGTATTTGCTTCTTCTTCGTATGCTGCATTTTGTAGACAATGCTTTAGCCTTGCCACGAGATCACCCTGATTGTGACCGCCTTTTTAAGATTAGGCCTGTCCTTGATCATTTTGTGGATCGGTTTTCAGAGGTCTATGTTCCAGGCAAAGAGATAAGTGTGGACGAGTCTTTGGTCCTTTTCAAGGGGCGTTTAGTTTTTAAGCAGTACATCCCTAGTAAGAGGGCACGGTATGGGATTGTAAATTGTATCTGCTGTCAGAAAGCAGTACAGGATATGTTTATAATTTCCGGGTCTACACTGGTAGGGATTCCAGTATTGACCCTCCTGGTTGTCCGGCCACTTTTGGAGTTAGCGAAAAAATTGTGTGGGAACTTGCTAGACGGCTGTTTAACAAAGGTCACCATTTGTACGTAGATAATTTCTACACTGGAGTGTAGTTGTTCAAGGAGTTGTTTAGGGTGGACACTGTTGCTTGTGGCACAATCCGTTCTAACCGCAAAGGCTATCCAAGGGAGCTTGTCTGTAAAAAACTAGAGAGGGGACAGTGCAGTGCCTTGCGGAATAATGAGCTGTTAGCTATGAAATTTTCAGACAGGAGGGATGTGTACATGCTATCGACCATCCATGATGAGAGTACTTCCCCTGTGGCTGTTTGGGGTCAGGTTGCGGAAGTGCGCAAACCTGCGTGCATTTTGGACTACAATAGGCACATGGGTGGTGTTGATAGAGTAGATCAGAGGTTGGAACCTTACACTGCTCTTCGTAAGTCGTATGTGTGGTATAAAAAGTTGGCCCTACATTTATTTCATTTGGCAACTTTTAATGCCTTTATTGTATACAAGGATTGTTCACCTGAGTCAAGGATGACTTTTGTTAAATTTCAGGAGTCGGTGATAGAAAGCCTTATTGTGGTGGAACCGGCAAGAGTTCCTAGAGTAGAAGTGGTGGAGGATGTGGCTAGATTGAAAGATCGGCACTTTCCAGATCACATTCCTCCCACTCCCAAAAAAGACATGCCCACAAAGAAATGTAGAGTATGTGCCCAGAGATCAATCCGGAGGGAGAGCCGGATGTACTGCCCCGAATGCCCTTCAAAGCCTGGGCTGTGTGTGCCCAGCTGTTTTAGAAGTTACCACACAAGGAAAAACTTTTGGGAAATACCGTGAGCGTAAGCTGTCTGTTTTATATTTTCATATGTTTCACGGTTGGCATCTGTCGTGTATTTAGTTTGAGGTTTTGTGTTTGTAGTTTTGTGCCTATTTTATAATTAGTAGTTTATTTGTTGTTTATAAATAAAAAAAAGTGATTGGGTGTGCGTGGGGTGGCGCTTGGCTGGCGGTGTGCGTGGGGTGGCGCTTGGCTGGCGGTGCCAGCCAAACGGCAGTCCACACTCCCATCAGCTGGTGTGATTCTTGTATCAGGCATGTGGCGTATGTAAGTGATGGGCCCTTGAGTGGCGCGGTCTGTCGATGTGAGTGTTGTAATGTGCTGGGCCCGTGGCTGGCGGTGTGAATGGTCTTGTGCGTGTCATGTATGAAAGGTGTGTGAATGGACTGTAAAGCGGTTGGTGCCTTGTCGCGGCTTTACAGCTCACGAGCTGTGAGTCATTGGTTCACTTTTTTGCCTTTCAGTTATTAGCAGTGCATTTCATTTTTGTGAAATCTCTTGTTAATAAAATTTGATCCACTGAACCATCACTCACCCTCGTGCCAAATCCAACCAGTATGTGTTGTAAAAAATGACAAAACCTGCTCCGCTGTAATCAGACGTCGCAGCACACCTGTGACACGCTAGGTGCCTCGGGTGGGACCCTGATGATGAAGCATGCCACCAACTTGGTTGGTGGGTGAGGGGTCTTCTTCACATAACCTAAGTGTGTTTCTTTTCACTATTTTAGTGTTTGGCACATCACGGACGTATGTGCACACATCAAAATGATATATTGCAAAAATACTTATCCCTTCTATCTCTTCAGGTTTTGGGCCTTATTCTGTTGCAGCCACCTGGCCCACCCACACAAGTGAGGTATCATTTTTATCGGGAGACTTGGGGGAATGCTGGGTGGAAGGAAATTTGTGGCTCCTCTCAGATTCCAGAACTTTCTGCCACAGAAATGAGAGGAAAAAGTGTTTTTTTGGCCAAATTTTGAGGTTTGCAAAGGATTCTGGGTAACAGAACCTGGACCGAGCCCCGCAAGTCACCACTCCTTGGATTCCCCTAGGTCTCTAGTTTTCAGAAATGCACAGGTTTGGTAGGTTTCCCTAGGTGCAGGCTGAGCTACAGGCCAAAATCCACAGGTAGGCACTGTTTTCTTCCAAAATTTTGGTTGTGTCCACGTTGCGCTTTGGGGCGTTTCCTGTCGCGGGCGCTAGGCCTACCCACGCAAGTGAGGTATCATTTTTATCGGGAGACGTGGGGGAACGCTGGGTGGAAGGAAATTTGTGGCTCCTCTCAGATTCCAGAACTTTCTGCCACAGAAATGTGAGGAACATGTGTTTTTTTAGCCAAATTTTGAGGTTTGCAAAGGATTCTGGGTAACAGAACCTGGTCCGAGCCACACAAGTCACCCCTCCTTGGATTCCCCTAGGTCTCTAGTTTTCAGAAATGCACAGGTTTGGTAGGTTTCCCTAGGTGGCGGCTGAGCTAGAGGCCAAAATCTACAGGTACTCACTTTGCTAAAAACAGCTCTGTTTTCTATGATATGTCCACGTTGTGTTTTGGGGCATATCCTGTCGCGGGCGCTAGGCCTACCCACACAAGTGAGGTATCATTTTTATCGGGAGACGTGGGGGAACGCTGGGTGGAAGGAAATTTGTGGCTCCTCTCAGATTCCAGAACTTTCTGCCACAGAAATGTGAGGAACATGTGTTTTTTTAGCCAAATTTTGAGGTTTGCAAAGGATTCTGGGTAACAGAACCTGGTCCGAGCCACACAAGTCACCCCTCCTTGGATTCCCCTAGGTCTCTAGTTTTCAGAAATGCACAGGTTTGGTAGGTTTCCCTAGGTGGCGGCTGAGCTAGAGGCCAAAATCTACAGGTAGTCACTTTGCTAAAAACAGCTCTGTTTTCTGTGATATGTCCACGTTGTGTTTTGGGGCATATCCTGTCGCGGGCGCTAGGCCTACCCACACAAGTGAGGTATCATTTTTATCGGGAGACATGGGGGAACTCTGGGTGGAAGGAAATTTGTGGCTCCTCTCAGATTCCAGAACTTTCTGCCACAGAAATGTGAGGAACATGTGTTTTTTTAGCCAAATTTTGAGGTTTGCAAAGGATTCTGAGTAACAGAACCTGGTCCGAGCCACACAAGTCACCCCTCCTTGGATTCCCCTAGGTCTCTAGATTTCAGAAATGCACAGGTTTGGTAGGTTTCCCTAGGTGACGGCTGAGCTAGAGGCCAAAATCTACAGGTAGTCACTTTGCTAAAAACAGCTCTGTTTTCTGTGATATGTCCACGTTGTGTTTTGGGGCATATCCTGTCGCGGGCGCTAGGCCTACCCACACAAGTGAGGTATCATTTTTATCGGGAGACGTGGGGGAACGCTGGGTGGAAGGAAATTTGTGGCTCCTCTCAGATTCCAGAACTTTCTGCCACAGAAATGTGAGGAACATGTGTTTTTTTAGCCAAATTTTGAGGTTTGCAAAGGATTCTGGGTAACAGAACCTGGTCCGAGCCCCGCAAGTCACCCCTCCTTGGATTCCCCTAGGTCTCTAGTTTTCAGAAATGCACAGGTTTGGTAGGTTTCCCTAGGTGGCGGCTGAGCTAGAGGCCAAAATCTACAGGTAGTCACTTTGCTAAAAACAGCTCTGTTTTCTGTGATATGTCCACGTTGTGTTTTGGGGCATATCCTGTCGCGGGCGCTAGGCCTACCCACACAAGTGAGGTATCATTTTTATCGGGAGACGTGGGGGAACGCTGGGTGGAAGGAAATTTGTGGCTCCTCTCAGATTCCAGAACTTTCTGCCACAGAAATGTGAGGAACATGTGTTTTTTTAGCCAAATTTTGAGGTTTGCAAAGGATTCTGGGTAACCGAACCTGGTCCGAGCCACACAAGTCACCCCTCCTTGGATTCCCCTAGGTCTCTAGTTTTCAGAAATGCACAGGTTTGGTAGGTTTCCCTAGGTGGCGGCTGAGCTAGAGGCCAAAATCTACAGGTAGTCACTTTGCTAAAAACAGCTCTGTTTTCTGTGATGTGTCCACGTTGTGTTTTGAGGCATATCCTGTCGCGGGCGCTATGCCTACCCACACAAGTGAGGTATCATTTTTATCGGGAGACGTGGGGGAATGCTGGGTGGAAGGAAATTTGTGGCTCCTCTCAGATTCCAGAACTTTCTGCCACAGAAATGTGAGGAACATGTGTTTTTTTAGCCAAATTTTGAGGTTTGCAAAGGATTCTGGGTAACAGAACCTGGTCCGAGCCACACAAGTCACCCCTCCTTGGATTCCCCTAGGTCTCTAGTTTTCAGAAATGCACAGGTTTGGTAGGTTTCCCTAGGTGGCGGCTGAGCTAGAGGCCAAAATCTACAGGTAGTCACTTTGCTAAAAACAGCTCTGTTTTCTGTGATGTGTCCACGTTGTGTTTTGGGGCATATCCTGTCGCGGGCGCTAGGCCTACCCACACAAGTGAGGTATCATTTTTATCGGGAGACGTGGGGGAATGCTGGGTGGAAGGAAATTTGTGGCTCCTCTCAGATTCCAGAACTTTCTGCCACAGAAATGTGAGGAACATGTGTTTTTTTAGCCAAATTTTGAGGTTTGCAAAGGATTCTGGGTAACAGAACCTGGTCCGAGCCACACAAGTCACCCCTCCTTGGATTCCCCTAGGTCTCTAGTTTTCAGAAATGCACAGGTTTGGTAGGTTTCCCTAGGTGGCGGCTGAGCTAGAGGCCAAAATCTACAGGTAGTCACTTTGCTAAAAACAGCTCTGTTTTCTGTGATATGTCCACGTTGTGTTTTGGGGCATATCCTGTCGCGGGCGCTAGGCCTACCCACACAAGTGAGGTATCATTTTTATCGGGAGACGTGGGGGAACGCTGGGTGGAAGGAAATTTGTGGCTCCTCTCAGATTCCAGAACTTTCTGCCACAGAAATGTGAGGAACATGTGTTTTTTTAGCCAAATTTTGAGGTTTGCAAAGGATTCTGGGTAACAGAACCTGGTCCGAGCCCCGCAAGTCACCCCTCCTTGGATTCCCCTAGGTCTCTAGTTTTCAGAAATGCACAGGTTTGGTAGGTTTCCCTAGGTGGCGGCTGAGCTAGAGGCCAAAATCTACAGGTAGTCACTTTGCTAAAAACAGCTCTGTTTTCTGTGATATGTCCACGTTGTGTTTTGGGGCATATCCTGTCGCGGGCGCTAGGCCTACCCACACAAGTGAGGTATCATTTTTATCGGGAGACGTGGGGGAACGCTGGGTGGAAGGAAATTTGTGGCTCCTCTCAGATTCCAGAACTTTCTGCCACAGAAATGTGAGGAACATGTGTTTTTTTAGCCAAATTTTGAGGTTTGCAAAGGATTCTGGGTAACCGAACCTGGTCCGAGCCACACAAGTCACCCCTCCTTGGATTCCCCTAGGTCTCTAGTTTTCAGAAATGCACAGGTTTGGTAGGTTTCCCTAGGTGGCGGCTGAGCTAGAGGCCAAAATCTACAGGTAGTCACTTTGCTAAAAACAGCTCTGTTTTCTGTGATGTGTCCACGTTGTGTTTTGAGGCATATCCTGTCGCGGGCGCTAGGCCTACCCACACAAGTGAGGTATCATTTTTATCGGGAGACATGGGGGAATGCTGGGTGGAAGGAAATTTGTGGCTCCTCTCAGATTCCAGAACTTTCTGCCACAGAAATGTGAGGAACATGTGTTTTTTTAGCCAAATTTTGAGGTTTGCAAAGGATTCTGGGTAACAGAACCTGGTCCGAGCCACACAAGTCACCCCTCCTTGGATTCCCCTAGGTCTCTAGTTTTCAGAAATGCACAGGTTTGGTAGGTTTCCCTAGGTGGCGGCTGAGCTAGAGGCCAAAATCTACAGGTAGTCACTTTGCTAAAAACAGCTCTGTTTTCTGTGATGTGTCCACGTTGTGTTTTGGGGCATATCCTGTCGCGGGCGCTAGGCCTACCCACACAAGTGAGGTATCATTTTTATCGGGAGACGTGGGGGAATGCTGGGTGGAAGGAAATTTGTGGCTCCTCTCAGATTCCAGAACTTTCTGCCACAGAAATGTGAGGAACATGTGTTTTTTTAGCCAAATTTTGAGGTTTGCAAAGGATTCTGGGTAACAGAACCTGGTCCGAGCCACACAAGTCACCCCTCCTTGGATTCCCCTAGGTCTCTAGTTTTCAGAAATGCACAGGTTTGGTAGGTTTCCCTAGGTGGCGGCTGAGCTAGAGGCCAAAATCTACAGGTAGTCACTTTGCTAAAAACAGCTCTGTTTTCTGTGATGTGTCCACGTTGTGTTTTGGGGCATATCCTGTCGCGGGCGCTAGGCCTACCCACACAAGTGAGGTATCATTTTTATCGGGAGACGTGGGGGAATGCTGGGTGGAAGGAAATTTGTGGCTCCTCTCAGATTCCAGAACTTTCTGCCACAGAAATGTGAGGAACATGTGTTTTTTTAGCCAAATTTTGAGGTTTGCAAAGGATTCTGGGTAACAGAACCTGGTCCGAGCCACACAAGTCACCCCTCCTTGGATTCCCCTAGGTCTCTAGTTTTCAGAAATGCACAGGTTTGGTAGGTTTCCCTAGGTGGCGGCTGAGCTAGAGGCCAAAATCTACAGGTAGTCACTTTGCTAAAAACAGCTCTGTTTTCTGTGATGTGTCCACGTTGTGTTTTGGGGCATATCCTGTCGCGGGCGCTAGGCCTACCCACACAAGTGAGGTATCATTTTTATCGGGAGACTTGGGGGAACATAGAATAGCAAAACAAGTGTTATTGCCCCTTGTCTTTCTCTACATTTATTCCTTCCAAATATAGGGGTGTGTGTAAAAAAGACATCTATTTGAGAAATTCCCTGTAATTCACGTGCTACTATGGTCACCCCGGAATTCAGAGATGTGCAAATAACCACTGCTCCTCAACACCTTATCTTGTGCCCTTTTTGGAAATGCAAAGGTTTTCTTGATAGCTATTTTTTACTCCTTATATTTCAGCAAATGAATTACTGTATACCCGGTATAGAATGAAAACGCACTGCAGGGTGCAGCTCATTTATTGGCTCTGGGTTCCTCGGGTTCTTGATGAACCTACAAACCCTATATATCCCCGCAACCAGAGGAGTCCAGCAGACGTAACGGTATATTGCTTTCGATAATCTGACATTGCAGGGAAAAGTTACAGAGTAAAAAGTAGAGAAAAATTGATGTTTTTTTCACCTCAATTTCAATATTTTTCTTTTTCAGCTGTTATTTTCTGTAGGAAACCCTTGTAGGATCTACACAAATGACCCCTTGCTGAATTCAGAATTTTGTCTACTTTTCAGAAATGTTTAGGTTTCTGGGATCCAGCATTGGTTTCATGACCATTCCTGTCACTGACTGGAAGGAGGCTGAAAGCACAAAAAATTGCACAAATGGGGTATGCCCCAGTAAAATGCCAAAATTGTGTTGAAAAATTGGGTTTTCTGATTCAAGTCTGCCTGTTCCTGAAAGCTGGGAAGCTGCTGAGTTTAGCACCGCAAACCCTTTGTTGATGCCATTTTCAGGGGAAAAACCACAAGCCTTCTTCTGCAGCCCCTTTTTCCAATTTTTTTGAAAAAAACGAAATTTTCACTGTATTTTGGCCAATTTCTTGGCCTCCTTCAGGGGAACCCACAAAGTCTGGGTACCTTTAGAATCCCTAGGATGTTGGAAAAAAAGGACGCAAATTTGGCTTGGTTAGCTTATGTGGACAAAAAGTTATGAGGGCCTAAGTGCGAACTGCCCCAAATAGGCAAAAAAAGGCCTGGCACAGGAGGGGGAAAAGGCCTGGCAGCGAAGGGGTTAAGAACATGGACACCACTGCAAGCACAGAATAAGTTGTATGTAGAGGACATCCTCTCTTATGGACCCTAGTATGTTAATCCCTAGCCCAATTCCATTGATCAAATCATTTTCCTCATTTTCAGATTACAAAATCAACTGGGAGAAAAGTGAAATTCTCACCCTTACTGAGGGCACCACCACAACATGCATTGAGGACCATGCGTTCAAGTAGCTATAATCAAACCTAAAATATCTAGGCAGCTTGGGCAGCAGAGGCCTGGAAAACACAGCCTTTGACAACCTACCGTTTCCGGTGTCAAAAACAGCCAATGAATTTGTCCGTTGGTCATCACTACCCTACAGGTGTCCTTGTGGTGGAGGCTGCAAATAATCAAAATGGTAGTTGGCCCACAGTTCCTGTTGGGGATGCATCCCTTTCCGATCCCAAGCACAGTTCTGCAGACAATGAACAGATATATAAAATATTTGATAAGGGCTGGCAGAAAGCCCAGACTCAAACTCTTAAAGTTATATAACACCACATCATCCAGTAGCCTACAGTCTACGTTCTCAAATACTCTCTCAAGTAGTGAAGAGGGGCAAGGAAAAAGGTGACTATAAAATCCCCTGAATATGTCTTTGCACTCAACTACAGTGGTTCAGGAGACCAGCACCCATTGATGAAGGATGAAGTACAGACTTCCTTACTTAATACCTATGACGGGCAACTGAGTTGGGATCGCCTCAAATACACTTACTTCAAAATCATGCACATCAGGTACTGGTTCCCTTCCAAACTTCATGGGGGGAAAAAATGCATGGATTGTCTGTGCTATAGATGCAAAGCCCCTGGGTGTGATTTGCTACATGTGATGTGAACCTACTTTGCCAGGCTACTGGCAGGAAATTTCGCATTTGTTGTGTACTACAAATGACTGCCTACTCAAGCCTTCAGCTAAGTTGGCTATCCTACAGGACACCTCTAATTCAGACAACACTGGTGAAGATTGATGGCTATTGCCCGTTCCACTGCACAAACCTATTTGCTTAAGCAATGGCAGTGAACCAGAATACACATAAAGGCCTCATGGCTGATGGAGATCATTGGAATCGCAGTGTATGATTGTACTTTATAGAGGTTACCGGACTTGATCAAATTGTATAACCGAATCTGAGGCACCTCTCTGGAATATTGTGGAATCTCCCCCCCACCTCCAAAGGTAGATTCAACCCATCCCATGCTATCGGTTATAACACTTTTCAACATTATGAGCCCCTTCCACACTTTGTTCCAGGGTAGAAACCAGGATCTCATTAGCTTGACATATGTGTCACAGATTTGAAGTATATAAACCACTGCCCCCCCCTCCCCCAACTGAGATATGTTGACCACAACAGATATGGAAGACTGGAGACTGTCCCCATCTCCACCTCTTCCTTTGATCACTCTGCAGCATTGTAATCACCACTCTCATGCCTCTTTCTCTGTTATACACTATATGAAGTATTTTATTTATGGCAACCTACTCACCAAATAATCCCTCTTTATAATAGTGAAATCCATGCATACCTCACGGTCTCCTGATGATACTTGCCTTGCTGGCTGGATGAAAAATCATATAATAATCAGTCATGAGCTATTTCTTCAGACTGTCAACAGTTCATTCAAACTGGATTTCCATGTGGAAAACAACTGTGGTTATGTCAGTTTTGAAAAAAACCTCACTGGAACCTGAGCTATTAAGTAAATACTGGCTGATTTCCTTGCTACCATTTCTTGGTAAAATCCTGGAGAAGGTGGTTTGCACTTAGTTGTCCGAATTTGTTTAGGCCATTGGTACTCAATGTATGGCCTCTTAGACCTTTCCTTGCAGTCCGCAGACCTTCCTCACAGCCCTGCCACGTATCGTGCAGCAGGGGTTAGACTAACCCACTTTAGTGTGGTGGTCTGCATCACTGCATTAAAATGCCCAAATCACACATTTACAGGGCCTCCTGACACCCCAGTGCTTTGAGACAAACACAAGCCTAAATATAAACCTATGTGCTCCATTAGAACAGGTGTGGACCATGTGGTACTCTGGCAGAGTCAAGTGCACAATGTCCTGGCAGTGGTGTCTCAGTACTGTAGAAGAACTTACAAAATAGTTAACTTGGCACCATGCATGGTGAGGCCTGGGAGCTCAGCTGCACTGGCTGCATCAATCAGCTTAGACTCACTCAACCTGGGCAGGCCTCAGCGGCCTCAGGTGACCAGACATGATGACTTGTATGGCCCTTGTCACAGTCACATAACATCTTGGGGTGATTAGATCAGCCAGCAGTGCATCTACCCTGAATGACCTGGGGTTGGTGTTTTGCCTTGTTTTTGTACCAACCAACTGGCGCCACCCCAGCACAGCTGTCAGTGCTGCCTCACGGTAAGTGTTGAGATTACAATGGCAATAACATTACAATAAGGGGGTCCTTATCACCCTGACGGTAGGATATAATGTGGCGGTAGTACCGCCAACAGGCTGGCAGTACATACGGCCACATTATGACATTGGCGGGTTGGCTGCAGCCAACCTGCCAATTTACCACTCCGACCGCCATGGCGGTAGCAGCCGCCAGGCCAGAGATAACAATCTCCAGCCTGGTGGCCGCTATTGTACAGCTGGCGGCATTTTGACCCTGCCTACCACCATGGTTTTCATGGCGTTCGTGATGACCCTGTCACTGGTAGGAGGCTCACCCAACACCCCAAACACTCCCCAGACACCCCTCTATCCACGCTCCCCCCTTCCGATCCCACACACCCCCATTCACCCACACTCGCAGACACGCACCATGCATACACACACTCACTCACACTGGCATACACGCATTCATTCACGCATGCATCCATTCATTCTCACACACATCTGTACACACATCTACACTGACACGCAGACATGCATTCACATTTTCATTCTTACATGCATTTTCACACATGCATACACCCACGCAAACAACACTACACACACAGTCGCATTCACGCTCACACTCACACATTCATGCACACAACCACACACACACACACTACACCCCCCAGCCCCCTCCCCTGTCGGAAGCTCAACTTACTTGCATCCAGGGGCTCTTCCGGCAGGGAACGGGATGGGGTGCTGCTACCAGCAGCATCGCCCGTCAGCAGAATACCGCCAGGCCATATTATTTGTGGCGGAAATCCGGCTGTGGTCATAATCTGGCAGACGGATGTTAGCAGCGGCAATGGTCTTTTGGAGGCCGTCGCCGCGGCGGTAGGCAGCATTTACCGCCAATGTTAAAATGAGGGCCTAATTCTGGTGGACAAAACATTGTTTTTCTTGTTGGGGTGTCTGCCACAGGCAGGCAGTGAGTGGGGCTGAAGCCCATCCTGGTCCAAGCAATGCAGCCCCAGCCTCATTGACAGCACTGCACTGTGTGTGTTAGCCAGCCTACATAGGTCTTGCCCAAGTGCATAACTGTCAATGACACCATCAGGATGCCTAATTTTGCGAAATCCCTGCTGGTCTTGGTCCCAAGAAGGCATTGCTGCTGCCCGGGTTGGGACAGCTGGAAAAATATTTATCAAGTGTCATCATGTCTACACTTGCTGCCATGGCGTCCACATGTTTGGGGGTGAGTGGCACACTTTTACTTGTGTCCCATCACACCAAGCTTTTAAAAGCACAGGCCCAGGCTGAAATGTGTCACACATGGACAGCCCTCACTCGACAATACTACACCATGTGGATGATTGTTTGCCTGGAGCAGAGAGCTGGGATCTCCAGCTGACTAGCAATTCCAGTACAGCACTGAGCAGCAGTCTAGCACTGACGACTACAGAACTGCATCTGCATCAGCTGTCTGCACTGTGAGTCCCCATTGTAGGTATAGCATCAGCCAGAGGCAGAATGCAGAGTCGGTAAGTGGCCAGTTACAGTAACTTTGTGTGCCCTTTTATCTGTAGCAGTTTCAAGATCTTTTTTTAGAGCTGCTTGTTGATCAATGGGTGTAATGTTTGGTATTTACCTGTTTTCCTGGACTTCATTTCTTGATTTTACTAGGGAGAAAGTTACATTTTAAGTGTCACATATTTAGCCATTGAATGTCACTCTTAAGCACACTGAAACCATGAAAATGTCAAACATAAGCTATGTGAACACTTGACAGCTATGCCCACTGGGACCCCTGGTAAACAGACTTGCAGCATCAAAAGTTATTTTTTGTTACTTTTGTTACCAAAGCAATGTTGTTTTGTGATTCTGGGGTTTGTTTCTATAGTCAGTTAGCTTGTTGTATGAGCAGGCCTGCCCTGCTCATGGACAAGCTGAAATGACTGTAGAAAGAAAGCCCAGAGCCAGAAAAACAAAGAAAACAATGTTGCAAATTTGCAAAGATACTTTTTTGTGCGATTCTGCTGATGGACTTTGGGCCGTATTTATACTTTTTGGCGCACAACTGCGCCAACGCAGTTGTGCGTCAAAAAATGTAACGCCGGCTAACGCCATTCCAAAGCGCCATGCGGGCGCCTTATTTATGGAATGACGTTAGCCGGCGGAGCTGCCTGGTGTGCGTCAAAAAAATGACTTACACCAGGCAGCGCCGGCGTAGGGGAAAATGGAGCTTGGGCGTCAAAAAATGGGGCAAGTCAGGCTGAGGCAAAATTTTCGCCTCAACCCGATTTGCGCCATTTTTTTTGACTCCCAACCCCCATTTAAATGACTCCTGTCTTAGCAAAGACAGGAGTCATGCCCCCTTGCCCAATGGCCATGCCCAGGGGACTTATGTCCCCTGGGCATGGTCATTGGGCATACTGGCATGTAGGGGGGCACAAATCAGGCCCCCCTATGCCACAAAAAAATAAAAATAAAAATACTTACCTGAACTTACCTTAAGTTCCCTGGGATGGATCCCTCCATCCTTGGGCGTCCTCCTGGGGTGGGCAAGGGTGGCAGGGGGTGTCCCTGGGGGCATGGGAGGGCACCTCTGGGCTCCTTCCGAGCCCACAGCTCCCTTAACGCCTGCCCTGACCAGGCGTTAAAAAATGACGCTAAAGCGGCTGGACGTCATTTTTTTTTACCCGCCCACTCAATTTCGTTGAACCATTTCTGCCGGATTGGGTATGGGAAGTTCTGCAGCAGGTATAGGAATCTGGGGAGTATCATCATTTTATATAACGCTATTCTCCCCAGTGTGTTAAGTGGAAGGTTCTGCCAGCGCTGGAGATCTTTTTTGGACTTCTTAAGGAGTGGTGTGACGTTTAGTTCCCAAGTTAGTTCAGGGAGCAGAGTTATGTAAACCCCTAGGTATTTGAAACTGTTGCGGCGGATTGGGATGCTTTTTTGCCAGCTTATACAGTCTCTAGAGGGGTGTAGAGGGATCAGCAAGGATTTCCTGGGATTAAGTGTTAGTCCAGAGGCCTGTGAGAAGAGGTCCATGAGTTCTAAGACACGTGGGCCACTCTTTGCTGGGTTGGAAAGATACAGGAGGACATCGTCCGCGTATAGTGCCACTCGGTCTTCTGGGCTCGTGGGCCATGCCCAACCTGTTACTAGTGGGTCTTCTCTCAGCAGTTTGGCTAGTGGTTCGATCGCAAGGGCAAAGAGTAACGGTGATAGCGGGCATCCCTGACGGGTCCCAGGACGGATGGGGAACGGGTCAGAGGTCACTCCGTTTACCTGGACACGAGCGGTTGGATTAGAGTAAAGTAGTTTTACAAGACCCCGATACTTGGGTCCAAATCCATTCTTTATTAGAACATGTTCTAGATATGACCAATCCACCGTGTCAAAGGCTTTTTCAAAGTCTATCAGAAGAGGGGGGACCCAGTCAAGGTGCCGCGTTGGGCCAGGGTGACATGTAGTCTCCTAATGCAGTGCCTGGTGCTGCGAGAAGGCATGAAGCCACACTGGTCTGGGTGTATCAGTGAGGGAAGCACTACCTTCAGCCTGGCAGCAAGTAATGTTGAGAGTATCTTAACTTCGGCGTTCAGTAGGGAGATAGGTCTATAAGCTGAGCGGTCCTGTGATGGCGGCTGGGTCTTTGGGATCACCACTATCGTGGCTTGATCTATTCCAGTGGGGAACCGGCCGATCTTCTCCGCTTCGTCCAACATGTTGTGCAGATGGGGGCCTAAAATGTCTCCGCATCTACTATAAAGCTCGGACGGAAAGCCGTCTGGACCGGGTGTTTTTCCCGTTGCGAGTCCAGATATGGCTGTTGTGATTTCGGCCAGGGTAATAACTTCGTCTAGGATCTCCCTCGTCGCACGTGGGCTTGTAGGGAGGATCATGTCATCTAGAAGGGGAGACTCCCTTTCATCTAGAGGGCGGGGCGCGCTGCATATAGGCGAGTGTAATACGAGGCGAAGCTCGCAGCGACTTCACTGGGAGTCCTTGCAATTGAGCCCGTCTCATCTGTGACCTCAGGGATAATTCTGTCGGCTAGTGGGCCAGCCAGTGCAGGAGCTTAACGTTTTTATCGCCCCCATCCGTACACGCGGGCCGCCGATGCCCTCCAGGTGTATTTTGCGGCCTCGAGCACCAACTGCTTTATCTCCTCTCTAATCATTGTTAGGCGCCTTAAGGTGGATGCTGATGCGGCTGTTGTCTCAGACCTCTCCAGGGCCAAGGCTTTGGATTCAAGAGCTGTCACCTGCAGGTCTAGCGCTCGCTCGCGGGTGCGTATGCTGTGCTTGGTATAGCCTCTAAGTGTGGCTTTAAATGCCGCCCAAACTGTGCCCGGTGAGCGGACAGACCCCAGATTTTGATCAAAGTACTGAGTAAGGTGATCCCTAATTTCAAGGGTATACTCCTTATTTTGCAGGTACCACGCGTTTAGGCGCCATATCGGGCGTTGGTTCGGGGCTGCGTCCCCTAGACGTATTTGCACTGGGGAGTGATCTGAGACTCCTCGAGGTAGTATCTCCGCGCCAGTAACTCTGGAGATGTCTAGAGCGGGCATAAACACAAGGTCAATTCTTGCCTGAGAGTGGTGGGCTGCTGAGGTATGTGTGTACTGCTGGGCCCTGGGGTGCCATGTCCTCCATACCTCACACAGTCCCAGTCCTGTTGTCCATCCGTTTAGATTGGTTGCTCTCCCGGCTCGGGTGGAGGAAATAGGTCCGGATACGTCTAGTTTAGGATCTAGGACAGCGTTAAAATCCCCACCGATAAGCGTGAGTCCCTGTGGGAGGCTTAAGAGTGTCCTGCGGAGGGTTAGTAGGAATGTATCGAAGCCGGCCGGGGGGGCGTATGCACATACAAAATTCGTCGGCAATCCATACAAAGTGCCCGTTACCATTACGAATCTACCTTGTGGGTCTGAGTGTGTGGAGGTAACCACCATGGGTAACGAACGATGGAGCAGGATAGCTACTCCCCTGGAGCCCCTCGAGAAGCCCGCGTGGAAAACTTTGTCAAATCCCCCTCGCGCTAGGATAGGGCACTTGGTTCCGAGTAGGTGTGTCTCTTGCAAGAGAACCACTGAGGGGGCATACCTGTGCAGGGTGCCAAATACTGCGGATCTTTTAATTTTATCTAGGAGGCCGTTGACATTCCAAGAAAGGATCTGTGTCAGTGAGTGAACTGTTTGTGCCATGATTGTGCGGTGGGTGGTCGGGGATCTAGGTAGGGACCCAGAGATGGATATATGGACTGAGAAGGATCTATATGACGGGTGTAGGTATTGCGATAATAACTTAACGTAACCACTTCACTAAGCCCTAACGTGAGCTTTAAACTCCCCAAACTCCCCCCACCCCATACTTCTACCCTTGAAGCATCTGTCGCCCTGATGCCCAACAGGGGCAAGACAGCCGCGTAGACTGTCATCGAGTGAAGTGGTGGACCCCTCCTGTATGTCGGATCAATTGCAATTAACTAGAGTAAAACCCTCTACCCTTAATAAAATCGTTGGTGTGTATCACGCGGTGTTATCGTGGGTGTAGTCCTGCTCCGTTCATGTGGGGTGGCACCCGGTTTGGTCGATGTGACCCAGTGGTCCGGAGCTCAGAACATGCCGGGCTGGTGTCAGCCAAGTTCGGGGGATTAGCTCAGGCGATCGTCCCCTTGGTGGCCTCCTGAGGCTTGATCCCGGGGGTGGTCCACCGGTCTCTCTCCGGGCGGTGGGTCCAGGAGAGGATGGGTGTCTTCGTCTGTTCGGGCCCTGGAGTTCTTTCGTCCTCTCCGTCTGGATCTGGTGCATTTCCGACCACTCCACGTGTCTGCCCGTGTGTTCGCATGTATCTCTCGGAATCCCTCAGGTGTACTAGGTGGACCTTTCCGGTTGCCGACACCTTCTTCTGTAAGCCAGTCCCACGCCTCTTCAGGTGTCTCAAAGAAGTGTGCCTTGCCGGCAAGGATTACTTTCAGGCGTGCTGGGAAGAGGAGCATGTAAGAAAGTTGCATCGCTCTTAGCTTCTGTTTCACATGTTCATACGATGAGCGCTTAGTTTGGACCTCCCGAGTATAGTCTGGGAAGACCAGAATTTTCTGATTGTCACTAAGGAGGTCAGGGGATCGCCTGGCTTCTCTTAGGATGGCATCACGGTCCTTGAAATTAAAGAAGCGCGCTATCATGGGTCTCTGAGGGCCGCCTGTTGGGGGGCGCGGGGCCAACGCCCTATGTGCTCGTTCTATCGCAAACCACGGTGAGAGAGAGTTCTCTGGCATCCATGACTTAATCCACTTCTCGAGAAATTCAGCAGCTTTACCTTCTTCAGCGTCTTCTGGGATACCTATGAAGCGCAAGTTGTTGCTTCTGGAGCGGTTCTCGGCATCTTCTGCTCTACGATGGAGCTCGCCAGCTTGGGTCTGCAGCTGGGACACTTTGGTTCTAAGGTCAATCAAGTCCTCCTCTGTCTTCGAAACGCGGTTCTCCACCTCTGTAATTCGGCCCACGGCATTTCTGAGGTCCTGTCTCACCAGGCCCATCTCTTCTCTCACCTCCCCGATCTTGGTTTCCACTGCCCGTTGCGAGGTTTGGATTGCGAGAAGGATCGCATTGACCCCGTCTGTGGTCTGGTCATAAGGAGGAGGGTTACCGCTGGTTTGGGGGACCGTCGGTGTGGTAAATTGATCAATCCTCTGCTGGGACGGCTGCGTCTGTCTAGAGGCTCTGTCTTTGCCCATGTTGCCTAAGGGGTTGAGCAGGTGGAGCCATGTCTCCTCGGGGGCAAGGTCCAGCCGCTGTTGAGGGTCTTATGTCTCTTATTCTCTTGTCCTCTTATTCCCGGGGTGGCCTCAGATCAGACCATTCGTTGTTCACCCCAGGAAGAGGGGATCAGTTAAGAGGATGGTCTGGAGACGGTCCCTCTCAGTCTCGTAGGTTCCCAGGATTAGTTTTGTAGGACCAAGGTGTGTTCCTCCGGGGCGATTGTCCCTCGCGGGGTAGGTTTGATGCTTTCCTCAACTCACCATGGGGCGTCGTCTTGGGGTGACTCTAGGCCCCTGTTCTCCTTCCGGATGTGATTCCAGAGGGCCTCTGGTAGCACCGGGCCCCACCTCTCCCAGAAGTTCGATATCCTGCCGCCGTTGTCCCTGGTAGGGGAGCCCACTCTGTGTACCTCAAGCCTCAGGTCTGTGACCTGGGCAGTGTCTGCCGGTCGCTCAGGATCTCATTCAGCTGTTAGGCCCAGTGCCCCAGGGCGAGGATCCATTTGCAGTCGTGGACCCTGTCGCTCCTCCTTACCTCCCCGTTTCTGGTCTTCTTTTTGTTTCTGCTCGCGGTGGCGGGGCCGAGGCTGCCCAGGTGCCCCGCAGAACGGCCACGATGCGGATGGCCGGTCGCTGAAGGGGGAGCGCCCCCGGTCCGCCGCCGGCACTCAAGTCGGTGGACTGCAGGGTCTCAGGACCGCGCCCCTTCTCTCGCTGCGCAGCGGCGTGTTGTCCTAAGTGGCTCAGGGGGGGGCGTGGGTTTTCGAGGCCCTCTCGGCCTTTATCCCCGTGGCCGGTGCTGCGCACCAGCAGACAGCTCTCTGGGTTGTGGGGTCGCGGTTGCTGTGGGAGTGTGTCAGCCTCGGGCCGCTCGTTTCGGGCTTCGACGGCCCCGGGCGGCTACTCACCGCGCTTCCTCAGGTGTGCGGCTTTTGGCGGCTTTGGTGGGTCCCAATCCGCCACCCCTTTTCAGAATTGTTTTGTGTCGGGCCTCAGGCGCGAGGCGTCCTTACTTCCGGCGTGGCTCGGCCATTGGGGCGGTGCCACCTCCTTACGGCATTCAGGCTCCTCGGAACTCCGGACTTCGGACCTCCGAGATCGGGGAGCACCGCAGCACCTTTTAAGTCCCGAGTGGGACGGAAAACAGGATCGGTGTGGCAGTGGGTTAGGGCGGATGACGGAGGGGTCCAGAGCACTCTCAGAGTGCGACCGCCATCTTGATGCCCTTGCAATGGACATCTTTTAATAAATTTTTTATTGTTTGTAAAAAAAAAACATTCCTGATAGGCACTGTGACTGCATATGTGTGGTGCTCAATTTTAATTAATATATTATTGTTTGAATAGTTTCATTCTATAACTTTAGAAAAGTTCACATAAAGATGGTCACCATGAGTTCACATGCTTGGTGTCCAGCTTTGAATTAAATGTGTTTTCTTTGAAGAAAACTTTAAAAAATTGCTGATATGTGTGCATGTGTGGCAGCCATTTTTTATTTTTTTCTTTTACTTCAAGAAAATGAATTATTTAAATTTCGCTGTGATAGGGCCATGTGCTGCAGCCGTCTTTGATGAAAACCATTACCAAAAAGCTTCAATGAAAGAGCGGCCACGTTCAGTTGCAATCTTTAAAGGTTTTTACTCATGCTTTAAGACGATTTATTCAAAGATGGTGTCCAGGAGTTCTTGTGAATGTGCAGTGGTCATCTTTGAATGAATTTTCTTTAAAAATAAACTAAAATATGTCTGCCGTTCATACGCAGCATGGGTTTTTGCATGAAAATTCACTAAAGCATGGCTATGGTGCCTGTAGATCAAAAAGCACCCATCCCTGAATGGTTAAAAACATTTTAAGACAGCCAGCCTTCAATGTATGCTGCACTGTACAGCACACACACAAAGTAGGAAACGTTTTAAATGTAGTTTAAGCATAACACATTGTACTGGAAGGGTACCCTTCCAGTACAAAACTTACGCTAGACTCATGCACACACCCTTACACTGTGGCAGAAAAGTGTGTGTGTGGTGCTCATCAGAAAAATAATACACTGGTGCTAGGGAGAAGGGAGGAGAGAGCCATATCTATGCAGATATGGCGCTCTCCTAGTTTCTCCCTCTCACTCAATAGAGCACCATGTTTTTGGCTGCTGTGCTGCGTTCCGCGACACGCTAGTAAATCTGGCCACTAAAACGATATTTACCAACTCACACAAGGCCATCTTGCGTGGCCCTGCGTAGTTTGGTAAATCTGGAATAACAGAAGGCAGTATAAGTCACTACATTGCAGTTACTCTGCCCCAGGAAGGCGTTCCATGAGTGGAAAATTGGTGTTCCCATGAATCCACTCATGGATTTTGGTGCATTCTCAGATTTACCAGGAATGTTAAACCTGGCAATGCGTCAAAATGATGCACCTTACCAGGGGAGGCAGAACAAGGAGCAATATCTTTATTTCTCATTGTTTTTTCTCATTCTACATGTGCTGCAGCACACATAGAAAGAGGAAAAAAACCTCAGAGGATTGTTTTTGTGCCGGAAGGTGTTCCATCCTGCACAAAAACAACCCTGAACCATGGTGCAAGGGTGCTTCATTGGCGCTAGGCAGCAGTTTGTGCACCAGCACAGGCAGAGAGGAGTAATGCACCATACCTTGACAGATATGGCACATTCAACCCCTCTCCTTACATGCAGCGCATCGCAGTGCAGCAAAGTATCTTGCTGCATTGTGGGAAATAATGATAAATATGACCTCCAGTGTGCAAGTGCATCGTCTACATTACTTTATCCTGTATCTGCTCAGTGTAGTATAAGGTAAACCCTTCTGTCCACTGCATTTCACATACTTCACATAGGGATGTTCATGCCGGAAATCCTGCTGTTGCCAGTTACAGGTTAATACTTTCTTTGTGATACATAGGTGAATATCAGCAATAGCAGCATCTGTTAAGGCGTTCTTGATCACACTTAACAAATATGTACTTGTTGTTCATGTCTGATGGTAGCAACTTTGGCTGCCTGTGGCATCTAATAACCAATATTTGAAGGAGAAGCATGATTAGTATTTCGCGGGACTAAGGCCCTCATTCTGACCTTGGCGGTCTTTTCGCGAGACCGCCGAGTTACCGCCGCAGTGAAGACCGCCGACCGCAGCGGTATGCCGCTGTGCGCATTCCGACCGCTGGGAGCGTTCCGCTGGGAAACCGCCAGCAGCCACACTGGCGGTCGGCGGAAAAGTGGAGACTGGTCAACCTCCACCGCCACGCCAGCAGAACACCGCCCACAGAATTACGACCCACATATCTGTGTGGCGGTCTTCTGTTGGCGGTGTTCTGTTGGCGGTCACCTCCCCATGGCTCACGTCGCCTCCCGGAGGACCAACGCACAAGGTAAGTTGACCGTCCGTGAGGGGAGGGGGAGGGGGGGTGTTGTGTGATGTGGGCGTGTATGGGGGTGTGCGTGTGAGTGTGTAGAGGGGGTGTGTGAGTGCGTGTATGCGGGCGGGGGGTGCTGCTGTGTCTATGGGTAATGTGTGCTGTTCGGCAGGTGCGCATGTCTGCATGTATGTGTGCGGGTATGTGTCCCCGTTGTGTATGTGTGTGTAGGGGGTGTGTATATGTGCATGTTGGGGGTGTGTGCATGTCGGGGTGCATGTATGTGCATGTCGGGGAGTGGGTGGGGAGGGGGTTCGTACCACCTCTGGGGGGTGGCAGGGGGGTGGAGGGTGTGGGGGGAGGACTCGGGTGGGTAGTGGGGGGTGGGGGAGACCCCTATCAGTGCCAGGGAAGGAATTCCCTGGCCCCGATAGTGCTTACCGCCATGGTTCGCATGGCGGTTCCCGACCACCCGAAACCGCGGCGGTAGGCAGGGTCATGATACCGTTGGCGGTCTCGGGACGACCGCCGGGCCGGAGTGCGCAAACTCCAGCCCGGCGGTCATGACCGCCGTGGCGGTCGGAGTGGGGAAGTGGCGGTCGATCGCGGCGGGGACCGCCGCGGTCAGAATGCCATTTTTCTGACCGCCGGTCTGTTCGCGGTCCGACCGCCGCCTCTCCGCCGACCGCCAAGGTCAGAATGAGGGCCTAAATGTTTTTTCTCGCGTATGCTTAAATGATGCTCATAGTTCACTGTATTTACAATCACATGATTTGTTGATTTAATTAAAGTAAATGGACATTTGCTTAGCCAGAAATCGCAAATATATCTGCACCGTACTGAGGATAATTGTAGGAGGGTGCTACTAAAAGACTGTTTGAAAAAATGTTATGTCTTTGTGCAGCACCACAGAATCGAACTCGTTGCTATAAATATGTATATGATATATGAGTATAGCACAACACAGCCCTCTATACTGCATGTTATGAGCATAAAAGCCTAAAAGGTCCCTCGCGTACACGGAAGAGCAAAGTGCAAATACATGTTCTATTAATGTATGTTTACACCTCCGTAGCTGCGGAAAGAGGTGGCCTAGGATAGATCTGTGTTAGAAGCTGGTATATCATTCAGACAGCAGGTTAAACTTGAAGTAGTGTTTCACAATAATTTACAGGCAAGTTTCATACACTTCTAAGGCTGTCCTGCTTCGGTTGCTTGTGACTTCTCACATACTTGATGTGAAATTGTATTGTGTGCGAGGAGAAGGGTGGAAATGTTTTCATTTGACGTGCATGCTCACAAATATTTCTGCATGTACATAACATCTGTGTATACTATTGAACTGGAGTGAGTTACGGTTATGAAGCAGGTGCATTTAGAATTTGAACTGAATATCAGTACACAGAACAGATGTTCAAAGGTAGCTCTGATACGTAAGGGAGGGTGTTGAAAAGAAACGACCCATGCTCGGGCCACTGTTACATGTGTGGTTATACGTACGGGAACCACTAAAGGCCATCACTCAGACCACATTCTTTGCCATCTTTTTTTGCCCACTGCATCACTTCAGATCCGGATAACCCAAAGGCAAACCAGTTGTGTTCCTGCCATAGTAGGCACCACTCCAGACAGGACCAGTGATGTGCAAATCAGTCTTTGTACTTGTCCAGCTTGAGCGTCCATGTCACTTCTCACGTTTCCTTTGAATGGGCAAAAAGCAACCCCAGGACACAACAAACTCCAGCCCGGTTTCATCCCTCTTGTACAAAAGTCTCAGCCTCCTGCAATGGCTGGAGGCCACAATTAAGTTCACACATTTTTTGTCAGACTCTGTAATCAACCATATGCAAATCAGTCTTGGTCCTGCTCCAGCATCAGCAGTCCACCACAAACTGTCAGGTCACATCCAATTTGAACTGGGACACAAGCAGCCCAGACTAGTTTCAGCCTTGTTGGGCATCAAACGTGCAGTGCAGCGTTTTTTGATGTTGTGTTCTGTGCCAGAGCACCCACTACTTGCATTGTTTAATTGGCTCATAGAACTGCTCATTTTGTCTCCAATGAACCGGAGGCCCTCTGTACTTGGGAGCCAACTTTATGCACATGAGCTTTTTCATCACCCACTCTTCTAATCCTGCTAGCAAGTCCTCCACATCTGCTGTTCTGCGTTACTCACCACTAAGCGTGTCCTCTTGTTCCTCGACCTCCTGCTAAATTTCCTGTGTGGTGGGTGGCATAGTCCAGACTGGGGCTTTCGATGTTATGTGTGCCTTATAATACTCCACAGAGAGCTAGGAGGTGTAAATGACTCAGTAGTGCCAAAGGGCTTCTAACTCTTCATGACGTTTGTAGTACATTCACTGCTGCCATTGTCTGTTGTGGAGATCACAACAAAACAGCACTGAAGAGGGCAGGATTTATTCTCTTTATCTTTTGCATTTGTAAATTTCAGATGCTGCCTCATGCATTGCTTTATGTACATATGTATAGCATATTCTAAACAAGCACTGAATATGTGCACAGATCTTTTTCGCACCTACTAATCACCTTTCTATGTAGAATTATATGACTGGCGGATTTCCAGGTAAATTGTATGACAATCAATTAATAGTGAGCTGCATAAATTATGGGTGTGTGAAGTGTGCATTAAGCCAGCAAAGTCTTGTGTAGACTCCAATTATTGGCCTGCCAAACATTTGCAACGTTTCTATGCTTTTCTACAACTTGGGGTAGTTTTTCTCCGGAGTACTAGCCGGCCTGACAATGAATACACCATTTTCTCACAGTTATATTTAAAATTGTTTTCCTCGTGACTTTAAACCAAAATCCAAAAACAGAAACTTGACCAGCTACATGTAGTAATCGTAAAAAATTCCCAAGCACTAATGACCATTTGGAAAAGAAAAATAATTGAAACGTTCCACACGCTGATGTGTAATGTATGCACATGTATAGGCCTAATTTGACACCGTGGATACATTAGGATGTTTTTAATTCCTTTGTGAAGTGGCACCCATAATAAAGAATAGGGGCCCTGGATGGACCTGCACTTATGCGGCGACTGAGCTACTACGCAGAGTACTCTCAACCTGTGGGTTTAAATCAGCTATGAGCTCCCAGATTACAGCACTACATAGCCTGTATTTTTTAAAATTCTCTTCCTTGGCATTTATGTATGAACAAGCCCTTATTTGTGGCCACAAGAAGCATTAATGTATCCGAACCATACAACATTACCAGTGAGACAAAAGGGCTGCAAAACAGCAAACAAGTGAGCATAACAAAGGAAATAACAATGAACAGTGGTACATAAAGGGTAGGCACAATTCCATTTCAGTTGCAGGTATCTAACCCCATGCCTCAATACTCAATCTTAGCTCCAGCGCCCACCATGATCAGTTTCATTATTAAGAAATCAGCAACCCAATATCATGGATACATGAGTTCCCATAATCCAGACAATGTGGGTGTTCCCCTACATTATCCGTTTGCCTATTCAGTCTTGTCTCAGCGAGTCCCCCCCGCTTAGCCTGTAGTTTGCATATATTTCCTCCCCAGTCTGTTAAAAAATAGTGATTCTGACTCTAAAAGTCATCTCCTCTCTCCTCCTCTGCAAACAAGACAATATACTCAATCTTCTTGCCATCATATACAAAGCCTTGTTTTAGAACACACAAGGGACAACCCACAGATACTGAGGGACAAGGGGCAAGTATTTTATAATGGAACAGTGGTCCCTCAGATAAAGAGACTCTAGATTAAATACAACCCAGAATCTCAATGAAGTCTATTGAAAATATGCAATAAATTAGTATGTTTATTCTAAATAAAAATAAGAAAAAAGTGTAGTGGGAAAACAAAACCATCTTGGAAAGCAAGAACAAATTATAAATCATACATTTTAACTGCTCAGGCATATCCCATGACTACTTATGTGCATCTCAGGCATAATATTTTACATCCTGATGATGATCCCAACAATTAAATAAGGGACATTTAGTCGACATTTAGTACTTGGACTCTGTACAATAATATATGTTTCAACATGAGCAGGAGTACAGTAAAATTGTGACTTTAACTGTGTATGTATTTTCTGTCACATGGGACATGTCTGAGCAGTTATAATTTATGATTTATAATCTGTTCTTGCTTTCTAAAACGGTTTTGTTTTCCCACTACACTGGTTTCTTATTTTCGTTTGGAATAAACATGCTAATTTATTGCATATTTTCCATAGACTTTATTGTGATTCTATGTTGTATTTAATCTATAGTCTCTTTATCTAAGAGGCTGTTGTTCCTTTATAGAATCATATATAAAGTCGGCATTTTAGAAGCTGCAGACGCATTCTGCTACAATTTTTTTAATTTGCACATAGTCACAACCTGTTCCAAATTGGTGTTAAATGCATGTACAACATGGTCATTTTAAGAGTATTCGCAAATTATGTATGAGTCTAACATGGATACCGAATCCCAATTAACGATTCTTTAAATGTGACTCACTGCTTAATCGCCTCACAAAAAACCTCTGCGAACATCTCTACTACATCGAAAAGCAGAGTTTTTCTGATCACTAAGTAGTTTGCGACTAATTACTGATTCCCAAGCGCTTCAGACATCTGACCACAAATCTCGTCCCATCATGTTATATACTTTCCCCAATTTTGTTGGATGGGACGTAGAATAGAACATTTCACCTATTCAGTTCATGCAGCTTCTGTAAGTTGTATTGGACTGGGTTTGAATAGTAACTCTAAGCTCTTTTCTATGCATTTTATTAATTGTTTTTGAGACTGGAATTACAATAATAAATCATCATCATCCCTAATTTATACACTTTCCCCAAATTATGTTGGAATGATTTTAGAATAGTAAATTTAACTCCTCAATTTATCCGCTTTGTCTGATTTTTGTTCACTTGTGTTAAAAAAATAAATCATGCCTAGTTTATGCATTCCCACTCCAATTTATGTGCTTTCATCCTTTTTTTGTCAAACGGGAGCTCCAATACTATGTAACTCCTCTCAATTTATGCAGTTTCTGCGAATTTTAGTTGAGCTGTACTTAATGAGTTAAATATTAACAAAGGTTTATGTAAATAGGTTATGTTTCCAATTTATTAATTTTAATATATAATGAAAAAAGACTATACTTAATTTATTTTGCAAGTAAAAAGAAACTTTGTAATATAAATGTATACACTTTTTTGTTTTTAAGTTATATTATGTTTACAAATTAATTTTATTTTTGTTTAATTTGTACACATTGCTTATATTATTTGAAATGTAATGAATATTGTTTAGTATGCATGGCAAACATTTTGAAATGATTATATATTTCTATAAAAAAATATTTGACAATTAGGCTTATATTTTAATGTATGACAATATGTTTCAAACCATTCTTTAAATATAGTTGCGTACTATGTTTTTGTATTTAATTACATTATAACTTTGTAAGAGCAATATTTTAAGTGTATGCTTTCAGAGGTGTCAATATTGTCTTTTAAATATTGAGTATATAAATCAATGGTGCAGTCAATATTTTTACAATGATATTTTTGTCATGATATTTTGTAGTCAATATTTTGACAGACAAATTTGACACACCATAGCACCTTACAGTTTAAAAAGTAATGATAACTAGAAAAATAATTAATATACTAGTTAATAAAGTTTAGCGTTACCTTACCAAAGAAATATGGCAAAGTAGACATACAAAGTTCAGAAAGGTATGAATACTAAACATGTTTCAGAGTGCAAAGTTTTTCAGAAGTGTAAGCTTACATATTGCCTTTCCCAGAATATCTGGGGGGGCATAATTTACTATTATAAAGTTACTACTTGTAACTTTTCACATTTAGGCAGAGGTTTCCACAACTGGGGCACATGTTTTCTTATAGTAAAGTGTAGGAAAAGGTTTGAAAGTTTATTAAACTTAGGAAAGCAATTTTTTTTTGCTAAATATCAATATCTTAACTAGAAAAATCCTTTTTACACATAGAGCAAAATAAAAAAGGCTTAAGCAATAATAACTTTATTTATTTAAATGAATATACATGATTAATATTTAATTAACAATTCCCACCTAAACTAAACTGTAATACAAACACACACACACACATTTACCATTGAATTCAATTAATTTATATTTTTTAAATGTTAAAATAAGTTAAATTAATTTATTGCTCTGAGATTTTATTGCATAGTTTCTACATCCATTTCTTTCTTTCAGAAGGTTGCAGTACCAGTGGTCGGCCATGTGGGGTGATAGATTTAGTCCAGATTTGAGGTGGAGCACGTTTACAACTGTTTTGGTTCCTGTCGTCTAACTACAGAAGTTGAGTTTGTGAATAGCAATGGGCTTTCTTTTTGTGAGTGGATTTATGATCCTTCCTAAACCCCTCCCTAGCTCTCACCTAACTGCTCCTTACTCCTCTGAAACCCCTCCTTTAGTATTAAGTTCTCCATATTTTGCAGTCACTCCTCCCTGTTTCTCCCATATTTACTACTAGAACATAACACCTACATGTGTGGAGATCTCCACAGTTGAGAGTAGATTTCTCCATATTCAAAATATAGGAGAGGCAGAGGCAAAGGCATTGACCTCCGCATGTAAGTCAGTGAATAGCATTTTCTAGTAAATTAGTAGTACAATTGTAGAACCAGTAAATGTACTACAAAATGCAGCTTGTGCATAGGCCCCAAAGTCTCCTACTACAAAGTATACCAATTATAGATCTTAACTTGTCACATCTCAGTGAAGCTTGAGACTCAGGAATGGATGTCCATTAAAAGAAGTGTGATGGGAGACTCACCAGATTTGCGATTCTGTACAGCAGGATGAGATCATTGAGTGATCCAGAGTCTGATAGAGTCTGAGATCTTGCTATAACCTGCTGAAGGTTAATGGTTTTTAACGTGCTGAAACTCAGATCTTAAACAATGCAGCAATGCAGATTATTAATGGCACAGCCCATTAAACAGAATGGCCAATCAGAAAAATCCTTGTTATGAATCATCTGCTGGGACCTTTGAGAAACTGAAAGGAGAGTTAGGCATCCCCCCAAATCAATGCTGGAGGTAGCTGCAATTGTGATATTATCAACATAGGATTCTAGGTATTGGAGCCCTGGAAGCACTGGAATATCTGATCCTGTTTCTCCGAAAAGGTGCTGTGACTTTAAAAAGAGGGACCCCTGGAATCTATGGCCTCTTAATTAAAGGACTGTTTTTTAAGGAACTGAGCCTAGCAGTTATGGATAAAAATCTTAATAAGCAACACACACAAAATTAATGCACAGATCTCCAGAGTATCTGTGACAGAGACTTGAGAAACGTTGTTAAGTGCTAAGTTACATTTCTTTAAAATCCTACAGGATTGGCAGTGGACTCCATCAAAAAATGTATAGGGTGAGTCTGCCTCTTGACCCTCCCTATTGGGGGTGTGACTAGGATGCAGATATTTTGAATGTTGTATGGTCCTGTTTCTTATTAGCATTGTATTGGAAGGGTATATGATTCAAGTTTCACGACTCAAGTGATTAGACATTGCCTTTCATCTCCATCACTGGCCATACTGCCTGGTTATTCTGGGAATCTCTAATCATTGGCAAAGTTGGATGGACACAGCACTAGCTGTGGCAAAGATGTGCATACTGTGCAAATGCAAATCCAGAGTTCCTCCGACTCATATGGATGGTGGAATGACTCGATCTCATGGTCTTCTATGAGCTCACTGTAGATACACTGAATGATCAGCTTCAGGTATAATCAAGTACACAAAGCAATCTGGGGATTCGTTGTGAAGATATAGACAGGCATTTCTGCCAGCCACACCTTTCGGCTGACCTCTTTGAAGACTCTTTCATGCAAAGGTGATGCACTTGATAGTGGTTTGTTAGTGTAACTGTTGAGAAATAGATGGACTCACTGTCCTCTTTTGGTGTTTTGCTGCCAATGATGATTTCAGCCACTGTGTAATAGGTTTAGTCCCTGCTGATATATTCTAACTTTTATTCTGAAATGAATGGTGTTTTACTCTTTCCGTATGAATCCCACAGGCCCCAATGTAGTGGTAAGCCTTGCTCGCTATGCACCCAATGTGGGCGAATGTATGATGGAACAACGAATGCCGGAACCACGCATGCCTGAACAACGTGGTCGGAACAACGACCGTGTTGTTACCACAAATGCCTTTACCACGCATGCCTTTAAAATTATTTTTCATTGTAAAAGCATGCCTAGTAAAGGCATGTGTGGGATCGGTTTGCATGCGACCCCCCCACCTGTCCAAAGGCCCAGAAGTACCCCACCCCTAATATTAAAACTACCCTTACGCCGCACTCCTAAAACAAAACTACACCGGATACCTCCCACCCACCCGGTGGCCTAAACCCTTCCCCAACCTCACCCAACCCGCTCTAAAATCAACCGACCACCGCACCTGCCCCTAAAAACAAAACTACCCGGTCCCCACCCCACTCCCCAAAACAAAACTACCCCACCCCCAAAAACCAAACTACCCAGAGCCACCAACCCACAAAAACACTAACTACCCTGATCCCCCACCCCAAAAAACCAAACTACCCCAATCCCCCCCACACCCAAAACCACTAACTACCCCGGCCACCCACTCCCACACCCAAAAAACAATTTTCCCTGACCCCCCCAAAAACCAAACTACCCTGAACCCCCACCCCCAGAAACACTAACTACCCAGACCCCTCACCCCCAAAAAACAATCTACCCTGATCCCCCACCCCAAATAACAAACTACCCCACCCCAAAGACCAATCTACACTGACCCCCACCCCCACCCTCAAAAACCAAACTATCCTGACCACCAAACCCCACCTCCAAAAACACTAACTACCCCTACCCCACCCCAAAAATTAAACTACCCCGATCCCCCAGCCTCCACCCCCAAAAACCAAACTACCCCAACCCTCACTGCAAAAACCAAACTACCTCGAACCCCCACCCCCAAAATCCAAACTACCCTGACCCCCCCAAAATCCAAACTACACAGACCCCCCACCCCCATAAACCAAACTACCTCGACCCCCCCACTCCCACCCCCAAAATCCAAACCATCCCGACCCCCAAAAACCAAACTACCCCGATCCCCCATCCCAAAAAAACAAATGACCTCGATCCCCCACACCCACCCCACCTCCAAACACAAAAGTAGCCCTAGCCCCACACCCCAAAACAAAAATTCCAGACCCCCCACCCGCCCCTAAAAACAGAACTGCCCTGATCCTTCTGCCCCTAAAAACCAGAACTACCCAGATCCCCCACCCCCGCCCCCACAAAAAGCAAACTTCTCCGACCTCCCACCACCCCAAGCCCTTAATCCTCCCCACCCCTAAAAACTACCCTCCAACCCTGCCCCACCCCCATTTACCTGACCGCGACCTCTAGCGATTCACTCTCCCTTTTTCTCTGCCTTAATCATGCATGTGCGTTGTTCAGCACATGCGTGGTTAAGGCAGAGAAAAAGGGAGTCATTGTTAACGCAAGTGTGGTTCGGAGTCATTGTTCCGGATGTTCCCCTATGAGGGCTGATCTGACAAAAGTTGCCAAGTCTGCTTTGGGTTTCCAGTCCGGCCCTGACTGCCAGGGAAAATTTTCTTCTCTTTACCCTGTTGACTTAAATGACACTTCTTGCCGGAATTGACACTGTTTTGTTACAAAACGTCATGAAATGTCATACTTCACCTTGTATGAAATTAATGAAAGGTTGTATGATAATAAATCACAAATATATGAAGTGATTGTTCAATGTCTTAAAGTAAGCAAACAGGGATTTTACAGCAGTGTGGTAAATTAGCTAATCCAACATTGAAGTGTTGTGTGGGAGAAAGACTGATTTTAAGTTTTTGCTTTCTATACATGCAGCTTGTTCGATTGTACCACAGACTATCAGACACATTTTCTTATTGTGCTAGTATCCAGTGCTAATTGAATTTGGCAGAAAATAGCATGCTTTTTCAGCATTTATATGTGATGCTTTCCAAATCTAAAATAAAAACAACATGCAAGTGAGAACCACTGAAGAAACTGTGAGATATGAGGCAAAGCCTCTGGTACCTTTTACCAGTTAAGGTGAGAAACATTTTTAGCACAAGCAGTGTCATTTCTTCTGTGAGTGACCTAACAAGAACACCAAGTAGGAATATGTGATTAAGATATCATTTATCAAACTATGGATGTTCAAAACGATCTTGCTGTCTTCCTTCAGGCCTTTTTGCAGGATTCCCAGACTGCAAACACAAAATTCTGCAGCAGCTGCTGATGCTTGATTTATGGTATGAGGCAATGTGACTCTGTAAAGATCTTTTAAATAGAGTGAATTGGCTTCAGTTACATCCAGGGCCAATGCTGAGGCAAAAAACTCTGGAGCCTAACCTAAGTGAAGAGAAGATAACTGACCCCATGGAAAGCAACGCAACAGCGACTGCTCTCAACTGGAACATCGGTTGTTTGGCTCAATGGTCAAACAATAATCAAATCAACATTCTTGAAACAGGTGAGGAGTCACACGGACACTGGGGGGCATACTTACCAAAGAGTTAAGTCGCTCTTGCGCCCCGCAATCGGGTGCAAGAGTGACACAACTCTTAAGTTAGATTTATCAAGCCATGCAAGTCCAGTACAAATTGTTGTGTTGCGTTACTCTGCCCCAAGAAGGCCTTTCATGGGTGGAGTGTGGGTTTTCCCACACACCCACCCATGGATTTTGGCGCATTCCCATATTTATCATTACTGGTAGATCCGGGAATGTGTCAAAATCCTACACCTCACCAGGTGAGGATTCTGCAGCACGCATAGAAAGAGAAAAATGCCTCTCAGGATTGTTTTTGTGCAGAAAGGTGTCACACTCTGCACAAATACAATCATGAATGCAATGCAGGCACCCTTGCACTATTGTGCAAGGGTTTCTATGTTGGCGCTAGGCAGCACATTGTGTGCAAGTGCAGGAAAAAGACAGGAATGCACAGTATAATGTTACATACAGCACATTCCTGCCCCTTACTTATCACACAGCACAGCAAGGTGACTTGCTGAGCTGCATGGTTTTTTGTGTAGCTAAATAGGAAAGGCTCGCTCTACCACACTCTACAACGTGTCTTTCTTCTAACACAAAAAACAACTACTTGAAAACTATACATAGATCTTGGTAGGGCAGGGAAAGGTGAAATAACATAAGATCTACTTTACATAAATTTTTTGAAAAAGAAAGCCTCATGAAACATCAAAATTAGTTATTCAAAACTTCATAAAACGTCATATGTAATCCTACACACAGAAAGCTGAAATTATGCTGTGACTGCCTAGTTTGGATACATACTCACAGTTCCCCTTTTTCAGTATAAATGTTAAACCTACTATGCTTATATGGCTTCATACTACAAGATGTAGTCATTCTTGTTCAATTTGCTTGGGGTCTTGTGTAGTGTAGTTTTTACTCGCTGCATGTTTATTTTGCTTGGTGCATATGCTGTATTACACAGACATATTCTTAGCGACAACTGTGATAGAAGAAGTAAATACGATAACAAATTAAGTATTTTGCATTGATGGATTTAAATGTTACAAAGCAACTGATTAAACATCATTTTGTACATAGAACATATTCGTAATTATTTTTGAAATCGCACTGCAAGGTAGCCTATTGTTTATATATTCCATTCTCTCGAACCATTAAACAGTGATAAAACCTAAATTGCAAATTATATTCCCGGTTTATTTTGATAATTTGCTGCAAACGCCTTACTTGTAAACCCATGCTTTTCTAAGTTAGTGTTTTATTAGCATGTCTCAGCTTTGCATCCTTGTTACCCTACTTGACTCATAATGAACATTTTATGTTTGTATTCCTATATTTTTCATTGTACTTAGGCAAACAACGTTTCTGAAAACTGGCACCAGGCCAGCTCCTCCACTTCAGAATGCTCAACTCAGTATGCTTCCAAACTACCTAATTATGTGACAATCCCCTATTGGGACACACTCATGATTAGGTTACAACACGGAGCCCGGTCTGTCAGTCTCATTAGGGATAAAAATGAGGTGCTAATTTGAGATGAACAGGGGAGTGCTCTACTTTTTAAACCATGACTCAATTTTTTCTGCTTTGCTGCTCTCTCTCCTGCTGCCGTTCAAACTGGCGGACCCACTACTGCCCTTCACTGCATGCGATCGATATTACAGAGCAGAAGAAATATGGACGAGAGAAATGGCCATTAGCTTTAGAAGTGCAACCACAAAAACTATCTTCGAAGCTTGTCGCATCGCTCATACAGACAAATCGCAGAAACTTTATCCAGGTCACGAGCATACCTGAGTTTGACAGTGTTGCGGGACGAACGACCAGACCACCGGACCAGCAACAGGGGATAATGTTTGTGTGAATTTAGAACTGTTCACCAAGTCCTTAATGACAATGTAACTGTTCGCAATGTATTACGGTACCGCACAGGATCAATGCAGCGCAGAGTAATGCATTCCTCAAATGAGCAAACCCATTTGCAATCAAAGAGAAAGTAAATTGCAGTGCAAATTAGTATATAATAGTCTCAATTCACAATTGTGATGCATAAAATGCAAAGTTTGCAAATTCCCGCAAAATCATAGTAAACATAATTGTCAATTTAATTAGTTATGGTTTTTGCTACCGGTAGTGTTTGGTAGAAGTTGGTGAGTTTGGGCCAGATGTAGCAAACGTTTTTACCCATTCTGTGTCTATGGGAAAAAGTATTCATACATATGGCCCTTTATGTTGCTCACAGCTTCCCTGGAAATAAAGGGACAGACATAGAAAGCCATTTTGGGATTGGAAACCCTGCGATTTTCAAAATCACACGGTTTGTGACAGCAAAATAGCTTTCAGAAAAGTGTGGCGCTCAAAGCGTTTCTGACTTGTAAAATGCATCAAATGACCCATACCAAAACGCAGTTAGCAAGGGGTCTTTTTCTAATTACGAAGCAGTATGGCATGCATCAATGGTTTTAAGTCTGCAATTGCTCACTTCTTAACATCACAAAGTAAGTGGTAACTGATTCACAAAGGGAAGAAATGACACCTTCTTTTTTGGGGGGCAAGCCTGCAAGTGCATGTACTTGTGCATGCATCTCCTATGTGAGATGCTGTTGTGTTCAGTAAAGGACTTGGAGCCCAACTGTCTCTCCCCATTTGTTGGTTTGCATAGCACTCTTCTTTACAGCCTCGTAATTCATCAAGGCATGTCTGGCATCATTTCTTAATTAGTGCCTGTTTGCTGCCTGACATGATGGAAATACTATTTTGATTTAACTTCCAGTGCCCTGCAAACAGAAGGCTTGGGACTGCCAAACCGTTTCCAGCAGGACAAACAAAACTGCAAAGTTTTATTTCCTAAAGCTAGCAGTGTTTTGTTTTGTGAAGTCCTCTTTCCTCAGTTTCCACTCATGTTTTTTTTGTTTTTGCTTGTGGGCACTGTTGTCGAAAGATGACAATTAACTCGTTTGGAATATCGGAGACCTATTGCATTGCAAATGCTTGTTAGGAATGGTGTCACTTGGCCTTGGAAGGAGCAGTTCCTAGATCAAGATCAACAACATAACACAAATGGGCGCCCTGGACTCAGTACAGAGGTCCCTTGGAGTGATAGGGACTGAAAGTGTGCACTCTATCTGTGCCTGTTTAGGATTTTGTGTAGGTTTGCGGACCAGGGAATGCATCTAGCTGACAATTTTCTGGTTGTCATTATGCTGCCTAGCGCTCAAACAGGGGGCCTGTGTGGCTGAAGTTGTATTACATGTTGATTTGAGTCATTTTGTAAAATCGATGAAATGTGTTATTAAAAAAACAGTTGCATCTTGACCCAGTAATTACGACAATGCATAGTGCAAAGGTGACTGTTTTATGAATTCCAATTCTAGCAGCACAAAAGCCACTTACAAGACGTACTAGGGCACAGAACGACTTAGTATGGCTCAGCAAGACACATTCTCCATACCACCTGATCCAAATGGTGGGACAGACATTTATAGGCAGTACACAGTCAGCGCTATTGAGATAGCAAGAGAACAGTTCCAGACCGAAATGCAACTTATTATTACAAAAAGCACACCACTAATAAGACTTACCAAAATTCAGAAACACTTACATTATTTTCTTCTACACTGCACGCGCTTTATTTATTACAGGTGCCTAGAACTGTCACGCTGTAATTTGGAAAATTCCACTGAAGACGCTACTATGAATCAGCTGGAAAGTAATGATCGTATCTGCAAATAATTACTGGGTTGATAAGAAAAGTAGCATAAAAATCCTGAGTGACTTTGTAAAACACTGGGCATGTTTGTTTTCTGGTTATCTGCTCTGAATTGAGGACATATCAGGTTGGATGGCTTCATAAAGTATGCGAGTCATTCTTGAATAAGTTCCATTGTAGGAAACGTCTGACACAAAGAGTACAGTGTATGACTGCCATTTTTGGGCTTCTGCAAAATCTTCATCCTTAAATATGGTTCTCACTAAAAGGTTCACAAAGCTAGGATAGACGAAAACACAGATTCGCTAAAGCGCTTGGCATATGCAGCGGAGTTTCTCCATAGCTTTCCTATTCACTACTCCTCATGTAATTGGGTCGGGACCACAACTTGTATCTCTATGATCCACCAGAAGGGAAGACTGATCTCTTTACAATTCTTATTGATTGGCTACTGTGAATGGCACATTACTGGTAAAAAATCGATTTTTTTAAGTGATTAGGTGGACTCCGATCCCTAGACACAATTGTGGCATGTACGTGCCATTCACAGATGTACTTGGCACCCATCATGCTACATATCATTACCCCATAGTTGCAATGCTTACTTCAGTAGTCTCAATGCTTGACTGAGAAAAAGTGGATGGTTGGAGAGTGAGATATGGAGAGGATACAGGGCTGCACTGCAATGTCCTCAAGAGTGCAGGGAGTTTTTGTTGGTGTCATATACATACTCAGGGGCATGTTTACAAGGAAGTAGCGCATCGGCTCTGATGCATCAGTTTCCTTGCATTGCCCTGCACCCCCCTAACAATACCATGGTAGCGCTGTATACAATACAGCGCACCACAGCGCTTTGCTGGACTAACGCCAAAAATGTTGACACTAGTTCAACAAAGCTCGGGGAGGCTTATAGGAAATAGTCGAATGTCACTTTAACGCCTGCCCTGGGTGACGCTAGAATGGCGCAGTGAAATCTCTGCTCCATTGTTTTGCGCCTCCCTGCAGGGGAATGCCCCCCTTTGCATATATAATACCTGGTGTAGGTTTAATGTGGTGCAAGGGTTTACAAAGTGGCACAATGCTAGCATTGCGCCACCTTCTAAATATGGTGCAGAGTGAGGGCCTATTTAGTGGAACCGTGGCATAAAACAAATTACGCTACATTGGCGCTAAGGGGCGCAAGGGGTGCAAGGGGCTTGTAAATATGGCCCTTAGTGTTTTCACGAGTGGCACATGGGCACCAGCTCTATGAGTAGCAAGTGAATGTTAACTGTGCATATGGAGGCTATATATATATATCCTAAGAGTGTTACATGTTAGTGTTAGCAATATGTGTGCCAGCACTCATGAGGATGTTAATAAGTGTGGTGATCATTTACGTACGAACAGACCAGGATTTGAGGGTATCTGTGTGAAAGGCACGTATACCGTGTAGAGGGAGCACAAGCAACATGACTGCTGGTAGGAGACAAAAGAAGCAGGAACACTTACTAGTGTTGTGAATAGATGAGGAAAGGTGGAATGTGTCTGTGTAAAGAAGGAATAGATGGTAGGGTCAATATGAGGTACACATAATTTCATGACACTTTGGAAACGACATATGAGGAGCACTGGTGTTTTGAAGAGATGTACGTATCTGGGGAATGGCTGCAGACCACAGTCAAGTCAATTCCCAGGTTCCAAAGCTGAACGTCATCTGAGGTCATCTGTAATATCATAGATGATACCTATAGGGATGCTAGAAGCTAAAGATCTCTCTAGTGAGCTTGCAAAAACGAGCCAGACAATTTTCATGCACTTTGACCTTCAATAAAACTTTTGGGGATTATACTTTTCTCACTTTCTGCCCTGCTGCTGATGGTCTAGGGCACGAACAAGAAGAATAAAATAAGGAAAACAAACACCCTCTGTTCCTGTTGCTGCATTCATGACCCCGTAGACTGGGGTGACCAAGGACAATGATATAGGTGCCATTCAGCAAGCGAGCCGTAGCAGTTGTTGTCCATCCTGGCATGGACTGGCAGCAGTTATATGGCTGGCCTCAATATCCCTCCTTTCTTGTTTCACATGTTGTGCAGAAGCAATGGATTATTCAGTGGTGATCGTGCCGATCATGGTTGTAATCTAGGAAGAGAATGGAATATTATTCACACTATCTTTGAGGATTCAATGCCAATATAACAATATTTGTGGCATATCACAGTCAACCACATTTTGTACATTTTGTAAATTGCAATTGCTATCTTTCATTAGTGATTGAATGCTTTTGTGTTTCAGTTTGAATCTTGTTTCCATGTGATTATTCTATATGTTACATTAGAAGGTGACTTCAGCAGTGGGAGAGAAATTAAAGAAATCAGTAATCAGACAGGTTTATCTTTCAACAGAGATGAAGAAGAATGAACAGATTAAGGGCCTGATTATGAGTTTGGCGGACAGTTTTCACCATCCACCAAACTTCCGACGGGGAGGATGCCACCACACTGGCTACCTCCCCGCCGGACCCATTACGAGTTTCCTGCTAGGCAGTCCAGGGGACACCAAGCATCTGGGCATGACTTAGACAAAGAAAGGTGGTCCGGAAAAGACCCTGGAACAAATCATGGGATAAACGAGGTAAATGATCCTCCAGCCAACGAACAACCCAAATGGAGCCCAGGAACATCCAAACCCAGCATTTGTATCGATAAGCACCTCCCAGCTACAAAAACTGAACATTTAGTTCAGGTACACTACTCAAACATAGTAGAAGACCACTACGGAAAATACCAGCAGCCTCCGAACCCCATTAGTGAGGGGGCAGAACAAGATAATAGCAAAGGCGAAAATAGAAGGGCAGAGACCCCAGAGTATATACGAAACGGACAAAGTATAAGAACAACCATGTGCGTGGACAACACAACAGCCCCAGTTCCCGCACCCCGGACAAAGGCAAAATATTGTTCTCAGGGCAGCCCTGGAAATTATAATCTCAGCAACCAGCCTGGGTGGATCACTGATTCGCCCGCACCATCGCGCCCAGCACTGGACCTGGAAACCAATGAAATCAAAGGAAAAAGGGACAATTGGCCTCCAAAAAGGCAACCCTACGAAGAACAAAGGAACAAAGAAGTGCAACTGGGGAGGGAAAAAGGCCAGGTAAATCGAATATCTACTAGTCGGGCAGCTACCACTCAAGACAGACAAAATGAGAACACCCAACTCCAAGGTAGACTGTCGCAGGAAAGTGGCGGGCACACTGTGATCCGGTCTGAAACAACTAAAAACCCCGAAGCCACGATCTTGTTTATGCCTGAGTACTCCTCAAGAGGAAGTCACGACATCCTGAACAGGTCCAACATCTTATGTCTTGTTAACTCCCTGCCAGCCTTACAGAATGTAACAACTAAAGATCTCCTTTCAGTAAGATTCATACCAAAAAAAGAATTAGAGAACGGGGAATTAACAGAAACAGTCTGGACCTCACCTTGGATAGCAGAACAGATCTTAAAATGTTCAAACACGATGAAGACCTGGGGAATATCCATTGCTACTCCGCAAAAAGAACTATATCCAACAATACTTCTTGAAAAAGCTACAGACCGAAACATGATGCGTAGGCAAGAGGCAAAAGGCAATTTCGGCTCGATACTTCAGGGAGCAATCAGCTCCAAACAACAACTCCCTGAACGAATAAACTTGAGTAACATGAGGTTCTGCCTGGTAGCTAATTCCCCTAGAAACAGTAGGGGTAATCCCCCACAGTTACAGAATTGCAAAGAGCAATCATTTAAAAGCTCGTAGCAAAAAATGGATAACTCGAACATAAAAAATAAAACCAGTCCCATATTAAAAATTCTAAGCTGGAACATAGCAGGTTTAAAAAACAAAATGGAAGATAAAGACTGGGTTGAATTTATTAAAAAACAAGACATCAGCTGCTTCCAAGAAACTTGGTCAACACATGCTATTGACCTAGATGGGTTCGCCACCTTCCACTCACCTGCAATTAAGCAAAAAAAAGGAAGACCCTCGGGAGGTCTGAGTATTTGGATTCGAACTTCATTACTGAGGAACTCCGTAGTAACTCACACCGTACAAAGCAAGGGAATCCAGACGCTCGCAGTCAAATACGAGGAATGGTCACATGAAATAGTAAATGTGTACTTCCCACCTATCAGCCGGGCTCAAGTTACGCCAGGGGTGCGGCTCCTTAAAGAACATATCCAAAACAAAAGAACCATGGATCGGAGGAACCCAGTACCAGGTCACATGAACAATCGCTCTCTCCAACCTTGTAAAACCTTTTTATTGATATGTGGTGACTTCAACACTAAACCTCATTCTATCCTCTGGGACGAACAAGTAGCAGAGGAAGATTATGCTTGGAATATCCCAACGCCTCTTATCCAACGTTGTAATGACTCCAAGAAAGGAGAATTAATCTTTGAAGCATTAATAGAAGGAGGACTTCGCACATTAAATGGGAGAACAAAGTCAGATAAAACCTTTAAATCTACCTTTCGAACTGGAAAAAGGCAAAGCATAATTGACTATATGGCAATAAACATCGAAGCCTGGCATTACGTCATCGATATGGAAATAAGGGACAGAATCGAGAGTGATCACGACCCACTGCTAATGGAGATAGTCCATCCGGACACGAGCCCAGGGAAGGCGGAGTCTCCATTCAACGGAAATAGCCTAACAATAACTATGAGACCAAACAGGAAAAACATATTAAGGTCAAATGAGGATGAACCTTATATGAGTGTTCCCAGCCAAACCTGGTTGTCATCACTTAGCACGTTCTTAAACCCATCAGATAATGACGCTATACCCCTCCTGCATAACTTTAATAATTTGCTACTGCAAACAAAAAAGGAAAAGATCAAGCATCCTCAAATCAATCCTAAAATGATGGAGGGCCGGTTCGATGAAGAGTGTTTAAAGCTAAAAAAGACCTTATCACAAGCACTGAAGAACCGGCACTTGAATGATTCCAACGAGCAACATTTTCATGGATGTAGGCAACAGTACAAAAAATTATTAAGATACAAAAGGAAGATATTTCCACATAAACTTTGGAAAACTTTACTGCAAGCAATAACGGCAGGGAACTCCAAAAAGTTTTGGGAGATAGTCAGGTGGGGATGCGAAGGCCCCCCGAAAAACCTAGAACTGAATATTAACCCTCAACTTTGGGTAAAGCACTTTACTGCCTTGTATCAGGAAGTGGCCAAGACAGAACCAGGGATGACCATTAACTCAAACATCCTCACTCAAGGGCTGGGAGGCAGAAATCAAAGATCAAGCAAAGTATTTCCTCTTCAAAAGACCCACGCAGCATCTTCAAATTGTCTTTTTAGATCGGTAAACGGAACCCAGAATGTACTAGTCTCTAACGAATTTTCCAGCACAAATTCCACGCAAGTAGCCCACGTCATTCCACGTGCAATGAAGTTAATACCGGAATTCAGTGAAAAAGAGATTAAACAAGTTATCCTCCTTCAAAAGCCGCATAAGGCTGCAGGCCCAGATGGCATCCCTTCAGATGCTTACCGTAACCAGCTAACGTTATGGTTACCTGCTCTAGCCCGTCTATTCAACAGTGTTTGGCATTACGAGGTAATCCCTCCTTCTTGGAAGGAATCAATAATCGTTCCAATTCACAAAAAAGGGCCTCGGGACATGGTGAGCAATTATAGACCTATCTCACTGCTTGATAGTGTTGGAAAGATTTTTGCCAAATTGATTCAGTCGCGTCTAGACCAATGGCTAGAGGATGGAGATTTAATATCAACACACCAAGCTGGTTTTAGGAGAGGCCAAAGTACAACAGACCAACTTTTTAAGCTAAACATGATCTGTGCTAAATACGCCACCCTTAAAAACAGTCCATTATACCTGGTCTTTGTGGATCTCCAAACAGCCTTCGACAGCGTAAATCGCCAAACATTATGGCAGCTATTGTCGGACATGGGCATACAGGGAAAAATCTTAAGGCTGCTAATTCTATTGCATACAGGAAACACTGCCAGGGTCAGATATTCTACGAGAAATGATTATACGGCCAAAATTCCAATTGAGCGAGGTGTAAAACAAGGCTGCGTTTTGGCCCCAACCTTATTCAATTGTTATATAAATAAAGTAAGTCAAGTTTTGAAGGAATTAAATCTGGACGTGCCAAAACTAGCCAATGAAAGTATACCTATCTTGCTCTTTGCTGATGACGCCGTATTACTGGCAAGAACAGAGATAGCAATGCATGGTCTACTTAGGGGCTTCGAATCTTTCTGTACCTCAAGGAGCATGGTAATCAATGTTTGGAAAACAAAGTTTATGATTCTCAACCAAAAACAGACGTTGCAATCGACTTTTAGGGTAAATAATAAGCCTTTGGCCTGAGTGGCCTCCTATGATTACCTGGGCTGCAGATTAGATGAAAAACAGACATGGAAACCACAAATCTACAAAAGCAGAATTTCCTTGGCCCAACAAGCCGGAGCAGTACTCAGATTTGCAAAGGCTACAGGCAATCACTCCGTGAGCTCCGCGCTGCTTGCATACAAAACAAAAGCAAGAGCCGCAGCACTTTACAGCGCAGAGATCTGGGGATTCAGAAAGATTCCATCAATACAAGTAACCGAGAACAAATTTTTACGCCAATTACTTTGTCTAGGTAATGCTACACCAATGAACGCAATAAGAATTGATCTACAGATGAGAAAGGTTGAGGACTACATCGCTCTGGCTCCAGTAAGATACTGGATCCGTATTTGGACAAAAGAGGCTCTCAAACCATTCAGAGACGTACTTAAGGATATCATGAAGCTGCAAAACCATCGGAAACTGCCCTGGTTCAAACATATTTCAACTATCCTGGCTGCTATCGGCCAGGATGACTTTTGGCTCCATCCTGAAAAAATCGGAAGGCCTAGTCTTGCTGTCATAAAAAAGGCATATTGGGAGCGAAAGACAGAGATTATGTGCGAGTCATTTAGCCCTTTATTCAAGCGGTATATTTTGTTTAACCAAGAGCTTAAACCAGCAATATTCATAGACAGTATTTATCCGGAGGAAAAAAGGGCTCTCTACTTTAAATTCCGTATGGGCACACTACCAGTGACAGCGGTGGTCAACAGATGGCAATCCGCTCCTCCGGGTAGTTTAGAATGTTGTCCATGTCTTCATGGTGGTCCGGAAACACTTTCCCATTTCCTTTTACTATGTCACTTTACGCTCAGACTCCGTAAATTGTACCTTCGTCCACTTTTCAGAACTTTCGGAGTTAGGAAGTGCAAGGAGGCGGAAGCGCTATGTATGCGTTCAGATGAGAAATACATTGTGACAAAGGTCTCAACTTATATCTTGGAAGCATGGAAATTACGTCTATCAATGCACCTACAGTTGGCACAGCACAATAGCCTATGTTATCCCGTACCTATTTAGCTTGGGAAATCGGTGCAGGGTAATGTAAACTGGGTTAGGCCTCGGTCTTTTATTAAATGGCTGGAAGGCAATGCAAGGCCCCAAATGACTCGTCCCATAATAAGACATTTTAAATATTAGATTCATAATGTTTTTCTAGAATAAGTTACGTTTTTATGTAAATTATGGTCAAATCAGGTTTTACGATAATGCATGGTAAATTGGATACATTTTGGCACATGTTAAATCAAAAATTCAAGCATAGTTCCTTTTATTGAGATGTTTTTATTTTAATGTGATTTTTATTGAGTTCGAGGGATTGATATCTATTGTGTGATTATTGTTAAGGCCGGATAGGCTAATAACAATTAAATAAATAAATGGTAAATGGTAAATGGCTAGGCAGTCGTGAAACAGGCTACAGAATTGTCTCCAGCTTGTAATCGAGCCGGGGGCGATGCTGTAGCCAGCTAGGTGCACAGCACCCTCACAAAGTTCACTGTCTGCCAAGTGCATGGGCAGTGGGGGGGCACCCCTGTGGCCTCCTGCACCTGTTCTTCTCCAGCCTTTTCATGGTGGTGTTATCACCATGAAAAGGCTGGCAAAGGATGAGGACGTAATCCGCAGGGCAGCTCTGCATGCAGCGCTGCCCGGGCGTATGAGGATCTCTGCCACTGCCAGACTGCTGGGACCCAAGATTCTGGCAGAGCTGGCGGTTCAGTTTGTTATGTTGTGGTCGGACCGTCGCATAGGTGGCAGTCCAGATCGCGACCGTGAGTGTGATAGTCATAAGACCGTCACACTTGTAATGAGGCCCTAAGTCACCAAACTGCGTGCCCATCATGAACATTGTGATTCCTTTTCCTGAATGGCAGCTATGTTCCAGATTTGTTACATGTTTTGGGCTTTCGGAATGTATTGCCTTATTTACAATACAGGCCATAGTTATTAGCAGTTGAAATGTCAAGGTACAGCAACCTAGAATGATATATCTACGATATGTGTATATTGGGTTAACTTCTTAAATTGTACAAGACAGTTGTGATGAGAAGAGAGCTGAAAAAGTACATATCAAACATGCATTAACCTGAACAGGAAACCTAAAAAATAAACGGTTTACACAGGGGTGTAGCTTTGGGAGTGTGGGGGCAGTTTGGGGTGCTACACCCCCTTAATAAATGTATTTTACAGTAAAAAGATTGGTACAGGTGCTTTCAGTCAGGTATGGTGACATGTTTGTTGGATTTCACCAGGATGTTTTAGAAGAAAACAGACAAAAACACACACATACTCTCTCTCTCTTTGCATTGAAATTCTTCAACAGTGTTGGTTATTTTACAAAATATTGTTGTCTCAGATTTAATACCCCTAGTAATCCATGTTCGTCTCCCTTTCCACCCCCCTTTAGCCCCCTCACGCACCCTGCTTGCCATATAATATATTTGACCATGATATGCGAGCATGATTGTTGGAAAATCTGAAGCTCACCCAGCCCCAATCCTACTGACCAAGCTACACCCTTGAGTGTACATATAATTTTTCAAAAAGCATAAAGTTATGTTATTTAATGTTACTTCACATCAGTAAAGGGCCATCTGCTATTGCTAGGCCTCTTAGCACAGAGGACCAGCAAATTGGTATGTTACCTTATTGAGTGATTTGTCAGACCCTGTTAGGGTCTTCTACAAAGGACTCTCTTCACACCACACATACCGATTATCACTCACAACATGAAGCAGCACTCCTCGCTACAAAACTATAAATATGGCTGGAAGAAGAGCCTCCAGTTTCCTAGAAAATTAGCTAACTCTGAAGATAGATAAGATAATTAGGGTTAGGGGCTTAGTTGTTTGGATCACAGGTTCAGATTAAAACTGTAAGCCAGAGAAGGCAAATGTGGACCAGAATAGTGGATACACTGAATGATGTCTCTAACATCAAATGCTCACGGGAGGAAATCTGCAAGTGGTGGAACGGCCTGTGGGAGAGTCCATTCCCTCAATTCCAGGGCACACCAAGAAGCCCTGCAACTGGTGATGCGTCTATCAGGGCCCTCAACCTTTAGTCCTCGGAGAAGAAGGTATTGTCCATAATCAACACTAAAGCTATTATGGGAATCCCATACAAGTTGGAGACAAGTAAGTAGAAGCACTATGTCTCCCCAACTAGCAAATGTTTCCTCTCTGATCTCTGGTACCTTATCCCCTAACACAAATCTTGTCATGTTGGTGTGTGTCCTGTCCTTGATATGAAGAGCAATGTTCAAGAACATAACAAAAAATTAGTGAAGTTAGTTAATATCTACTTGGGGTCCATAGCTGAGTGATGTGACTGTGGCGTGTGAGGTAAGTGGGGAAACAGGGATCAAGGATATCCTCATAGTGGTTGGTTTATTTTTTTTTAAAACACTTCTTTCTAGTGTTATTGGTTTTATACCTACACTATAGAAAAATAGAAGCTTTAGTTACAGCATGTTAGCATTATAGGTTTATCTGACCATGTACATTGAAAAAAAATGTGCAGTGTATTACTGATTTGAAATGGGGGAGGTAGCAAAACTGTGTTATACAAGTATTTAATTTAGGTAGGTAGTGTGAAGCTTGTGGACATAAAGCAGAGACAAGGTAAACTGTTGCTAGATTTGTATGGTTTGATGCAGATACATTTAGGTTTTGTGAAATTTTTAGCTAACATAGTGCATTTAAAAAAAGTTTAAACAGTTGTATTTACCTTCAAACTTGTTTTGCATCGTGTTGCTCTTCATCTTCCACTGCCAGATAGAATCCCGGGACCTGAAATAGCAGGATATATTGATTGAGTAGTATGTGTGGTTGTTGGGAGCTAGGTTGGTTATTCATGCTTGTTTTCCTCTAAGGTATGTATGGTAGATGAACCACCATGTTTCTGTTGAAATAAAGTATACTCTAAATATGACAGATGGAGTATTGGCTTTTCATTGCTCTCTCTGCCTTGTTTAGGATACACCACCATCGACAGAGTAAGAAGAACAAGGCAGACAGATGACAGACTTTCATTTAGCAACCCACCACACTTTAAATAGAATATGTAAGAAATTAGGTTATTAGTTGAGAGGGTTTTGAAAGCCCCACTCAAATAATAAACACAATCCTTGTCAGGTTGATCCACAAAAGTCACAAAATAAACCTGTGCTTAACCCTTTGGTAGCTTGCCACAAAGCAGTCAGGCTTAACTTAGAGGCAATTGTAAAGTGTATACCGTAGTAAAATGAAAACACAAGAGAAATCCCCAACTAATTTTGAAAAATAGAGTTAATTGTAATAAATGAGTAGACAACAAACAACAGAAATCCAATCAGTAGAAATGGAGTTATGCATTTTTACACTTTACAGTTTTCAAGTGAAAATAGCATCAAAAAGCACAAAAGTCCACTCATGTTTATATGTTTGCGCTGTACCACAGTCGCAGGGACCACGTTCATCCTGCTGAAGAGTTACCTTCGCAAATCCAACTGAGAATCTGCTGTTCGCATTGGCAGGGGCTGCAAGAAAGTCTTTGTTAGTGTGTTCAGCAGGCCAGGTGTCGCAGGTGGAATCTATTCTGGCTCGGAGAGCCAGTCGTCGCTGGAGCTTCACGTTAGCATTCGTCATGGGAGGTTGCTATCTGCACGAACTGCAGGTGCTGCTGGAGCTTTGTATTGGCAGTTGGCACAAGTGGTTGATTCCTGGCACAAAGAGACAGCTTCGAGGTCATGAGGAGACCAGAATGTTGATATTTTCACAAAGAGTTCAGGAAAGGTACACTCTGATGCCAGCCAAAGGTCCAGGACCTGGAAGCGTCTCTTGAAGATTAGGGCTCACTCCAGCAGAGGCCAGCAGTAGGGCTCAGGTAGGTCACGTTGGTGTTGGTCAGCTGGATAGTTGCAGGGAAGGTCTCTGGAAGTTTGTTGTGTCCCTGTAGCTCAAACAGGAGGCCAGTCAACTGAGCTTAGGGGTCAATTCTGGGAAGCCTGGGTTCAAGGCAGTAGGTCCAGTCTTCCTTCCTCAGACATCAGGGCAATCCTTTTTCTTCATCTTACACATGTCTGAGAGTGTTCTGATGAGAGGTTCTGAAGGTGCCACTTTTAACCCCAGTGCTAGCCTGTGTGTGTGAATTGACCCCTTTGTTGCATCTTTCCCATTTCCTGGGTTTGGCTCCAAACTGTCTAGGGTAACAAAGAGAAGGCAGGTCTAGGTGTGATTTTCACTAGTCAGTGACAGGACAGGTAGCTCTTAGAAGTCAGGGAGAGGGTAGGCAAGCCTGAGACTAGCCCTTGAGGTTCAGGGAGGTGTAGTACGAAACCCATGCATCCTGCTCCAGAGTTGAACACTGTACTCCACACCGAAAGCCCCTTTGCCCCCATGTCTGCAAGGAATACACAAAACACCAGAGAGCAATTCACAGTCATGTGATTGTGGACTCTGGTAGGAAAGGCACATTTGGCTTAGGCAGAAAAATACCAACTTTCCAATTGCTACATTTTCAGAATAGCAACTTAAAATCCGACTATTGCAGAGAGTTTTAACTTACAATTCAAATCAGTGGAAACAGCATTTCTCTATCTGTTCCCAATCCCAAACTGAAGTTTTTAACTGCTTAAGTGTAATAAGATAGCACAGTCTTTGTCTAAGGGAGAGATAGCCTTCCAGCAGTGAAAAACAACTTCAGGAGTTTTTCAGGGTCAGGACATCTGAAACTTTAGTACACATGTCCTACTTTTTAAACACCATGCACCCTGCCCTATGATACTTAAGGCCTACCTTGGGGGTGACATAAATATCAACAAGCATTTTTAATGCAACGGGTCTCGCATTTGCTCGAGTTAGAGCTATAAGCGTTGTAAACTCCTAACCGGACTTTTCTTCCCACACAAATTAAAAGAAAAAAAAACGCAGCACAATTGCACTATGTAACATGCAGCGCGATCGTGCTGAAATTGAAAACTGAAAAACTGAGCGCAATCGCACTATGTAAACCCCAGCGCGATCGCGCTGTGTGGAAACTAAACAGATAAAGTAGTCCGGCAACCATGCTGAAAACATCGAGCCTCGTATGTTTTCAGCAGTTTACCAGTGCTGTGTAGTAGGGCTAAACACCGGAAAAGGCATATGCACGCCTTTCAAATATGAAAGCAAGGGGATTTTAAAAGCAAGCCAACAAACCAATGAAAGTGACTGACGTGACGTGGGCATGGTTGGAAGCCCAAAGTGAGATTACTACAGGGGATGGAGTGCTTTGCGCTCGCCCCTAAAAAGGAAGCTTTTGGCCTGGCAAAACATTTATTTTACCAGGTTGAAATTGCAGTTTGAAACTGGTTTAAATGCTGCAGTGTCAGGCCTGGGACACCTTTTACCAAGATACTTTAGTGGGTTGCACAATGAGAACTGCAGGCCACTAATATTTAATTTACCGGCATTGGGTACATTCAATGCTATATGCTAGGGACTTACAAGTAAATTAAATGCACTAATTAGGTGTAGATCAATTTTACCAAGTTTTCAAGAGGGAGTACCAGCACTTTACCAGTGTTTACCATGAAAGAGCACAGAGTACTAAAAGCCATCAAAAACATGTTCTGCAACGGAAGGTAAGGGAAGTCAAAAATCTTCGATGACCCTGCAGAAAAGACCAAGTCCAACAGGATGAACTGTCCTGAAAGGCAGCAGATGTTTGAAATGATGGTTTTGAATGGCCCTCCTGCATCTGCAAAACTCAAAACATGGCCCTAAATATGTTAAGGATACCCGCTTTTAATCATATGCTCCCATGGTGATATATGGCCCTGCTAAAAGAAAATATGTACGTGATTTGAACTGTTTCTCCCAGCTTGTGAGTTATAATTACACCTAATCCCTGGCACACATTAAAGTATTTTATTTATCCAATCAGATACATCTGGTACACTTTTAGCTCAGAATGGAGGCATGGATAAGTGGCTCCATCTGTGTGTCCCGGAAGATGACTGCGTCCAGCTTATGACCTATTTGGATGAAACTTCAAGGACTACCAATGAGCAACATATTGTCAATAGTCTTGAACCAGTATGTTACACTTACTACTGATGATTCTGCTTAGTTGATACATGGAGTGTGCTGTTCTTTAAATTTGCATATATAGAGTCTGCTGGTTTGCACATTTGTTCACAAATCACTGTGCTGACTCATTATTTTTAGTTTGCACCATACATTTATTTTGGAACCATTATCTAAAATCAAGAGCTGTTAAACTAAAAAAATCCTTTTATTTCAGTATTTGTTGTAATCCAAACGAAAAGACACATTCCTGGCCATGTGTCCCCATAAATTCCAACCAAGAGAATGTGATATTTATTGATATATAATTATGTGTTTGTGTCATCTCAGTTACATTATTTCAAAAGATTCCTCCATGTGGAATTTCCTCCTTACATTACAGAGAAATTCTAAACATCTGATGGAACTGGGTATAAAATGGCCAAAAGCGGAGCTGTGAGGAGCACTCCTGCAACTTGAAGCCGCAGACTATCATCCACCTGAGACAGAAACCTTTGCTGTTACAGCATGATTCTTGTACGATTACCATAATGAAAACCTTTCTGGAAAGTCTCAACGGAGAGCAAGTTCCAGGCTTTAAATAACGCTAAAACAATGATCACTAATCTTTAGATTTTTCGTCTATATTTTTTTTGTTTTCGTCCACCTTACTTTTTCTTTCATTTGTGCGCTGAGAGTTCCAAAGGTTCAAACTGATAGAAAATTGCAGACTATCATGATATGGAAGTGCATTGAAACTCGCTTTTTGTCAAATCAATTATTTCACCTTTATTTGTAACAGCTGAACCACACTCATCTAACATAATATTTGAAACTGAAATGAAAGCTGAAGTTTCTTATTAGCAATGATGACGTGCTACTCCTATGGACTGCACTTGCTGTTAGTTCATTAATTGTCCAACTAGATCCAAATCTGGATATTTGGCACCCTGTACCAAGGAATGTAGTTTATTAGTACAGTTACTTCAGCACAGCCTGGGATTCCCTGGACATCAGATTTCTGGGTATATTTCATTGCCCATAATATATTTTCCCATCTATGAGAACATCACATTTTGCACAACAAGTGGTTTTGCATTCATACTGCCTCCATATCATAAATGTGTTGTGTTTCTTCTGAAAAAATATCAACAGAAATGAAAGTTAAAAAACGAATAATTATTTTGTTTAGTTGGTTTCCTACTTTTATCCTTTTTAGTGAAAGGTCTTCTGTAAATGTTTTAAACATGACCTAATTGCATTTGCTCAACATTCTGGAAGTACTTCATTTGTCTAGTTGCAGCCTTCTAAGAAGTGTTTAACAATGACATTTATACCAAAATAACTTTCTTGACAGTGCTTACATCCCCAAAGTCCCAATATTGCAATACAGTTTGAGCTCTGAATTTAGGTAGATGTTTCTGTGAATTTTCATTCATACTGTCATGGGTACAAACATTCCATACCTCTTAGTCCTTCTGTGCCTTCCTTGCAGGTACCCTGTTTGCTTATGAAGCTTAGAATGGATGTAAGCAATCCTTCGAACTCCTTACTGGACATAGGCCAAGTACGATAAAGTATTGATTTAGTTGTTGCCTTTGCATTGGACTGTTGATATTTTAGAATCTGGCTCCCAGCATAGTAACATCACAAAGGAATAAATGATATATGTTGTTATTTGTAATGTCCTGCGTAAGAGTTTAAGCACATCCTTGAACATGGTTAAGGTTGTTTGATCAATTCTACCATTGTGTGAAATTTGAGGATGTGCACCATAGGTTTAACTCCCCTCACCTAACAATTGGAATTATAGAAAAACAATATCACTAAATGGGCGACATTACTATTCTATAAATATGTTTTCTTTCCTTACTATATTGTATGCCTTAAGATTTTACATGGCTTTAGCCCTCCCATTTTGTGTCTTTTCTAGATTGATTCACTAAATGTGTGCTGTAGCACCAAAGAACATTAATCACTGCTTCTCAAATGGGCTTAACAGTGGCCTTGGTCTGTGTTTTATGGTGATCTGCCATATGAAGTTTTCAAATGTACAACCGGATTTTTAATGAGCTTATATGACAAAGGTAGATCACAGCTAAAATGTGGGCTTAGCATCAAGTGAACAATATTCACTAGTGAATATTTCTAAGCTTGTTCACCAAATGTAGACCTCCAAGTGTTGCTAGTCTGGTACAGCAAATTAAGACCACGCTCATAGCATATGGCGCTCAAAATGTCTAGACTTGTTACTTACAGATGGTAACTCAGTAACCAGACAGTAACCATTTAGTTTGTTTCCCAACACAGCTAATCAATGCAAAATAACCCACACATTTTCTACACTTAATTAACACACGCACTGCAGCTGTATGTATTCAGGATTCACATCTGCGCATCCAGTCCACCACTCATGGATAACAGTCACAGGTTGCTGCTGTTCCATATTTGGTAAACACATCTGGTATGCATGAAATATTCTGGTAGCGGCCGTGCTGCTGTGTGGTTTAATTACAGCCACAAGGAGCCACATGCCACATTTGCTGGTCCAGGGTGTGGAATGGGCCAGCAGCCACAGTAAGGTTATATATTGCATTTGGTGGAAGGGCCTGCAGCAACTAGGGTTAATCTTTGCTAGCTCCATGTACTAATTATGCACTATAGTTGAAGGCAGTGACACCACCCATAACTTGCTGTCCAAATTGCAGCACCGTTTTCTCCTCTCCCAATTATATGTACATGCTATACTGCCAGACCGCTGCATGCTGATAGAAAGCTTCTGACAATGAGTTCTGAATTATTTTGTGACGGTGCTCCTCTGTGGGTGCTCTTTGACATTTGGCTACAATGCAGTCCTACCAGCTCCTTGCCTGTCTTCAGTGTGTCATCTTGGTGCTGCAATACACCTCTGACACACCCCTGGTACATAAGATAGCCGGATGAGCTTCATGGGGCCTGTTTTGTACAACTGGCAAACTCTGAGGGTGCTTAGCACTTCATAGGGCCAGAGATGGTCCTGTGAGAGCCAGGACTCGATCTCAGTGGCCAAAAGAGCCACCTCAGTACTATGAAGAGCCTGGGGTAAATGGAGGTTTGAAGTCTACGTGTGTTCAAAGGCTTCAGTGTGCTTGAAGCATCATTTGCCCCTTCTATCATAACCGTACAGATATTAGCTGTTTCTCTACCCCCACCTCCAAGAATAAACTACTTCCTCAGCCCTATTCATAGCACAAGCATTCAGCACCATCCTACACAACCACATATTTTCACTTCAAAGACATGGTACCTAGGTTTCCGCCACAAGACTGCAGTCTCATTGGAATGTGAAATTTGAATTGTGAATGAAGATATCTGATTTTTGCTGACGTGGCACTATCCATATCTGACATCATGGCACAGCTGCAACATCTTTGTACTTTCATTTGAGGCACCTGCTCCTTTTCACTATTATCCAGCCCTCAATAACGGTATCCTGCATGCTTGATAACTTCACCTGTTGCCTAGAACTCGTAATAGGAACATGTTAGATGCGGTCGCTATCGTGCTACTCATCTAACACAGTAAATAATCCAGCCCTAGTGGATAGACAATTTGACCCATTCAGAGCTGAGAACATCAAACCTCTAGCACCCCATGTGGGACAACGAATCTATCTGACCCCTCTTCAATTATCCGCTACATTCAGATTTCATGTTGATAACCTACTCCTGTCTTATCTTTAGACTCACTAGGCATCCGTGCCTAAGCTCACAACTAATTTGCCTCTTACTTCTCTGCTTTTACTCTGTCACTTGAGAATTGGAAACCTCAACACCTCGAAAAACCCCAGGAAGGTGTCCCACGAAGGTCTGCCCTTGGCTCTTCTTTGATCTCATTTTAAACCTCCTCTCATTTTTTCCTGATTTTGCTTCTCAAACCACCTCTGTGTCGATAATTCTCAAATTGTATGGTATTCAAAGCACTGCATGATCTATCCCCGTCCTACCTCTCCTATGCCCTTTCCCATTGCACAACAGCCAGGATACTACCATCCACTAATCGAAACCTGCGGCCATGGTAAAGGCACCATGTGGCACTTCAAAGATGCCACCCTTCTACTTATAATATCCGCTTACTCTGGAACTCTTTACCACCTGACATTCATGCCACCCATTTTCTGTAAGACATCAGTCCTTTATAAGTTTGTTTATCGTAAGTCTTAATGCTCCTTTAGCCAGTTATGGGGAAGTGCCCAACTAACTTGTTTGTTTTTGCCAACCATATAGTGCCACTATTACTCTTCATCTCATCTGTAATCTCTACGAACACTACCAATCCCCTAGTTTCCAATATGCTGTTCAATTTTTTTTCTGACTAAAATGTAATCCCTGCGAAATAAAACATGAGTAAATATAGAAATAAACAAACTACATGAATAAATATAGAAAAATAAAATAAAAAATGCTATGAGCACAAAGTAACATGCTATGCACATAGTATCAGCACTATATACAACGCTCGTCAAATCCACAGTGTTCACAGTATCACATCACCAAGTTACAATTATTTTAGTTGCAACGTTTATGAGTGCAATGAGATTTCCTATGCCACTGATGACAGACCACCAAGATGACATGTTTACCTAGTATGACTAAAGCAGAAAGTGTCCACAGTGCCTTGACTTGATAGATTCAGAAAAAAACCTCGCTGTCAAAATTAGAATTACTGAAACTGGCATCACCCGAACTCGGCGGTCACCAGCCAGAGGTTTTCTATAATGGGACATTTCATAATGTAATAAGACCATGAAATTGAATCAAATCTAAATCCTCCGAAAAACGGAAAACTGCATGCTGGGTTTAGATGTGGGCGGTTACACCCGGCTTCCACCCTGTGAGAACGGACACAGCTTTCGCCGGATTACAGGCACAGGAAACAGTTCATAAAACACTGCCCGGAGTTAAAACAGAATGACTGACTAAGGAGACTCTCGCCGTCCTTTGTTGCATTGAGTGTACAATGCATCAGTTTATTGACTTATTGGATAAGGGGATTTCTTTTCAGGGCAGTGGTACAATGCCTCTTCCGAAAAAAGAAAAATCCATTTACAATCTCTGATATCGTAAATCTATAAGAGTAAATGTGTTCTTAATAGCAGTGGCGGCTCACGAGAGGGGAAAGTAGCGGGGTGTTGGGTGGGGAGGGACGACAAAAATATATATAAATATTTTTTTAGAAAACGTACATTTTCTTTCCGCGCGGCTCCCTCCGATCCTCGGTGCTCCACTGCAGGGAGATGTTTAGAAGAGGCAACGTTTTACATTTTTAAATGTGAAGCTCAAATGTAAAGTTTAGGGGAGGACATTCATTTTATCTGACCTTTTGTTGTTCACACCTAATCTCCCCTCTTCACATCTAACTCCAGTACAACCAAAGAAGTCAGCAGTGGGCACATCAAAGGCAGCACACACAATGGTCTTAGGCGAAGCATGCTCCAAAGCTTGAAGCTCAAGTCTTCTTGTGAAAAGCATCTGGATACATGTAGTACTCTGTGTGCCCTCATTCCCTGTCTGTATGTTGTGGTGTCGAAAATCCAGAGCGTGGAATGCTGAGAATGAATGATGTAATAGAATGCTAGTGTATTCTCTGTTTTGGAAGTTACCAGATAGAGGCAGTTGGAGAGAGACTGGAGCCCTGTTAGGATCTCCATGCTGTCACTAGACCTGGGCGGAACTCACTGAGTTTTGCTCTGTGGAATTCCACGGAGTGCCAAAAAAACTCCATGAGATTCCGTGGAATTCCGCAAGCACACAGAAGTGCTTGTCCGCCCATTTGTGCAGCTTTTCTATATGTGTGCAGATTTGATGATTGGGCTTGGTAACATCAGCTCTACAAGAGTTTGGCCCACTTATATCTGTTGTTATTTTTCTAAAAAAACATCTAAAACATCTTCAGCTGTGTCGGGTAAGTCAAATTTCAATTCCTGAAAGACCTTTAGAATACGATCTCTCCATGAGAATGATTTACCACTCTAACTTGGTGATTATGGCACATTCCTAAGGTGGCCCATCCTGCATTTTTCATACGACCTCCCTTCTCTTCTACTTAGGTAAAGACAAACTCAAAGAATGTTTAGTGTTACTTACTGAAGCATCAATTAATGAATCAGAGTTTGATGAGGAATAAGAATCACTAGTTTTTATTTCAAACAGGGAGGCAATTAATGTATGTTTGTCCCTTTCTTTTAAATCATGTACTTCAAAGAAATTACAAATAATTTGTTTTCTTGTAAATCCTGCCCTTTCTGTAGAGATTATGTAATGTAGCTTTGGAAGCACTATGTTGACCATTTCATTGGAAAAATAAGTGATGTCAGACTTTAAAAAGGCATTTTTATGTGAGACACACTTGATAACTGTTAACACAAATGTCTGAATTAGAAATTAATAATGAATGTTTATGTATTTTGAATAACACATTTTGTAGAAAACAAATAATGTCGAAAAATAATGTGCACGTTTGAAATTGTGACCTCGAAGAATGGTTACCAGTGTTCATCGAAATGTACTAATTGAATGATTAACCTATAAGAAATATTAAAAATGTATTAGATTAATGTAGTAATATGTCATATTGAGAGTTATGAATTATGCTTTAACTAATTAATGTAGGCCTTAACTTAGTGAGTGTCTTGGCCTAGTCTTGCCAGGCCTCATGCAGAAGCTGTATTTCTTAATGTTTAATAGAAAATACTGACATAATGAACTAACTGTGAACTGCCCATTGTTTCAATAAAATGCTTAGCTGTAGCTTACTATGGGAACCAACGGACAAGAGAAGATGTTTCTAGTAATGTTTCCCATTGGCTGTAAAATGCGCTGGATGTACTTTCCCAGGACGCGAACAATGAAGACACTGACTGGAGAAGAAGATGCAACAATTTTGATACCTGACGTGCCGGATGATGAGAACATCGTAAAGCGAACCAATCAACGACATGTGAAGCGTGAAATATTAGAATTTATAGATTTGGTATATGGACACTATTGGACAGAGTAATAACATACAATTAATTGACCAATTGGAAATTGGGGGGTAGTTTGGGTGACTTTGATATAGCAACGTGACAGAGGGAAAACACTTCAGATCTTACCCCGTTATGAGATGCGATATTGAGAAGAAGAGATTCGAGATTCTGTCATTGGGCTCATACTCTCTGACTTAGATCCTGATGTGATGCTGATCGACTGATGACCTGAGGATGAAGACTGATTCTGTTTGCTGACCCATACCATGGATAGGTAGATATGACAATGGGACTGAAATGTATTTTTGTGCCTTTTCTTTCTAGGTACCAACTGAGCTGTCTTAGTAGTATTCTTAGATAGACGTCTCTAAATTCTTTTCCTAAATTGTTTTGCATGAAGCCCCACATGCTGATGCTATTCTGGGTTAGATGAGAGTTTTACCTAACTGACGATTGACGGATTACAGAGACACATGGTTGATGGACTGTTTTGCTGAACTTTATGGACAGGGTTGAAATATTGAAGCTGATTCTTTTATTGAGCTGTGCTAATGCTCTAGAGTGTATTATGATGCAATAATAATAAACAGAGGGATAGGGAGGGATAATGGTCCAGTGTGCAGCCTCCCTAAAGATATGCAAATAAAGAAAAGTACACTGTTCCAAATAGAGAGAAAAACAGTAGCGAAAGGAGAGTCCTATTTTCAGGAGCACAAACCTCACACACCCAAATGGGTGTCATGCTTCATCATTGGAATTGCTCCTCGTCAGACTGGCGCTGCAATGTCTGACGGGCACCACCCCGAATGGGGGGGCTCTTTGCCGGAGGTCTTATCTGGGATGATGCCAAGATCCTAAGTGTGTGTGTAAAGTTAGGAGATCAGAAGAAAGAAATATAAAATTGACTCACTGAACCTAGAGAAGACGCCTATTTAATAGTCAAAGTATAGGACAGAGGCCAAGGTTAAAAACCATGAGAGTGAAATAGAGTTAATGATCAATCACTCTAGGACAAAGGGGTGGGGAATTTCCACGTCATCCCTTGTGAAGGTCAACATGTTTCGCGTCTCCCAGAGGCCCAAACGGGTCCAGTGACGCTTCTTCAGGACCAAAAATAGACTAGATGTATCTCCTATTAATGAAAAATATGAAAAAACTAATACCTGAAATTGTCAGGGCAATATTTCAGTCACTCACACTAGTATGGGAATGCTAATCCTAACTGTCGCCCTGTGGAATGAGATAAACATAAATAAACAATGGTTAATGATTTCAATACAAATCCACATAATGGTGTATTCTTCAACATGGGAATGAGAAACAGTCGTGTCACACAAGTGGTAAGGCTCGGTGAGTGTGTCACACCCGTGATCCCAGAAAAATGTAAAAATATCAGAAAACGCTTACCGTCCCCATTAGGGATCGTGCTACATGGGACTGAGACGGACCAATGGTCAGGTGTATACCTCCTCTAAGGTGGGGGAGTAATGGTACATAAAACCGTTAATGTAACACATGATGATATGTTTATATTGAACAGAGAAAGATTATTTCTTAAACATAATCAACAAAGGCGCATAATGCTGTGGCACTAATCTCTGATAAGGGAAAATATCCCATACAGAATACATTAATGCAGAGTCAACACATCAGTACAGAAGCGAGAATCAATGGTGATAAATCCATCATTATCAAATCGTGGTAAGTCTAAAACAACCCGTTAGTAAAGGTCATTGTATTGTAAACGTGAAAGGACATAAAGAATGTATGCTGAAAGCCGTCATCTCCAAACCGAATGTGGAAAATTGGAGAGCGGTCGCTGTTATAATAGTCAGTGAAGCAAAAATCAATCAAGCGGAAAAGCAACAGAAGTCATAAAGACCGAACTGCGGTCTCAAGTAGTAAAAGGGATCCTGAGAGATAAGGGTCCGACTCCGTTAGATAAATCATGATGTCGATAGCAGATAGCCCGGGGCGTCCCGTAAGGACTCCAAAAAGGGCAGAGAAATAGTCGTATAGAGAACAGTGACTCACTGTTAAGGGTTCCTCCTGCCGGCGGGTGACCTACCCGGGTCCGCATCTCCCGAATGAGTGGAGAGGCTCGGCGGAACCCAGTTAAAAATTGTTCAATGCGGAAGTCACCGCCCTGGAAAGCTGGAACTGTCGTGGTTACGACGTCTGGTTGGGGAGGTCATGGAAATTGAAGAAGGACTCCAGAGAACGTGATCAGCAATGTAAAACTAAACATAACAAAAGGACTAAAGTAAAGGTCATGATGAGAGTCCACTATTCTGAACCCAGCAATGTGTAGGGAATACGTCTGACATATGAAAAAGATTTATTCAATGAGTAGAGACGCAATGAAAAAAGTACCATAAGAGTATTGAATATGGTAATGTCTGCAAGGAACAAAAAGACCAAAAAAGAGGGTCAGTTTTTTACTTTGATAAGGAAGAGACAGTGCAGAGTACTCATAATCAAAGTGAGTCTTATCGGACTAAAGTAGACCAAGGGATATCATCATTAAGACCCGTTAAATGGGTGTGAAGTTTGTACACCCACCGTTGTTCTAATTCAAAAAGGGCATTGGTATTGTGGGGTGTACTAGTCTGAAGAACAACCCACCACATATCGTCTGGACTATGTCTCGCCTCCAGGAAGTGAATACTTAATTTGGTAGTGGTCCTGCCGCATCTAATGTTGCTGCGATGTTCATTAATGCGGAGTTTCACCGCACGTGTGGTCATTCCCACGTATTGTAACTCGCATGGGCAGGTGATCAAATATACGCAGTTGCGTGTATTGCAATTAGTGTGTTTCAAGAGATGCCAAGTGCCTATTGGTTCCAAAGTCAGGTATTTCAATCGTTTGGTCAAAGCACATGCGTTGCAATTTCCGCACGGAAAATGCCCAGCTACTGGAGGGGTGTCCCACAAAAATGTCTGTGTCTGAGGTCGGGGCACAGGGGGTGGTCTGGTATGGACTAATATGTCCTTGATGTTAGAAGTGCGTTTGAATGCAAAAAGAGGTTTAGGGATCTGTAAACCTCCACTACACAAAATGGACCACCTCTTGTTTATCATTTTCTTGATGGAATTAGACAAGGGGGTGAAAGTGGACACACAAGTAAGTTTAGTGTCCGTAGTGCGTGAAGAGTGAGTCAGTAGAGAGTCTCTATTGCAAAATTTGGCCTGCTTGAAGGCTGCCCTGACTACTGGAATAGGGTAATGGCGGTTGTCAAGCTTGCCAGACAAGTCTCTGGCCTGTGAGACAAACGTCTGTAAATCGCTACAATTTCGTCTCAGACGGAGGAACTGACCGTATGGTAGATTGTCTCTTAATGCCTTCGGATGATGACTATCATATAGTAAGAGGCTATTACGGTCAGTGGTTTTACAATAGGTGCTGGTATGTAGCTGGCCATCCACTATTGTAATCAAAAGGTCCAGGAAGGGTATCTCTGTGATAGAGACCGAGGATGTAAAGTTCAAGAAGGGATCCAATGTGTTGACCCAGGATGTGAAAAGATCGACCTCTCCTAAGGACCCTTGCCAGACTATCAAAATATCATCGATGTATCTACGCCATAATTTGATGTTATCGTGAAATGGATTGCTGTCTGGCAATATGTGGCGCGACTCAAAATCGAACGTGTAGAGGCAGGCGAGACTAGGGGCAAAAGTACTACCCATAGAAGTCCCGTGGATCTGGTGAAAAAGAAGGATCTTGGCATCATCCCAGATAAGAACTCCGGCAAAGAGCCCCCCCATTCGGGGTGGTGCCCGTCAGACATTGCAGCACCAGTCTGACGAGGAGCAATTCCAATGATGAAGCATGACACCCATTTGGGTGTGTGAGGTTTGTGCTCCTGAAAATAGGACCCTCCTTTCGCTACTGTTTTTCTCTCTATTTGGAACAGTGTACTTTTCTTTATTTGTATTATGATGCAAGCTTTGATTAGATTTTGTTTTTGGATTCTTTTGGCTAATTAATACTGTTCTCATATGCATTTTGAATTGAGCTTGAACTAAACTCTTCTGACTTAGTATTGTAAACTAAGGGAAATAAAAAAATTAAACTTATATTAAGGTGTGGTTATTCATGGCTGAAAAGTCATGGTGTGATGATTACTGGCTTTAATTGATCATTGATTAATGATTTGTCTAATGATTATTGATTTTTGTGAATTGATTACTGTGGATAATGTTAACATTATAACAAGGACATTTCAAGCGATTCAAAAGATTCATCGACCTATACACGTCACCTTGTAAGTTTACTTATTAAGGACCAACGCTGTAACAGTTTTTGGTAGCAGAGGATGGTTAGGTTCCTTGGAAGACTTGTTATAAGGTGATCAATGGTTATGGTGGTAGTTTAAGACTGGTCCATTATTCATTATTATTGAGATTTGGATTTAGTTTTTCACAATGACAAGTGTAGTGAGAATGATGTCCTCTTAAGCCCAGAAATGACTTTCCCAGATCCTGGATCCTGCTAGTAGTGTTGGATATGTTCTCAGCACACTAGTGATAGTATGAGAGAGATAGGTTGTGCTTTCACAGCTTATGCAAATCACAGGTGAATTGTGACATATGTAAAGGAATTAGGGAGTCTACATACTCCAGATTAGGCTTTAGTAGGAGTGTGCGTACTCCACAGTATGAGAGTAGGGAAGTCGTCGAGCTTCACATGTGTGTGGTGCTTTGTGCATGTCCCCGTGGTTGTTCAGGTACGTGGTCTAAGACTCCAGAGTATATTGGGAAACTCCAATAGGTTGATCGGGCGTGGTCAGCGAGTCAGTGTGTGTGTTAAAGTGGGCAAGAGAAAATTTCGACTGAGATTTGGTGGGTCCTGTGTGCACCAGGACAGACCCATTGGTCAGTTGAGAGTAAAACATGCGAATCTGGGAGACGAGAAAGAGGAATAGCTGCATGAGCAAAAGTGCCACCAGTGAAAATCTGCAAGGTTTCTGAAGAGATTGTGTTGCCTTCCTGTAGTAAACCAGCAGATTTGTTTTTTGTTTTTTTGTTTTTTGATTAGTGCCTGCAATATTTTGCATTAGTTTTGTGAGATTCTGAGTTTAGGATGACGTGCCGCAAAACTCTGTCAGCCGCCGTACGTGTGACGTCATTGGAGCTGCGCTGGGATAGGTCGGTTAGTGAGAAGGGTCATGCACGGATTGGCAGCCGTCCGTGAGAGGCAGTTGGTCGAGGACGTGGGTGAAAGGAATTTTGGGAGTAAAAGTAATTTCCTGATTTGTTGAATACCCTTGAAAATGAAATCATTGCTCTTGAAACTAAGATTAAACAAAAAGGAGCACTAGAGGAAGCTAAGAAAACACTAGAGAAGATAGAAACAGAGATTGAAACATATCAGGAATATTTAATTAAAAGGAAGACAGACAAATTTAAGAAAGATTTACATATTTTCTCACAAGATAGAGTTTATCCCTATTTGAGGGAAAATTTCTATTCAGAAGAGACCAATAAAGGATATAATGACAGCAATACTTCTTATAAAAAGGAGAGAGTTATATTCTCAGATACCTCTGAATCAGATGGTGAGGGAGGATCCAACAGACATGATCTCACAAAGGATAAGAGCATAAGACCTAATGCTTTTTTAGACATTCGGGGGAGATGGAACAGCTCCCGGGGACGATCACAAATCAGGAGGAGAGGATGACCTTACCATCAGATGGATCAATCCCATCAGTTTCTACAAACAAGGAGACAGCAATACTGGAAAACATAAATACGGCACAAGCTTTCCCTATTTTTAATTTGACAAAGGTCCAATTGAAAAAAGCTACTCTGGAACTTCTAGACAAAGGCTTTACGTTTGTCCCAAGTCAGAGGATAAACAAATTTGGAATAATGACGGATATGCAGTCCTTTTTTCGTAAGATCAGGCTAAAAGATTTTTTCAAAATAGAGACCGGATTATTGAGGTCTTCAAGCCCCAATCTAGGTTCATTCCCAGTTTAGATTTATTGGGTCCTGAAGTAGGTGTCTTTGAAAAGATAGTGTCCAACAAAATTAATCAAGTGCTTAAATATGTCCCTGCCCTGGTCTCGAATCTCACAGAAGAACAGAGAGAAGCTATGAAAGATCTTCAACACAACAAGGATATTACAGTGAAACCATGGTATAAAGGTGGGGGAATCGTCCTGATGAATACAGAGATCTATAAACAAAAAATGAGAGCTATGCGCATTATCAAAAGGTGAGAGGAAATGTGCTCAAAGATTCAGGCAATTTGTGAAAGTGGCACCCGTAGTGGTGCCATAACAAAAGCTGAAGCCGACTTTCTAATGATCAGCAATCCTAGATTGCCAGTAATCTATGGAGTGCCTAAAACACATAAACAAATTCATGATCCTCCTCTCAGACGTATTGTTTCAACTATTGGTTTGGTAACTGAACCATTGTCCAAATACATTGACTCTTTCCTTAAACCCTTGATTTCTAGATTTCCTTCCTACATTAAAGATACAGGACAAATAATCATTAGAACTGAAGGACTTACATTCAACCCTGATAGAGCGTTTCTAGTTACATTGGACTTTGAGGTGCTGTACACTGATATTCCACAAGAAGCAGCCTACAATGCAGTTTGTCAGATATTAGTGGAAGAAACTGTTGATGTGCCTGTTGACTTTATAATGAGTGGTCTGGATATTGTGTTAAGAAATAATGTCTTTGAATTTGATGGAGAAATATTCAGACAGATCAAGGGAGTCAGCATGGGAACTGCACGTGCCCGAGTGTGGCGAATATCTATATGGGTCTTTTTGAGAGAAAGCATATATATAATGAAATTGCTCCTTTGTATTAAAATATCTCCCACTGGGGTGGTTACATTGATGACATCTTCTTCATATGGGAAGGTGAGGAGGAATACCTACATGAATTCATTGATTGACTCAATTTATGTGACAACAATCTCAAATGTCCCAATTTTAGCAACCACAGGATTGAGTTTCTGGATATTCTGATTTTTGAGGAAGAGGGATATCTTCAAGTGACTCTATATACGAAACCCACAGCTAGAAACACATTATTACACTTTAAGAATTATCATCCTAGCAGTCAGCAGCAGAGTATTCTGTTTAGTCAGTTTCTTATGATTCGAAGGAACTGCAGCAGTTTAATGGAATATGATGAGAATGCCATTAAAATGAAAGAGAACTTGCTCCAGAGAGGATACCCCTATAGGGTAATAAGAGATGCAAAGGGCAAAATACTGTGATCCTGATACCTTACTGCAATCACACAAGAAAAAGAAACCATCTAGAATGGTATGCATCATCAGACATTCCAATATTAATAACAAATACAGGGTATTATTAACACCTATTGGAACATTCTAAATACCGATGATGACCATACCCCTCTCCCGAGAGTGATGTTTGCATTTAAAAAAAACTCTAACCTAAGAGATAAATTGGTTCAAGCACGTCTCAGGAGTTAGAAGACTTTAATCCAGAAAAGCATTACAGGGACGCAGCCCGTGTTAGGTAATCATCGATGTGGAACTTGCCATGCCTGTGTTCAAGCGATGGTATCTGACACTTTTCATTATAACAACAAAACAATATACCTTAAGACTATGACCAATTGCCAAAGCGGCAAGGTGATTTATTGCATCATATGTCTTTGTCACCTTGGATATATAGGAGAAACTGGACGTCAGTTTAGAATTTGATTCAGTGAACATAAGTCAGCGATTATAAATAAGCACATTCAAGCTCCTTTAGTTGATCATTGTGTAGAAAAACAGCATCACGAAGGAGAATTACAATGGATTATTTTAGAAACAATCGCAACTTCATATGCAGATTACAACAAATATGGGAAGAAGAGAGAAGTCTTTTGGATCTATTTTTTAATACAGTAGATCAAAGATTGAATGACAGAATACGATGGGAAAACTCATTTTTGTGAGGGGTGGAAGTTTGCATTGTGTTCTTAGAAGAAGAAAGGTGACCCCGTAACTGAGAATGCACCATCTTGTAGGAGTATGTACACTTAAAACTTCTATCTATTAAGCAATCCATGGCTACATTCAATTTATTTAGTACCATACAGCTCTCCCCTATTATTGTCTACCATTTTTGTGATTTGTAGTGAGATTTACATCGCATGGATTTGTTTATATCAAAAAAGACTTTTTCTGACAATATTATGGAGTATATTAGGTTAGATAAGGGACATGTTTTTAAAAAAAAATCTATAATTCCATTTCTGAGTAGGCCTAGCTCCACGATCCCCCTTCTATTACATGGGGGAAATTATTAATTCTATTTTGATAGATTGTATTAGTAGTCTCCACTATGTGTGTACATCTTCTCTCTATATCTATAGAGCTTTATTTTCTTGATGTCTATACAAAGCATGCTTTGGCTGATCAAATAGAATTATTTGATGTCTTCACATTTATTTTTCTTTACAATATTCAGGGTAGTTTACACCTTACCCACAATTATCTGGTACATTTAGTCGTACTGTATTCTTTTAAAGATGGCAACCATAAAGGCTGTTGATACTTTTTTTCATCTCCTTCGTGGTCCATTCTCTATGTTTAGTATCTGTCATCTAGGGTTTATTTAGTCAGGGCGAATTCGCGCCCGTTTTTGCTGCTGGCATTTTCATTGTTAGTGCATTTTGTATAAAATCTACCATTGTGCGAAAACTGCTTTTTACACCTTACCCACAATTTCCTGGTACATTTAGGGGGTCATTACAACATTGGCGGTAAAAGCCGCTTACCGCCGTGCAGAAGACCGCCAACACACACCCGCGGCCGCGGAATACCGCCACTGGCATTATGTCCCACAGCTCGGAATCCGGCAAAATCCAGACACCCACACAAGTCCGCCTAACCAAAGGTCAGTGATAAATTGGCAATAACAAAACCTCCACTGTCACGCCTACAGGAATACGCCCACACTATCACGACCCACGAATCCACGTGGCGGTCTTTCAACCGCGGTATTCCATTGGCGGTACACACCGCCGCGCTCAAAATACACACACTCTTACAAAACACATCCACATTGGACAATTCCAAATACACACACCTGATACACATACACACACACCACTCCCACACATCCAATACAATATAAAACACACACCCACATCACCCACAAACCCATATGACAACAATTACTACAGAAGACCAGAGAGAGACACCACCAGAAAGAACAATAGCATCCACAGGCAGTCAACACCATCACTCGCACAACATCCACGCACCTCACACAACACACCTCTAAATATCACCCCACACATCACAACACACACCAACCCACTCATCACCCACACCACCCCATGGCACCGCAAAGACACCCCAGGTTTTCTGAGGAGGAGCTCAGGGTCATGGTGGAGGAATTCATCCGGGTAGAGCCACAGCTATTCGGATCACAGGTGCAGCACACCACCATAGCAAGGAAGATGGAGCTATGGCGAAGAATCGTGGACAGGGTCAACGCAGTGGGACAGCACCCAAGAACTAGGGATGACATCAGGAAGAGGTGGAACGACCTACGGGGGAAGGTGCGTTCTTTGGTCTCAACACACCAGATTGCGGTTCAGTGGTCTGGCGGTGGACCCCCACCTCCTCCCCCAGAACTCACAACATGGGAGAAGCAGGTCTTGGCTATACTGCATCCTGAGGGCCTCGCAGGAGTAGCTGGAGGAATGGACTCTGGTAAGTCAAATCTTTCACTACTTCATCCCCCACCCACCTGCATGCTATCACATACCCCCACCCTCGCCCTCACCCCATCACTCCAACTCCTCACATATGTCCCAATATCACAAACCACACATCCCAAACCCAAACCCTGCATGTAACACCAAAGCATGGACACCCATCACCAAAACATGTCCACTGCACATACCCATACAACCCCCTAAACCATCATCACACAAGGTCCCACTCAAGAATGCAAGCACTGGTGTACAGTGTCACCCACCCATTGCACACCATGGCACACACAGATGCAATAATCATGCTTTTACATCCCTGCAGGACCCCTACCCAACGTCACCGGTCAGGAGGGTCCAGACATGTACACTTCACCCACAGAAGAGGCCCACAGTGATGACAGCAGCTCTGTCCAACTTGATCTAGATGACCAGCCCAGCCCATCTGAATCTGGGACCTCGGGACAGTCGGTTCCCCTCACACTGGCCCAGGCCACTACAGAGCTTCCCCCCTCTGGGAACACCAGCACAGCACCCACCCAGAGGGCCCATACCTCTGTCCCCAGGACACGTCAAGCAGCAGTGTGTCCACCACTACAGGGAATGCAGGCTAACCCACCAACCCAACAACACCAGGGACCTGGGGGCAGTGGTAGTGGGCACACGGTTCAGGGGACAGAGGCCCAGGGAAACAGGGGAACTGGGAGGGCTGCTGTGCGACAGGGGGAGGACAGGCCCAGGGAACCCACTCTCCACGAGGCCCTTTCCAACATCATGGGAGCATACCACCATTCCCAGGAGACGATGACAACGGTACTGGCCAAGTTTCAGGAGACCCAGCGGCTGCAGGAGGAACAGTATTTGGGGTTCAGGGACAAACTCAAATCCATCAATTCCACCCTGGGCACCATTTTAGGGGTGCTGAAGGAACTCGTCAACACCAGGAGGGACACTGTGGCACAACAAGGGGCCCATGACACTAGCCTGGACGATGAACTGCCCACCACCTCTGCCGGCGCTAGTGGACAGGAGGCACTGCCACAGGACTACGACACCAGCACCCCACCCCCTGCAGATGGAGAACTACTCCGCAAACGGTCCCTGAGATCCAGGACAAAGAAAGAGAACAATGCCAAGACCCCTGCCAAGAAATGAGACCCCCCTGATTGTCATCCTTCTGTCCCACCTTGTCACCCTGTCCATACTTAAACTGCCCCAGCTCCACTTCCTATGCCCCTTTGAACAATGCACCCGTGAGACTAATAGACTGGACTCTGCCATGGACATTCCTCCACCATCACCCCTGACTATTTTACAACCCCCTCCAATATTTAGCACTTAAATAAACACCCTTGAATCACAAAACAATCTGGAGTCAGTCTGTGCTTTCACAAATGTGTATTTGCAATAACTGAGGAAAATAGCAATGTCCATTCTATTGTCAACATACCTATGTCACACAGCTCTAGTCGATGAGGTAACATAGCAGAGGTCACACAGTGGGACCCACATCTGTGAAATGGAAAGGCAAAGTGACAATTCAGGGCCCATACCCCAGGCACCTCAGCCCCTGCCCCTATCAGCCCTGCTGCCCTCAGTGAGGAGGCCATTGACCTCCTCAGGTCCCTCACTGTTAGGCAGTCTACCATTTTGAATGCCATCCAGGGTGTAGAGAGGCAGTTGCAATAGACCAATGCATACCTGGAGGGCATTCATTCTGGTCGGGCAGCCCATCAGCGAGCTTTTCAGACTCTGGCCTCAGCACTGATGGCAGCCATTGTCCCTGTCTCTAGCCTCCCCCCTCCAACTTCCTCCACCCAGACCCAAACCCCTGTACCTCAGCCTATCCCAAGCACACCATCAGACCAGCATGCACACACGTCAACACACAAGGGAAGCTCAGGCAAACATAAGCACCACACATCCCACAGGCACTCATGCAAGCATCATACACATGCAGACATACCAACAGCCACTGCCTCCACTGTGTCCCCCTCCTCTTCGTCTTCCTCCTCCCTCCCAGTCTCGTGTCCACTCACACCTGCATACACTACATCGTCAGCCACTACCTCATCACCAGCACACCCACCACCACACCCGCTCACGTGCAGTCACCACTCCCACTACCATTCACACATCCCCTGTGTCCTCTCCCAGTGTGTCTGTGAGCCCGCCTCCCAAAGTACACAAATGCAGGCACCCACCCACCCACCCAACAGCCATGCACCTCACGACAGCCTCCAGCCCATGCACCTTCACCCAAAGTCACCAAACGTACACCTCTTACAACCACTACCTCTCCCTCCACTCCCAAACCCCCTCCATCTACCCGTCCCAGTGTGTCCAAAAAACTTTTCCTGTCCAACCTTGACCTCTTCCCCTCACCTCCCCCACCCCTTCAGTCTCCTAGAGCCCGCCTCTCCAGGTCCCAACCCAGCGCCTCAGCCATAACATCTGCTGGAACAGTGGTGCCAGTAGTAACCGGCTTCTGGAGTGCGCCAGGCAGCAGTGCAGCCAGTGTGCCAAGGAGCCAGAGCACGGACAGTCCCCCACCTCAAAAGCACAAAAAGTTGGCCAGTGCCCGGCGGGAGAGAGGAAAAAAATCCTCCACCAAAGCCGCTCCCAGGGGTACAGTTGGGAGTGTGGAGCCAGCTGCGCCACCATCCAAGGTGGGGAAGGGGCCCAGTAAAACAGGCAAGTCTGGGAAAACCTGCACGGCGGACAAGACCGCAACAAGCACCGCTGCCAAGGACACCGCCGCCACCAGCACCGCTGCCAAGGACACCGCCGCCACAAGCATCGCTGCCAAGGACACCGCCGCCACCAGCACCGCTGAACAGGACACCGCCGCCACAAGCACTGCTGCCAAGGACACCGCTGCCACCAGCACCGCTGAACAGGACACCACCGCCACCAGCACCGCTGAACAGGACACCGCCGCAACAAGCACCGCAAGCCAGTGAGCGCCAAAGATTCCGATGCTACTGAGGCCGCCACGAGCAGGATGAAGCACTCTGGGCACCAAACCCCCTCCAGAACCAGTGGAGAAAGGCATCCACTACCTCAGTCCTTGGCAGGATGAAGCACTCTGGGCACAAAGCCCCCTCCAGAACCAGTGGAATATCACATCCACTACCTCAGTCCTTGGCAGGATGAAGCACTCTGGGCACCAAGCCCCCTCCAGAACCAATGGAGAATGGCATCCATTACCTCACTCCTTGGCAGGATGAAGCACTCTGGGCACAAAGCCCCCTCCAGAACCAGTGGAGAGATACAACCACTACCTCTGTCCTTGGCAGGATGTAGCAGTCTGGGCACCAAGCCCCCTCCAGAAGCAGTGGAGTATCACATCCACTACCTCTATCCTTGGCAGGATGAAGCACTCTGGGCACAAAGCCCCCTCCAGAACTAGTGGAGTATCACATCTACTACCTCAGTCCTTGGCAGGATGAAGCACTCAGGGCACGAAGCCCCCTCCAGAACCAGTGAAGAAAGGCATCCACTACCTCAGTCCTTGGCAGGATGAAGCACTCTGGGCACAAAGTACCCTCCAGAACCAGTGGAGTATCACATCCACTACCTCAGTCCTTGGCCGGATGAAGCACTCTGGGCACCAAGCCCCCTCCAGAACCAATGGAGAATGGCATCCATTACCTCACTCCTTGTCAGGATGAAGCACTCTGGGCACAAAACCCCCCCCAGAACCAGTGGAGAGATACAACCACTACCTCTATCCTTGGCAGGATGAAGCAGTCTGGGCACCAAGCCCCCTCCAGAAGCAGTGGAGTATCACATCCACTACCTCTATCCTTGGCAGGATGAAGCACTCTGGGCACAAAGCCCCCTCCAGAACCAGTGGAGAAAGACATCCGCTACCTCTGTCCTTGGCAGGATGAAGCACTCTGGGCACAAAGCCCCCTCCAGAACCAGTGGAGATTCACATCCACTACCTCTGTCCTTGGCAGGATATGGCACTCTGGGCACCAAGCCCCCTCCAGAACCAGTGGAGAAAGGCATCCACTGCCTCTGTCCTTGGCAGGATGAAGCACTCTGGGCACAAAGCCTTCTCCAGAACCAGTGGAGTATCACATCCACTACTTCAGTCCTTGGCAGCATGAAGCACTCTGGGCACCAAGCCCCCTCCAGAACCAGTGGAGAAAGGCATCCACTACCTCAGTCCTTGGCAGGATGAAGCACTCTGGGCACAAAGCCCCCTCCAGAACGAGTGTAGACTGTTATCCACTTGAGAGACTGTGGCTTTGCACTCCCCAGGATAAAGCAGTGGGCAAACCACCCACTGGAGAGACTTGAGAGACTGTGACTTTGCACTCCCCAGGATAAAGCAGTGGGCAAACCACCCACTGGAGAGACTTGAGAGACTGTGGCTTTGCACTCCCCAGGATACAGCAGTGGGCAAACCACCCACTGGAGAGACTTGAGAGACTGTGGCTTTGCACTCCCCAGGTTGCAGCAGTGGGCAATCCACCCACTGGAGAGACTTGAGATGCATGGAGCCCCCTCGTGGATCTGGCATAGTGCACTCATCCGGCTGAGGTGCCCCCCCTTCCCTTCCCCCTGAGGTGCCTGTTTTATTTCTATCTGATGCCCCAGCAGTGTTCTCTCCTTCTTGTTCGGGTATTGAGTGTGGGCCTCGCCCATGCATTTTGGGCCCAGTGGTCCACGGACTATGATGGTGGAATACCTTGGACTTGTATTCTTGGTGTATATGTTTGTTTAGAGTGTGAATATCTTTATATATGTATATATTTTTGATTAATGTATTTGAATATATTACAATCGTTCGACTCATTTCCTTTTGTCCTTGCATTCTTCCGGGGGGTTGGGGGTCGTTAATGTAATGTATCAACATGTACTTGTGTGTGTGTTATAGTGGGTGAGGGTGGGGGTGGGAGTGTTGCGTGTTGCGTGTGTGTCACTCTTTTTTCCCTCCCTCCTCCCCTGTGTCGTAGGTGCAGTACTCACTGTGGTCTTCACCGCCGTCTTTGTTGTTCCTGGTAGAGGAGCAGGAAGATAAAGGCTGGAAGAATCTGGAGCTTGGGTTCCATGGCGTCCTGATTCCCCGTGGGGTGTGCAGAGGTGAGCGTTTTTCTTCCAACTCCTGTTTCCGCTGTGTTTTTGTTCGCGGTGAATCCACCCCGGAAAAGGTGGCGGATTGGTGCCTTGTAATAATGTGGGTGGTACAATGTCTGCTGCCTGTCTGTTGGCGGTTACTGCCTCAGTGTTTGTTTCTACCGCCTTGGCAGTCGGAGTGTTAAAGTAGCTGTCTATGTTGGCGATTTCCGCCACGGTCGTGATTCTATTATTTTGACCGCTGGCCTGTTTGCGGTTTTACTGCCGCTTTAACACCGACCACCAGGTTTGTAATGACCACCTAGGTCTGTCCGTATTCTTTTAAAGATGGCGACCACAAAGGCCGTTGATACTTTTCTTCGTCTCTTTGCTCGTTGTCCATTCTCTATGTTTAGTATACGTCATCTAGGGCTTATTTAGTCAGGAAGAATTTGCGCCCGCTTTTGCTGCTGGCATTTTCATTGTTAGGACATGTTGTATAACATTTACCATCATGCGAAGACTGCTTTTTGAGCAGTGAAATGAAATAATAAAAGGCGTTTGCCCATTAGCCTTGACAATATAATATTTGCTGCGTAGTATTTCAGAGCTGGCATTCTGTTGCCACCCCATGTTTGGGGTCTTATTTGATGGGGAGAGATTAGTTGGAGGACAAATAATAAAGAAAGTGGAGGCGTGATAGCAATACATTTATCCCAGACCCTGACACCTCAAGACCCGATAGGTAAGCTAGAAATATTTTCTATATACTATCACAGTGTTTATTAAAAACGCATAGTTAAGTGACCAGTGATTTGGTCTGTATATTTAATGTTTAAAACAAGTTTCATTATACTTGAACATGATCGTTCATTGTATTTAGGTACCTTGATTGAAAGGAGACGCTTGAGGTGATTTTCATTCGTTGTAAGCAAGTGGCAGGAATTCAACCAGCTCCTCTGATATGGAAGTAAGGGAGAAATTCTACCACAAGGGGTTTCTTGGAATAGAGGGACTCCTCTAATGGAGCAAGATTATAGGAATATTTTTTAGAAGGTTTTTTCATCTTAGAGTCAACTTCATATGATTAATGAATGTTCTTTAAAGCACCTCAAATTATGGTTTGGATGACCTTTCCTTTAAAATCACAAAGGCTGTGTCCAGAAGAGACTTTTAATAAGGAATTACGTATGAGTATTGACACTAAACAACACTCTTTGGGTGCTTTAGGTTACATTTACCTTTTTCCTCCTTCCTTTTTTCTTGCATGAGGACCACATTATTCTGGTGATATCGGAAATCTTTCTTTTCTTTTTCTTTTTCTGTGTTTGCGCCATCTTTTCTTCTTTGTTCTTTTTCTTGTTGAGTTCTAGTACTTTTTGAGGTTTCAAGCCCAGAGATATATTTAACTTGTTCTTTGTATTTCAGAAATATATACTTTTTGAATAATATATCTGTCCTTGGGATTATTTTCTTCATATCAACATTGGGTGCCCTGAAGAAGGTGAGTGGCCCGGAGGGGCCACTTCTCACTGAAACGTACGTCGGCACTATTATGTACAACAAGGACATTACATGGGATATAATTTCATGTTTACTACACAGGACAACAAAATTATATTGAAAAAAATCTTTTTCCCCTGCACATAAGGATGTGATGAAGGATTCATACAAGAGTAAAGAGGTGGATATACAAGAAGTGTGGATTGAACAAATAACAAAATAGAAATATAAAGACTTCTTTGAATCACGATAATTGGTGGACGATTAAGTTAGATACATTTATCAATTACCATCTGGTTGGAGCAACATTGGTGAGATCGGATACTCCATTTGGGGTTTTTACTTCCTGTGTTGGTATTTCCTCTGTTATTTATGAGGTTTGTCCTTGCTGTACTTTTTACATTTTTGTTTGAGTGATTTGGTGTGATTGTCTTACACTGTTTTTATATTTCTTGATTTTTCCAAAGGGATACAATAATGATTTTTTTCATCAAGAAATTGAGTTTTTCTATGTTATAATTAGGTTTATGAATATATACATAATCAAATTAATAAAATGTGATTTCTAACATATTTAATTGTATTAGGTTCTCTGAGGCTTGAGTTATTTGTTTATTTGTGGGGTTAGGATTCCAATTTTAGGAACCCTCTCCTTTGTAGGAGGGACAGTTGTGTAGTTCTGATTTGATTCAAATACACAAAAGGTAGAAAGGATGATGTTTTACAAAGCATTAAAGAGTGCCCTAAAGGGAGATACATACATTAGAGCGAGCGTAGGAGAGCCTACACCACCTGAAAATACTCCAGCTTACATTGTGATGGAGGAACGAGGTGTTGCGCCATGTCTTTGGTTGAAGCAATGGCGCACGTTGACAGAGAAAAATGCGAGCTTAGCGTTTCCTGAGCATGGGATGTTTAATTTGAGAGTTTTGTGGCAATTGTGGATGGCGCTGTATGAATCAAAGCCCCTTCCGAGACAAGCACAGTTTGAGGCATTAGCAGTTTGGGAGCTGGTAGCTAGACAGCAGCAACAAATGCAATTTGAGAGGAGAGTAAGGAAAGTAGAGAAGTCGTTGGCAGAGGCGAGATGGGATTGGAAACAGAAGAAAGGGAGATCAGTGACATTACAGGATGTTAAATTGTTTTCACAGGAGGATGGGACAGAAGGAAAAAAAGTGACTAGAAAAAACTAGTACGAATTTGTCTGGGAGTAAAGAAGCAAAGAAGTCTTTCATAGTGGAAGAAGAATCAGATGCTGAAGCTCTTGTTACACAGATATTGAGAGACCGACCTCCAACGTATGTGGTGCATGAGAGTGGTCCGAGTACTAGTGCTGATCCAACAGCCCCGGCTCAGGCAATGGGGATAGTACAGGCACAGATGCATCCACCTCCGGTACAGAGAATCTATCCTGATGTGCTGATTCTATAGACAACTTCGAACTTAGTGGTGCCTACAGAGCAGGTGGTTCCAAGACCCCTGCTGGTTTAGACTGGTCTGACTCTGATTTTGTTGCCCCAGGCACAGCCGCAAGGTATGCCAAGGTTTACGCCAATGACAGGGACACAGTCAGCATTGACTCTGGTAATGAATCAGAGTATAGGAGTCACTCTCCCACAGAATGCAGGTGCCAGAGCAGCCCCAGATGTGATACTGCTGCCGATTACTGTTGGTCCAGCTGTACCATTATTTATGCAAAAGAAACCAATCATAGGAGAGCAGGGAGAGATGTCTCAGAGTCTAGTGAGGAGGGGAATAAGTGAGCAGGTTCAAGTAGTCTCTTTCGTGGGTCAGACCTTTGATGGATCGAGGTCATTATTGGATCTCAGTGCACTTGTTGCACTTCCTGATGCTGTGAATGGTCCTAGTGCAGGTCAGAGCTTGAAGCTATTAACTCCACAGACTTCAGGTGCAGTGGTACAACAGGTGCCACCGATGGATGCGAGTAACATTTCATTCCAGGGATTGACAGCACAGCAGTTGACTGATTGGTTAGACAAGTTGAATACCCCACAGAATGCTTCCAAGGGTGAGGAGCAGATTCATTGTGTTAGATTGAGCATGGAAGCAAATGAATTAATTGAAGGAACAATGGGGTGAATAGGTTGGAGTCCTGCACAGAAGCAGAGCTGAGTTACCTATGTCTGAGAATTACAAGAAAGGTGGGCAAGGTACATCAGAGATTAGAAGACTCTGCAGAGAAGCATCACATAGAAATTGAGAAAACAAAGCATTTGAAGAGGAGCTACAGGTTAGATTTTGAGGTAAAAGATTTTGAACACATGAGGTCAGCCGGAATGAAGGTGCACCTTAAAGAACTCTTGCACAGTGCTCAGGTTTGGGGAGCATTGGAAAAATGGGAAGGTAGATGGGTAAAGGAACGAGATAAAAAGAAACAAGATTCATTAGAAGTGACTGAAGTTCTACAACAGAACAAGGATCCAGTAAAGATTTTACCAATGAGGGAAATCCCAGGGGGAAATGTTGTTTGTGTCCCATGGACTAGGAGTGATATTCTGTTGTTCACAAACGATTATCCAAAACCGGAGAAACCAGTTGAGTGGTATCAGCAGACTGAGAGGTTTGTGAAGCTTTCGAAATGTCTGTGGTAAGACTTGAATACCTTATTGGAAATAGTGGTTCCAGCGGATTTGTCGGTTGAAGGTAAGAGAGCTGTAGATTGGCTGACAAGTGAGCCAGAGAGGGATAGAAGCACAGGTGCACCATCTCCTGAGGTATTATTATAAGGTGATTGAGTTCCTGAAGTCGAGGATTTCACCCAAAAACATTGATTGGCAGAGGATTGACAGGACAGTGCAAGAAGTAAAGGAGTCAATACATGCATACTATGAGAGATTTTTGAAGGCGTTCAAGGAGGACAGTGGCAAGGAAGCGATCAAGCGGAAAGACATGTTGCATTTTGTGTTCAGATTTGTGGAGGGGCTGAGACCTAAAATAGGTCAGATGATTAAGAGTCATTTAATATGCTGGCAAGTGAAGCCGATTGATGAGGTGTTGCAGTGTGCAAACTACTGTGGGGATGAGATTGAATTGAAGAAGTAAAAGTTGAAAGAGGAGGCAATGCTGATGCAGATTAAGGCAGCTCAAACAGGAGTGCAGGGAACTTTTGTGCAACAGACACTGCAGCAACAGGGAAATATCATGTTCTAGCCTCAGATGAGAGGTAGGGGTCATAGAGGTAATATGAATCGCGGTCCAGATTTGAGGACTGTTGTGGTGCAAAATGATGTTCAGAGGATGAAGAGGATGTTGCTGTGTCACATTTGCGGAGCAGTGGTGCATGAGGGCATTGTTCAGCAAAATAATGACATCAATACATTTCAAAATGTGCGAGGGCCAAGACATGAATCAAATGCAAAATTTTCAACCCATGCAGCAGGTGCAAATGCCCCATGCACAGTTAACACAGTTGCAACCTATGCAGCAGCAGGTTCCTATGACAGCAAATGCAGATACTTCAAGCCCCGATGGAGCAGCAACAGATGATGCTTTCTCAACAGGCCACGGGTCATAGACAAGGCAGAAGTTGTAATGCAGTATATCAATTCCCGTTACACAGTGAGAATTAAATAAATGGTGAATGGATGAATGATAGTTCAGATGAGGAGCCATGTGTGCTTGCGACTTCCTCAGAAGTAGATCAGAGAGGACTCTATGTGAGGGGAAAAGTAATGGATCACAGAGTCTCATTTTTGGTGGACACAGGAGCTACACGCTCAACCGTAAGAAGTGCAGAAGTCCCGAATTTGCCTCTTTCAGGAAGAACGGTTCAGGTCGTGGGGTTAGCAAATCAATATTTGACAAATCCGATCACAGATCCAGTGCAAGTTGAGATTGGCAATTTTCAGGGACTGCATAAGTTTGTAGTCTGTGATTCAAGTCCGGTATCCCTACTGGGAAGGGATGTGTTGTGTAAAACAAAGTGTTTGATTACTTGTTCAATTGATGGAATTGAGATTCAGACAAATAGTTATGATGAAGAAGACCCAGCTCAAGAAACCGTGTGAAACTACCAATGAGGAGTATCCACTGATTGAGTTTTTCCTGATGTTCACAGTGAGAGAGCTTTAATCTGATTTGCAGGGAACAGTGCAAGAAAATGTGTGGGACCTGACAGGGAAAGAAGTGGGTTTGATCAAGGGAGTGGAGCCGATTAAGGTTAGTTTGAAGCCGAATGCACTGTTTCCGCAGCTTCCACAGTATAATATGCCGCAAGATGTCCTGATGAAAGTGACTCATATAATTGGGGATTTTGTGACGCAGAGATTGCTAAAAGAGGTGCTGAGCAGCCCATGCAATTCACCAATAATGGGTTTGAAGAAGCAATGTGGAAAGGTGCGAATTGTACAGGATTTGAGAAAAAAAAATTATATTGTGGTTAAGTGTTGCCCTGTAGTGCCCAATTCAGCAGTAATCATGTTTCAGATTCCATGTGACACAGAATTGTTCACAGTGGTTGACTTGTCACAAGCGTTCTTTTCTGTGCCTCTTCATGAGGATAGTGTTTCTCTCTAGTTTCAAATTCCTAGACCGAGTCTACTGCTTGTGTAAACTTCCTCAAGGGTACACAGAGTCACCATCCTTGTTTAACTAGATCTTGAAAAAGAATTTGAAGTTGCTGGAATTGCCTTTTCAATCGACCCTGGTGCAGTACATTGATGATTTGTTGACTGCTTCCAAGACGAGGGACGAGTGTAAGTATGACTCGATTGCCCTGTTGAATCATTTGGGAAAGTTTGGTCATAAAGTGTCACCACTGACATTGCAGTACTGCCAGCAGGTAGTGAAGTATGTGGGTCACCAGATTGAGAAAGGGTTGAGGAAAATATCAAAAGAGAGGATTACCATGAAATTGCAGATACGTCCTCCGACTTCAGGATGTTTCTGGGTATGGTGGATTATTGTTGCCAGTAGATCCCAAATTTTGCGGAGATTTCAAAGCCTCTGCAGAAGCTGACACATAAGGATGTCACCGATCCCATAGCATTAGACCAGGAACAAATGAAGGCGTTCACTGAGTTGAGAGAGAGTTTGTGCAAGGCTCCAGCATTGGGTATGCCTGATTACACGAAACCTCTCACATTGTTTTGTCATGAGTGTGATGCGTGTTCATTGTCTGTCTTGACGCAGGTCGATGGAGGTGCTCATCACCCAGTAACATATTTTTCAAGTACCTTGGACCCAGTTGCAGCAGCCTTACTGGGTTGTTTGCGTGCAGTTGCAGCAGTTGGTCAGAGTCTTTCACAGTGTGAAGGAGTAGTGATGGGATATTCCCTGACTGTAATGGTCCCTCAATCGATTGAGATTTTACTGACATGGACAAAAACACAATACTTGACTGGTGCTAGACTGACAGGATATGAGACGTGTATTTTGGGAGTACCTAATGTGACACTGAAAAGATATATAGTGTTGAACCCGGCAACTTTACTTTCAAGTGATACTACTGAAATAGAAAAAGAAGATGTTGAGCATGATTGTCTTGAAGTAACTGAGTTGTGCACAAAACCTGACATTAGAGATACTCGATTGAAAAAAAATGACCAAATTGTTTTTGTTGATGGTTCTTGTCTCAGAAACAGCACAGGGACACTGAGAGCAGGATATGCTGTGTGTACGATTACAGGTACCTTAGAAGCTTGCTGGCTTTGAGGAGTATATTCTGCACAGGTAGCAGAGTTGGTAGCTGTTACTAGGGCGTGCCATGTTTCTGCTAGACTAAGAGTCACTATCTATACAGATAGCCAATACGGATTTGGAATAGTTCATGGTTTTGGTCAATTGTGGTCACAGAGAGGTTTCCTGACCTCTACTGGTTCACCAGTGAGAAATGGGGAGAGAATAAAGGAGTTGCTGTACGCAATTCAATTGCCTGAAGAAATTGCCGTGGTGAAATGCATTGCACATCTAAAATCGCAGGACTACGTGTCACTGGGGAATGGATATGCAGATCAAGTTGCAAGGTTTTGCGCATTGAACTGTATATTGTTCAAAGAGAAGTGGGAATTGTTCTCTGAAGAAGACAATACATGTACGAGTTTTGCATTAAAGGTGATCGGCACATTGGAGGAATTAAAAACCTTGCAAAGTAATGTTGACAAAGAAGAGAAATGTTCATGGAGCAAAATGAAGTGTGTTCAAAGACCGGATGAGTTATGGGTATCTGAAGAGGGTCAGATGGTTCTGCAAAATAGTTTGTTGTCTCAGATGGTGAGGTACTATCATGGTCAGGTGCATATTGGTAGGGATGCCATGGTTCGTTTGTTCAAAATGCATTAGTTTAACCCTAAGTTTAGGCAGGCAGCTTAAGCAGTATGTCATCGCTGTGTTATTTGTCAGCAATTAAATGTGGGGAAAGGGACCGTGGTAAATTTGAGCCACATTGGAAGAGCAGGAGGTCCATGCAGCAGAATACAATTGGATTTCATTGAGATGCCTGCATGTGGAGGTTTGAGATATGTGTTGGTGATTGTATGCATCTTTAGTCACTGGATTGAAGCGTATCCTACAAGAAGGAATGATAGCCTCATAGTAGCGAAGCTGTTGCTGCGAGAATAGATACCACGTTTTGAATTTCCGATCTCTTCAGAATCAGATAGGGGAACGCACTTCAATAATGAGGTGATTAAACTATTGTGTGCAGCATTGAACATTGAACAGAAGTTGCATTGTAGTTACCTCCCTGAAGTCTCAGGACTAGTAAAGCAGATGAATGGTACCTTGAAGTCAAGAATTGCTAAGATGTGTGCAGCTACGACTTTGAAATGGCCTAATGCATTGCCTTTGGTGTTTATGTCTATGAGAAATACACCTGACAGGAAGACAAGAATGTCGCCCCATGAGATCCTCATGGGCAGAGCATGAGGTTGCCAGCAGTTCTAGCCAATGCACTTGTCAGTATTACAGATGATATGGTGTTGGATTACTGCAAGGGTCTGGCGGATGTGGTTCGCTTTTTTTCTCACCAGGTGGAGGCCACCACACTGCCACCAATTCACGATCCAGGGCACAGCCTGAGGGCCGGTGACTGAGCTGTGGTCCGAAAACATGTGCGCAAGATGTGTTTGGAGCCTCGTTGGAGGGGACCGTACCAAGTGATCCCAAGGACTACGACAGCTGTGAAGTGTGCAGGGATCCCGAACTGGATTCATGTGAGTCACACGAAGAAAGTGGAATGTCCACTAGATCATGAAGAAGCGTTGTTGAGAGCACCAACAACTGTGAGACAGATTACAGCACCAGAACCAGAGAAAGAACAAAGAGAAACTGAAGCCGAACCTGAGATTAGTGAGGATGGTTCTATCACCCCTTTGAGAGACGAGAGTGAAGACCTTCAGGAGGGTGCTGGGAAACCTATCTCAAGTGACGCAGCTGGAGAGCCTAGCACAGCGGGGGGTTTCCTAGATGTAGATGATTCTGAGAAGTGAATAGAGGAATAGCTAGACCCAGTAGGGGAGGGAGTTGAACTGGATCAAAGTCAAGGTGATCCAACTCCTCCGGAGCCTGTTGCAGGTCGATCAAGAGAAAATACCAGAGGGAAAGAAAAAGATTCAAGTTCAATCCTGAAGAGAATATTGACAGAAGGTTCAAGGGAAGGAGACAAATGGCCTGAATCACAAGTAGAGAAAAGGAAAGAGGTGGTTGTTGATCAAACAATAGATGAAGAAGTAGATACTACGAGAAAAGAAGAATTAAGTGAAGGAGAGTTGAATGGTGATCGTAAGTTGAAAAGAAAGAGAATACCAAGTTGAAGATGCGCAGGTCCTGAATGGGCATCTGCAACTACAAGCGAATGGCAACAAGAGATCATGTTTTATTGTTTTGATAGAGAAGTTCTGAGTCAGTATTTTGAGGTGACTTGAAGAAGATCAAGGAACTGAACAGTTGAAACAATCTAAGAATTATTTTTGAGAGAGAGACTTTTGAAAGTAACCGGAAAATACATTGATAACCTGATTTGACTTTTTGAAAGCTGAGGTGACAAGCTGCTAACTGATTTTGACAAAGGAGAAGAGTTCCTGGAAGTGAAACTGAACTGCTGAAAGAAGAATTTTCTGTTTTTTATTTTTGCTGCACGTTTTTCTAAGTTACTTCTGCTTTCTGATTCTTTACAGATCATGGCTGACTTTGAGAAGCAGGTTAGAGATGCTAGGAGCTGTAAATATATGAGTATTGGTTTGGCAATTATGTGTGGGATTTTGTTTATAGTGATGATTCTGGGTATGTCTGTTCTTGATGCAAGAGGAGCCAACCAGACTTCTGCTTTTGAGACTACCACACTAATGGCTTTAGAGAGGTTTAAGTTAGATGAGAAGTATTTGCATGATTATACTAATGCTCAAGGAGAACTTTCTTCTAACGTTTTCTATCCCTTGTTGAGTGAGTATGTTGAGACAATGGATGCAAGGGACTGTCTTGTGTGTATGCAGATTTCTTAATCAGTTAAGGAAGGAGTCACTTACCATAGACTTCCACTAACCTACAGTAATGTAGTCTGTTACTAACAAGGTTTTATGAACAGGAGTATATTCAATATTTTTACTCTAATCATGACGTAGTGTTTTCGTTTGTTCCTATTATTAGACATCTGAGTAGAACAGCTAAAGATAATGACATCAATCAATCAATCAATCAGAACATTTATAGAGCGCGCTACTCACCCGAGAGGGTCTGAAGGCGCTGGGGGGGGGGGGAGGGGAGTTACTGCTGCTCGAAAAGCCAAGTCTTGAGGAATTTCCTGAAGGCGAGATGGTCCTGGGTGGTTCTTAGGTGTGCGGGGAGGGAGTTCCATGCTTTAGCTGCCAGGTAGGAGAATAATCTGCCTCCGGCGGTGGTTCTGCGGATTCGTGGGACGGTGGCGAGGGCGAGGCTGGCTGAGCGAAGCTGATGGGTGGGCGTGTAGAACGAGAGGCGGCTGTTGAGGTATTCGGGGCCCATGTTGTGGAGTGCTTTGTGTGCGTGGGTGAGTAGCCTGAAGGTGATCCTCTTGTTGATGGGGAGCCAGTGCAGGTGTTTCAGGTGGGCGGATATGTGGCTGTGGCGAGGGATGTCGAGGATGAGGCGTGCGGAGGCATTCTGTATGCGTTGTAGACGTTTCTGAAGCTTTGCAGTGGTCCCTGCGTATAGGGTGTTTCCGTAGTCCAGACGGCTTGTGACGAGGGCATGGGTGACTGACTTTCTGTTTTCGACGGGGATCCATCGGAAGATTTTTCGGAGCATGCGTAGGGTATTGAAGCATGCTGACGAGATGGCGTTGACTTGCTTGATCATTGTGAGGAGGGGGTCCAGGATGAATCCGAGGTTGCATGTGTGATCCGAGGGGGTAGGTGCGGTGCCCAGCGCCGTGTGCCACTAGGAGTCGTCCCAGGCGAATGGGGATTGTCCGAGGATGAGGACCTCCGTCTTGTCTGAGTTCAGTTTTAGGCGGCTGAGCTTCATCCAATCCGCGACGTCTTTCATTCCTTCCTGTAGATTGGTTTTGGCGGTGGTAGGGTCTTTGGTGAGGGAGAGTATCAGCTGGCTGTCGTCGGCGTAGGAGATGATGTTGATGTTGTGTTTGCATGCGATGGCGGCGAGGGGTCTCATGTAGATATTGAAGAGGGTGGGGCTGAGCTAGGATCCTTGGGGTACGCCGCAGACGATCTCGGTGGGTTCTGAGCGGAAGGGAGGGAGGTGGACTCTCTGGGTTCTGTCGGAGAGGAACGAGATGATCCATTCTAGGGCCTGTCCTAGGATTCCAGTGGTGCGGAGGCGGGTTATTAGGGTGCGATGGCACACAGTGTCGAAGGTAGCCGAGAGGTCCAGGAGGATGAGGGCGGTTGTTTCTCCGTTGTCCATCAGAGTCCTGATGTCGTCGGTGACTGCGATGAGGGCGGTTTCTGTGCTGTGGTTGGCTCGGAATCCAGATTGGGATTGGTCGAGCGAGTTGTTAGCCTCGAGAAAAGCGGTCAGCTGCTTATTGACGGTCTTCTCGATGACCTTGCCCGGGAAGGGGAGGAGAGAGATGGGGCGGAAGTTCTTCAGGTCGTTGGGGTCAGCCATGTTTTTTTTTAGGAGGGTGTTGACTTCTGCGTGTTTCCAGCTCTCGGGGAAGGTGGCTGATGCGAACGAGCTGTTGATGATGTTCCGGAGATGGGGGGCGATGACGGAGTCGGCTTTGTTGAAGATGTGATGGGGGCAAGGGTCCGAGGGGGAGCCGGAGTGGATGGTGTTCATGATGTTTCTGGTCTCTTCTGAGCTGACGGGGGTCCAGTAGCTGAGTGTAGTGGTGGGGGCTGCAGGTTCGGAGGTAGGGGGCGGGGTCAGGGGTCCGAAGCTGTTGTGTAGATCTGCGATCTTTCGGTGGAAGAATGTAGCGAGGGAGTTGCAGAGTTCTTGTGAGGGTGTGATGTCATTGTAGCTGGTGCTGGGGTTGGAGAGCTCTTTGACGATGTTGAAGAGTTCCTTGCTGTTGTGGGTGTTGTTGTCTAGTCGCTCTTTGAATGAAGTCCTTTTGGTGGAGCGGATCAGCTGGTGGTGTTCACGGGTGACGGTCTTGAGGGCTGTCATGTTTTCTGTGGTTTGTTCTCTGCGCCAGGTTTTTTCGAGGGTTCGGCAGGATTTCTTAGATTCTTTGAGGGCGTCCGTGAACCATAGGGGTTTCCTGATGCTGGTCCCGCTTGTTTTTTTTTTAAATGGTGCAAGGTTTTCGGCACAGTTGGTGATCCACTGTGTGAGGCTGTGGGCTGCGTTGTTGGCATCCGTGATGTTGGCTGGTGGGTTTTGGCTCAGTGTTGAGAGGAGCTGCTCTGTGGAGATTTTGCTCCAGCGTCTGCGGGGGATTTGTTGTGTGCGATGGTGGTGAGTCTCCTGTTTGAAGGTGAAGTGGACCCATCTGTGGTTGGTCCAGTGTAGTTCGGAAGAGTGACTGAAGGAGATGTCTTTGCTGGCGGAGAAGATGGGGTCGAGTGTGTGGCCAGCAGCGTGGGTGGGGGTGTTCACCAGTTGCTTGAGTCCGAGGTTGGCGAGGTTGTTGAGCAGGGTGGCAATGTTGTTGTTTTTCTCCAGGTGGAAGTTCAGGTCCCCGAGGAGGATGTATTCTGGTGAGGCTAGGGCGTGCGGGCTGATGAACTCTGTGATGGTTTCGCTGAATTGGGCACGTGGGCCCGGGGGTCTGTAGACGAGTGTACCTCTGAGGGTGGTTCTGGGGTCGGTGTGGATCTAGAAGTGTACGTATTCGGCGGCGAGGGGGGTGTCTTCGGTGGAGGTCGTGATGTTGATGGTGTTCCTGTAGATGATGGCGATTCCTCCTCCGATTTGGTTGACGCGGTCCTTCCGGGCGATCTTGTAGCTGTCGGGGATGGCAATGGCGATGTCTGGAGCCGATGAGGCGTTCATCCAGGTTTCTGTGATGAAGGCGACGTCTGGTGCTGTTGTGTCCAGGAGGTCCCATAGTTCGATGGCGTGCTTGTGGACGGAGTGTGTGTTGAGGAGGATGCACTTGAGGTGGCTGTTGTTGCGAGGGCTGGTGGGTGGTCTACAGGTTCGGCGGGATGTGTATTTTCAGGCTTGGCAAGTGAAGGGTCCATGTGTTTGTTTAGGGCTGGCTTGGTAGCAGGTGGCTGTTCGACCGGTGTTGAGGGCGTGGAGGGAGGCGGCGTTGTATTTTAGTCGGGTGCTTTGAGTGCGGTGGGGGCCAGGGGTTCTGGTGCTGGGCGCGGTCCAGGCGCGGACGGGCGCAGACGGGCTTGCCTTTGGTGCGCCAGCGGTGCGCCCGCTGCGTGCGGCCGCCATAAGAAGGGAGGGGGGAGGAGGGGACAGCTGGGAGGTGGGAGGCTGGAGGGAAGGACAGCAAATGGGAGCAGGGGGGGCGGGGCCGCACGGGTGGCAGCGGAGGGAAAAAATTAGCAAAATAAATCAAAATGGAAATCAAAAAGGAAACGCCAAAAAGGAAAGAAAAAGCTAGAAAAACGTGGCAGGGCAGGCGGAGCTGCAGCAGCGGGGAAGCGACCTACCCGAGGGTCATAGTATTGGTTAGAGGATTCTTTGAACCTACACTAACGTCTGGGACAGCTTATGCTCATAAAATAATCTTACATGCTTGCTTACATCTTTAGAGAAGAGCTTCTTAGATCATACTGATGACAGGAAAAAGGCGCTGAAGGAGAAATTAGACAAAGGCTTAGAGAAAAGGACATACAAGAATGATTATGCTTACACTGCAATTAAGACGCAAGGGAAATTAGCTTTAGATGCATTACACGTAGGGAAGCTGTGTATAAATAGGCCAAACTCACGCACTGACACTTTATTTGTGGGTACGAGTGAATGTAGGCATGTGTTTTTGTTTCAGAGTAAATGGACCTTTATGTTGAATGGGCAGGACCCTGCGATTCCAGGGATTTATTATATTTGTGGACTGAATGCTTATTACCGTCTTCCAAGAGGATAGTATGGGACATGTTATTTGGGGATATTCCCAAAGATTTATCAGATAGAGGATTTGAAAAAAGTTTCCAAAATTGACTGATTTACATCATAAGAGACAGAGGAGGGAGTCCACTTCTGCTGTAGTGGGAGATATATTTGGTGCAGTGATTCCTTCACTGGGAGTCATCCTGAATTCGATCAAGATTCGAAAGTTGTCTACTATTGTGGATAACATGCTGACAAATTTTATAGGGGCAATACTCCTGATAGATATGGAATTGGCTGTGGATAGAGCTATGACTCTTCAAAATCGTCTTGCTTTAGACATTCTTTTAGCGAAGCACGCCGGAGTCTGTAAAATGATGAACTCTAGGAATTGTTAATCTTATATACCGAATAACAGTAAAGAAATAAGAGACTTAGGGCCAGATGTAGCAAAATAACATTTTGCGACTTGCAAATAGCGAGTCATTGCGACTCGCTGTTTGCAAGTCGCAAAATGTTATGCAGAACGGTGTCTCAGACACCGTCTGCAAGTCGGTATGGGGTCGCAATGACCCACCTCATGAATATTCATGAGGTGGGTCGCAAATTGCGGCCCCATACCGACTATGGGCACTCGCAAACATGGAGGCCTGCTGTAGTCAGCAGACCTCCGTGTTCGTGACTGCTTTAAATAAAGCAGTTTTTTTTTTTTTAAGTGTAGCCCGTTTTCCTTAAAGGAAAACGAGCTGCACTTAAAAAAAAAAACGAAACCTTTAGTTTCGGTATTTTTTCAGGGCAGGGAGTGGTCCCTTGGACCACTCCCTGCCCTGAAAAAATGTTTTTGGGTCCAGTCACAAACTGGAAGGGGTCCCATGGGGACCCCTTCCAATTTGCGAGTGGGTTACCATCCACTTGAAGTGGATGGTAACTGCAACACCATTTGCGACCGCATATGCGGTCGCAAATGGTGTTGCATACCACTAGGAATCGCAAATAGGAAGGGAACACCCCTTCCTATTTGCGATTCTGAAATGCATTTTGCGAGTCGGTCCGACTCGCAGAATGCATTTCTGCATAGGAAAATGTGATTTGCAACTCGCAAACGGCAGTTTTTGCCGTTTGCGAGTTGCAATTCCTTTCCTACATCTGGCCCTTACTTACTAATCTGGCTAACTCAAGTAGTGATTTGAAGGAGTTGAAAGAACAAGGTGTCTGGGAAAAGGTTGGTAAAGGGTTTGCTTCGGTGGGAAATTGGCTTAATAATGTTTGGAATGGGGTGTTATTGAAAGTTATACGGGGAATATTAATTGTGATAGGTTGCCTATTAGGAATATGGGGGTTATGTAAATTGTGCAAAAGAAATACATTGAAAAGGTCTAAAAATAATCAGAGGACTGATGAACAAAATAGGGAAAGAATCTTTAGGGAAAATTCGAGAAGAAGACAAAGGCGGTCATTCTGACCCTGGCGGTTGAAAACCGCCAGGGCAGAGTGCCGCGGAATCAACGCCAACAGGCTGGCGGTGCTTCCGGGGGCATTCTGACCGCGGCGGTAAAGCCGCGGTCAGAAAAGGGAAGCCGGCGGTTTCCCGCCGGCTTCCCGCTGCCCCAGGGAATCCTCCACGGCGGCGCTGCAAGCAGCGCCGCCATGGGGATTCCGGCCCCCTTCCCGCCAGCCTGGTTCTGGCGGTTCTCACCGCCAGAACCTGGCTGGCAGGAAAGGGGTCATGGGGCCCCTGGGGGCCCCTGAAGTGCCCATGCCACTGGCATGGGCACTGCAGGGGCCACCTAACAGGGCCCCACATTGATTTTCAGTGTCTGCGTGGCAGACACTGAAAATCGCGACGGGTGCAACTGCACCCGTCGCACACCAGCAACTCCTCCGGCTCCATTCGGAGCCGGCTTCCTCGTTCCTGGTGCTTTCCCGCTGGGCGGGCGGGCGGCCTTTTGGCGGTCGCCCGCCAGCCCAGCGGGAAAGTCAGAATGACCGCCGCGGTCTTTTGACCGCGGTACAGTCTTCTGGCAGTTCCCGCCAGGCCGGCGGCTTCCGCCGCCGGCGGGGGTCAGAATGACCCCCAAAATGTTGAAGAGATAGAATTGTAAAGTAGTGGGTGATAAAAGTAGTGTGATTACATATTTAGTCATCAGAGAAGGGATTGTTAATGCAAATGTCTGAATTAGAAATTAATCATGAATATTTATGTATTTTGAATAATGAATTTTGTCGAAAACAAATAATGTCGAAAAATAATCTGCACGTTTGAAATTGTGACCTCGAAGAATGGCCACCAGTGTTCACGAAATGTACTAATTGAATGATTAACATATAAGAAATATAAAAAATGTATTAGATTAATGTAGTAATATGTCATATTAAGAGTTATGAATTATGCTTTAACTTATTAATGTAGGCCTTAACTTAGCGAGTGTCTTGGCCTAGTCTTGCCAGGTGTCATGCAGAAGCTGTATTTCTTAACGTTTGATAGAAAATGCTGACAGAATTAACTAACTGTGAACTGCCCATTGTTTTATTAAAATGCTTAGCTGAAGCTTTCTATGGGAACCGACGGACAGGAGAAAATTTTTCTAGTAAAGTTTCACATTGGATGTAAAATGCACTTGATGTACTTTCCCAGGATGCAAATGATGAAGACACATTTTGATACCTGACGAGCCGGATGATGAGAACATCATAAAGCTAACCAATCAACGACACGTGAACTGTGAAATATTAGAATTCATAGATTTGGGAAACGGACACTATTGGACAGAGTAATAACGTACAACTAATTGACCAATTAGAAATTGGGGGATGGTTCAGGTGACTTTGATATAACAACGTGACAGAGGGAAAAAACTTCAGATCTTACCCCGTTATGAGATGCGATATGGAGAAGAAGAGATTCGAGATTCTGTCATTGGGCTCATACTCTCTGACTGAGATCCTGATGTGATGCTGATCGACTGATGACCAGAGGACGAAGACTGATTCTGTTTGCTGATCCATCCCGTGGATAGATAGATATGACAATATGACTGAAATTTATTTTTGTGCCTTTTCTTTCTAGGTACCAACTGCTCTGTCTTAGTAGTATTCTTAGCTAGATGTTTCTAAATTCTTGTTCCTAAATTGTTTTAAAAGAAGCCCCACATGCTGATGCTAATCTGGGTTAGATGAGGGTTTTACCTACCTGATGATTGACAGATTACAGAGACACATGATAGACGGACTGTTTTGCTGAACTTTATGAACAGGGTTGAAATATTGAAGCTGATTCTTTTGTTGATCTGCGCTAATGCTCTAGAGTGTATTATGATGCAAGCTTTGATTAGATTATGATTTGGCATCTTTTGGCTAATTAATGCTGTTCTCATATGCATTTTGAATTGAGCTTGAATTAAACTCGTATGACATAGGCCCTCATTACGACTTCGGCGGTCTTGTAAAAAGACTGCCAAAGCTGTGGGAGACAACATCTAGTCAGTGCTGGCGGTATGCTTGGCCCCCTATTATGACTTTTCCGCTGGGCCAGCGGACGGAAACAGCCTTTCTATCCGCTGGCCCAGCAGAAAAGTCACATCAACATTGAAGCCGGCTTGTAATTCAGGCATTAAAATGTGTGATGGGGCTGTGCCTGGGGGCCCCTGCACTGCCCATGCCAAGTGCATGGGAAGTGCAGGGGCCCCCAGGGGCACCCCGAGTCGCCCTTACCGCCGCCATGGACAGGCTGGCGGTTGGGGACTCATAATCCACAGGGCAGTGCTGCCCTGGTGGATTATGACCACCTGGCTGAAGCCTGGCGGTATACTGGCGGGACCGGCAGTATGACCGTGGTGAATGCACCACGGTCATAATATGCTGGTGGAACACCTCCAGCCTGTTGGCGGTATTACCGCCAGTGTTCCGCCAACCGCCGGGGTCATAATGACCCCCTTAATATTGTAAACTAAAGGGAAATAATTATTTTTAATTTATATCAATGTGTGGTTATTCATGGCTGAAAAGTCATGGTGGGATGATTACTGGCTTTAATTGATTATTGATTAATGACTTGTCTAAAGATTATTGATTTTTGTGAATTAATTACTGTGGATGATGTTAGAACTATAAGAGGGACATTTCAAGCGAATCACAAGATTCGTCGACACCATGTAATTTGACTTATTAAGGACCGACGCGCTAATATAACTTACATACATCCTTAGACAGTGATAAAATATATTCATGTTGGGTAAAAGGTTCCTGTCTTCATTGATGAATAAAACAATATGGTGAAAAATGCACATCTGCCAATAGCAGTTTAAATATTGTATTGAGTAGATCTTCAACTGAATAATGTAGAGTTGATTTTTCTTTTTCACTGAACTCAGCATTTCTTTGCATCATCCTACCAATTAAACATTCTTTTCTACTCCTATGAGGAGAGTGCAAGGCCAATGAAGAATTTACTAGGTATGTGTCAACATCAGGGCAGTGCGCGCTCTTCGGGCGACTAGAATGCAAAAATCCAGCACTCTCAAGACAACGTAATTTATGCATTGTGCTGATATGCTGTTGTTTAACCTTTTGCATTGCAGAGTTTAATCATGAAGACTTATGTTCAAGGTGCATATAAATACTGTTCATTTTCAATGTACAGCTGCAGGCTTTCAGAGTCTGTCAGGGTGTGGTCCCCTTTCCAGGGCCTTCTAGAAGCTTTCCCTGCAGCATGCCTGGGTGTGGTTTGTGGGCTGGGCCAAGACTCTATATAAGGGAGCCAGCCCAGCTCCACGTGCTCACTATTCAGAGGTCCCGGTGCAGAGTAGCAGCAACTTCCTGAGCTCCTGTTCTGGAGGCCTACTTTGATCTTCCAGGCCTTGCCCTTTGCCTTTGCTGGGTGATTCTTGATCAGGGCAGTAAGACGGAGGTCGGGCTGGGCCCCGGATCCCGTTCTCGAAGGATTTCGAGTTCTTGGGCCTAATTAGCATGATAAATCTATTTTGCTCTTGTGCGTGTGAAAGTGCGCTTGAAGCTTAATGACATTTACATGCTGGCATTTGAATCGGCCAGACACGCGATTCTTTCTTCGTATACAAATCTTGATATTCATTGTGCGCAACCATTTAATGGCATTTACAAAGTTGCATTAGAATCGGCAAGACGCGCGATTCTTTACTCGAGTACAAATCTTTATATTAATTGTGTGCAACCATTTTATGGCATTTACAAGGATGCATTTGAATCGGCAAGACGCGCGATTCATTTCCTGTGCTTAATTCATGTTATTGATTGTACGCTATAATTTCTTGGCATTCACATGGTGGCTTTTGAATCGGCAAGACGCGCAATTCATTTCTTGTGTTTAGTTCATGATATTCAGTGCGAGCTACCATTTCTTGGCATTCACACGGTGGCCTTCGAATGGGCAAGAAGCGCAATTCATTTCTTGTGACTAATTCATGATATTCATTGTGCGTTACCATTTCATGGCATTCACATGGTGGTATTCGAATCGGCAAGACGCGCGATTCATTTCCTCTGCTTAATTCATGATATTCAGTGTGCTACCATTTCTTGGCATTCACATGGTGGCCTACTAATCGGCAAGACGCGCTATTCATTCCTTGTGTTAAATTCATGATATTCAATGTGTGCAACCATTTCTTGGTATTCACTAGGTGGCCTTCGAATCGGCAAGACGCGCGATTAATCTCTTGCGTTTAATTCATGATATTCATTGTGTGTTACCACTTCATGGCATTTACTTGGTGAGCTTCGAATCGGCAAGACGCACAATTCATTTCTCGTGCCTAACTCATGTTATTCATTGTACACAATCATTTCATGGCATTTATAAACCTTTGCGGAAATCTGCAATGTGAGCAATTCATGTTCCTGCATTTTAAGAAAACTAAAGTGTTAGAATTCTAGATGTTATATTGTATGTGCATAATAAGTCCCTCTAGTACAATTCATACAATGTTATAGAAACCTTTTCAGATTATTTCCTGGTCCTCATGCAAAGACTATTCTTGAATTTGAAAGTGTAATGCTAGAAGGTTCTGATGTTTCTAATCCATGTGTAACATTTCATTGAGTGGTTCATTAGAAAATGGTACTAATCTTTCTTGATTCCCTCACAGGTATCCAGACATCTTGAGGCCTAGTTATTTAAGTTCATGCTTAAGTTATCCATGTTTCCAATATGACAAGGCTTAGAGTCATAGTCTAGTAATGATTAATATGGTACAATCTTGATATTGTGTGTTTTCACCTTTTACTTCCTACAGGTCTCCTTCCCAGCTGTTCCCTACCTAATCCCCTTTTCCCCACTTGGACTCTCTTAGGCTCTGTGACATTCTAATCAGAGTATTGAAGCTGTCTTGTGGTGGAGGTGTTGGGAACGTGCACAGACCCCGAGGATCTGGTGACTCTTGCAGTATGTTTCAATTGGCTTCTGATATACTGCACCACGTTTCCTCTTTTTAGCTGCATATTCCACAATTTGCTGTTTATTTCCTTCACCTTATTTTTTTCTTTTGATAAAAGGACAGCTTTATTAGAAGTTAGAATGAGAGGTTCTTTGATTGTAGCCAAAACTAAGTAATGCACATCATATAGTTCTTTCTCTATAAGATGATCCCTATCTAACTGTGTACTCAGTTTTTTCCAGGAAGTTTGCAAATAGATTTCACAGAGTCTAAATTTAAATGAGCAACTTGACTTGTAAGAATATATATGTGAGTAGGGCGGTCCGCGCTTCTTCTCTGAGAAATCAGCACAAATAGCACCACACAGTCCCCATGGGTGCTGCCATTTTGTTTTATCTGCTTTCTATTTTGTGCATGCTGCTGGGTCTGATTTTCTATACAACTAAAATCTTTCCAATCTTCCCCATCCCACTCATTCACCCTACATTTACCCTTATTTTATTAGTGTGTCTTGTACATTTTTTCTTTTTTGTCTTTTTTTTCTTTTTTGTGACATTTTTGTACCTTGTTTTGGTTTTCCCTTTACTTTTTCAGTTCTTTCTTTCTTCTTCTATTGATTCCTTTCTTTTCCTTTCTTTTCCTTTCCCCCTTTTTTTTTTTACTCCATCCAGCACTATGGCAGGGCAGAGCGAGACATGGAAGGTGGCTACAGCGCGGCTACTACCTGGCACCGGGTGGTGGTACTATTTGTCTTTTACATGCAGCACCACCTACCCTTCATGCTGCCAGTAGGTCTGGGAGTGGTTATACCCTCTGGGAGTGTTGCCTGCTGTGGGGGTGGGTGCCCCTGTGTGTGCACTGGAACACTGGGATCCAGTGCACCCAACAGCAGATGACACACCTCTGGGCTGATATCTTCAATAGGCAACAGGACCTGCTTGACCTGCTGGGCATCAGGGTTGCGGGGCTGTGTGAGTCATTATTTATTGTTAAGTTCTACAATGTTAATATTGTTTTCAAATAGCATGCTGCTCACATTCAGAGGTAAGTTAAGTTTAAGTTATGTATATTATGTGATCTAGTTTGAGCTAGCCAAGTGGTCGATGCTACCTAATCATACTCATCGGTGCTCGCTTGCTCTGATTGTTTAAGAAGCCATGCAGACTCCCCTGTTCTGTCACTAAGGTAGTGGTGGTAGTAATATCTGTGAGTTATCATTCACTTTGCCATTCTTCATGTAGCTCTTACAGCCAGAAGCAATCTCCCAATGTTATGTAGTATGAATCTATGCATTGAAAAAAGGGTCCATCAAAGGAGTTTGAGAATGAGATGAGATGCAAAGATCCTTTGTTGCAATGCTTTAGTAATTCCAAATGTAGTTTGGGTTTAGGAAATTTGGACTAGGGCTTAGGTTTAGGAAATTAGGAATAGATCAACTCAATACTAGTCATATAGGTGATCTGTTTAAAAAAGTATAATGTGTTTGCATTTGCCTGTCAAAATAGTTTTTGGGAGATTAACTATACCACTTATCTATGTTTGTATCTTCTTTTTTTCAGCACCCAATGGCAAGAAGAGGGCTTCATAGGAGGTCAGGGAGCCAGGAGTGCCACCACCACCACCAGCGTTGACAGATATGCTGGCCCAAGTAAGTCCTTCTGTTAATATTCTGTTAATATTATTATTATCCCTAACTTTTATCTTTCCCTATTTAGATTAATTTTTCCTCTTTTTTACTGTGCCAGTCTCCTTTTTCTTTTTAAACTCCTCTTTGTTCTATCTAATGTGTGTTAAATGTTAAATTCTTGTTCCCTGCTAGTTTTTTCTATATTTCATGTTTCTGTAACTGGCGTGTTCCTGTCTGTACTAGTCTGTAGCTTTCTTCTACTTTGTTAGCAAGCTTTCCCATTCCTCTTATTTATCATGTGGACTGGTACTGTAAGACTAAAAGAACAGATTTTAGGACATGTAGGCCCTCATTCTGACCTTGGCGGGCGGCGGAGGCCGTCCGCCAAAGTCCCGCCGTCAGGTTACCGTTCCGCGGTCGAAAGACCGCGGCGGTAATTCTGACATTCCCGCTGGGCTGGCGGGCGGCCGCCTTCAGGCCGCCCACCAGCCCAGCGGGAAAGAGGCTTCCACGATGAAGCCGGCTCGCAATCGAGCCGGCGGAGTGAAAGCTGTGCGACGGGTGCAGTTGCACCCGTCGCGTATTTCACTGTCTGCGCAGCAGACAGTGAAATACTTGTAGGGGCCCTCTTACGGGGGCCCCTGCAGTGCCCATGCCAGTGGCATGGGCACTGCAGGGGCCCCCAGGGGCCCCGCGACCCCCCCTACCGCCATCCGGTTCCTCTGGATGGCGGTAGGGGGGGTCGGAATCCCCTCGGCGGCGCAGCAAGCTGCGCCGCCTTGGAGGATTCAATGGGGCGGCGGGACACTGGTGGGAGACCGCCAGTGTTGCCGGTCCGACCGCGGCTTTACCGCCGCGGTCGGAATCCCCATTGGAGCACCGCCGGCCTGTCGGCGGTGCTCCCGCGGTCCTCCGCCCTGGCGGTCTTTGACCGCCAGGGTCAGAATGACCGCCGTAGTCTGCTGTGAAGATTGCATGCCCAGTAAGCTATTCTACGCATGTTTGTTAAGAAGGCTATCTTTTTCTTATTCATGCTCAAACCATAAAATGAGAGAGTGGTCTTGGTGAACCTTCCCAATGTTCTGTTGTATGTATTATCATTCATTTATACATTAGTATACCTGCAGTTTTGATGACAGTGCAGCACGGCTGAGAAGTAGTATTAGGACAATCCAATTTAGTTTGCCAACCAAGACCATGGGGGTCATTCTGACCCTGGCGGCCGGTAACCGCCAGGGTCACCGACCACGGGAGCACCGCCAACAGGCTGGCGGTGCTCCCAAGGGCATTCTGACCGCGGCGGTTCAGCCGCGGTCAGAAAGGGTAAACCGGCGGTCTCCCGCCGGTTTACCGCTGCCCCATTGAATCCTCCATGGCGGCGGAGCGCGCTCCGCCGCCATGGGGATTCAGACACCCCCTACCGCCATCCTGTTCATGGCGGGAAACCCGCCATGAACAGGATGGCGGTAGGGGGTGCCGCGGGGCCCCTGGGGGCCCCACAAAGTATTTCAGTGTCTGCTTTGCAGACACTGAAATACGCGACGGGTGCAACTGCACCCGTCGCACCCCTGCAACTACGCCGGCTCAATTCTGAGCCGGCGTCCTCGTTGCAGGGGCATTTCTGCTGGGCCGGCGGGCGCTCTTTTGGAGAGCGCCCGCCGGCCCAGCGGAAATGTTTGAATGGCCGCCGCGGTCTTTTGACCGCGGTGCGTTCATTTGTCGGCGGTACCTTGGCGGACGGCCTCCGCCATCCGCCAAGGTCTGAATGACCCCCCATATGTCTTTCATTGACTAAATATTCCACCCCTTAATTGCGCTTCAATGACTTAGAGTCCTCGTAGCTCTGTTCCTTCATTATTGGTTGGCTTGACTACCTGGCTTTTCTAACCGAACTGTAGTGATGTATTGCTGTATTTTGTTAAAAAAAATAATAAGGAGAGGCGTATCTGTTATCTAAAATGTGTAATGTTTTTTTTAGCTGCCCAGACCACTGGTGCCAGCAGTAGTGCCAGTGCAGCAGACTGCGGGTGTAGGAGGGGGAGTCCCAGCAGTGGCCGGGACTGGCGGTGGTAAGTCACATTGCTTGCTTATTGACAATCACTAGTATACTCACTGCAAGGGCGTCATGAACCTCCCACTTTAGCAGCTGCAGTAGGGGTTGAGTTCTTAATGACTTCTTCTATCTACAACTCAGCAGACAAAAGCTAAAAATGATCACTAAAAATGATGCGTTGATGGAACATGGAAAGAAGGATGGAAGGTTAAAAGAAAGGATGGGTGAAATGGTATATGAGTGAAAGGATGCATGGGTGGATGAAAGAATATGTAGGTGGGTGAGTGGATGCATGAATGGATGAAAAGATGGATGAAAGATGGATGAAAACAATGCCTGGGTGAGTGACAGGGTGGAAGGAGGCCCAGGTGGGTTAAAGGATGGGTGAAAGGAAGGATGGGTGAAATGATGTGTCGGTGGGTAAATCGATGAATGGGGAAAGATGCTTTGAAAGGGTGGATAGGTAAATGGATGGGTGAATGGACAGATGGATGGAGGGATGGATGGATGGATGGATATGTGGATAGATGGATGATTGGAATGGTGAAAGACTGGATGAGAAAATGTGAAGCTTAAATGAAGGGTACCAAAGGGCGAATAGAACAATGAAAGGATGAATGTATAAGTGCTTGGATGAAGAAATGAGGGAGCTCTTCTGGAGGGGCATGGTCAACTACTTCACTTGCTTGGTTTTATCAAAGCTTTGGTTCAAAGTGGGGGGGTATTTACATTTTCTGTCTAGTCCCTTGACTCATGTATTTGTTAAGTGAATCAGAAATGCATCTCACCCATCATCATTCATCACCTCCCTGCTCATGGCGCTTCATTACCCATGACCTAACTGCAGCATGGAACAGTTCGGCCCTGCACTGTTGGCTGTGCAATGTGTATCTGCTTCAGTTAATGCAGCATTTACAAAGTTTTCAATGCATTGCAATTTGTAAACTGAAAACAAGGTGTTTCCCTCCCTTCTCAGTGCCCACTCAGTCACCTCACCTCCTAATGGTTCACTCCTTTATTCTTTCCTAAGTTCTATCCCAGCCTTCCACAAAATTGAAAAACCCATTCTTGGCATGTGCCACATTTTTCTGGCCAAGTGATTCATATATTTCATGGCTTCCATAACAAGTCTATGCATGGTCAAATATTTCCCTTTTGACACTTGCCAACTGCAGTGACTAAGCCAAAGCTTAGGCAGATGATGATGATCAGTGACACCCCACTATTCTATAGCAAAAACTCTTCCTACCCAGCCTACTCCCTCTAAAATACCTTGCAGTAGAGTGAGTTAAGTTTGCTTTACTTACTGCTAAGCAAATGTGTTTTTGGGAAAAAGATTGTGAAGTGGGACTAAGTGCCTTATTTTGAGGTTTGCAGATGGGATACTCTGTGACGAATGTGCCAAATACAATCTATAATCCCATTCCTTTCTTGTGCTGCAGTACATAGTTTTTCCCACGTTTACTTATGGCAGATAGGATAGCTGCATTTTATATGTGATGTGTGTAATGTAGTATCATTATTATTCTTCTGCCTCTTTTGAGTCAGGTTAGGATTAAAAGTCATTTGGAAAAGAGCATAAGAGCAGGGCTTTTGGAATTGAAGTATGATATTTGTCCATTATAGGGGCCCCAGCTACTGACTGCAGATAGTAGCAAAGTACCCAATGCATTAGCTAGCATGCCTCCATTAATTTAGCACAAGAATATTTGTACTCCGTTTTGCATATTGCCTTACTTATTAATGAGAGGTAATTTATTTTAATTTTCAATGCCAAGAGTCTGTTTAGTTTTTTACTAGAAAATACTGTAAAAAAAAAAAGATATAACAGTTTTTTTCAACCTGGTGTGCTGCTATTCTTCCTTAATTCCTTTCAGCTATGCAGTGCTTTTATGTGAGGCATGCGTGGGTGAATAATGGCCCTGTGTCCCATAATCACATTAAATTCCAATAGACCTAAGGGACTGTACTGCTACTGTGCCACTATAGAATTTTAGACAAGAGTTGGCAAATAGCATTTACAGTTTGTCTTTTTACCTTTCTTGATATAGCTACTCCTTCTGGACCACCACCTACATGGCAGGAGATAGCATCCCCACTGCGGTGGAAGAGATTGGATGCCATTCGGGCTGAGTACCAATGAGTGGTGGCTCTGGAGGAGGGGGAGGCAGCTGAAGCATTTGATGCTGCCCTGGGACCCAGTTTCTCCAGCCACCTGCCAGCGCCTCCAACCTCCCAGCAACAACATCACCAGCGCCTCCGGCAGCCACCCATACAACCACAACTGCTACTCCCTCTCAGACCACAATTTCAGTGCCACGTCCTGCACCAGCTGGCACAGCTGAGCTGTTGGATGGCACACCTAGTGGACAACCAGGAAGAGCTCTGGATCCACATTGAGAATGCCCTCTTTTGCACCCTTTTTCTTTTTTCTTTTGGTGGGAGGGCCGTTTGTTGTGAGTGGAGAGGGTGCACATTGGGAAGGGACCTGGAGTTTGGACTTTGGACTTTGTTGCACTGTTTTTTTTTTAACAATTTGCTTGGACATTGGTTGGGGATAGAATGATTTTTTGAGGAGAGTGATGGACCTGTTGTGGTAGAGAGGGTGGGTTTTACAACTTTTATTCATATTATTGTAAGTAAAGGGAAAAGTTATTTTTCTGATACGTTATGCCTTAAGTAGTTTTTTTGTGTTTTACTTTTACTTTGCACTACTGCTTTTACGTGTAGCCTGTTTTTTACATCTGCTTATCAAAGTGTATGTATAGTCAGTTAAGTTAATTATACTCATGCCCTATACCATCTGTCACTATATTGTTGACCATTAGGGGGGTAGGGTATGCTGCTATTGCCTATATTGCCTACAAAAACCTAGATAAACAAGGAAACCAAAGTACTTGTCTGAAATAGACATTAGTTACTTACTAACTAAACTAATTCACTTCACTCCATAGTTCTCTTACCTTAATAGATGAAGTGATAGCTGCTACCTCTCTCAGTCTTCCAAAACTTACAGCAGGGTTTCCCAAGGTGCCTTATCAATGGTGGCGGTGCTAGTAGCAGGCTAGTGTGCTAACAGTGAATGCATCACATTCACAACAAGTGAGGTCCTACTCCTACCTAGGTGAGGTCTAACTGTAGGATTAATTAAAAGGATTATCCATCACAGGCAACTAAAATATACAGTTATTGGGTTATATATTTATATCACAGCTTTACAAAGACTGAGCCCAGACTACTACAGCCATGACACAACAAAGAAAAGAAGAACTGATATTATCATAGAAACTAGCAATAGTCACTTCTTCTGAACAATGAGGAGCTACTATTTAATTAAAATGCAAGTTATGAAATCCTTGAGTCGGCAGTAGTGGACTCAGAGTCAAGAGTGGAGTCGACAAGATCCAGCGTTTATGCAACACTAGGCCTGAATGATGATGTTGATGAATAATGTTGTATATCTAAAATATGGATCTCTTTTATGCATGGGTCAGTTAGTGTGGCTGGTGTGGGCTATTGCTCAGGTAATAGAAGATCCCGCAGTGAGTTGGGGTCGCATTCACCACACCCGCCCCACCAAGTGTGCGATCCATTTATGGTATAAATTAAGTCACACCTCTATAAATCACAAAGCCTTAGGAGTTTGATGAATGGATCCGAAAGCGGATTTGGGGAAAGGTGTGACAAAGAGAACACTATACAACACAGCAACACTAGTCATTAGGGTGGGGAGCCCACACATCATCATCAATCTGTTGTGGAAGGAAATGAAGGAATGAGTATAGCAGCACCCCAGAACTTGTGCTCAGGAGTGGGACTCTAATTCCTAGCCATTCTTGGCCGAATCTCTAGCTTGCTCAACAATCCACATCTTGTATTGTGAAACATCTCCTTCTAAAAAAGGATTGAAAGTGGCCAGTATTTTTTTGAACCATGGATAATGTATTGTGAAATATACTCTTTGGATGACACAATGGCCCTCATTCTGACCTTGGCGGGCGGCGGAGGCCGCCCGCCAAAGTCCCGCCGTCAGATTACCGTTCCGCGGTCGAAAGACCGCGGCGGTAATTCTGACTTTCCCGCTGGGCTGGAGGGCGGTCGCCTTCAGACCGCCCGCCAGCCCAGCGGGAAAGAGGCTTCCACGATGAAGCCGGCTCGGAATCGAGCCGGCGGAGTGGAAGCTGTGCGACGGGTGCAGTTGCACCCGTCGCGTATTTCACTGTCTGCGCAGCAGACAGTGAAATACATGTAGGGGCCCTCTTACGGGGGCCCCTGCAATGCCCATGCCAGTGGCATGGGCACTGCAGGGGCCCCCAGGGGCCCCGCGACCCCCCCTACCGCCATCCGGATCCCAGCGGTCGGACCGCCGGGATCTGGATGGCGGTAGGGGGGGTCGGAATCCCCGCGGCGGTGCAGCAAGCTGCGCCACCGTGGAGGATTCAATGGGGCGGCGGTACACTGGCGGGAGCCCGCCAGTGGTGCCGGTCCGACCGCGGCTTTACCGCCGCGGTCGGAATCCCCATTGGAGCACCGCCGGCCTGTCGGCGGTGCTCCCGCTGTCCTCCGCCCTGGCGGTCAAAGACCGCCAGGGTCAGAATGAGGGCCAATGTCTCTTTGCAGCCTTGTACTAACAGCCAAGCTAAGGATTACGCTCTCAACTAAGGCATGCAGTTCTGTGTTTTCGGTCACACCTATAAAGCTTTGCAAGACCTTTTTTAACCAGTTCTGTAGCAGATGCAACAACAGCATAGCTTGGCCCATCAGACTACTTGTTGACTTCCCATGTTGAAAACTCAAAAGGAAGTGACATCTGTATTAGGCATTTGACTAGGCCCCATTTGTCCACATTTATGCTTTTCCCAATTGCATCCCTTTCTCTTTGAATGGCATAGTTACTGATTGATCTGTACTACTCAATCAGACATTGCAACATGCAATAGGTTGAGTCCCAACATGTTGACACCTCCTGTGTGATGGCTTTAACTGATACTCTCTTAGCATATCCAATGACCCTCAACTGCTTCCGGGCTTTAAAAGAATGGCTGAAATGAGTGCAGATTCTTTGCCAGTTGGTCAGTATTTTTCTGACTATGTCTTCTTTTTTTAGAAAGTCCTGCATAACCAGGTTGATGCATTGCACCAAACAGAGGACCCTGTAATAGCCACCATCTGCCATGACCTTAACTATATTACTGCCATTTTCCATGACCACAAATCCAATTCTGAGACCTCTTAGGTGCAACCATTCAAACACCGTACTGTTAAAGTCTTCCAAGATGTTTACATCTTTATGAGATTTCTCCATGGCAATCATGGCTACTGTTGCAGGCTGCCAAATGTTTTTAAAAGATTTTTCAGTGTTAAGACCTGTAGATAGCTATTAACTAACTCCCACAAAAGAGACCTAGGGGGTCATTCCAACTTCGGCGGGCGGCGGAGGCCGCCCGCCAAAGTTCCCCCGCCAGAAGACCGCACCGCGGTCAAATGACCGCGGCGGTCATTCTGACTTTCCCGCTGGGCGGGCGGGCGACCGCCAAAAGGCCGCCCGCCCGCCCAGTGGGAAAGACCCAGCAACGATGAAGCCTGCTCCGAATGGAGCCGGCGGAGTTGCTGGGGTGTGACGGGTGCAGTGGCACCCGTCGCGATTTTCAGTGTCTGCTAAGCAGACACTGAAAATCATTATGGGGCCCTGTTAGGGGGCCCCTGCACTGCCCATGCCAGTGGCATGGGCAGTGCAGGGGCCCCCAGGGGCCCCACGACACCCGTTCCCGCCATCCTGTTCCTGGCAGTAAGAACCGCCAGGAACAGGATGGCGGGAAGGGGGTCTGAATCCCCATGGCGGCGCTGCTTGCAGCGCCGCCATGGAGGATTCCTATGGCCAGGGGAAAACCGGCGGGAAACCGCCGGTTTCCCTTTTCTGACTGCGGCTTTACCGCCGCGGTCAGAATTGGCCAGGAAGCACCGCCAGCCTGTTGGTGGTGCTTCCGCGGTCGTTGGCCCTGGCGGTCCATGACCGCCAGGGTCAGAATGACCTCCCTAGTGTGCTGTGATACACGTAATTTGTTGCTTGACAATGGTTCCACATGTATGTCGGCAGGTGGATAGTGTGAACAGCACTATGCTGCAAAGCTTTTTTAACCAATTGCAGCACATCATAATGGAGGCTGGAACATCAACTCTGACAAAATAGGTCTAAGTGGGAACCTCCAATTTTTGGCAGATGGCCTCCACAATTTCTAAAAATCACACTCCTTTTACAAAAGTAAAAGGAAGGAGGGCCAGTGCTAACATTCTTTGCTCATCAGCTTCACATTCCACTGTGATCGGAGCTGATTCCCTTTTCTCATCACCACAACCTGCAGTAATTTCTTTAAGGTGCTCTTCCCATCGGATTGCTTGGTGTTTTCTCATACGAGTCGTTTGACCTCCAGTACCAACGTGTGAACCAGGCTTACCTCATCTAACACTTGCATGGCAAATGGAGAATATTACAATGTTATCCGCCTGCTTGCTAATCGTAAAGAAGTCTCAAACTGAGGAGGAGAACTTTTTAGTGAGCCACTGGTGTTGTAGTTGGACTCTTGCTCTAGGCAAGGCTGCTGACTTAAGAATGACATTACTTATGTTTGTAGGTGACTATGCCAATCCTACAACAAAACGCAACTGTCGTCCCAACCCTTCTGGCTCACAAGCAGTGCCTCACCAATACTCAAGACAGTCAAAGGTGATTTGCATCAGCCTTTACGCATGGACTCAAAAGTGTAACATCTGAGGGAGCGTTGTGGTTAAACTGAGATTACCCCTTTCACACATAAACAACATGTCTCAATCACACACAGGCAATGATGAAGATGCAGTAAATTTTCGATTTTATTTTAGCAAAAACTGTAATGTGCGATAAGTTGCATGGGCCACACTGATTAAGATAATGAACAGTGCAAGAAACAGAATGGTAATGATAAGAGTCATTAATACAAAGACCTCCACCATCCAATAGATAACAAAGTCTGCTTAGAACGGTAATTTTTATAAAAATTTCCCTCAAAAGTATGAAAAGGGAAAGTGAACACTTACAGTTTGTATTTGTCGCCTGATCTTGATGCCTTAGCACGGTGACACTGATAATGCAAATCAAAACATGGGCCTAAGACAAAAGAAGGCAGCCATCTTAAAATAATTAATAAAATAAATGCGCTAAAACAGAGCAAGCTAAGTAGGGTTAAAGTCACTGGGTGACGGGGGCACGAGTCTGCAAGTCATAGGCTAAGCTAACTACGGTAACCCATTAAAATAAACTAGGATTCACTGCACCCTCCCCATTGCCTTAACAAGTATGCGCCACACCTGGACGCCACCGAAGGTGAGATGAATCCAAATGCTAAAAAGGCTCTGAACTGAAAGCTAAAAGCATAAAAACTAGTTAAAAAAATCCTCTTAAAAACACATTAAAATCAATAGCTAAAACATGTCAAGATATATAGGCCCACATTATGACATTGGCGTTAAGTCCCGCTTACCGCCTTGCTGATTGCTGCCAACATACCGCCACCGCAGCAGAATACCGCTACCATATTATGACACACATAGCAATCCATCACTATACAGACACACACAAGTCCCCCATCTCAATGGTCAGTGATAAACTGGCAGGATCAAAACCCACACCGCCACGCCAACAGAACTATGACTGCAGCATTATGTCCCACGAATCACGGCGGTGGACATTCAATGGTGGTAAACCATTGGCGCTACATGCCACCACGCTCAAAATACACACACACTTACAAAACAACACCACATTGGACAATTCAAACTACACACACCTGACACCCATACACACACCACACCCACACCACTATAAAACACCCACCCACAGTACCCACAACCCCTTACGACTACAAACAATTGCCACAAGACTGACACCACGACCACAGACAAGACCACAGCCACACAGCACTATCACCTATACACCATCCACACACCTTACAGCACACACCCCAACACATCACCCCAAACACCCTCACACACACCACTCACACTACACCCATGGCACCCCAAAGACACCCCAGGTTCTCAGAGGAGGAACTAAGGGTCATGGTGGAGGATATCATGCGGGTTGAGCCACAGCTATTCGGGTCACAGGTGCAGCAGACATCCATTGCTAGGAAGATGGAGCTATGGCGGAGAATCGTGGATAGGGTCAACACGGTGGGACGGCACCCAAGAATAAGGGATAACATCAGGAAGAGGTGAAACGAACTACGGGGGAAGGTGGTAGCAAGACACCAAAAAGCTGTACAGAGGACTCGCGGTGGACCCCCCCAACTAACAACATTGGAGGAGCAAGTCTTGGCAATCATGCATCCTGAGGGCCTGGCAGAAGTAGCAGGAGGACTGGACTCTGATAAGTCAAATCTCTATTACTAACCCCCCCACCTGCATGCCATCACAAACCACTACCCGTGCCCTCACTCCCATCACTCCACCACCTCACACACACCCCACCATCACAACCCACCCATCCCAATACCACGCCCTGCATGTAAAACCAATGCATGGACCTCCATCACAGACCTGCATGGACACCCATCACTAAAGCATGCACACTAGAGACACTCTCCTAGCCCACCAAATAACTACTCACACAAGGCAAAGCTGCCAGGGCAATAACAACCATAGAGGGCAACACACCCATGAACAAGATGTCATGCGCAGAAACAATAACACTGCATCTACATCCCCTCAGGTCCCCCACCCAATGTCACCAGAAGAAGAGGTGCCAGCAACATCCAGTCCCCCCCTGAAGTGTCCCACAATGATCACAGCAGCTCGGCTCGCTTGGCTCTAGATGACCAACCTGGCCCATCAGGGATCTCCGGACAGTCAGTTACTCAGGCACAGTCCCATACCACTACAGAGCCTCCCCCCTCAGGAAACACCACCACAGTACCCACACAGCGGCCCATACCTATGTCCCCAGGACACATCAATCAGCAGTGTGTCCACCACTACAGGGACCCCAGGACACCCCACAAATACAGGACGATCAGGGACCTGGGGTCAGTGGCAGTGGGCACACGGTTCAGAAGACAGAGGCACAGGGCAACAGGGAAGCTGGGAGGACTGCTGTGTGACAGGGGTAGGACGGGCCCAGGGAACCGACTCTCCAGGAGGCACTTGCAGGGATCCTGGGAGCATACCACCATTCCCAGGAGATGATGGGCCAGATAGTGGACAAGTTACACAAGCGCCAGCGGCCGCAGGAGGGACAGTACCCGTGGATCAGGGAGGACTTGAGGGACATCAACACCACCCTGGTCACCATTGCAGGGGGCTGGCAGACATGGCCAACACCATGAGGGAGGCAGTGGCACACCACTGGGCCCCTACCACTAGCCAAATTGATGAACAGCCCTCCACCTCTGCTGCCGCTAGTGAACAGTAGGCCCCACCAGAGGACCAACAGGCCACCAGCACCCCTCCCCCTGCAGAAGGAGACCCCACAAATGGTCCCTGCGATCCAGGAGGAAGCCATAGACTATTGCCAAGACCCCACCAGGAAATAGGACTCTCCTGATTGTCACCCTTGTGTCCCATTCTGTCACCCTGTCCACCTTGAACTGCCATTGATCCACTTCCTAAGCCCCTTTGGACAATTCACCTGTGATCCAAATAGACTGGACTCTATCCAGGACATTCCTCCACCATCACCCCATCCCATTGCACATCCCCCTCTACTTATTGGCACTTAAATAAACATCATTTGAAAAAATACAAGTATGGAGTCTGTCAAATGATTAAACTATATATTAATTTAACAAGCTTTAAACACTGCAATACAACTGTACAGTAATGTATATATAGGAATAACCTATAACTTTGGCGTCCCTGCACGGCAAGGTATGGGCCTTTAGTTGGTGGAGGTTACGGAGGCAGCATGGTCTTCAAAGATAAAGTGGTGCAGGGTCTACCTCTCCCTATTTGAGATCTCTTCATCATGTGGATTTTAAATTGAACACCGGCTTATATTCTTACCGGATAGTTTTTTCTAGAGCCTTGAAAAAGTCCGAGAGGACGAAACACGTGTTGGCTGTTTTGGTTCTCAAATTTGGAGGCAGACTGTCATTGCAACCTGCCATTCAACCTTTGTTTTTTAGATGTGGACTTAAACATCTTTGATGTATGATTCAACTACTTAACACTGAGGATTAAACACTACATACTAAGTCACCTGACTTTGGACTCATTTGCTTGGAGTGCCCTGGTTGCTCTTTCCTTAGATTCTGTAATTTACAGCTCATGACATAGGTGTTTGTTGATATCCACCTGTGTTAGTGTGCACCTCGGAACCCTTGGAGGTTGGGTTTCTTGCACCAGGCTGGCACCCGCCACAAGTTTTGCTGATGATATACTACTGTGTTCGCTCTTGGTAACAGATGTGCATTGCCAAGCATCAACCACCTCTTTTTAGGAATAACCTGTAGTTGACTGCAGTCAACACGCCAGGAGTGATAATGGGGCACAAATATCTGAAAACAGAGATGCCAAAGGGTACAGTAAGTGGCCATAGAAGTGGGAAAATCAGCCTGCCAGTGACAATGTAAAACACTAAACTGTCATTGTAAAGTGAAGTTACAGTACCTCACCTGTGTGTCATTGGAAGTATTGTCGTATGATTGCACTTCTGTTGTCCTCATCCTCATCCTCATCCTCTGCCTCCTCATCTTCACTGTCCACAGAGTCCACTGCTGCCACACAACCATCTCCAGCCTCATCCTCCTACAGAAAAGGCACCTGGAGACGTAAGGCAAGGTTGTGCAACATACAGCATGCCACGATGATCTGGCAGACCTTCTTGGGAGAGTAGTACAGGGATCAACCTGTTAGATGGAGGCACCAAAACCTGGCCTTCAGGAGGCCAAAGGTCCTCTCTATAATTCTTCTTGTTTACCCATGTGCCTCATTGTAACGTTCCTCTGCCCTTGTCCTGGGATTCCTCACTGGGGTCAGTAGCCATGAGAGGTTGGGGTAACCAGAGTCACGAGGGACAACTGTTAGCCACACACTAACCCTTATGGCCAACACCATACACATACACCAACACCTACTAGGTGGGAACCAGGGCTCACCGATTAGCCACACCCAGTGCCTCTGGAATTGAGCCATCACATATGGGATGCTGCTATTCCTCAGGATAAAGGCATTATGCACAGACCCAGGATACTTTGCTTTGACATGGGAGATGTACTGGTCTGCCAGGCACACAATCTGCACATTCATGGAGTGAAAGCTCTTTTGATTTCTGAACATCTGTTCATTTCGCTGGGGGTGGACAAATGCAATATGTGTACCTTCAATAGCCGCAATAATGTTGGGGATATGTCCCATTGCATAGAAATCAGCTTTCACTGTGGCCAAATCCTCCACCTGGGGGAAAACGATGTAGCTGCGTCTGTGTTTTATCAGGGCAGACAACACTCTGGTCAGCACTATTGAGAACATTGACAGTGACATTCCTGCAGCCAAGCCCTCTGTCACTTGGAAGGAGCCATTTGCCAGGAAATGGAGCACAGATTGGACTTGCACAAGAGGGGAGATCCCGGTAGGCTGACGGATAGCAGATATCAGGTCACGTTCCGATTGGGCACACAGCTCTGTGATTGTGGCCAGGTCAAGTCTACAGGTGAGGATGATGTGCCCGTCCTCCATAGTTGCCAAATCCACCGGGGTCTGTACAGAGGGGGATGTCTCCATCTCCCATTCCTCCGCAACGGTTGCAACCTAGAGGGCAAACGGGGAGCAGCTGCTCAGTTTTCCATATTTCCAAACACTGCACTGCATTGCTTGTTGCGACTGTAACAGTATGTTGGTGGATAGGCCCAAATGGTGCCTATGTGTACTGTGTCGAGTACCGCCATGCAACTCCTCATTGGTTAACATTGGGCTCCATGAGTTACAGTGGCCAATGGTGATGTACGTCAGTGGTGACTGTACGCACCGCCGCGGACGCGACCGCCATTTACTATCTGTTCACTCACTTGCTGCCTGACCTTCAACAGGAGAGGACCTACACTGCAAGTGCTGCTGTGACCTGTGTCTGGAACAGACCATGGCTCGTGTCACTGGGGAAAGGGCCCCTGCCTTCACCTCTGCAGAGTTGAAGAGACTGGTGGATGGGGTCCTACCCCAGTACCGAATGCTGTATGGGCCTCCAGACCAACAGGTGAGTACACTGTGAGGACGTGCATGGGACATGAATGCATGGAGTGCTGTCTGTGAGGGCCTCGTGTAGGGGAGGGAGTTGGTGGAAGGGCCCTGGGCAGCGTTCTGCATGTATGGTGGCCAATGTCTGTGCATAAGGGGATATGAGGGTTATGGTGGGACATGAGTGTAACAGGCAGGACGGTCTGACTGATACCTTTTCCTATGTGTATTTCTCTGCAGGTCAGCGCCCATCAGAAAAAGAGTATATAGTGTGCAATCACCAAGGACGTGCGGGCCCTGGGGTCTACTGCAGGCACAGCACCCACTGTTGGAAACAGTGGGAGGACCTGAGATGCTGGTCATGGAAGACGGCGGAGGCCCAGCTGGGGATGGCCTCCCAATGAGGAAGGGGTGCCCGTCGAACCCTGACCTCCCTGATTAGCATTATCTGGTGGAGGAGCAGAGGCACCGGCGACGGAGTGAGCTGCATCCCACAGGGCACAGGAGGCCGAATCCACCGTCGGTAAGGGCACCAGTGGGACGGAGTGCTAGGGGAGCACCACATCGGAGACTGGAGGGGAAAGTTCTGTCAGTGATACCTCCTCTGATGGAAGCTCCCTGGTGGTGGCAGACACTTCTGTACCCACCACAAATACAGGTATAGCCACCACCCCCGTACCAGTACCGCCCTCTCAGCAGCCCTTCAGCGAGTTTCCTGTGCCCACTCACCCAGGAGGGTGGGCATCTCCTTCGCCCCAGGCACCTCAGGCCCTGCCCCAGTTAGCCCAGCTTCCCTGAGTGAGGAGGCTATTGACCTCCAGAGATCCATCTCTTTTGGGCAGTCAACCATTGTGAATGCATCCAGGGGCTGGCAGCCCATTTGAAACAAACAAATGCATTCCTGGAGGGCATTCACTCTGGCATGGCAGCCCAACAGAGATCAATCCAGGCTCTGGCCTCCTCTCTGATGGCAGCCATTGTCTCTGTTTCTAGCCTCCCCCTCCAACTTCCTCTACCCAGTCCCATTCCCGTCAACTCCAACCGATCCCAAGCACACAGACAGACCAGCATGCACCCAGGACAACACACAGGAGTGGTTCAGGCACACACAAGCACCACACATCATCCAACAGGCACTCACACAAACACCATCCAGATACAGACATACCAACATCATCTGCCTCCACTGTGTCCCCTCCTCCTCATCCTTGACCTCCCTCCCAGTACCGTCTACACTCACACCTGCATGCACTACATCATCATCCACTACCGACTGGGAGGGAGGTGGAGGAGGAGGGGGACACAGTGGAAATTGTGGATGTTGGTATGTCTGCATCTGGATGGTGTTTGTGTGAGTGCCTGTGGGATGATGTGTGGTGCATGTGTTTGCCATGTCCACTCTTGTGTGTTGTCTTGTGTTCATGCTCGTTTGCCTGTGTGCTTGGGATAGGATGGGGTTGAGGGGAAGGGGATTGGGAAGAGGAAGTTGGTGGGGGGAGGGTGGAAACAGGGACAATGGCTGCCATCAGAGAGAAGGCCAGAGCCTGGATTGATCTCTGTTGGGCTGCCAAGCCAGTGTGAATGCCCTCCGGGAATGCATTAGTCTGTTGCATCTGGGCTGCCAGCCCCTGGATGGCATTCACAATGGTTGCCTGCCCTACAGAGATGGATCTCAGGAGGTCAATAGCCTCCTCACTCAAAGAAGCATGGCTCAGTGGGGCAGGGCCTGAGGTGCCTGGGGCGTAGGAGATGCCAACCCTCCTCAATGAGCAGGCACAGGAAACTCACTGAGGGGCTGCTGGGAGGGCGGTGCTGGTATGGGGGTGGCGGCTGTATCTGTAGCTGGGGTGGTCACAAGGGAGTCCGCCTCCACCAGGGAGCTTCCATCGGAGGAGGTATCTATGTCCGAACTGTCCCCTTCAGTCTCCGCTGTGGTGCTCCCCTCATCCTCCTGGGACTGGTGCCCTCACCGTCGGTGAACTGTGCATCCTGGGTCCTGTGGGATGCAGCTCCCTATGTCACTGGTGCCTCTCTTCTCCGCCAGATGATGCTAATGCACATAAGGACAGGGTGACAAAACAAAAAGGTGGGGGAAGAGACAAAGGATACACTGGGTCAATGGCTGCACTGGGTCAAAACCACAGTTGGCGTACACAGCACAGTCACACAGAGGGTACAGGCATATGCACTATGCATTGCACTACCAGTGATATTACTAGCCACCAAGGCATGGGGAGGGGCACACACTGGCAAATCCAGCACTCCTGGGACCCACGCAGCCTTGACCAGTAGTGGATTCCCACGAGCTAGGTAGCAGGATTATCCCTTCTGGACCCTTGCCACCAGGGGACCTCTGCTGCAATGTCAGGGTTGGCCTAGGGGCACCCACTGACACACATCCCCGACCCGGATACCACCGTACCATGCGTAGGTTGTAATAATGGGCACTGTACTCACCCCCTTGTGGCTGCTGTGATGCCCTCAAGTGCCCATCCAGCTCAGGATAGGCCACCGCCAGTATGCGGGCCATCAGGGGGGTCAGGGTTCGGCAAGCACCCCTTCCTCGTTGGGAGGCCATCCCTAGCTGGGCCTCTGCGGTCTTCCATGCCCAGCATCTCAGGTCCTCCCACCGTTTCCGACAGTGGGTGCTCCGCCTGCTGTAGACCCCCAGGGTGCGCACATCCTTGGCGATGGCACACCATTTACCCTTCTTTTGGTGGGCGCTGACCTGCAGAGGAAATACACACAGGAAAATGGAATTAGTCAAACAGTCCTGCCTGTTACACTTATGGCCCACCATACCCCTTCACATCACCATTTACACACACACATGGTTCAGCACACAACCTGTACGCTGCCTGGGGAACATCCACCCATCCCCCTTACACGAGGCCTCCACACACCACTCCATGCATTTTTGCCACATGCATCGTGCCCACGGTGTACTCACCTGTTGGTCTGGAGGCCCATACAGCAGTCCGTACTGGGGTAGGACCCCATCCACCAGTTTCTCCAACTCCGCCAAAGTGAAGGCAGGGGCCCTTTCTCCAGTCACACAAGCCGTGGTAGGGTCCAGACACAGAGCACAGCAGCACATGCAGTGTAGGTTCTCTCCTGTTGAAGGTCAGGTAGCAAGTGAGGAATCAGATAGAAAATGGCGGTCACGTCTGTGGCGTTGCATATCATCACAACCGGTGTACATCAACATTGGCCACTGTACCCCATAGGGACCAATGTTAACCAATGAGTAGGTTCCTGACCGCCTCCCGCAACGGCGCACAACGTCAGCGGAATTACCTCACTTCCACCTGTCCCTACACACAGTACAGGCGGACGCCATTTTGGGGGTGGGGGGTGGAAGGCCCTGGAGAATACTGCGTCACTTTTAAAATTTGGACATACAGGACATTTCTGGTTAACCCATTACAAATTGACAGCATGCATTGTACTGTTTGTGACCGGCTCCTCACTCTTTTGTCCCTTAGATTGCTACTGCTGGGGATGAATAGGAGGTGGAGACATACCCCAATGTACTGATCCCTGGTGGACTTGGCAACAATGGTGAACAGGCACATTATCCTCACCTATAGACTTGACAGGGCCACATTCACAGAGCTGTGTGCCCAATTGGAGCCTGACCGGATATCTGCTATCCTTCACCCCACTGGGATCCCCCCTCTTGTGCAAGTTCTATCAGTGCTCCATTTCCTGGCAACTGGTCCTTTCCAAGTGACAGTGGGCTTGGCAGCTGGAATGTCACAGCCAATGTTCTCAATTGTGCAGACCAGAGTGTTGTCTGCCCTGCTTAAACACATGTGCAGCTACATTGTTTTCCCCCAGGTGGAGGATTTGGCCATGGTGAATGCTGACTTCTATGCAATGGGATATATCCCCAACATAATTGGGGCGACTGATGGAAAACATATTGCCTTTGTACCCCCCCTTCAAAATGAACAGGTGTTCAGAAATCGTAAGAGTTTCCACTCCATGAATGTACAGATGGTGTGCTTGGTGGACCAGTGCATCTCCCATGTCAATGCTAAGTATCCTGTGTCTGTGCATGATGCCTTTATCCTGAGGAATAGCAGCATCCCAAATGTGATGGGCCAACTACAGAGGCACAGGGTGTGGCTAATAGGTGAGCTCTGGTTCCCACCCGGTATATGTTGGTGTATGGGTATGGTGTGGGCCATATGGGATAGTGTGTGGCTAAATGTTGTCCCTCAATATTTGCAGGTGACTCTGGTTACCCCAACCTCTCATGGCTACTGACCCCTGTGAGGAATGCCAGGACAAGGGCAGAAGAACGTTACAATGAGGCACATGGGTGAAGCAGAAGGATAATAGAAAGAACCTTCGGCCTTCTGAAGTCCAGGTTTCGGTGCCTCCATCTAACAGGTGGATCCCTGTGCTACTCACCAAAGAAGGTCTGCCAGATAATAGTGGCATGCTGCATGTTGCACAACCTTGCCCTGAGATGCCATGTACCTTTTCTGTAGGAGGAGGAGGCTGGAGATGGCTGTGTGGTAGCAGTGGGCCCTGTGGACAGTAAGGATGTGGGGCAGAGGATGAGGATGAGGAGAACAGAACAGCAGTGATACGACAATATTTCCAGTGACACACAGATAAGACAGTGTTACTTCACATTTCATTGTCATTATTCTTTGGCACTGGCATGCTGTTATTTCCCACTTCTATGCCCACTTACTGTACCCTTTGGCAATTCATTTTAGAGATGTTGGTGCCCCACTATTGCTCATGGTGTGATCACTGCAGCCAACTACAGGTCTTTCTTATGTGCTCATTTACTGTACAACTGAATTGCAATGTTTGTACCTGGTTAAACGAATGCATACTTAAACGATTTGACATACTCCATACCTGTATTTTTTCCAAGGGTGTTTATTGAAGTGGTAAGAAAAAGAGGGGCAAGTGCAATGGGATGGAGTGATGATGGAGGAAAGTCCAGGGTATTGTTCCAATCTATTGGTAGCACAGGTGCATTGTCCAAGGGGGCATAGGAAGGGAGCAATGGCAGTTCAAGGTGGACAGGGTGACAGAGTGGGACACAAGGGTGACAATCAGGAGAGCCTCATTTCCTGGCTGGGGTCTTGGTATTAGTCTCTGTCTTCTGCCTGGATTGCAGGGAACGTTTGCGGGGTGGATCTCCTTCTGCAGGGGAAGGGGTGCTGGTAGCCTGTGAGTCCTGTGCCGGGGCCTCCTGTCCACTAGTGGCAGCGGAGGGGTAAGGCAGTTCAGACATCTGGCTAGTGGCATGGATCCGCTGTTATGAGACTGTCTCCCTCATAATGTGGGCCATGTCTGCCAGCACCCCTGCTATGGAGACCAGGGTGGTGTTGATGGCCTGCAAGTCCTCCATGATCCCCTAAAACTGTTCCTCCTGCAGCCGCCTGTTCTGCTGCACATTGCCGAGGGTCTGGCCCATCATGTCCTGGGAATTCTGGTATGCTCCCAGGATCTCTGCTAGTGCCTTCTTGAGAGTCGGTTCATTGGGCATGTCCTCCCCCTGGCACACAGCAGTCCTCCCAGTTTCCCTGTTGTCATGTGCCCCTGTCCCCTGAACCGTGTGCCCACTGCCACTGACCCCAGATCTCTGATTGTCTTGGGTATGAGGTGTGCCCTGGGGTCCCTGTCAAGCTGGACACACTGCTGATTGACGTGTCCTGGGGTCAGAGGTATGGGCATGCTGGGTGGGTGCTGTATGGACCAGGTTTGTTCATCCATTGATTTACCAGAATCCAGTCCTCCTCCTATTCCGGCCAGGCCCTTAGGGTGCATGATTGCCAAGACTTGCTCCTCCCATGCTGTTAGTTGTGGGGGAGGAGGTGGTGGTCCACCGCCAGTCCTCTGTACAGCGAGTTGGTGTCTTGCTGCTATGGAACGCAGCTTCCCCTGTAGGTTGTTCCGCCTCTTCCTGATGTCGTCCCTTGTTCTTGCGTGCTCTCCCACTGGGTTGACCCTGTCCACGATCTGCTGACATAGCTCCATCTTCCTTGCTATAGATATCTGCTGCACCTGTGCTCCAAATAGCTGAGGCTCTACCCTCTAGATTTCCTCCACCATGACCCTTAGCTCCTCCTCTGAGAATCGGGGGTGTCTTTGTGGTGCCATTGGTGTTGTGTGAGGTGTGTAGGTGAGGGTGTGTAGGGTAATGTGTTGGGGTGTGTGATGTGGGGTGCGTGAGTGGTGTATAGGTGTGAGTAGTGTGTGGCTCTGTTTGTGTCTGTGGTCTTGCTGTCTCTCTCTGGTGGTAATTGTTTGTAATGGTAAAAGGTTGTGGGTAATGTGGGGGGGTGTTTTATAGTGGTGTGAGTGGGTGTGTTTGGTGTGTGTATGGGTGTCAGGTGTGTGTTGTTTGAATTGTCCAATGTGGTGTTGTTTTGTTTGTGTGTGTGTATTTTGAACGCAGCAGTATGTTCTGCCAATGGTTTACCACCGTTGAATGTCCGCCATGGTGATTTGTGGGTCATAATGTGGTGGGTGTTGTTCTGTTGGGGTAACAGTGTGAGTTTGGATACCACCAGTATATCACTGACCTTTGGTGTGGCAGATTGGTGTATGGTGATGGCGGTAAGTGAGATTTACCACCAATGTCATAATGAGGGCCTATATGTTGTAACTATAGCCGTGTGTTGACCCGTGCTAAAGCGAGGGTCCGCCCGGCTATCTTAAAATCCCCTGAGGAATTAAAAAAACGTGCCTGACAATCATTGGTGTCTATTGGCCAAATTAACCACCCACTGGGACTAGAAAGTGAAGAATTATAAGTACCAGCCTGAACCTTTGCATCTAGGTCATCCATGGTGACATTTAAGAAGAATTCCCAACCACTGAACTTCGCTGGCGTGGGGATACTGGGCGTGTTCATTTCTTTCATTTTTGCTAACCCCAGACAGGATGTCTGCTGAATGGTGTCATTTAAAAAAATAATTTGCACAGCAATCAGGCATGCTTCCCTACCCTGTATTTGCCAATCTTGTGTTCCCCATACACTTTTTAAATCAACAGTGTTCTTCCAGTATTCATAACTTTCAACTGCGACAAGGAAACAAAGGACGTTGAATCACCAATGTCAATGAAATAACCAGAGGCAGTCTCTGTAAAAAACAGGAGCAGGTGCATTACTGGTAGATTGATCCACTTCACGTGGAGGCCCACGGGTAGACGGTGTCATCAGTCTGTGTAATGTTGGTATCAAAAACTGCCAAATCTTGGACAGGGGCTGTTGTTGATGCGGTAACCGGAACCAGCAAGAGCTCATTCTCCGCCCTCCCCATGGTTGAGGAGGTGTTTGTAAGGTTGTTGGACATTTTTATGTAGTCTGTAGTAGTATTGTCAATTCTACTTTGAAGAGGTATATCCTGTTGTGTAGTAAGAGGGAATCTGGAACTACCCAAGGGACCTCTGGTTCTACTGTGCAGGATCGGCCACAGGGTGAATTTTGATGTCATCAATAGAAATTAATCTGTTAGATCTGGAACCAGGCAATGTTGGTAAAATGACAGTTCTGGTACCTTGAACTCCCTGGACCGGGACCGGTGTTCTGTAGGATGGACCAAATTCCTTCTTCACTGCAATCTTCTCAAAAACCAGATCCCCAACTTTAGGAATCCAGCCAGTGGAAGCTGTTGGCAAATCCCTTATTCCTAAGGTGGCAGCACTGGCGGATGATTTATCATCACAAAATTGCTGAAGCTCCTGTAAGACAGTGAGACGTTTATTTATAATCAAAAGGCATTTCTGCTGCCACCAAACCAGGGCCATCAAGATCTGGGACATACATACGTATCCCAAAGAGAACCTAAGAAGGAGTGCGTCCCCCCAAGGACCGTCTTGGCAGATTATTAAGTGATCTCTGGACCCCTTATAGGTGATGAAGCCAACTGCGGCCAGAACATAATACTCTAGCTGTTAAGGACTGCTTTCGTTCACGGTTCTGCCTCGCCACGACCAAATTTCCCTCGGGATGGTATGGTGAGGAGTAATGGAGTTCAACACCCATCGTCCCCATGGTGCCCCTGAATGCCTTAGCGGCAAATGCAGGGCCCTGGTCTGAATGGAATGCTGCAACCACATATGTAACGATAAAGATCAGCAAGTCTTTTATAACAGTTCGAGCGTCAGCCGACCGCTGAGGCCATACCCACAGGAATCGAGAACAAGAATCAACAGCTACTAAAATTTATTTGTATGCACCATCAGGTTGGAGTGGACCACAATGGTCCAGGTACACACATTGCAGTGGCCCGCTGGACACTAAGAGGGATGTCTGTGGTGGGCATTTGATATTGGGGCCCTTTATTTGCTGGCAAATGTCACAACAAAGGACATATTGTTTTGTCTGTTTGTATGGATCTGGCCACCAGAAGCGTTTCTGTAAGAGTGTTACCGTGGCCGAAATACCAGCATGTGCAGAAGTGAAACCCTCATGCGCTGCTTTTATTAGACCAGGTCTCTGGTCTTCATTGGGGATCGCTCGATCTCCAACCCCAGGAACTGTTGCATAAGCAACATTCTGTGCACTGATACAGTAAGAACGTTTTGTAGAGTATGCTTTCGGGAGAGACTTGCCTTCGGCCGAAGCCTTCACGCTAGTCAGTATTAAATTATCCAATCTCCTCTGAGAACGAGTCACTGTAGCCACAGAAGCCGTAGCTACTGCGGATTTGGCTGCTTCATCAGCCAAAGTGTTACCAATAACGTGACTCCTGCACGTTGGTGGCCCAATGTATGTACTACATGGACACACGGTAGCTTATCCTTAAGATCAGCTACCCTCACCCACAAAGTTTTGTGTTTTATGGTGTTCCCTTTGGAATCTCTAAACCTGTTTTGCTTCCAATGGGTGAGATAATCATTGTAAGACTGGACGCAGTAGTATGAGCCACAGACAATCAGTCGGCAATCCTGACTCTGTGTGTTCTAGTGCTAGAAGAAGGGCTTTAAGTTCAGCCAGCTTAGCTGTGCAGTCCCCTATTGTTTGCGTGTAGGTAGTATGAAGGTTGCAAACCCCATCCTCCATCACCCCACTCACGGCTGCGCAAGCGGCTGAATATTGTTGTTTGGTACCTACAGCTCGTTGTGCTGAACCATCAGTATAAATGACAGTATGGTATCTGTCAAGTGGTAATATGTCTAGAGGAGCGTGGTATTCCTGTATACCTGTTCATATTGGAGATATTCTTGTGTCTGAAGTTTTGGATCAAAGATGTAGTCAACATCATTGGTGATCAGGGAGGTAGCCCCCTGAATCCAACGTGGATGTAGTGCTTTAGTGTTAGGAACGCTTGGTTTAGTGACAACTTCTAAGGCTGGCACCGGGGTAAAAAAAATGGAATCAAGACCATGGCGGAAACCGCCAACATAGACAGCCACTTTGGCACTCCGACCGCCACGGTGGTACAAACAAACACCGCAGCGGTAACCTCCAACAGACAGACGGAAGACAAGGTTCCGCCCACTATATTACAACAGGCCAATCCGCCACCTTTTCCGGGACGGATTCACCGCGAACAAAAACACAGCGGAAACAGGACTTGGAAGGGAAAACGCTCACCTCTACACACTCCACGAGGAACTAGGACGCCATGGAACCCGAACTCCAGATTCTCCAGCCTTTATCTTCCTGCTCCTCTACCAGGAACAACAAAGACAGCGGCGAAGACCACGGTGAGTACTGCACCTATGACACAGGGGAGGGTGGAGGGAAAAAAGAGTGACACACACACGCAACACGCAACACTCCCATCCCCACCCTCACCCACTACAACACACACACAAGTACATACAGATACATTACATTTACAACCCCCACAACCCCCCTGGAAGAATGCAAGGACAAAAGGAAATGAGTCGAACGTTTGTAATCTATTCAAATACAGTAATCAAAAACATATATATACATATTTACACTATAAACAAATATATACACCAAGAATACAAGTCCAAGGTATTCCACCGTCATAGTCCGTGGACCACTGGGCCCAAAATGCATGGGCGAGGCCCACACTCAATACCCGATCAAAACGGAGAGAACACTGCTGGGACATCAGATCGAAATAAAACAGGCACCTCAGGGGGAAGGGAACGGGGGCACTTCAGCCGGATGAGTGCACAACGCCAGATCCACAAGGGGGCTCCAGGCCCACTGCTGTACCCTGGGGAGTGCAAAGCCACAGTCTCACAAGTCTTTCCAGTGGGTGGGTTGCCCACTGCTGTATCCTGGGGAGTGCAAAGCCACAGTCTCACAAGTCTTTCCAGTGGGTGGGTTGTCCACTGCTGTATCCTGGGGAGTGCAAAGCCACACTCTCACAAGTCTTTCCAGTGGGTGGGTTGCCCACTGCATTATCCTGGGGAGTGCAAAGCCACAGTCTCTCAAGTGAATAACAGTCTCCACTGGTCCTGGAGGGGCCCTTGTGCCCAGAGTGCTTCATCCTGCCAAGGACAGAGGTAATGGATGTTATTCTCCACTGGTTCTGGAGGGGGCTTTGTGCCCAGGGTGCTTCATCCTGCCAAGGACAGAGGTAGTGGATGTCTTTCTCCACTGGTTCTGGAGGGGGCTTTGTGCCCAGAGTGCTTCATCCTGCCAAGAACAGAGGTAGTGGATGTTAATCTCCACTGGTTCTGGAGGGAGCCTTGTGCCCAGAGTGCTTCATCCTGCCAAGGACAGAGGTAGTGGATGTCTTTCTCCACTGGTTCTGGAAGGGGCCTTGTGCCCAGAGTGCTTCATCCTGCCCAGGACAGAGGTAGTGGATGTCTTTCTCCACTGGTTCTGGAAGGGGATTTGTGCCCAGAGTGCTTCATCCTGCCAAGGACTGAGGTGGTGGATGTCTTTCTCCACTGGTTTTGGAGGGGGGCTTGTGCCCAGAGTGCTTCATCCTGCCAAGGACAGAGGTAGTGGATGTCTTTCTCCACTGGTTCTGGATGGGGCTTAGTGCCCAGAGTGCTTCATCCTGCCAAGGACAGAGGTAGTGGATGTCTTTCTCCACTGGTTCTGGAGGGGGCTTTGTGCCCAGAGTGCTTCTTCCTGCCAAGGACAGAAATACTGGATGTTAATCTCCACTGGTTCTGGAGGGGGCCTTGTGCCCAGAGTGTTTCATCCTGCCAAAGACAGAAATAGTGGATGTTAATCTCCACTGGTTCTGGAGGGGGCCTTGTGCCCAGAGTGCTTCACCCTGCCAAGGACAGAGGTAGTGGATGTCTTTCTCCACTGGTTCTGGAGGGGGCCTTGTGCCCAGAGTGCTTCATCCTGCCAAGGACAGAGGTAATGGATGTTAATCTCCACTGGTTCTGGAGGGGGCTTTGTGCCCAGAGTGCTTCATCCTGCCAAGGACAGAGGTAGTGGATGTCTTTCTCCACTGGTTCTGGAGGGGGCCTTGTGCCCAGAGTGCTTCATCCTACCAAGGGCAGAGGTAATGGATGTCTTTCTCCACTGTATCTGGGGGGGACCTTGTGCCCAGAGTGCTTCATCCTGCCAAGGACAGAGGTAGTGGATGTCTTTCTCCACTGGTTCTGGAGGGGGCTTTGTGCCGAGAGTGCTTCATCCTGCCAAGAACAGAGGTAGTGGATGTCTTTCTCCACTGGTTCTGGAGGGGGCCTTGTGCCCAGAGTGATTTGGCCTGCTCGTGGCGGCCTCAGTAGCATTGGAAGCTTTGGCTCTCATTGGCCTGCGGTGCTGGTGGTGGCGGTGACCTGTTCAGCGGTGCTTGTGTCGGCGGTGTCCTTGGCAGCGGTGCTGGTGGTGGCGGTGTCCTGTTCAGCGGTGTGTGTGGCGGCAGTGTCCTTAGCAGCGGTGCTTGTGGCGGCGGCGGCCTTGGCAGCGGTACTTGTGGTGGTGGCGTCCTGTTCAGCGCTGCTTGTGGCGCCGGTGTCCTTGGCAGCAGTTCTTGTGGCGGCGGTGTCCTTGGCAGCTGTGCCTGTGGCGGCGGCGTCCTGTTCAGCGCTGCTTGTGGCGCCGGTGTCCTTGGCAGCAGTGCTTGTGGCGGCGGTGTCCTGTTCAGCGGTGCTTGTGGTAGCGGTGTCCTTGGCAGCATTGCTGGTGGCGGTCTTGTCCACCGTGCAGGTTTTCACTGACTTGCCTGTTTTTCTGTGCCCCTTCCCCACCTTGGATAGTGGCGCAGCTGTCTTCCCACTCCCAACTGTACCCCTGGGAGAGGCTTTGGTGGTAGACGTTTTGCCTCTCTCCCGCCGGGCACTGGCCAACTTTTTGTGCTTTTGAGGTGGGGGAAGGTCCGTGGTCTGGCTCCTTGGCACACTGGCTGCCCTGCTGTTTGGCGCATTCCAAAAGCCGGTTACTACTGGCACCACTGTTCCCGCAGATGTTGTGGCTGAGGTGCTGGGTTGGGTCCTTGAAAGGCGGGCCCTAGGGGACTGAAGGGGTGGGGGAGGTGAGGGGAAGAGGTCAAGGTTGGACAGGAAAAGTTTTTAGGACACACTGGGCCGGGTAGATGTCGGGGGTTTGGGAGTGAAGGAAGATGTAGTGGCAGTAGGAGGTGTACATTTGCTAAATTTGGGTGAAGGTGCATGGGCTGGAGGCTGTCGTGAGGTGGATGGCTGTTGGGTGGGTGTGTGGCTGCGTTTGTGTACCTTGGGCGGTGGGCTCACAGACACACTGGGAGAGGACACAGGGGTTGTGTGAATGGTAGTGGGGGTGGTGACTGCACGTGAGCGGGATGTGGTGGTAGGTGTGATGGTTTTGGAGGTAGTGGCTGAAAATGTAGTGCATGCAGGTGTGAGTGGAGACGAGACTGGGAGGGAGGAGGGAGATGAGGAGGAGGGGGACACAGTGGAGGCAGTGGATGTTGGTATGTCTGCATGTGTATGATGCTTGCATGAGTGCCTGTGGGATGTGTGGTGCTTATGTTTGCCTGAGCTTCCCTTGTGTGTTGACGTGCATGCTGGTCTGATGGTGTGCTTGGGATAGGCTGAGGTACACGGGTCTGGGTCTGGGTGGAGGAAGTTGGAGGTGGGGGGCTAGAGACAGGGACAATGGCTGCCATCAGTGCTGATGCCAGAGTCTGAAAAGCTCACTGTTGGGCTGCCTGACCAGAATTAATGCCCTCCAGGTATGCATTGGTCTGTTGCAACTGCCTCTCTACACCCTGGATGGCATTTAAAATGGTAGACTGCCCAACAGTGAGGGACCTGAGGAGGTCAATGGCCTCCTCAGTGAGGGCAGCAGGGCTGACTGGGGCAGGGCCTGAGGTGCCTGGGGCGAATGAGAAGCCCACCCTCCTGGGTGAGCGGCCACGGGGCACACGCTGAGGGGCTGCTGGGAGGGCGGTGCTGGTGGGGGGGGTGGTGGCTGTACCTGTAGATGCAGTTGGCATGGAAGGGCCCACCACCGCAAGGGAGTGCACATCAGAGGAGGAGTCCATGTCACTGGTCTCAGCTCCTGTTCCCGCCGTGGAGCTCTCCTCGCCCTCCGTCCCACTGGTGGCTTCTTACTCCGTTGTGTTGCCCTCCAGGGCCATGTGGGATGCAGCTCCCTCCTGCCCCGGTGGCACTGCTCCTCTGCCTGATGATGCTAATGCACACAAGAACAGGGAGACCACAAAAAGGGGGGGAGACAGAAGAAAGACATGTTAAGCGCATCCAATACCGCTACCGTTGGTGGACACTGCAGACACAGAATTCCCCTGCACTACGCCGTGCACTTATAGTTCCCTAATTAATCACAGGGACATGGGTTACAAGGCCTATGCCCGATTGCTGCACACATGGAAGTCACAGGAGCCTGACTAGGTGTATTTCGCTCTGAACACAGGTGGGTTGGGGTGCCACAGGGCCTGCCTTAAGACAGGACCTTGCCTATTAAACTCGCCCTGGCCTAGGGGAACCCACAGCCCACCTCCCGCACCCAGACACCTACAATGCGTGCTGAATCAGCTGAATGAGAGTGTACTCACCCCCTTGTGGCTGCTGTGATGCCCTCAAGAGCCCATCCAACTCCGGACACGCTACCGCCAGGATCCAGAACATCAGGGGGGTCATGGTGTGACGGACACCCCTCCCACGTTGGGAGGCCATCCCCAGCTGGGCCTCCGCCGTCTTCTTGCTGCAGCGGCGAATGTCCTCCCATCTTTTCCAGCAGTGGGTGCTCCGTCTGTGGTGGAACTCCAGGGTCCGCACTTCCTTGGCGATGACACGCCAAATATCCTTCTTCTGGTGGGTGCTGACCTACAGGAATAGTACAGGGGAAAAGGAGAAGATATAACAGTCCGCACCATCACAGTCATTGGCCCGCATCCATACCCTTGCCATGACGCACATGCACTCACCGTCGTATCATGCACGCCGCATTCTCCCCCCCTATATTTCATCAACACCACTCCACACAGGCATTGCCCATTCGGCATGCTCCTTGTGTACTTACCTGTTTGTCTGGATGACCGTAGAGTAGTGTGTACTGGGGGAGGACCCTATCCACTAGTTTCGCCAACTCCTCCATGCTGAAGGCAGGGGCCTTTCCCCAAACACACGAGCCATTGTCTCTTCCAGACTGAGGTCACAGCAGCACTTGCAGTGTAGGTCCTCTCCTGTCGAAGATCAGGTATCAAGTGATTGAACAGAGAGAAAATGGCGGTGATGTCCGCAGTGGTGCGTACCGTCACCGCCTGTGTACATCATCATTGGCTCCTGGGACCCATAGGGTCCAATGTTAACCAATGCATGATTGGGCCGCGGTCTTCGCCTGCTTTCCGTGACGGTGTTCAACGTCAGCGCAGTTACCTCATATCCCCTTGTCCCACATTACAGGTCAGGCAGCCACCATTTCAGGGGGCCACATGGCAGTAATTTTGGCTGAGTCACACATATCGAGGCCTTGCTTAAACACTAATACAGCCATATGTCGATTTTCACACATTTTGCTATAAAGTTGTGTTTACGTACCTCAGTGTTGGTTGACTCTCTGCTCGCTGTTCTCCTCCATAGAGCACGTCCGATGGGGCAGGTGAGGAGATGGCGTCATCCTCCAGTGTACAGACCGCTGGTGGACCTGTCGACAATGGAGGAGCGACATGTAATTGTCACATACAGACTTGATCGTACCACAATCCTGGAACTGTGTGCCCAGTTGAAGCCAGACCTGATGTCAGCTATCCACCATCCCACAGGAATCCCCCCTCTAGTGCAGGTCCTGTCAGTACTCCATTTCCTGGCAAGTGGGTCTTTTCAAACAACAGTGGCCATTGCATCAGGGATGTCCTAGCCTATGTTCTCCAACATGTTGTCCAGAGTGTTGTCTGCCCTGCTGAAACACATGCGCAGATACATTGTGTTCCCTCAGGTGGAGGATTTGCCTACAGTGAAAGGTGACTTCTGTGCCCTGGGACATATTCCCAACATCATAGGTGCCATTGATGGGACACATGTGGCCTTGGTCCCCCCCCGCAGGAGTGAACAGGTGTACAGAAACCGGAAGAGTTACCATTCAATGAATGTGCAGATGGTGTGTTTGGCCAACCAGTACATCTCCCATGTAAATGCCAAGTTTCCTGGCTCAGTGCATGACGCTTACATTCTGCGGAATAGCAGCATCCCTTATGTGATGGGCCAACTCCAGAGGCACAGTGTGTGGCTATTAGGTGAGGACATGGACCCAATACAGTGTGACTAGGTGTCTGGGTCTGGGGATGTCCCTAAGAGTTAGTGTGTGTCTAACATTTGTCCCTCGCCATTTGCAGGTGACTCTGGTTACCCCAACCTGTCATGGCTACTGACCCCAGTGAGGAATCCCAGGACAAGGGCAGAGGAACGCTACAATGAGGCCCATGGGCGAACTAGGAGGATTATAGAGAGGACCTTCGGCCTCCTGAAGGCCAAGTTCCGGTACCTCCATATGACAGGTGGTTCCCTTTTCTACTATGAAGGTGTGCCAGATCATCGTGGCCTGCTGCATGCTTCACAACTTGGCTTTGCGACGACAGGTGCCTTTTCTGCAGGAGGATGGTCCAGATGGAGGTGTTGTGGCAGCTGTGGAGCCTGTGGACAGTGAAGACAAGGAAGCAGAAGAAGAGGACATAGACAACAGGAACACAGTGATCCAGCAATACTTCCAGTGAGACACAGGTAAGAAGACAACACTGCCTGCTGCATCTGATTTAATTCTGCTACCTCTCATCTGTCTGTCATTTTCACCCAGTGTATGGACCCTGAGTTGTCACTTTCCCTTTCAATTTCACAGATGTGTGTCCCACTGTGTGACATCTGCTTTGTTTCCTCATGGACTGTAGCTGTGTGACATAGGTATGTTGACATTACATTGGATATAGCATTTTTCCACAGTTATTGCAAATACACATTTTCGAAAGCACAGACTGACTCCAGATTGTTTTGTGATTTAAGGGTGTTTATTTAAGTGCAAAATAGTGGAGGGGGTTGTAAAATGGTCAGGGGTGATGGTGGACGAATGTCCATGACAGAGTCCAGTCTATTAGTCTCACAGGTGCATTGTCCAAAGGGGCATAGGGAGTGGGGCTCGGGCAGTTTGAGGATGGACAGGGTGACAAAGTGGGACAGAAGGATGACAATCAGGGTGGTCTCATTTCTTGGCGCGGGTCTTGGAATTGTTCTCTGTCTTTGTCCTGTATCTCAGGGACTGCTTGCGGGGTGGTTCTCCATCTGCAGGGGGTGGGGTGCTGGTGTCGTGGTCCTGTGGTAGTGCCTCCTGTCCACTAGCGCCAGCGAAGGTGGTGGGCAGTTCATCGTCCAGGCTAGAGTTAGGGGCCCCTTGTTGTGCCACAGTGTCCCTCCTGGTGTTGACGAGTTCCTTCAGCACCCCTACAATGGTGCCCAGGGTGGAATTGATAGATTTGAGTTCCTCCCTGAACCCCAAATACTGTTCCTCCTGCAGCCGCTGGGTCTCCTGAAACTTGGCCAGTACCGTTGCCATCGTCTCCTGGGAATGGTGGTAGGCTCCCATGATGTTGGAAAGGGCCTTGTGGAGAGTGGGGTCCCTGGGCCTGTCCTCCCCCTGTCACACAGCAGCCCTCCCTGTTCCCCTGTGTTCCTGTGCCTCTGTCCCCTGAACCGTGTGCCCACTGCCACTGCCCCCAGGTCCCTGCTGTTGTTGGGGTGGTGGGTTAGCCTGGGCTCCCTGTAGTGGTGGACACACTGCTGCTTGACGTGTCCTGGGGACAGAGGTATGGGCCCGCTGGGTGGGTGCTGTGCTGGTGTTTCCAGAGGGGGGAAGCTCTGTAGTGGCCTGTGCCAGTGTGAGGGGAACCGACTGTCCCGAGGTCCCAGATGGGCCGGGCTGGTCATCTAGATCCAGTTGGACAGAGCTACTGTCATCATTGTGGGCCTCTTCTGTGGGTGGAGTGGACATGTCTGGACCCTCCTGTCCGGTGACGTTGGGTAGGAGTCCTGCAGGGGTGTAAAGGCATGATTATTGCATCTGTGTGTGCCGTGGTGTGCAATGGGAGGGTGACCCTGTACCCCAGTGCTTGCATTCTTGTGTGGGACCTTGTGTGAAAATGGTTTAGGGGGGTGTATGGGTATGTGCAGTGGACATGCTTTGGTGATGGGTGTCCATGCTTTGGTGTTGCATGCAGGGCTTGGTGTTGGGATGTGTGGTTTGTGATAGTGGGGCATGTGTGAGGAGTTGGAGTGATGGGGGTGAGGGCGAGGGTGGGGGTATGTGTTAGCATGCAGGTAGGGTGCGGGATATGGTAGTTAAAGGTTTGACTTACCAGAGTCCATTCCTCCTGGTACTCCTGCGAGGCCCTCAGGATGCAGTATAGCCAAGACCTGCTCCTCCCATGTTGTTAGTTCTGGGGGAGGAGGTGGGGGTCCGCCACCAGTCCTCTGAACCGCAATCTGGTGTCTTGAGACCAAGGAACGCACCTTCCCCGGTAGGTCGTTCCACCTCTTCCTGATGTCATCCCTAGTTCTTGGGTGCTGTCCCACTGCGTTGACCCTGTCCACGATTCTGCGCCATAGCTCCATCTTCCTAGCTATGGTGGTGTGCTGTACCTGTGATCCGAATAGCTGTGGCTCTACCTGGATGATTTCCTCCACCATGACCCTGAGCTCCTCCTCAGAAAACCTGGGGTGTCTTTGTGGTGCCATGGGGTGGTATGGGTGATGTGTGGGGTGGTGTGTGTTGTGATGTGTGGGGTGATATTTAGAGGTGTGTTGTGTATGGTGCGTGGATGTTGTGTGAGTGATGATGTTGACTGCCTCTGTATGCTGGTGTTGTCTTTGCTGTGCTGTCTCTCTGGCCTTTCGTCAAAATGTTTGGTCGTAGGAGTTTGTGAGTGATGTGGGTGTGTGTTTTATATTGTATTGGATGTGTGGGAGTGGTGTGTGTATGTGTATCAGGTGTGTGTATTTGGAATTGTCCAATGTGGTAGCGTTTTGTAAATGTGTGTGTATTTTGAGTGTGGCAGTGTGTATCGCCAATGGAATACTGCGGTTGAAAGACCGCTGCGTGGATTCGTGGGCGTATTCCTGTTGGCGTGACGGTGTCGGTTTTGTTATCGCCAGTTTATCACTGACCTTTGGTGTGGTGTACTTGTGTGGGTGTCTAGATTTTGGGCGGATTCCTAGCTGTGGGTCATAATAGCTGTGGCAGAATTCCGCGGCCCCAGCGGTGTGTTGGCGGTCTTCTGCACGGCGGTAAGCGGCTTTTACTGCCAATGTTGTAAGGACCCCCAAAATGGCTTGATGTGTTGTGCATAGTCAGGAATGTATGTTCTGCCAAAATTAAAGAAGCCAAGTAGCGACTGTAGGTTTCTGAGTGTATTAGGTGGGTGCAATTGTGTACATTTCTCTAGGAGGTGTGGGGCCAGGCTCTTCCCCTGATTTGATAGTTCATATCGCAGGAACAGTACACGGAGAAAGGCTATCTTACTTTTCTTAAAGTTAAATTTGTAACCGAGGTCTGAAAATCCTACAATGCTCCGATCGACCCTGACAAGATGAATGGTGAGGTCGTTGTCTGTGAGATAGATGTCATCCACATAGGATAACGCCTCGGGATCCAGATCATGTAATATTGACGTTACACAGGCTGAGAACAGTCCTGGGCTGTTCTTATAGACTTGGGGCAAACGGCAAAAGAGTTTCTGGGAGCCAAATGAGAATGCACTCAGGTCCCGACTTTCTTGTACTATGTTTTGACAGAAATATCAGTTGGAAATATCCAACGTTGTTTTGTACTTTTTGCGCACTAGATTGTTAGAAGTGCTGAGCTATGTAAATTTTGTATAGCATATGGACGTGTGTTTAAATGTCTGTAATCTAAGACTATTCTGTACAAATGGTCAGGTTTTGCAACCGGGAATAACAGGTTATTCATTGCAGAGGCACAGAGCTCTATTACTCCATGGTACTGGAGCTGAGTGAGGATCTCCCTCACTGGAGATTTAGCTTTGTGTTTAACAGAATACTGTGGCTGAGGTTGGGGTGTGGACCTGATAGGTATTAAATGACAAGGAGAGTCCTTCTTCCAACCTACATGATTGTGGTATAGTGCAGAAGCCTGCATTAAAGCCCAATCAACAGCGTAGGCTTGTTTTACCGCCTCTGGAACAAGATTAGAGAAAGAAGGCAAAATGACATCTTCCCCATGTGTGAGCTTACGGATGTGCTCAGGTGGCCAGTCTCTTGCAGCCAATAGGATATCACAATTACGTTAATCCCAGAATATTAGTTTAATAGTGCGCTCTATGTCTCCCTCAATTTGAACTTTTAAATCATAAACCCTGTTGGGTGGGAGAACGTGCCCGTCCACGGTCTCAACCGCAATGAAATCGCTAGCTGCTGTCGCATCAGATGATCTTTCAGACTCTGGCGACATATCGTGACCTCTGCTGCACTGTCTTACAGTGTCACTGCCCACGTCATGTTCTTCAGCAATGTTCTCAAGTGTACTGGCATTTTTAATTGACAGTGCTGCCACCTTTTTCTTTTTAAACTGTGGCTTCTGTAGTGTGGACTTATCTTCTTTTTTGTCCGAAGACTGTGGTGAGCCTTTCTTTTGTTTCACGTATTCAAGACGTCGATCAGGACGGTCCCCTCTCTTGCTACATCTAGCCAGTGCGTCCTGAAAGGAACGTGAGAGACATGTATCAGTATATATGGCAGGAGTTTTTATATTTTCTCTAATTCTGCGAGTGTATCTCCTTTCGGAGTTCTCCAGATTTGGAGAATCCACTCTCTTATTTCTTCTTTCTTTAACTTGTTTCTGCTTATCCCAGCGCTTCTTTGAATTTTCTTGTGCTTGTTTAGTACCTCCCTTAGGGGTGGTACATTGTAGTTCAAGCTTCTTCTGTTTGGCTTTCAAACTATCCCGTCCTTTACTAGTATAGGTATCGGAAATAACTTTCGGTAGTTCTCTCTCCTGGTCCAAATGTGGAATCTCTCGGAGACGCTGGCGTATAGCCAGTGCTACCGCTTCCCCTTTAATGTTACTGAGTACTATTGAGGAGACTGTGTTGAAGTTACGCATTAATTTCATCCCCAAATCTAAGGCTGATGCTGCCCGTGCTCATTCTGTATTTGTCTTAACACTTCCGGTAAATTGGCAACTGTCGAGGTAGCATGTGTGGTAGTATATATTGCATCGAAGACTGTACCCCATGTGGTGCAGTCATCCACATAGAGAACCACCCAAAGGGCAAGCATATAGTGAGAATTCTATGTTTGTCCTGTAGTGCCGTATGAGGAAACACAGCTTCCAGCTGATTTGTTTTCTGGGCTATCCAGAACTGTATTTTCTCTCGTTATGTGGGTACTTTACCCATGATGGTATGTACTATTTGTAGATTAATCCCAGTAGCCAATCGGTATCCAGCAGGTGCTGGTGTTGCTGAACGCGCTGGTTTTGTGTTTAATGTCCGTATTACGACTTGAACTAGGCGTCTGTAAAGTGTTATCAGTTCAAAGTATAAGTCTTGCTGGTCTGCTGCCTGCAGGTTTTGTGTACCAGGGTGAGGTGTGTATGTGGCAAAAATAGGCCACGTTGGTCCATCATTTCCTAAAGGACCTAATCTCATGTGTTATATTGCATGTGGTAAACCAGTTCTGATGCTCTTGATATGTGAGCGGTATTTCAAGATACTGGTATGCTTGGTACCGTTGAGGTACGTTTGCAATGTTAAATGTATGGAATGTGTCTGATCTGTCATTTTTCACAGGAAATGTGACCCAAGAATAAAATGTTTCTGTTTGGTAAGCTTCACTAACTTCCACTATGAATGTAGCATCCCAACCCTCTTCTGTTAACCCATGCGCCACTAAATGTAACGTTAAAGCCTGCCTAGCAGTTTCAGGGATGTCTATGGCGTTAGCCATAATGTAAAACTGAGTAAAGAGATGGAACACCATGTGGGGAGCAAAGTCCTTTTAATGAGTTCGAGCTCAAACAACCTACAGTCTAATTAGGTGGTCCCTGTTCAGCTGAGGAGGATCTTCCCCAAGACCACGGACGTCTCAGTTTAATGATACTTAGGGTACCTGTAGTATGTGAGACTGTGATAATCGGGGTATCCCCGTAAATTAGGGCCTATACACCATTATTGGTATCGCCATGTCGTAGTTAGATTATTGCTCTAGGCAAGATTGCTGGTTTAAGGATAACAGTACTTATGTATGTAGGCGACTATGCCAATCCTACAACAAAACGCAACTGTCATCCCAACCCTTCTGGCTCATAAGCAGTACCTCACCAAAACTCAAGACAGTCAAAGGTGATTTGTGGCAGCCTTTATGCATGGACTCAAAAGTGTGAACTCTCAGGGAGTGTCGTGCTTAAACAGAGATGACTCCTTTCTCATAAATACAACATGTCTCAATCACACACAGGCAATGATGAAGATGCAATACATTTTCAATAGGTTTTATTTTAGAAAAACTGCAATCCGCGATAAGTTGCATGGGCCGCAATGATTAACCCCTTCGCTGGCAGGCCTTGTCCCCCTCAGGTGACAATCCTTTTTTTGGCTGTTTGGGGCAGTTTAGGCCCTCATAACTTTTTGTCCAAATGAGCTACCCACATTAAATTTGCGACCTTTTTGTCCAACATCCTAGGGATTCTAGATATATGCAGACTTTTTGGGTTCCAATGAAGGAGACCAAGATATTAGCCAAAATACAGCAAAAATTTCATTTTTTTTTTAATGGGAGAAATAGCTGCAAGAAGAAGGCTTGTAGTTTTTTCCCTGATAATGGCATCAACAAATGTTTTACTGTACTGAAATCACCATTTTCCCAGCTTTCAGGAACAGGCAGACTTGAATCAGAAAACCCAATTTTTCAACACAATTTTGGCATTTTACTGGGACATACCCCATTTTTACTCTTTTTTGTGCTTTCAGCCTCCTTCCAGTTAGTGACAGAAATGGGTGTGAAACCAATGCTGGATCCCAGAACGCTAAACATTTCTGAAAGGTTGACAAAATTCTGAATTCAGCAAGGGGTAATTTGTGTAGATCCTACAAGGGTTTCCAACAGAAAATAACAGCTGAAATTAACGATTGAAATTGAGGTAAAAAACAGCCATTTTTCTCCATGTTTTACTCTGTAACTTTTTCCAGCGATGTCAGATTTTTTAAAGCAATATACCGTTAGGTCTCCTGGACTCTTCTGGTTGTGGTGATATATAGGGCTTGTAGGTTCATCAAGAACTCTAGGTATCCAGAGCCAAAAAATTAGCTGCACCTCGCAATTGGTTTTCATTTTATACCAGGTAAACAGCAATTCATTTGCTGAAATAAGAGTGAAAAATAGGTATCAAGAAACCTTTGTATTTCCAAAATGGGCACAAGATAAGGTGTTGAAAAGCAGTGTTTTTTTGCACATCTTTGAATTCCGGGGTTCCCATACTAGCATGTGAATTACAGGGCATTTCTCAAATAGACGTCTTATTTAAACACTGTCTTACATTTGGAAGGAAAAAATGTAGAGAAAGACAAGGGGCACTTACACTTGTTTTGCTATTCTGTATTCCCCAAGTCTCCCGATTTCAATGGTATCTCACTTGCGCGGGTAGGCCTAATGCTCGCGACAGGAAACGCAACATGGACACATCACATTTTTACATAGAAATCTGACGTGTTTTTTGCAAAGTGCCTAACTGTAGATTTTGGCCTCTAGCTCAGCCGGCACTTCGGAAAACCTACAAAACCTGAGCATTTTTTTTAACTAGACACCTAGGGGAATCCAAGATGGGGTAACTTGTGGGACTTTCACCAGGTTCTGTTACCCAGAATCCTTTACAAACCTCAAAATGTGGCCCAAAAATACTTTTTCCTCACATTTTGGTGACAGAAAGTTCTGGAATCTGAGAGGAGCCACAAGTTTCCTTCAACCCAGTGTTCCCCCAAGTCTCCCGATAAAAATGGCACCTCACTTGTGTGGGTAGGCCTAGCGCCCGCGACAGGAAATGCCCCAAAACACAGTGTGGACACATCACATTTTCCCAAAGAAAACAGAGCTATTTTTGCAAAGTGCCTTGTTGTGGATTTTGGCCTCTAGCTCAGCCAGCATCTAGGGAAACCTACCAAAACTGTGCATTTTTTAAAACTAGACACATACGGGAATCCAAGATGGGGTGACTTGTGGGGCTCTCACCAGGTTCTGTTACCCAGAATCGTTTGCAAACCTCAAAATCTGGCCAAAAAAACACTTTTTCCTCTCATTTCGGTGACAGAAAGTTATGGAATCTGAGAAGAGCCACAAATTTCCTTCTACTCAGTGTACCCCCAAGTCTCCCGATAAAAATGGTGCCTCACTTGAGTGGGTAGGCCTAGCGCCCGCGACAGGAAATTCCCCAAAACACAACATGGACACATCACATTTTCCCAAAGAAAACAGAGCTGTTTTTTGCAAGGTGCCTAGCTGTGGATTTTGGCCTCTAGCTCAGCCGGCACCTAGGGAAACCTTCCAAACCTGCACATTTTTAAAAAACTAGACACATAGGGGAATCCAAGATGGGGTGACTTGTGGCGCTCTCACCATGTTCTGTTATCCAGAATCCTTTGCAAACCTCAAAATTTGGCCCAAAAACACTTTTTCCTTACATTTCGGTGACAGAAAGTTCTGGAATCTGAGAGGAGCAACAAATTTCACCCAGCGTTCCCCCAAGTCTCCCGACAAAAATGGTACCTCACTTTTGTGGGTAAGCCTAGTCCTCGCGACAGCAAATGCCCCAAAACACTATCTAGATACATCAAAATTATCAAATTCAAAACTACCTGTTTTGGTGGGGGGCACCTGCGTTTTTGGTCGTGGGCTCAGCAGCCATCTAGGGAAACCTACCAAACCCAGACATTTCTGAAAACTAGACCCCAAAGGAAGTCCAGGGAGGTGTGACTTGCGTGGATTCCCCAATGTATTCTTACCCAGAATCCTCAGCAAACTCAAATTTAGCTAAAACATCAAATTTTTCCCACATTTCTGTGTGGGATCACTTCACCGGGACAAAGTTCCTACCACCCAACGTTTCCCTCAGTCTCACTTTAAAAATGATACCTTACTTGTGTAGGTTGGCCAAGTGCTTGTGACAGGGAAGAGCCAAAAACATGTCGAAATTGAGGGGGAACCAAAGTGGGTCCAAAAGGGCAGTTTGAAAAAAAACATTTTTAGACTAACAAGTGCAGTAGAATTTTTATTGGTACAGATGAGACAATGTTGGGTGGTAGGAATTTTGTGGATTCCTGCAGATTCCGGAAGGTTCCATCACAAAAAGGTGGGAAGAATACATGATTTCAAGCAAAGTTGGTGGTTTGCAGGGCATTGTGGGTAAGAAAATGGTGCGGGGTGCATGCGAAGCACACCATCCTGGACTCACCAAGATGTTTAGTTTTCAGATGTGTCTAGGTCTTGTGGATTTTTCTACATTGCAGCATCCCAAGGTCCAAAAAGTGCAGTCCTCACCATTCCAATTAGGACGATTTTGAGAGTTAGGTTTATGGTGTGTCTCAGACTCAGTCAGGGTCCAATCCATGTCCAGATCACCACAAGGGGACTTAGAGAAGATGGAGGAGTACCCTTACTTTTTCTTGCTAGAGATAACAAAGCCAGTGGTTCGAGAACAGGTACATCTTGCTCAGCACTCCTGTTCTGCTCCCACTTCAGGAAGATCTACTACTGTTGGCTTTGGCTACTCCTGTTGTCCACTTTGCTCAGTTTCCTGTAACGACTGGGTACTAGTTTGCAGCTGAGACAACTCAAATTCAGACTTACTGCTTGCCACCATGATTACATTGCTTTTCTTGCTGAGAGATTTGCCTTGGGGCTTAGGTTGGAGTGGTGCTGTTGATGCAGGAGTGCTGCTCCCAGCTTACAGACTGGAGGACGATGCTGCAGGCACATGTTTCATGACAAAGTTTTGGGGCAGCACGCCAGTGATGAAAATCTGCTTATTCTTCTCCTTTTCATTGGCCACTTTCTTGGCAGCACCTTTCTTTTGGGCCAACTTCATGCTCTGTCAGTTGGCAGTGGCACTTAGGAGCACAAGTGGAAGAGATTGGAGTACTAAGAATTTGTGGTCACGTCACTTTGAGCCGACTTTTCTCTCAAGCAGTACTCTGTCAGTCTTGTGCACCTAAGATCAAACAAGAAAGAAATGCATTTAGTGAAAAGTGGCATTTTTGCAGTTTTCTTTTAATTATTAATAGCACAGACAATATAATTTAGTATGGTTATTGGAATTTAAGTCAAACCACACCACCATAACGTAATATTTCCTTTTCTATCATGATAGGCTGACAACATACAGCTGTAACATTTTCTTTAGGTGCATCTAAGGGGAGACAGCTGTGGCAGAAAAGTGGGTCCAGAGGAAAAAATAATCTTTGAAAAATGAATGCTTGTGTGCAGTGGACCTATGACAGGCAGAGGATCCAGGGGAAAATTGAATGATCCTTAAAAAATAAATACTGGTGTGGGCCTATGCTGGGCATCGCGGTTCAGGGGAAAATTGAATAATCCTTACAAAATTAATGCTGGTGTTCATCTGGCTCTGTGCCTATGGCAGGCAGAAGGTCCAGTGGAAAATGAGTAATGACAATCCTTAAAAAAAGAATGCTGGTGTGCGACAGATGCCTATGGCAGGCAGGAAATGTATGGGCATGGTAACAACATTGAAGAAAACACTACCATTAATTCAAAAATGCCAAAGAAGAAAACTAAGTGAGCTGTAAAAAGTTTACAACAAAACACATCTTCTCAAGGCATCAAATATTACCCCACCAGCATACACTTTTTACAGAAAAAAATGTTAAATACAAAATAAACCCTCACATTAATAATTCATTCCAATGTCATATGTGGCCTAAATGATGTTTTAAAACAACATACACCTAAGAAACAATTGTTTCACGTGTCCTTGACTAGTATTGGCTGGATGTCCCATAGGCAGACTAGTTCACATTATAAGATAAATGTATAGTGCAAACTTAACAAACGTGGAGAAAATGTACTGAAGGGTGCAACCTATTGCTCTCACAAAAGATAAAAAAAGAATTGCAAAAATAACTATGCCTGTACTGAAACTCCAGGCCACCCACCACAACCACAATCAAATATAAACATTGAATAAAAGTACAAATAAATACTGGTGCATGCCTTCTATCAAACAAACAACACCTGTATAAAAATGTTTTTCAACTGACTTCTGATATCACCAAAACAATCTTTAAAATCTAATGGTATTTATGTAACAGGAATTGCAGACAGAGAGAGAGATCCTTCCACCTAAAGATCCAAGTGGAAAGTGACCAGGAGATGGACAAGACACTGGCAGGAGCCTGCTGGACAGGAAGAGGAAGTTGGAGTCTCTGGGGCACTTCCTTCCTGCAGAGGAAAAAGTAAAATAAAAAATGCTTTTTGCACTAAAAAACACCTGAACCGTCCTTTGGAGTAGAATATTGACTGGAAAATGCCTTTTTGAGTAGAGTTAGCTGCTTCTTGAGTGACAATCTGCTTAGGAGGCAGCTGCGGTCACTCATCAGCATCATGAAAATGGTGCCGGAAAGGTATGTGGCGACCTGAAGCCGAGCTGGCAGCCAGCAGATCTTGTGTGCGCTGACAGCCTGCAAATCATATTGCACTCACCAGTGCATACCTAAAAAACTCTTGCACACATGGAAGAAATTCTGCTGCAATCCAGATGGTGGAATTTAGCGAGAACTATGTGTTACTTGCATAGCGCAGAGTTCCTGAACTCTGCGAACTCTGCTGGCGGAGCAGAATTTTTCACCCAGACATAGCTGTCACCTATAGGACTAACATGAAAAAAGTGCATAACACCTACCAGCATAGCTCCAGGCTCTTGTTTGAAGACCATACTCTCCAACTGTAAGATTTTGATGATGAGTTGATCATGGCCTGTGTGAAAATGCAGCAAGACTCTGTTGGCATTTGAAAGCCTTTTCTGGAGGGGAATGAGACCTGTCGAGGCTGTCTTGAGAATGAAGATGGCCCTCTCACCATGGAAGACTGGTCTGGGGTCACCCATTCTCAAATTCACCGGCAAGTGCTGTCACCTCAGACTGCTGGGCAGGAAGAGCCTAGTCAGGAGGGTGGGCAAGGCCTGGCAAGCTAAAGGAGTCAGCTGAGGGGAGTTATAAACTGAGGAGATGTGAATCAATAAATATTCCTGAGCTCTCTGAAATTACCCATGGAGCTTCAGTCAGTAATACATTCAATGGTATGTATAATGTTATAAAAGTGTGTTCTCAGACTACGATAGAGGCTAAAGTGGCATGACTCACTGGATTCTATTCACTCAACTTGGCTTTTGAGAGAGCACTCTGACTCTGATACATTTTCACCTATTCTCTTTGTTAATGCAACTTGAATTCATTCTGAGACCAACTTTATCTCGCCTGAACCTACAGCATTGAGATGCTCTATTAGAAATTATGGCCCTTATTATGACATTGGCGATAAATCCCACTTACCGCCATGCTGACTACCGGCAACTTACCGCCGCGGATATCCATTCACCATATTATGACACACACACACCAATCCGTCACTATTCAGCCACAGACACTAATCCGCTACACCAAAGGTCAGTGATAAAGTGGCGGTATCAAAACCTACACTGTTACGCCAACAGAACTACGCCCACCACAGTATGACCCACGAATCACCAAGGCGGACATTCAATAGCGGTAAACTATTGGCGGTACATACTGCTGTGCTCAAAATTGACACACACAAACAAAACAACACCACATTTGACAATTTAAACAACACACTCCTGACACCCATACACACACCACACCCACACACCCACACCACAATAAAACACCCACCCACATTACCCACAACCCTTTACCATTACAAACAATTGCCACCAGAGAGAGACAGCAAGACCACAGAAAATACCAGACCCACACACCACCATCACCTATACACCACCCATGCACCTCACAGCACACACCTCAACACTTTACCCAACACACCCTCACCTACACACCTCACACAAAACCAATGGTACCACAAAGACACCTCCGCTTCACAGAGGAGAAGCTAAGGGTCATGGTGGAGTTAATCATCAGGGTAGAGCCAAAGCTATTTGGAGAACAGGTGCAGCAGATATCCATAGCTAGGAAGATGGAGCTATGGTGGATAATCGTGGACAGGGTCAACGCCGTGGGACAGCACCCAAGAATTAGATATGACATCAGGAAGAGGTGGAATGACCTATGGGGGAAGGTACGTTCCATTGTAGCAGGACACCAGCTCGCTGTACAGAGGACTGGCGGCAGACCCCCACCTCCTCCCCCACAACTAACAACATGGGAGGAGCAAGTCTTGGCAATCCTGAGGGCCTGGCCGGATTAGGAGGAGGACTGGACTCTGGTAAGTCAACTCTCCACTATTATCACCCCCCCACCTGCATGTCGTCACACCCCCTCACCCCCACCCCCAACCTCACTCCATCACTCCACCACATCCCACACACCCCACCATCACATCTCACTTATCCCAATTCCAAGCCCTGCATGCTCTACCAATGCATGGACACCACTCACAGCCCCGCATGGACACTCAGCACTAAAGCATGCACACTACAAAGAACTAATCATCCGACCATACACCAACGTACACAAGTGAAAGATGCCAGGGCAAATACAACCAAAGAGGGCAAGCCACAGATGCACAATATGCCAGACACAGAAACCATAACACATCATTTACATCCCCTTAGGTACCCCAGCCAATGTCAGCGGAGAGGAGGTGCCAGCAATATCCTGTCCGCCAACAGAAGAGGCCCACAGTGATGATAGCAACTCTAGTCTTCTGGATCTGGATGACCAACCTGGCCCATCAGGGACCTCTGGACAGCCGGTTACCCAGGCCCAGTCACACACCACCACAGAGTCTCCTCCATCAGGAAACACCACCACATCACCGACCCAGCGTACCCATACCTCCATCTCCAGGACACGTCAATCAGCAGTGTGTCCACCTCGACAGGGACCTCAGGGCACACCTCGCCCACAAGACAATCAGGGACCTGGGGTCAGTGGCAGTGGGCACACGGTTCAGGGAACAGAGGCACAGGACAACAGGGAAACTGAGAGGAGTGGTGTGCGCCACGGGGAGGACAGGCCCAGGGAACCAACTCGCCAGGAGGCACTTTCAGAGATCCTGTGAGCATATCAAAATTCCTAGGACATGATTAGCCAGATCCTGGACAATGTGCAGGAGAACAGGCGGCTGCAGGAGGGACAGTACCAGGGGATCAGGGAGGACTTGCAGGCCATCAACAACACTCTGATCTCCATAGCAGGGGTGCTTGCAGACATGGCCAATATTATGAGGGAGGCAGTCACACAACAGCGGGCCTCTGCCACTAGCCAGACATCTGAACAGCCTTCCACCTCTGCTGCTGCTAGTGACCAGGAGGCCCCGCCACAGAGCTCACAGGCCACTAGCACCCCTCCACCTGCAGAAGGAGAACCACCCCACAAATGTTCCCTGAGATCCAGACAGAAGCCAGAGACACATGCCAAGACCCCCGCCAGGAAATGAGACTCTCTTGATTGTCACCCTTGTGTCCCACTCAGCCATCCTGCCCACATTGAACTGCCATTGCTCCCCTTCCTATGTCCCCTTTGGACAATGCAACTGTGCTACAAGCAGACTGGAACAATACCCTGGAATTTCCTCCATCATCACCACATCCCATTGCACCTGCCCCTCTATATTTAAGCACTTAAATAAACACCTTGGAAAAAAAGAAGTATGGAGTATGTTACCTATTAACCACACCCTGTGCCTCTGTAGTTGGCCCATCACATTTGGGATGCTGCTATTCCTCAAGACAAAGGCATCATGCACCGACCCAGGATACTTAGCATTGACGTGGGAGATGTTCTCGTCCACCAAGCACTCCATCTGTACACTCATAGAGTGGAAACTCTTCCAATTTCTGAACACCTGTTCATTCTGACGGGGGGACAAATGAATTATGTGTTCCATCAGTCGTCCCAGTTATGTTGGGGATATGTCCTATTGCATAGAACTCGGCCTTCACTGTGGCCATATCTTCAACCTGGGGAAATACAATGTAGCTGCACATGTGTTTAATCAGGGCAGACAACACTCTTGTCAGCACAATTGAGAACATTGGCTGTGACATTCCTGCTGCCAAGCCCACTGTCACTTGGAAAGAACCCGTTGCCAGGAAATGGAGCACTGATAGAACTTGCACAAGAGGGATCACAGTGGGGTGACGGATAGCAGACATCAGGTCAGGCTTCAATTGGGCACACAGCTCTGTGATTGTGGCCCTGTCCAGTATATAGGTGAGGATAATGTGCCTGTCCTCCATTGTTGCCAAGTCCACCGGGGGTCTGTACACAGGTATGTCTCCATCTCCTATTCATCCGCAGTGGTAGCAATCTTTGGGACAAAAGATTGAGGAGCCGGTCAAATACTGAACAATGGGACTACAACAGAACTTTGCATGCTGTTAACTTGTAATGGGTCAGTGTGATTTGTACAGTATGTCCTAATTTCACCAGTGACGCAGCAATTATCCAGGGCCTGCCCACCCCCACCCTGAAATGGCGTCCGTCTGTCTTGTGTGGCGGGACAGTTGGAAGTGAGGTAATTCTGCTGACGTTGTGCGCCGTTGCGGGAGGGCCGTGCAACTCCTCATTGGTTAACATTGGGCCTTATGGGGTACAGTGGCCAATGGTGATCTACGCCGGCGATGATGGTGTGCACCGCCGCGGACCTGACCGCCATTTTTGATCTGATCCCTCACTTGCTACCTGATCTTCAACAGGAGAGGACCTACACTGTATGTGCTGCTGTGACCTGTGTCTGGAACCTACCATGGCCCGTGTGACTGGGGAAAGGGCCTGAGCCTTCACTTCGGCAGAGTTGGAGAGACTGGTGGATGGGGTCCTTACCCAGTACATACTGCTGTATGGGCCTCCAGACCAACAGATGAGTACACTGTGGGCACAAGGCATGTGGCATGAATGCATGAGTGTAAGGGGGTGGGTGGATGCCCTTTGGGCGGCGTATTGGTTGTTTGCTGGGTTTGTGTGTGTAAATGGTGATGTAAAGGGGTATGGTGGGTCATAAGTGTAACATGCAGGAGTGTTTGACTAATTCCATTTTCCTGTGTGAATTGCCTCTGCAGGTCAGCGCCCATCAAAAGAAGGGTATATGGTGTGCCCACGCCAAGGACGTGCGTACCCTGGGGGTCTACGGCAGATGGAGCATCCACCGTCGGAAACGGTGGGAGGACCTGAGATGTTGGGCACGGTAGACGGCGGAGGCCCAGAAGGGGATGGCCTTCCAACGAGGAAGGGGTGCCCATTGAACCCTGACCCCCCTGATGGCCCGCATACTGGTGGTGGCCTATCCTGATCTGGTTGGGCGCTTGAGGGCATCACAGCAGCCACAAGGGGGTGAGTAAAGTGGTATTATTACAACTTACGCATGGTAGGGTGGTATCCGGCTGGGGGATGTGTGTCAGTGGATGCGCCTAGGCCAGGCCTGACATTGCAGCATAGGTCCCGTGACAGCTAGGGTTCAGAAGGGATAATCTTGCTACCTAGCAAGTAGGCATCCACAACTGGTCAGGGCTGGGTGGGTCCCAGGTGTGCTGCATTTGGCAGTGTGTGCCCCGCCCCATGGCTTGGCTGCTACCAATTTCTCTTCCAGTGCTATGGCATATTGCGTAGGGCTGTTCCCTGTGTGTGAGGGTGCTGTGCATACCAACGGTAGTGTTGGTGCCACCATTGACCAAGTGTATCCTTTGTCTCCCCCATTTTTGTTTTGTCATCCTGTCCTTATGTGCATTAGCATCATCTGGCGGAGGAGCTGAGGCACTGACAACGGAGGGAGCTTCATCCCACAGGAGGCAGAGTCCACCAACGCTGAGGGCACCAGTGGGACGGAGGGCGAGGGGAGCACCATGGCGGAGACTGGAGGGGACAGTTCGGACACAGATACCTCCCCTAATGGAAGCTCCCTGGTGGTGGCGGACACCTCTGTGACCACCCCAGCTACAGGTACCACCGCCACCCCGTACCAGCACCACCCTCCCAGCAGCCCCTCATCGAGTTGCCCGTGACGGCTCATCCAGGAGAGTGGGCATCTCCTTCGCCCCAGGCACCTGAGGCCCTGCCCCAGAGAGCCCAGATGCAACAGACTAATGCATTCCTGGAGGGCATTCACACTGGGTTGGTGGCCCAACAGAGATCGATCCAGGCTCTGGGCTCCTCTCTGATGGCAGCCATTGTCCCTGTTTCTATCCTCCCCCCTCCAACTTCCTCTTCCCAGTCCCATTCTCCTCAATCCCAACCCATCCCAAGCACACAGCCAGACGAACATTCACCCAAGACAACACACAAGAGTGGTTCAGGCAAACACAAGCACCACACTTCATCCCACAGGCACTCACACAAACACCATCAGATGCAGACACACCAACATCACTATTTCCACTCTCTCCCCCTCTGCCTCCTCCTCCACCTCCCTTCCAGTTCCATCTACACTCACACCTACATGCACTACATCATCATCTACTACCAGCATCATCACCATACCAAGCAGAACACCCACCTCACTGGCAGACACCTCTACGAGAGCCATGCACACGTCCCCTGTGTCCTCTCCCACTGTGCCTGTCCCCCTCCTCCTAAAGGACACAAATGCAAGCACTCAGACACCCAACAGCCATCCACCTCACAACAGCATCCAGCCCATGCACCTGCACCCAAAATCAGCAGACACCTCCAACAACCACTCCCTCTTCCTCCACTCCCATTCCTTTTCCCTCTTCCCGCCCCAATGTCACTAAAAAATGTTCCTATCCACCATTGACCTCTTCCCTACCCTTCCCCCCGTCCTGCACATATGGCCAGGTTAGGGAGAACCCAGCCAAGCACCTCAGCCACCCAGTCCAGGGGCCCAGTGGTCACCACACCCACTCGTGGTAGAAAAGGATCCAGGCCACATGTCCTGAAGGTGAAGGAGCCTGCACCAGGCAGCCTCAAGACAAAGGAGCCTGCCCTAGCTGTCAGAAAGACCAAGGAGCCTGCCCCAGCAGCTGCTAAGAAGGTAAAGGAGCCTGCCTCAGCAGCTGCTAAGAAGGTAAAGGATTCTGCCCCAGCAGCTGTTAAGAAGGTAAAGGTGCCTGCCCCAGCTGCTAGGAAGAGCAAGGAGCCTGCACCAGCAGGCAGGAAGAGCAAGGGGCCTGGGGCAGGAGGCAGGAAGAGCAAGGGGCCTGGGGCAGGAACTGTGACGGAGCCCCCACCACCAACCATGGTTGTGCAGCCATCTGAGGTTGCAGAGGATGGGCAGGAGCCTCCCCCCACCAGCAGCACCACTACCACCTCCAGTGGGCAGCCGTCTGAGGTTGCAGGGAATGGGCAGGATACTCCCCTCAAGCAGCACCACCACAACCTCCAGTGGACAGTCGTCCAAGGTTGCAGGAGATGGGCAGTATGTAATCCTGCTTCCATGTCCTGCTGTGCAGCCTGCCCCATGCAAATCCAGTGGGTATGACACCCACCTGAGAGACTGTCACCTTGCACTCCCCAGGATCAAGAACACAGGACACCAGGGCCCTTCCAGAACTAGTGGGTGAGACACCCACATTGCCAAGACTACCCAGGACCAAGAGCACAGGGCACAAGGCCCCCTCCAGAACCAGTGGGTAAGACACCCACATCGCCATGACTACCCAAGATCAAGAGCACAGATCACGAGGCCCCCTCCAGAACCAGTGGGTATGACACCCACATTGCCAAGACTACCCAGGATCAAGAACACAGGGCACGAGGCCCCCTCCAGAGCAAGTGGGCAAGTCACCCACCTGAGAGACTGCAGCCTTGTACTCCCCAGGACCAAGCAAAAGCATGTTGCCCCCTCCAGAGCAAGTGGGCAAGTCACCCACTCAAGAGACTGTGGCCTTGCACTCACCAGGACCAAGCACAGGGCATGTTGCCCCCTCCAGAGCAAGTGGGCAAGTCACCCATTCAAGAGACTGTAGCCTTGCACTCCCCAGGACCAAGCATAGGGCATGTTCCCCCCTCCCGAGCAAGTGAGCAAGTCACCCACCTGAGAGACTGTGTCCTTGCACCAGGCACAGGGCATGGAGCCCCCTCCAAAACCAGTGGTGTTCCATCTACTGGCTGAGCTGCCCTCGTCCCCCGTCCCCCTGAGGTGCCTGCTTATTTACCAACTGATGCCCCTACAGTGTTCTCTCTGTGTTGATGCAGGTGACATGCGGGGCCTTGGACTTTGGCCTGTGACCATTTGGCCTACGAACATTATGGACTGGGCTGTGCCCCTTTTTGTGTACATATGTACATATCTATTATCTTGCCTAAGTTGTTTATCTTGATGTGTTGCTCTCATTACATTCCCTTTTTCAGAAATGATTAGTCCTTGAATTATTCATCTGAGCTACGGGGTAAAAATGTTTTTGTGATGCAGCTGATTGTGTATATGGTGGGGGTGTGTGTGGTGCGTGTGTGTCACTTTCATTTTCCTCCCTCCCTCCCTTGTGTGCTAGGCGGCTGTACTCACCATTGTTGTCTTTTCCGGCGCTGATGTTCGTGGTGGAGCAGCACGTAGAAGATCATGGGAAAGACATGCAGTCTGGGCTCCATGGCGGCGTGTTGTTCCCTGTATCTCCAATGGTGAGTCCTTTCCCTTCTGAGCTCTGTTTCCACCAGGCTTTTGATGTCGTTGGTACTGCCCTGGAAAAGGTGGCGGTTTCCTGTGTCTTATTACGGTGGGAGGAACATTGACTGCTGCCTGGCTGTAGGCTGCTACCGCTGTGGTGGCTTTTGTTTTCACCCTGGTGGTCGGTGTGGGAATTTGGCTGTCTATCGGCGATCTTTCTGCCATGGTCATAATTTGGTGGTAATTACCCCTGGCCTGTTGGCGGTATTACGGCCACTTTCACACCAACCGCCAGGGTTGTAATGAGGGCCTATATGCTTTCACATCTGAGATGAGAACTCTTTATGGGTTCTAATGAGCTTTAATCTTTTCCCTGAAACAAGATTAGATTTGGGACTAGATCTTTATGGTGCACACTATGTACTCTGTTCTGTAATATGCATTGAGATTAAATGAATTGCTAATAAAGAAATTGATTAACTAATGTTTTAATAAAATCTTAAAAATAGAGCTCAAAATCTCATTGACTCTAATCATACTGAATTGAGTATATTTTGTTTATCAATGTGCAGTTCTTAATATTATTTACTATCTGCCTCAAAGAACTTGCCTCTAGGGCTCAGTAGAGGTGTAGGACCTTTATATCTTGAAGGCTTTCAATTGTCCACAAAGAGCATTGTTAAAAATGATGCTTCAGCAACCCTGTCCTCCAACTGCTACAACAAAGCTTTGAGTTTTAGCTGGGGACATGGCTTAGATTTCAAGCCATGCCCAGCCTGAGAGCTGGCACAGATGGGGATTAAGAAGTTGAACTGATTTGTCTTCATTTCTCTCTGTAATATTTGGCTCTAAAAGGCTGCTTTGAAAATTAACATTTGTTGAGTCTTGCTGACTCGTAAGATCTGAGGGGTCTCTATTCTGCCAGCTAAGCCTACATGCCTTATAAAAACACTCTTGTGTAATTTCTGAGTGCAAATGATCCTTTAAACTGAGATATCTGTGCACCTGGAAAACAAATGGTGGACCTCCTGCAACTGAAATTGCCTGGTGCTGTGAACATTCTCCTATTTGTAATGGTGTCTAAAGAACTTTCCTAAAAATTTGCAAATATATTGAAATCCAGAAATAAAATTGCAGACCTTTTTCTAGTCTTAGAAAAAAATCATTTCAGGTGGAGCAGGATAAGGAGCCAATCCTACCCTAACAAACATTGGTAAAGCCAATAGGTTTAGACTATGAGAAATCAAAAGCCGGGGTATGGTGATATCTAGTGTGGGTAGAGCAATAAGGACCGTGATGACAGCTTTCTGGAGTGTCCAGATATGGGGTACAGGAAAAATGGTTGGAATGTGGATCTGTGGGTAAATGAATGAAATAGGGTCACTGTGGTGTGGATGTGTCTGTGGCTAGAAGATGGCACGGAGGAGGGCTGAGAGATTAAGTGTCAGGGATGTTTAGTGAACTGAAAGGCTGAGGTTCTGAAGGACTGTGAAAAGAGGCTGTGTGGAGATGATGTTGTTGTGTGATACAGGGTCTGTGATGAAACAAAAAGTCTGTGACTAGCTGTTGGGTCTGTGGAAGGCTGTGGATTGATATGACCTTATGACAGACCTAAGGAAAGACGAGGTGCTTGTGACAGGGCAATGCCTGCAAATATTGATAATATGAAGGTTTGAGGATGTTGTGCTGAGATCATGGGCTGTGAAGGGATGTGCATATGTGAGGTTGTGAGGAAGATGTGTCTTTGGGGGAGTTACCATTATTAGGGGATTACAAGTCTCCTGATGGCTCTGGAGTCATCCTGGGTGGAAGAGAGATGTTGATATTTCATTTTGTTTCAATGCTATACTGGGTACATGTAAGTACTATAGAAGAGAATATTAAGGCCCATATTTATACTCTTTGCGCCGGATTTGCATCATTTTTTGACGCAAATTCGGCGCAAAATAACACCATATTTATAATTTGATGCTAGACCCCGCTAACGTCAAAATATCTCAGCGTGCGTCATTTTCTGGATGCGTGAGACCGCCTTGCGTTAATGACATGCAAGGTAGGCGTTCCCGTCCAAAAAATGATTTAAACACCTGAGCGCCATATTTATCCTCCGGTGTCAAAATGACGCACAGGAGGAGGCGGGCCTTAAAACATGGCGCCCAGACGGATTTTCACCGTTTTTTAACGCCTGACCCGGAGCAGGCGTTAAGGGACCTGTGGGCTCATTTCCATGGTGGGAAACCGAGGAAGCAGTCCACAGGTCCCATTTCCTGCACCCAGGGACGCCACCCTAGCCCACCCCTGGAGGACACCCATGGATGGAGGGACCCATCCATGGTGAGTGAAGGTAAGTGCAGGTAAGTATAATTTTTTTTTTTAATGGCATTGGGGGGCCTAACTTGGGCCCCCCTACATGCCACTGTGCCCACTGGCCATGCCCAGGTGACAGAAGTCCCCTAGGCGTGGCCATTGGGCAGGGGGGCATGACTCCTGTCTTTGCTAAGACAGGAGTCATTACCATAGGGGTTGTGCGTCAAAAAATGGCACAAGTCAGGTTAGAGCCAATATTTTTGACTCTAACCTGACTTGCACCATTCTTTGACGCACAACCCCCAGTATTTCCTTGGCCTCTGCTGCCTGGTTAAAGTCATTTATTTTGACGCTAACCAGACCGCAGCGCCGGCTAACGTCATTCCATAAATAAGGCACCCGGCTGGCATGTTGGAATGGCGTTAGCCGGCGGTAAACTTTTTGACGCAAATCTGCCCTGGCGCTAATTTGGGTCAAAAAGTATAAATATGGGCCTAAATGAGATAGCAGTGTGAACGGAGATGCTTGGACCAGAGGAGTAGGGGTGGGAAGTTTGTACATAAGGTATTATGCAGTGAATGTGATGAGACTATCTCTGACGACATACTGACCTTATGGAGGGATTCTAGGACTGCTCAGTCACCAGATGAGTGGGTTCTGACAGATGTGGCTATAGGTAGAAGCAGTGGCCAGGGACATATGGTGTAGAGTGATGCTTCAATTGTGTTGAGGTTTAGAAAGATACTTCCTCTGCAATGAGGCAGCCTGTGAGTAGACGCTAGGATAATGAAAAGCTGTGGAAACCTGCTGAGGATATGTGGACAAGGTGATTGTGATGGAATGGTGTTGCCGTGAAGAAACAAGTGAGCTAAGGGGAGATCTTGTGGTGGTGGAAATATGTTACTTTCACCTGGGTATATTCAGGTAGTCTGTGTATTTAAAATTTGGGGCATATTGATGAAGCTTAAGCATTCTTCAGGCAAACAAAATGTTTTTGGTTACTAAAAAAAGTCTACATTTTCATTACAACAAGAGGGAGGAAGGTGGGAAACAAAGAATGTGCAGCAGGAGATAGCAGGTTGGATTTAAGAGAACAACAGCAGGGGGTGTTTTAAGAAGAATGGACAATGGGAGGAGCGAGGTTTAAAAAGATTGGACAATGTGAGAGGAGATTGCAGGAGGGGTTGGTGTGTTGGGGTTTATCACTATGGAGAGAAGGAGAGATGGTAGGGTGGGTTTCAGAGAATGACACTGGGGGTGCTTTAAAAAGATTGGATGGCTGGAGGAGGAAGGGTTAAAAATATCAGATGGCATGAGTGGAGACTAACAGGGGGAATGCTGTGTGGTTGGTTATCACCATAGAGAGCAGGAGGAGGGTGAGGGTGGAAAGGGACTGCAGAGGCAACAAATCTGTACGAGTGCATGCTGAAAAGTAAAAGGGTACCTGTAGGAGCCTGCAGTGGAAGGGCACTAGCCACCAGAAGCAGTACTTGGTCGAAGCTCCATAGCAGGACCAAATACTCAATTACCAGTAGGAAGACAGAGATGAGGAGGAGGTTGACCAATAGGAAGCAAAGAAACGAGAGTGACGTGAGAGCTAGCCAATGGTAGGTAAAGGTAAGTAAAGGGTGGGCTCCAAGCCCCTTTTAAGATTTTTTTTTAAACACAAGAGACTTTGCAAGCGCTGTGCAGGACTTGACCTCAGCAGCTTCACAGTGGCTTTTCCTGCACAAAGTTTTATACTGCGGAACTCCAGGCCAGTGAACAGATGTTTCCAGAACAGTAGAACAGTTCTTATCTGAAGCTTTAAACCTTGACCTACTGGAGACTTTCAGACCCAGCAAATAACATTTCAAATGTGTTGAGCCTCCAAGTTTCTTTTTATCATGTTCTGATTGGGAGCCAATACCTGTTTCACAGCACACTGAAGTTAAGGTTCACTTTTCTTGGATCCAAGAGATGTCTGTCTCCTGCATTTGGGATCTTCTGAAATATTGACAACTGGTAGAACATGGAAGCTCATGCAGATATATTTATTAATTGATGCAACTTTCAGATCAATGATTTTGTACATAATAATGACATGGATACTTAGGTAAATATTGTTCGGCTCTTACACACTAGATACTAGAAATAATTATCAGTTTTGATCATGAGTTGCACCAATGGCTAAATTTGGTTGGCAAAGACAAACACAGAAAATTGAGGAATTTATGCTATCACTGGCAAAGTGAACACAGAAGACACCTTAAAAGCCTACTATTTGGCTATTTACGTGACTCTGTGTAGCTATTTATCTTGATTTCATTGTTACAACAAGTATTTATTCAGGCTAAATCTGAACTGTTGATGTGATTTGAAGACTTCAATGACAAGCAGAAGGCAGTTCCAGTGAAATTGACAGTTTAAAAAAATGTGGGTCCAAATTTATGAGGGCGTTGCACTGCTGCTGCATTACTGTTTGTGATGCGACAGCTGGGCAAACCCCTAAATCATATTTATGACCCCACACAAAGCCACTTTGCATAGCTTTAAATGGCCAAATAAATATGGAGTAAGACAAGGCAGCACAAATCGATGCATTGCCTTACTTTGCACTAGGAAGGAATTCAATGGGTGTTGTGGTAGGTGTTCCCACACAACAACCATGGATTTTGACATATCCCCAGATTTACAAGACCTTGTAAACCTGGAGATGCACCAAAACCTTACGTTTCCCCAGGGCAGGTGCAACGAGGACAAATATCTTACTTCAAAATGCAGCACACATAGAAATAGGAAAAGGCCTCCCAGGATTGTTTTTGTACAGGAAGATGTCCCTTCCTGCACAACACGAATCCTGCATGCAATGCACACACCTTGCACCATGGTGCAAGGGTGCCTGCATTGACATTAGTCTGGTAAAAGGGTACTAGCGCGGGGGAAAGGACAGGGATGTGCCATATTGCTTATATACCCTTTGACACAGGGCAGCACAGCTAGGTGACTTGCTGCACTGCCCTGTGCCAAAATCTTAAATTTGAGCCTTGGTTTTGAGTCTAACAAGGTTTCAGATATCACAGCCTCCAGCTTTGAAAGGATAATTTTCTTGGAACAAAAGAGGGCTTCTTTTACTATTTTGCTTATTGTTGGTCCTGCAGAGCTTGCGCTACATAAGGGATTCAATATTTTTTCATTTGAACCAGCTGTGTCAAACGTAGTCGATTTTTTAACATAAGGCAAGGAGAGGTGGTAGTGGGAGAGTCGTCCTGTCTTTTGCCTAATGTGATCATCTGACCTTTGAATGTCTGCATTTATTGCAGCTTCAACCCATTCATTTCGTGAGAGTGTCCACAAGCTTTGAGAGATGGAGTGATGGTCCTTGCAGGCTGCTACAATTGCACCGATCTAGGTATGTATGAAATTATTATAATAAATGTAAAGTTTAATAATATTTGGGTAAGATGTTGATTCCTAAGGATATGCATCCACATCTTCCACAGAATTTTGGATAATGAACAAAAAAAGGAAGCAACGTTAGTAGTCAACTGTGAAGCACGGTCTTCTACATCCAGACAGATAATATTACCCAGGAGCCACACAATGTCTTGTTTACTGCCTTTGCCATGGTGTACCCATAGTTAAGCATGTACAATGTGGTACAGTGACACACCTTGCTCATTGTGTGGGACATGAATCATAATGCGGTGAACTTCAATGCTCTGTTTCCTTGATGAGTAGAGAAGTGAATCTGACACATACATTGCTTAAAGTGCACAGTAACATTTCATCATACTTTAGATTTGCTCTGTTGAAGACTCTATAGACAGTTCAGCATGCAGCTGCCAGACTGCTTTGCCATGCCCCTCAGCATATTTTGTTTTCCAACCATTTGCGGAAGCTTCACTGGCTGACCATTGGTAAACTTGTTAAGTTTAAAGCACAGTGCTCATGTACAAAGCCATGAATCACACTTCTCCTACATATCTTTACAGTCTTGCATCTCCATATGTTCCTAAATGCCCCTTAAGCTCTGGCAGCTTGGGATTTGCTGCAACCCCTCGGATTAAGTTGGTCAGACAAGGAGTACACTCCTTTAAACACATTGGGGCTTCTTTATCAGCCCCTTGTGCCGCCGGTGCGTCACTTTTTATATGGGAAAAAGTGACGCACCGACCACACATAGGGCTTGTAAATAAGCCTCATAGGGGATAAGCCCTTCCTCCGATGTCCAGACAGGTGGATTACCGCCAGTGTGCCAGCCTTCCCGCCGGGCCCATTATGAGTTTTCTGCTGGGTCAGCAGGTGTGGAAACACAGTTTTTGCCCGCTGGCCCAGCAGGAAACGACGGCCTACAGAATTGTCCCCGGCTCATAATAGAGCTGGCAGAAATTTTGTAGTGCTTAGGGTGCAGCAGCAGTTGAGACGGGGCTGGCCGATGGGGGGGGGGTCTGCACTGCCCATGCCAAGTGCCTGGGCAGGGCAGGTGCCCCCCTGGAGCCCCCTGCACCCATCTCCTCCAGCCTTTTCATGGCGGGGTTACCACCAGGAAACCACTGGCGGAGAAGGGGGTTGTAATCCCCAGGGTGGCACTGCTTGCAGCGCCGCCCTGGCGGATTAGGACTGCCAGCACCACCAGACTGTCGTGCCGACGAAAAGTGGCGGTCCGACCGCGGCGCTACTGACGCAGTCGTAATGTCAGACTGGCAGGGTCGTAATGAGTCCAAATTGTGAAATGTGTTACCTCTTAGGCTAAGATTATATACTTCTTTGGAGCGCTTTTGGAAGCAGTTCAAGACAAGGCTATTTTAGAGCTTGCCTTTTTCACGTAATCTGTATATTCTATCACTTGGAGGCCCTGTGTGGGCAGCCATGAACTCTATACATTTGTAATACTACTACTACTACTATTAATAACAATAACAACAATAATGATAATAATAATAATAATAATAATAATAATAATAATAATAATAATAATAATAATAATAATAATAATAATAATGATGATACAGCAGCACAACACCTTTACGGACAAGCCCAAGAGGATCTCTAGGCCACCAGAATGGTATGCAGACTATGTCAAACGAGTATTACTTTGACTAAGCAAGACTTTGTACGGCCCAGTTAAGAGGGGAGATGTATAATACTATTGTGGAAATGGTGTCTCATTACAGAATGTACTGGTCCATCCACTACACCAGCTGCTCTCTTCTTTATTAAAATATGTAGCATTGTCCAGGAAGAAGAAAGTACCCAGTACAGATCAAAACAAAAGCTTAAAAAGCCCCCCAAAACATGCAAAACATTACCTAGTCAACCCTTGATAGTACTCTCTCTCTAGGTGGTGTGATTCTTGTTCTCATAGAGTAAATCACCATCAATTATACGTTAGGTTCCTAGTTGGGGGTGTGAGGAATCTGGCAAAAAATGGCAGTTGCTCCATCCTTCAACCTTATAGTTCCCTCTCCCCATTTAGATGTGGAGAACCTGCTGGGTTTTCTCTGGTGGAGTCTTAACCAGTTCCAGAGATAACATAGCTTGTCCTTGACATGTGGATTCATATTTCAAAGGAACAAGTGGTCACGGTGGCAATGCTGCATCCAATTTAGGGTGGTGTGACCATCACTGGATTTCCTGACCAGAAATCACTATAGAACGCATGTGGGTCCCAGGCTGGGAAACGAACCAATGGCCGTGACACAGGGTAAAAACTGCCTGCATGTCAGAACATTGCTCCTTTTGTTTTTCAGAAACAAACTCCATATTTGAGTGTTTGTTTCGGAAATTCAAAAATAATGCTAAGCAGGGCCAAAATGTAAGGGTGCTTACTCCGCATTCCGCTTTGCCTTTGTTACAACTGTCACACCAGGGACGCCAACATGGTCCATCTTTTAGTAGGAACTTCCACAAGAGAGATGGGTGTCTTAAGTCAATTTTACTTTATCACTGCAGGCCAAGAACAGCTGATGCCATCACTAACCTTCTGCTGATTGATGTCATCTAAACCCCTTTCTACTGCTTACTCTTACTCTTCACTAGACCCCAAAAAACCCTTTAAACCCTTTAGAAAAACAACTCTAAAACCCATACCACTCATCCCATAACCCCAAAGTTCCTTTTTTTTTAAAAAAAAACGACAACATAATTATGAAATTAAAAAAAATACTTACCTGCATGATTAAGTACTGTAAAGTACGAAAAAACGCCAGTGTGGTATTTAGTTTTTATATGCGTGGTAATGTCCTGTGGGGTAATGATTGTGCATACAGCTTGTTTTTTCTTTTTAGTTAAGCACAACCTTATGGAAGACTTCGTTGACTGTGCAGAACTATACACTTATACCAGTGTATGTCAACATGTATTCCAGTATTACACAAAACTGGAAAATGTAGGCACTGAGAAATATTTACAGACTTGTACACAATCGTCTTCGTAGAAGAAGCAGCATTGAACAAACATATCAAAAGGTATGGAAAGGAAACTGCATGAGGGAGGGATTGTTAGGGAGCGACTAATTTCCAGAAACCTTCTGCTGCCACAAAGGGCATCTTAAGCTCAAAGTCATCTGCTGTGCTTAATGAAACTTTAGAGGGCTCCCCTGCAAAGTGCATGAAGGACCCACCCCCACCGACCTAGGGAGGAGCCCCTGCATAGTGGCAGCCAGTGCGCAGTGCGTGATTGCATGCTGCAATGGGGGCCTCCTGGAGCTCGGGGCCCCTCCACAGCTCTGCGCCCCTCCGCATCATGCAGGACCTAATATTAATCATCAGTCCTCTGCCAGCTTTCCCACACTCACCCTGCTCGGCAGCCACTCAGAGCCATGGCCTGCATACCCGTAGCCATCTAGGAGAAGGGCAGTTTCAATTTTTAGCATGCACTGGTAAACCTGTTATGTCTTGCTTTCTTAATGAAGGCACTTATTCATTGGTGACAGTGTTGTTGGTGGTTGTGCAGATTGATGTATCTCTCTCAGAAACACTCACTTATCCATCCATTCACAGTCAAACACATTCAACCAAGAACACTAACCCATGTCTCCATGTAACAACAAAAACACATATAAACTCTCCCTTCATTTACAATTTCCAAACACTTTTTTCTATAAAAATCCAGACCTGTTGGCTTCACCAGAGTTTTTTCTAAATATAGGAATCATTATGGACAAAGTGTGCAGTGACATAAACCTCACTGTGTAAAAGCATTCTCTTTTGAATTCGTCTGCTTTGAAATTTAGGGCCAAATTTACAAGGCCCTAGCTCCTCTTAGCACCACAATAGCATCATTTTTTTTAATGCTAAGGTGGTGCTTTCACCATTTTTAGCATAATTTTTAATGCCTGCTCAGAGCAGGCGCTAAAATGATGCACCAATTACTTTCAATGGGTCTTCCTTTGCAGGACTAGCGCCATTGCTAATGGCGCTAATCCTGCAAAGTATCACAATAGCATCATTAATTATGACGCTACTGTCCTAACATGCGCCATGCTGTTGTTAGGTGCCGATATGAGGGCGCAAGAAAAGTGGCACATCACAGCTGATGTGCCACTTTCTTGTAAATCTGTGCTCATGCCCTATATATCTACTCTTTAAGAGCCTGGTTACATGCCCCCATTGTCACACCTAGTAACTAAAGCCTTTGGGATTATTGACACATGTGTCATCAGTAATAGGGGTGGGTGATACATTCTTCTGTGCTAACGAGTTGGCGGAGTTTTGTCCACTCTGCATTTCCCATGCAATGTGGAGTTCCTGCCAAATTTTGCTAACTACCACATGGGGAGATGTTTCTTCCATGCGGCTTGCCAATGGTTAGTTGGCGAGTGCATGCAAGATTTGGCATCCTCTTGCGTGATTTTCTATCACTAGAAGGCATCCTGCAAGATTTTCCCAACGCAGGCAGTCGTGGGCTGTCACGACCATTTGAGTTCAGAAAGCGGCTACTCCAATAGAAAATCTACTTGACTGGCAGCACATTCAACTTGAGAAGCAGCGCCCTCTGGTGCTCCATGAAGTTTTTCAGCTTGGGAAAGCTCCCAGCGCTAAAAATCAGCGTGACATGCCTAATTCAGCCTGTTCATGGAACTCCCCAGAATTTTGCTGAGTTTTTATGTAACTGTGTGGAATTCCAGAGAGTGAAACTTCACAATTTCCACCATCCCTAAGTAACATTGTGTGGTCGGGTTTCCAGAGTTTAGATGTTTAAAGGAAAAATTACTAGGAATCAGGAATTCTGGTCCTGATTCTCCTGTAATTCCTCAATCTCCCCACTATTTTACCTGGATACTGCTCCTGCTTCTAGAAGGTAGTGCTTCCATGTGAAACAACACAATTATATGGAGTTCCTGTGGCACATCTTAGTTTGTGAAAAAAAAGGTGTCTCGGGTTTTGCTCAGAGGCCCATGACCAGCAGTATGATTATCTGGGGTCCTGCATGCCAAAGCTAGGCAGTCTTGATTCTGTTTCATGCCTCTTTCATACACCATAAGGTACTCAATAGTCCGTTATCTTACAGGTTGTTTTTCATCACTGCTTTCTCCACTTATCCCTCTTTTTTCATCTTTCTCTTTCCCGCCCCCCCCCCCCATTTTGTCTTTTTTACTCTCTGGGTGAAAGTATGATGAGCAAAAGTGAATGCTGTTCTCCAAAACTGTTGATGGGCCCGCATGCAATCACCTGCTCAAATTCAGAACTTGTAAGCCCAATTTAGTTGATAGGTCTCAATATCAGCTGAAAAGGGAATACTGGGAACCTCAGAAGGAGGGCCTTTGAAGTTTATAATGTACTGAACGAGAATTACTCACACACTCTTTTTCTTTAATTAGACCTTGGAGGGTAAAAGTGGAGGACAGCCTATTTCCATACATTTGAAAATGTTTTTTTCACTAGTAATTAATGTAGTTGTGTGGCTTATATACATTCTGATAGTGCGGTAAAAAAGCATAAATAGTGGAAAATGTGGCGTCTATATTCAGGGGCGGCTCCTCCATAAGGGCGGAGAAGCGTCGCCCCCGCCAGCAGCAACCATTGCAAATCCATTCACAAGGAAGGGATAATAAACTGGGTTTATTATCCCTTCCTTGTGAAAGAGGCGGGGCATTGGGGGATGACGAGCAGAGGGGAGTGCACTGTGCACTCCCCTCAGAGCGCATGTGTGTTTAGCCAGCTGTCTCAGGCCAGCCAAACACACATGCACACAGGGCTCTCTTCAGCCCAGGAACGCAGTTGCTGGGCTGGAGAGAGCCTGCACAAGCTCCCAGTCTGGCTGGGCGCTCCTAGCCAATCCTGATGCTGCTTTGAGCAGAGTCAGGATTGGCTGCAGGGCAGGCTGGGAGCCTGTGCCTGTGTGCAGCAGAGAAGCAGAGGAGCGGTGCGAGTGCGGAGGTACGTTTTTTAAAATGTAATTTAATTTTATGTTATTAATCCCCCCACCCCCACTCACCACCCCGCCCCCATAAATCCCAGTGAGCCACGACTGTGTGTTTTGCTGTGATATGGTATTCAGTCAAAGCACACATTTTCAACTCAAATGTTGCTATGGCCCATTTCAGTCGAGAAATATGTTTCTGTCCTCACATTTGCTGCCATTTTTGACATGCACCTTTCTTATGCCTTGAGTAGGTGGTGCTTCAAGAATGAATACCTTTTAGATTGCAAGCTTGTCCATTTCATATTTATGTTTTTAGCTAGGTAGAAAACATGCAATTTAATGTAATGTCATAATGAAAAGTAGTACTTCTCGAGCTGTAAAACATATTAATTGCACCAACCCCTTGTTAAAGAACTGGTGTCTTCCACACTTCAGTATCTTTTGTGAAGAGCAGAAACTTGCTGCATTGTGTGAAAGCTAGAAAGTAAAAATCCTCTGTATTTGCAAAGTTAGGGAGCATTTGTGCTCTATCCTCATGCTGGCACACTGTGTGCAGCCTAGCATCAACGCAGGTACCCTTCCACCACAGCACGATGATGCCTGCGTTACGGGTAGGATCATTTTTATGCAGGATACCTTCCTGCACCAAAACAATAATTGGAGGCATATTCCTATTTCTATGTGTGCTGCAGAATGCAGTGCACATGATAAGAGGACGTAACAAGGAGAAATAAAGCTATGTGTCCTCATTACGTCTCTGGCAGGTACGTAAAACTATTTTGGTGCAAAGCAAGGTTTAAAAGTAGCACTTTACTCCTGCTAATGCTAACCTGTGGTAAAGTAATTTTGATTGTCCATTTCAAACCTGATAAGATTGGCAAATACCTAATTGGCATGTTTAATTTACTTGTAAGTCCCTCTCTAGTATATGATACAGCATGTACCCAGAGCCTGAAAATTGAATATTCCCGGGGGACTGTAGCACTCATTATTCCACCCGCTAAAGTAGCACTTAAAAATGCGCCCAGGTCTACTTTTGCAGTCAGTGTTTGCAGTTGTAAGCTTCATTTTGACCTAGGAAAAATAACTCTTTTGCCGGGCCTAACTCTGCACCCCTAAGGTAGGCCCTAAATGCTGACAGGGCAGGGTGCAGGGTATTTAAAAAGTAGGACATGAATATTTAATGTTTTACATGTCCTGGCAGTAAAAAATCTCCAAAGTCAATTTTCACTGCAGCTAGGCTGGACTCCCACAAACTAAGGGCCTGATTTAGAACTCAGTGGACAGGGTATTCTATCACAGGGGTGACTGATATCCAGTCTGCCTAAATCTAAATTCATAGAATATAATGGGATTTACATTTCAGCTGAATAGGGTATCCATCCCCGAGTTCTAAATCAGTCCTTAACACTTGTTTTCCCAATTACATTTAATAATGGCTGCATTCAGTTTAGGAGCAGCTCGAATAATATTTTGAAGACTGCTTTTAATAAAAATGTAAAATCCTTCCTGATAGTAATGTCAGATTTTAATTCACTATTTTGGAAATGACACTTTTAGAAAGTAATGTTTTTCCTGCCTAAAACTAACTTTCTGCCAGTGTCCAGACTCCTGTTGGCTCTGGGAATGGGATGTGCATTGCTCTCAAACAATGGACAAAGGGCCTGGGTGTAGGGAGCCATGGGTCTTCCCAACAGAATGGCTGGAGAGGAGCTATACCCCTGCCCTGAATACACTTTAAAGGGGCCTGCCCTGGAACATACAGACAAGAACCTGACACCAGGCCTGTCCCTTCCTTTCTTTCGCTAGCCAGGCTGGAACCAAACCCAGAGGGAAGGGGGAAAATGATCAGAGCTGGTCTAGAAGGTAGACAAAGGAACTGCAGTCTGACACTGGGCATAAAAGTGGGATCCCCAGAACTTAAAATCAGAACACTGCTGGACCTGTGAAGAGTCAGAAGCTGGACTACCCTTTTGAAGCCTGAAGGAAGACTGAAACTGATTGCTTTGAACGCAGGACTCCAGAAGTGTCTCAAGGCTTAGTCTGCTGAACTACTGTGTGAACAACAGGGATGCAGCTAGTTTCCTGAGGCCTTTCCTGCTTCCTACCTGACAGGCCCATCTGGACCTGACCTTGTCCCATCTGCTAGCCTCTCTGGAGTACATTCTGATTCTGTGAAGTCTTGGACCCTTGACTGAAGTCATAGTGCACTTCTCCCTGCCTAACTGAAGGGTTCACCAAATCAGATGCAGAGCTTTGACATACAGCACCTGACTGAAAGCTTCACCGAATTTGACATGGAGTGATGCAGAGCCAAGAGGCAATGCACAGCTGCTGCCTGAAAGCTTCACCAGGTCACACACAGAGTGACTCATAGCTCCGCAGAGTTCCGCAGGCCAGCGCTGTACAGACCCTGCGTTGAAGTGAGAAGGTAAGACTTCCAGCAGGACAAATTTACTCCTGCTTCAGGCTTGCGCTCCATCACGTTTAGCCTTGTGCCTTTGTCCTGGTCCCACGTGCCCAGATACAGTTTGTGCTATGCTCCTCTTGGAGCTACGTTTTCTAAAACATAAAAACTCATATCTTTGGTTATACCTTTTGAAGTTTTGTCTTTTTTATGTAGTTTTATTTATAAATTGGTTCAGGATTTTTCTGGTGTTGTGTTTTGAATGTATTACTGTTTGAGTGCTGCAAACCTAACATATTGCCTCTAAGTGAAGACTGACTTATTTGTGCCAAAATAACAGAGGGTTAAGCACAGGTTTCTTTAGTGACTTTTGTGGTTTACTCTGACAGTGATTGTTATTATCATTGAGGTGGATTCTCACCCTCTCAACGAATACTCTAATTTCTTATAAGGTTTGTGTCCAAAACAGAAACAAAGACCCACCCTAAAGGTCTGGGAGATTCTTCCATTGTGTCAAAGACATACAAACTGTTTCCTGGTTGCAACTGGCAAGCTTTCTTAATGAAAAACGTCCGCCCCATCTCTCTCCTGCCTTTCCCAGCCAAGGTTATAGAGAAGACCGTCAACAAACAGCTGACCACCTTCCTGGAAAACAACAACCTGCTCGACCCTTCACAAACCGGATTCCGAACCAACGACAGCACGGAAACCGCCCTCATCTCAGTCACAGACGACATCAGATCCCTGATGGACAACGGTGAAACAGTCGCCCTCATTCTCCTCGACCTCTCGGCTGCCTTCGACACCGTCTGTCACCGCACCCTAATCACCCGCCTCCGCTCCATCGGGATCCAAGGCCAGGCCCTGGACTGGATCGCCTCCTTCCTCTCTAACCGTTCCCAAAGAGTTTACCTCCCTCCGTTTCGCTCAGAACCCACCGACATAATCTACGGCGTACCTCAAGGCTCATCACTCAGCCCGACACTCTTCAATGTCTACATGAGCCCCCTCGCCAAACATCGTACGCAAGCACGACATCATCATCACCTCCTACACCGACGACACCCAACTTATACTCTCCCTAACCAAAGACCCCGCTAGCGCCAAGACCAACCTACAAGAGGGTATGAAGGACGTCGCAGATTGGATGAGGCTCAGCCGCCTAAAGCTGAACTCTGAAAAAGCGGAAGTCCTCATCCTCGGCAACACCCCGTCCGCCTGGGACGACTCCTGGTGGCCCACGGCCCTAGGCACCGCACCGACCCCCACAGACCACGCCCGCAACCTCGGCTTCATCTTGGACCCTCTTCTCACCATGACCAAGCAAGTCAACGCCGTGTCCTCCGCCTGCTTCCTCACCCTCCGCATGCTCCGCAAGATCTTCCGCTGGATCCCCGCCGACACTAGAAAAACCGTGACCCACGCCCTCGTCACGAGCCGCCTGGTCTACGGCAACACCCTCTACGCTGGGACCACAGCCAAACTCCAAAATCGCCTGCAACGCATTCAAAACGCCTCGGCCCGCCTCATCTTCGATGTACCCCGCAACAGCCACATCTTCGCACACCTGAGACACCTGCATTGGCTCCCAGTCAGC